>NC_064614.1:1020025097-1020656931 GCF_023898315.1 Schistocerca nitens
TGTCTTGAAAGTTGGATATAAGATGAACATCAACAAAAGGAAGACGAGGATAATGGAATGTAGTCGAATTAAATCGGGTGATGATGAGGGAATTAGATTAGGAAATGAGACACATAAAATCGTAAAGGAGTTTTGCTATTTGGGGAGCAAAATAACTGATGATGGTCGAAGTAGAGAGGATATAAAATGTAGACTGGAAATGGCAAGGAAAGCGTTTCTGAAGAAGAGAAATTTGTTAACACCGAGTATAGATTTAAGTGTTTTGAAGTCGTTTCTGAAAGTATTTCTATGGAGTGTAGCCATGTATGGAAGTGAAACATGGACGATAAATAGTTTAGACAAGAAGAGAATAGAAGCTTTCGAAATGTGGTGCTACAGAAGAATGCTAAAGATTAGATGGGTGGATCACATAACTAATGAGGAGATATTGAATAGAATTGGGGAGAAGAGGAGTTTGTGGCACAACTTGACTAGAAGAAGGGATCGGTTGGTAGGACATGTTCTGAGGCATCAAGGGATCACCAATTTAGTACTGGAGGGCACCTCGGAGGGTAAAAATCGTAGAGGGAGACCAAGAGATGAATACACCAAGCAGATTTAGAAGGATGTAGGTTGCAGTAGGTACTGGGAGATGAAGAAGCTTGCACAGGATAAAGTAGCATGGAGAGCTGCATCAAACCAGTCTCAGGACTGAAGACCACAACAACAACTGACTGCTTTGACGCAAATAATCTCTTTCTTTGCAAAACTAGGTCTCATACTAGGGAGATACTTATTCTAACCTTTATCAGCATATGGTCACTGTGGGTACTTTTATTCTGCTATAAGACAGTGATGCACCTTCGACAGCATGTTGGAAAGGTGAAGGTTCTGTAGCTATCGAAGTAATGGAAAAGAGCAAAAGCTGAAGAACAGATCTGTTCTAGGCATTGTTTCCTTATCAGTGCCGACAATGACACCACTCACTGACTAGGTACGTCTTGAAACTTAAGCAATTGGTTAAATAAATAGAGAAAGAAAGCGCAAACTAAACATATTTATTCGCCTTCGGAGTTTTCTCCACTGGGCAAAACCACTTCGGAAACATTTTGGACTAACTGTAAACTAAAATGAAACATTTCTTCTGAAATCGATTGAAGGATGACACATGTCTTTGTATCTCCAACAACCGTCTGCTGCGATAGTGTATATTACGTAACTACGACCAGAACTGTAATCTAAAGAGATGTTTTAAGAAAATTTGAATCTTGGTAACACAAGGCACTGATATCTTCAGCAGTGTTGCCTTCTATTGATCACTCAAATTTTATGTCACACGTTGGGAACATGTATTATTTACCACTTGCGTTTATATACTCAGTACTGTCGTTGTGAATTCTCAGTACTTCTAATATCCTGATCAAAGAAAGTAAAACGATTTCGCATTATAGTCTGTCACACTTCCGCAATGACTCGTGTTATCCGTGAGAACTTCAGGTACGTAAGGCATAGTTTCCCTTATATCCTAAGTGTGTTTGATCTAATGTGTGCAGTTCGTAACACATGTTACTTTTCACAATGGCAGGAACTCCTGTTTCACTCAGTATCCACCGACGTGTGGCAGTGCTTAGAACATGTACTTGTATTCGGGAGGTGGGTGGTTCAAATCCCAATCCGACATCGAATTTAGATTTTCGTGGTAGGCAAGTGCCAGTATAATGTTGTAGTTTTCGATGGTCATTTTTACCATTACTGATTACTGCATTACATTGTGACAGTATTTCGGTCCCCTATATGTTAAACATCAAACAAATGAGGCTAGATAACAATCACGTGTGCACACAAGCGCAAATTTAAAGTAATAAAAATTGTAATGCCAGGCCGTTAAACTTCTTTGGAAGCTGAAAAATGCAAAAATCAGAATACTCACTCTTTCTCCGATAGGAAATAATTGTGAGGATGACTTACACTACTTTAAAAGGCCAGTTATCTCTAAATAATTACGTAGCATGGACATCAAAATGGCATCAGTAACGGTGGTGCGTTCCAAACAGAGAGCTGTTATTGAGTTACTTTTTGTGGAAAACCAGAACATCGCAGATATTTACATGCGTTTACAAAATGTCTACGGAGACCTAGTGGTGAACAAAAGCATTACGAGTCGTTGGGCGAGGCGTCTGTCATTACCGTAACACGGTCGCACAAACATTTCCGATTTCCCGCGTGCCAGCCGTCCTCACCTCACTGTGACTCCTGAAATGTTGAAACGTGTAACAATCTCATTCGGATCGACGGATCACAAAAAATACCTCGCCGCTCAACATGGCGTGTCTGTGGGTATTTCTGAAACACTCGACCGCCCGCTGGGTTCCTCTCCGCCTAACAGAACACCATGACGAGCAACCGAGGAGCACCTGTGCGGAGTTGCTTGCGCGTTACGAGGCTGATGGGGACAGTTTTTCAGTTTTTTGTCGAACACCGTCACAGGCGATGAAACGTAGATTCATCACTTCGAACCGCGAACAGAACGGAAATCCAGTGCAGCAAGCAAACTGTGTCAGCAAAGGCCACCAAAATCCTAAATGTAACTGGAAAAATTGACACAGAGCCTCAGTGAAGAAGTTTTGCCATGGACATTTCACTGTCGTGTTCCAAACATCGGCGCTCTAGAGTCATAAATGTAAGTACGGAGGTCCAATACACTGAAGAGCGAAACAAACTGGTACACCTGCCTAATACCCTGTAGGATCCCTGTGAGCACGCAGAAGTTACGCAACACGATTTGGCAAAGACTCGACTAATGTGTGAAGTAGTGCTAGAGGGCACAGATAGCATGAATCCTGCATGGCTGTCCATAAATCTGTAAGAGTACGAGGGAATGGAACACAGCACGCCGCAAGTCAACCTAGATATGCTGAATAGTGTTTATGTCTGGATAGTGTGCTGGCCAGCGGAAGTGTTTAAACTCAGAAGAGTATTCCTAGAGCCACTCTGTAGCAGTTCTGGACGTGTGCGGTGTCGCATTGCCCTGATGGGATTACTCAAGCCCTTCGTAATACAAAGTGGACATGAATGGATATATGTGATCAGGCAGGATGCCTACGTAAGTGTCGCCTGTCAGAGTCGCATCTAGATGTATAAGGAGTCCCACATCACCCCAACTGCACATGCCGCACATTATTACAGAGCCTCCACCACCGTGAACATCCCCTGCTCACATGCACAATCCATGGATTTATGAGGTTGTCTCCTTACCCGTACACGTCCATCTGGTCGATACAATTTGAAACGAAACTTATCCGACCAGGCAACATGTTTGCAGTCATCAACAGTCCAATGTCGGTGGTCGGACCCAAGCGAGGCATAAAGCATTGTGTCATGCAGTCATAAAGTGTACACGAGTGGGTCTTCGGCTCCGAAAGCCAATATCGATGATATTTCGTTGAATGGTTCGCACCGTGACACTTGTTGATAGCCCAGAATTGAAATCTGCAGCAATTTGCGGGTGGGTTGCACTTCTATCACATTGAACGATTCTCTTCAGTCGTCGTTGGACCGGCTCTTGTACGATCTTTCTCCGGTCGCATCGGTGTCGGAGATTTGATTTTTTACCCGATTCCTGATATTAACGATACACTCGTGACGTGGTCGCAAGGGAAAATCCCTACTTCGTCGCTACCACGTGAGATGCTGTGTCCCATCGCTCGCGCGTCGACTATAATACCATGTTGAAACTCACTTAAATCTTGGTCATCTGCCATTGTAGCATCAGTAACCCATCTCACAGCTGCGCCAGACACGTGTTGTCTTCTATAGGCGTTGCCGACCGCAGCGCCGTGTTCTGCCCATTTTCATATCTCTGTATTGGAATGCGCATGCTATGCCAATTTGTTTGGCACTTCTGTTTAGTGACAAGAATAAATAACATCGCAATGGATTTTCATGGCAGGTGATTCGAACGAGGTACAATAGAAAAAATAGCACCTTATGAGAAATATTTCTTGGAGCACTGAGCTAGTGCAGTTGACCGCTGATTACTGTAAAATTATCGAAAGATGCTGTTACCTGTCAAAAACAAACAAAAGTCTTGGATTCTGTCTTTCCTTAGAATGTGATTCCTGAACGTCGTGGCGTAATTGGATATTGAGATAAGACGGTTCACATGAAATTTCGACAGTAACTATAGTCGTCGATATTTGTATGTAAGGATTTATACCTCCTCAACACGTATGACAGAAGTGTTTTCTGTCGTACAGACGTCAGCGGAAATAGGGTTTTATATTTGAGCACATCCAAAAAGTTGCGCTCGGTATTAACTAAACCATGAAGCCGATTGATTGATTTCACGTACCTGATGGTCCTTTCTGTCTTAAATTAACGCTATCAGTGTGCAAGGGTAACAAGTTAGACCCTATGAACACGCATCCCTCACGCGGAAGTCATCAGCCACTACTAACGACATCTAGCCTTAATAAACTTGTGCTAAACTGATATATAAATTTTCCTAAAGGATGTTATGGTAATCCTCACAGTGTAACTATTCCGAAGGGCTATTCGTCCTTTAAAACGAATGAAAATTGTTTTAAACTCATACATTAACTCAATATAGCTTTTGGTGCGGAGTTTGGACGGCACATTCCACATGCAGTAGCGAGGTATTTTATTGCTTCGCATATTCCAGAAGGTGTAAATAAATCACGCCGCTATCCTCACTTTGCAGCAGACGCCCACGCAATCTACCTTTAATGTTTACTTCCTCACTTTCCGTAACCTGGGCTTTAGTTTTCATACAGCGCTTTAACACGCTTTAACTAACAACGTTTTGTAAGCTGTTGACAGTACTTTCCAGTGTAGATAATTACTTGCTAACGAGTGAATGTACACAGAACCATGTAGAAACAATAACATTAAGTTATGTACTGAGAATAATTACATACCAATGAGACCCAACAACAGTTCTTATTCCGGCTGGCGTGCTTTGTGGTTCCCTTAAAGAGGTAAGAACCTTTTAAGCATTGTGTTATCTTAAAGAACAAATCTAACCTGCTCCGCCAAGGCTATCTTAGTAGCATACGTTCTGGTTGAAAATTGATTATCAAAAAAAATATAATAGAACAGACGGGTTGTTTGACCATGAAATAAAGTAAAATTATGGAATTATTCCATTATTCCATTAAATGCTTCAGCTGTGGCGTATGCAGTTCTTCTTGTGCACGAACTGCGGTTGTTAGACAAATGGTGGTATAGGAGGGGCTACCATAAGTAATGCAACACGTTTTTTCTTGGCCAATTTCAGTTGAAAAAATGCAGAATTTACTGTGGGTCATTTTCCCGCGTGCCAGCCGTCCTCACCTCGCTGTGACTCCTGAAATGTTGAAACGTGCAACAATCTCATTCGGATCGACGGATCACAAAAAACACCTCGCCGCTCAACATGGCGTGTCTGTGGGTATTTCTGAAACACTCGACCGTCCGCTGGGTTCCTCTCCGCCTAACAGGACACCATGACGAGCAACCGAGGAGCACCTGTGCGGAGTTTCTTGCCCGTTACGAGGCTGATTGGGACAGTTTTTTGTCGAACACCGTCACAGGCGATGAAACGTAGACTCATCACTTCGAACCGGGAACATAAAGGAAATCCAGTGCAGCAAGCAAACTGTGTCAGCAATTGCCACCAAAATCCTAAATATAACTGGAAAAATTGACACAGAGCCTCAGTGAAGAAGTTTTGCCATGGACATTTCACTGTCGTGCTCCAAACATCGGCGCTCTAGATAGAAAACTGTGGTCTCGGGTGTACCAGCTGAGCTAGCTATGTCAACTTTTTCTCGTTGGAATCTTGTAAAATTTGGAATATTCTGTAGATGAATATAACACCGAAGCTATGTCTCAGTGTAGTTTTAGAGGTGATTTACGTCAAAGGAAAATGATATAATATTACATTCCAAATGATGTGGAAACAGACTTTGGAAAAGTATTAAGTCAGGTACATTCATAAGAATTCGTCCAACACATGTAGTTTTGTTATGGCTGTAGCTCGTAGCATATATTCCAATCTCTGTAATTTTTAAGCGTTTCACATATGATTTCGTGCCAGCAAGTTAATAACGGACAGTTATTTCAATTCCGTACACCATAATGTTGGACACAAACACAAAAGAATGAAGAATCGTACTTGAAGATTGTTGGACTATTTTATCGAATGATGATCGCAATTCTGAATGCAGTTGATTTTCTTGTAAGAATTTAAATACCTACGTGACGTTATTGTAAATACATAAATACGTCTATGAGCGATAACGCCTCAAAGTAAGTACAATAGCACCGCAGTAGATATAATTAAGTTTTATTCTGAAACAAGAAACAAAAGAATCGTACGACCTTGTGGCGATCGGATAACCGTTGTATAAACTGCGAAGAACTACCTCAAATAGCGGCTGTGTTACGCTTGCTACCACGAAGAAGAACATAAGAACTGAATAATTACATTCCTCATAAAGGAAATACTGAAACAGACGGAAAAGTGAAGCGACTCTTACACCTTTTAAAGAATGAAGTGTTGCGATATTCAAAACTCTTATAGAATACCAACATCTAACATCATTATACTTTCACAAAGTAGCACATTACTGCCGTTCTAATTACTACTTAGCCTTAATAATAATAAGTCATGTGTTACGTCTGTTCAGCCCCGCGAGTGTGAACGTTGTTAGACTGGACCATAAAAGGAAAGTAAAATTAAGCTAAATGATTGACAAGTGATTCAATTCCTTTAGTAAAACAAACTGTAATCAGTGCCTACAATAACGCCAGTCAGTATCAACATTTTTGCACTGGTAGTACAACAAAAATCTGACATTAACGTAAGAGTTATTGTTGTTCTCGGACGTCAATGATTAATGTCCACTGCCAAGAGCAGTAATTATAAAATACCGGTTATCTAGCAAGCAGCGCTTCCAGACTAACAGATAAGTATATTCTTACATATACTATCACTTTCACGTTGTGATTTTGTTCTTCCTACATACTTGAAATATTATTACCCTTTATCTATAAATCACGGAATTCTAATCTGATGTAAAAATGTCCGTTTCAAATAAGAGTACTGGTCTTCATGTAACATAAATTTATTTTGGTAGCAACTAGCATACATCGCTGCTGGCCACAATTTGTCCCTGATAACTTAAGAAGAGATTCTTTACAAGAAGTATCCAAAATGTAAAGACGTTTGTATGTAATATGCTTACAAATTTTGCTCAAGTACTGTTGATTCTTAGTTTTAACAATTAGAATCTTTAAAGTTTATCAGTTGAGTACATCCATTTACTTAGTTTTCCTACCAACTCCTAGGTGGCCTATTGTGTGTAATGTATGTCGTTAATGTCGATACAGCAACGTTTCTACACAGTTGTGAAGTGAGAAAAACAATTTGCTATCAGACACCGCACTGTATCGTCAGAAACGTACGACGGCCGTTCAGTATATAATGAAATACATTTCTTTCTGGAAACCGGTTGAATTTATTCAGGATTTCTATATGGCATATTATTCCTCACTCTTTTGGCTACAAAATACTATTTTTCAACATAATCCCTGTTCAATGCGATGGCTTTACGCCACCTTACATGAAGGTCTGTATGCCACCATGGCACCACCCTATTACTCGATATCGGAACCAACGTCTTACTTAGCAATGACCCCCCCATCATCCAAGTACTGCTTTCCGCTGAGTGCATCCTTCATTGAGCCAGACAAATGGAAGTCGTAGTGTACGAGATCCGACCCGTAGGGTGGATGAGGAATAACAGTCCAATCAAGTTTTGTGAGTTCCTCTCGACTGTGCAGACTTGCGCGAGGCCTTGCGTTGGCATGGAGAAATTTGTTCCCACTTTTGTGGCGACGAACACGCTGAAGACAAATCTGACCTGCTCCGCCAAGGCTTTCTTAGTGGCATACATTCTTGTTGAAAATTGATTATCAAGTAAAATATATTAGAACAGACGGGTTGTTTGACCATGAAATAAAGTAAAATTTTGAAAAATCACTATCTTTTGATCATATACACATTTTCAGCTCGAATGCTCTAAGAAATTGTCGAAAATGGTTCAAATGGCTCTGAGCACTATGGGACTTAACATCTGAGGTCATCAGTCCCCTAGAACTCAGAACTACTTAAACCTAACTAACCTAAGGGCAGCACACACATCCATGCCCGAGGCAGGACTGAACCGCCTAGAACCGCTCTGCCACAACGGCCGGCAGAAATTATCGACTGGGAAGAAACAATTCCACTTTCCCACGAAATAAGCTGCTGAAACAGAGTACAGTCTAAATGAATGTGGGCGGGTGAGACTTCAGTCACTTTTCTTCCGACAAAGATGCTAAATCTCTCAACCTTTTTACGACATTTATTTGGTAAGTTCGGAACAAAATCATTGAAATGTATTCTAGTCGTACGTGAATTTCTAAACGCAAATCTCTTATCATGACCGAGTTCTGTTAACCCTTCTATCACCAAACATCTAAAAAGGTTATTTCTGCAGTGTAGTGACAGTTTACTGTTACTTAATTTAGTAAGATTCTCGTTGCTTCCCCCAAAACATCATTCTTAGTGGACTACTTGTATATTCGAACAGAAGTGCTACATTTAAAAGAGTTCTCGTTTCTCAAATACTCTATCTGATCAAAAGTATCCGGTCGGCTACTAGTGGCCATTAGTAAGTGATGTCCCCATCTTTCACCCTTATGTCGGTTTTTACTCTGCTTGGAACGCTTTCTACAAAATTTGTGAATGCATGTGGAAATATGGCATCCCAGTCCCCTTCGAGAGCTGAAGCCAGGTTGGCTGGACGCGGAGATCTTGAGCGAAGTCGACGTTCTAACTCATCCCAAGTGTCTTCCACTGGGTCCATGTGGGGACTCTTGGTAGGCTAGTCCATTTCAGAAATGATACTGCCAACAAACCACTGGCTCACAAATATTGCTTTATGACAGGAATTCGTCGTACTAACTCAATCATCGTCCCCAACCTGACACTCTGCTGCAAGCAATACACAGTACAGAGCCTTGAGTCGAACTGGCTCAGGATAAAGTGTGATTAGTCATTCCAAGTCACTAGTTTCCTGTTACCCACTGTCCAGAAGCGTCTCTCGCTACTTTTACTCAGCACCTCAGGCGTCACTTAAGCGCTGACTGCAGACTTGTGTGCTTTATGACGAGCTACTCGACCAATATACATCATCATTTTTATTTCAATACGCAAAAGTACTGAGGTAGTTGGAATTCTGGTACCACTTTGTAACTCACAAGTGATTCCTTCCGCTGATTTTGTGCGATTTTTAGAACCTTCCCACGTAATGCTCGACAGTCTCTGTCCATCAGTAAAAGAGGTCTTCTGGTCTCGGTTTAGCTGTGGTTGTTCCTTCACTGTTCCACGTAACATACAAACAGTCTGCAGTCGACTTGGGCTGCTTTGGTATGGTTGACATATCCTAGATGGAACTATTACAGAGGTAACATTCAAAGAATGGTCCACCTAATGGATCACTGGGCTCTCCTGGCCGAATTATTCTGCTTCCATACTGACAACACATTACTCACAGCCTCGTTTAATGGTGCCGGGCATGCCTCTCTTCGCATGTAGACTATTTTCATTATATAGTTTATGCACTACTGGCCATTAAAAGTGCTACACCGCGAAGGTCACGTGCTACAGACGTAAAATTTAACCGACAGGAAGAAGATGCTGTGATATGCAAATGATTAGTTTTTCAGAGAATTGACACAAGGCTGGCGCCGGTGGCGACACCTACAACCTGCTGACATGAGGAAAGTTTCCAACCGGTTTCTCATACACAAACAGCAGTTGACCGCCGTTGCATGGGGAAACGTGGTTATGATTCCTCGTGTAAGGTGGAGAAATGCGTACCATCACGTTTCCGACTTTGATAAAGGTCGGATTGTAGCCTATCACGATTGCGGTTCATCGAATCGCGACATTGCTGCTCGCATTGGTCGACGTCCAGTGGCAGTTAGCAGAATATGGAATCGATGGGTTCAGGAGGGTAATACGGAACGCCGTGCTGGATCCCAACGACCTCGTATCACTAGCAGTCGAGATGACAGGCATCCTATCCGCATGGCTGTATCAGATCGCGCAGCCACGTCTCGGTCCCTGAGTCCACAGATGAGGACGTTTGCAAGACAACAACAATCTGAACGAGCAGGTCAATGACGTTTAACAGCAGCATGAACTATCAGCTCGGAGACCATGGCTGCGGTTACCCTTGAGGCTGAATCACAGACAGGAGCGTCTGCGATGATGTACTCAACGACGAACCTGGGTGCACGAATGGCAAAACGTCATTTTTTCGGATGAATCCAGGTTCTGTTTACAGCATCATGATGGTCGCATCCGTGTTTGGCAACATCGGGGTGAAAGCACATTGGAAGCGTGTATTCGTCATCGCCATACTGGCGTATCACCCGGCGAGATGGTTTGGGGTGCCATTGCTTACACGTATCGGTCACCTCTTGTTCGCATTGACGGCACTTTGAACAGTGGACGTTACATTTCATATGTGTTTTGTGTTACGACCCGTGGCGCTACCCTTCATTCGATCCCTGCGAAACCCTTCATCTCAGCAGGATAATGCACAACCGCATGTTGCAGGTCCTGTACGGGCCTTTCTGGATACAGAAAATGTTCGACTGCTGCCCTGGCCAGCACATTCTCCAGATCTCTCTCCAATTCAAAACGTCTGGTCAATGGTGGCTGAGCAACTGTCTCATCATAATACGCCAGTCACCACTCTTGATGAACTGTGGTATCGTGTTGAAGCTGCATGGGCAGCTGTACCTGTACACGCCATCCAAGCTCTGTTTGACTCAATGCCCAGGCGTATTAAGGCCGTTATTACGGCCAGAGGTGGTTGTTCTGGGTACTGATTTCTCAATCTATGCACCTAAATTGTGCGAACACGTAATCACATGTCAGTTCTAGTATAATATAGTTGTCCAATGGATACCCGTTTATCATCTGCATTTCTTCTTGGTGTAGCAGTTTTAATGGCCAGTAGTGTAGATGACAAAGTACAATTGTGTGACTTAAACTGGCGTTTTATTCTTAGGTATTAATATGCAAGCAGTCGCTTTCTTTTCGATTTTGAAACAATTTATTGTAACATTAACTTTTTTTCGAGCCAACGCAGTCTTATCATCAGATAGTAATAAAATCGTATCAGATATCCAAAGAAGCGACTTGTAGCGTATTTATACCCAATAAATCGCCAGTCTAGTAACCAAGACTGCATCACACAGGGATGTACGAATACTGTTGAACAGTTAGTGTAGGTACATCAGCTATCGGTGTAATCTCATTTTCACACTCAGTTCAAGACAGATTGTGTTATAAACAGAAATAACATTTCACACTAATTCAATATATTGAGATATTGTGCCAGAAAATGTTTCTTATTTTCACCTGTAGTGGATATCCTGTAGCTCTGATAAAGTCTGTCGTCAGTTAACGACGATTTGTATTATAGGATGGAAGTTACAAAACAACCGTTTTTTTTCCTTTATAAATGAAGTACTGATGTTATAGCTATTTATTTGACTTTACTGTGTTGTTGGGCGAACAACTGTACTGCGTCCATTAAACAGCTTATGAACGATTCACTGGAGAACGTCGAAATTCCGACTGTGCAGTACAGTAATCAAGCTATGGATTAACTACTGTGTGTCCAACGTGGTAACGAAATGGCAAAGCAGTACCTATGACAGAAATGTTAAGGTACGTGCTTACGTGCTGGCTCAACATACTCAGTGACACATTGATGGGATTGTGGTCATGGGATAAATCAGCATCCTAACATTTCATTTTCATACGAGACACTCCGTCTTCAGGCCACGGGTGGCCTACCGGGACCATCCTACCGCCGTGTCATCCTCAGTGGAGGATGCAGATAGGAGGGGCGTGAGGTTAGCACACCGCTCTCCCGGTCGTTATGATGATATTCTTGACCGATGCCGCTACTATTGTGCTGAGTAGCTCCTCAATTGGCATCGCGAGGCTGAGTGCACCCTGAAAAATGGCAACAGCACATGGCGGCCTGGATGGTCACCCATCCAAGTGCCGACCACGCCCGAAAGCTATTAAGTTAAACGCTATTATGTCAGGTCAAGTAACTTTTACTGAATGCTGGAGTACATTTCAAAACGTCAAGGTACATGGCGCTATTTTTCAGTATGGTCACCAAAATCACTGTAAATAACGGTCGGAAAGTTCTACAAAAAAAGCTTGTATAAAATCTTATGGGACTTAACTGCTAAGGTCATCAGTCCCTAAGCTTACACACTACTTAACCTAAATTATCCTTAGGACAAACACACACACCCATGCCAGAGAGAGGACTCGAACCTGCGCCGGGACCAGCCGCACAGTCCATGACCGCAGCGCCTTATACCGCTCGGCTAATCCCGAGCGGCAAAGCTCTACAGACAATTCAGTTCATTGGGGATAGAAACTTGCACCTTGGCTGCTGAGCTATTCCAGAACCGCCGCGTGAATGTCATCATCTTTGGATATTGTGCGATTGTTGCGAATCAGTTTATTACGTGGGTACTGCGGTGTGTGACTGATGTCGATGGCTTTGCTTCCCCATGAGCATCACCTACATTTGTAGGTTTGTCAAACTGTTCGTTCAGTTTCACTATGACTGGACGCGACACTGTATTTGGTCCACATACGGCCAGAATTTGAACGTTAAATCTCTGTGTCGTTTTCTTTAGCTTTGGAATAGGTGTCCAGTTGCCGCACTATTTCACTCACACACTATGGTGTATACAGAACTTTATTTGAAGGAGGCTCAATACATGTTCTCTCCGCTGAAAATGTGCCACTCTTATTGCGAAGTGGTCTGCGCATGACACGAGATTTTTACTATCTGAAGTCTCCCCGACGTAGAAACACAACCTTAAGTTCATAAAACAAACAAAAAAATTAGATAATTGCACCTTACGAGAGAGCTTAAGAAAAATGCCTATCGCCATTGGTGTTGTTCCCAAATATTAACTAAAAACACTTATCATTCCTTTTTTTAGTTGGCTCATAGACGTGCCAGTTACGTCTAACATTTTTGAGCAAAGTAACAGCTTAAAGATAAATATCGTATCTCTCTAACCAAACAAATATTACGTATGGAAAGTGATGCATGTATTAAGGGTAGATCGCAATTTAACAATTTAGTCTGCTCACACTGAAGGTTGTCTCTTTCATATCCATGAGGGCCACTTCACATTGTGATGAATATGAGAGTACTTTATTGTCCTGAGTGACAAATTCTACTGGTGTGCAACCATCTACTATTGTCAATACATGGGGCTTGGAAGAAAAAAAATTCACAAACGGTATTTAACTTTTCTTACAACTTTACTAACTCTATGACGAAAGCATGTGTCGTTTAACGTATGATATGCTGTAGGATATTGCGAGAGGGTGTCACCTTCCAAATGAAGGAAAGGCAAAGATTTCATACATAATCTAAGATTTAAAACTTACCTTGATCTTATCAGCAACAGAACTATTATGAAGCGTTTGTTCTCTTAGACTGCAACCAGTCATATAATTATGTGGTAACTGTTGGAGATGCTGTTTTTGTTTGTTGCGTTCACATTTAGCCTTGTGTGTACACTGATTACAATACGTATGAAATGGCAACTAAAACAGAACTATGCAAACTACAGTGTCTTTGATTAATCTCATGCTGGGAAGGCGCCAAAGGAACATTTACATATCAACATAATGTGACTAATAGCTGTAGAATACTAACAAATATATAATAATAATACCAATATGTAACCGAAGGAAATGTGGTGATCTGTAACAGCGTCGAAACAAATCAAATTTTAAAATTTTTCTATACACACAAAACATGCCTAAGTGAAAATCTCACCTACACCTCTCTACAAACGGATTCAGTGGATATTGTGATGTGTTTGTATGACTTGTAACCTGTAGTAATCACTCCTGAAATCAAGCAAAACAAACACCAAATATGTCGACTTATATTTAAAACTGCGCTCTGAAAGAACAATTCTATATGTCTCTGTGCACGCTATAACGTGTCTAAGTTTTTAATCGTACTCCCTACAGGGGCGATACGTAAAAGCTGTCGTATATTCAATGATTCCCCATTTCATGCTGGTTCTGGAAACTATTTCAGTAGGTTCTCGGGGGATATTTCGATTCTGCCACAGAATCTAACACGTAATATGTTAATAAGTCGCACGAAAGCCGCAATAACTTAACATTCTCATGATCTACACGTTCTCTTCCATGGATGAATCAAACGTTTGACCATATGTTTTGCCTATCTTTGTATATGTTCAGTGTAATGAAGTGCTCCTATTTCACATGGGTTCCACGCATTTGCTGAATATTCGATATGTTTAACAAGTACTTTGTGAAAGTTATCCTTTGTGAAACATTTTACTAGTATCCTACAATTGAGTCTTCTATCTGCCTTACCTAAGACTAAATCTATGTAATCATTCCATTTCGTATCCCTACGATTTGTTACATGCAGGTATTGGTTTGAGATTTCATTCCTGTTTTCATATAAAGTAATGTTTTTTTTTCGTTTTCTGATGTACGTAATTGCGTATTTCTGAGTAGTTAAAGCGAATTGCGAATCGTTGCACAGCTATAAGCCTAGCAATACGATGACATTTTCCATAATAAACTCGAAAAAATTTAAAACATATAATTCATTAACTGTTGTTAAACTATATCAACAACACGCTTACTAAGGGTTCAGAACGTGACACTAGTTTTAGCACATTCTTTGCTATACCACGGCACATTCAATAATGTGTACTATCAACTTCATGAATACCAGAAGAAATTTAAAAAAAATGCTAATTTCATTCTATGTTGTTGTATTTTAATTTCAACATAATTTTTAAACAGATATAAGTGTGCAAGTACGGCCCTGAATCTCGAAGTACTGAGTACGACATTTGTTTGGCAAGGGGAATCCGCTACTGAGACATTAATTTTTGGGTTATGTTTAACCAAAAAATTTGAAACACACATGGAATCTGATGGAAAAATTCATTAAAACCGATTATCAATTTTTTCAAGCTTTTAAGATCAAGAGTAACTTACTAGATTACATTTTTTTCCAAAGGGTGGCCTTAAAGTACCTGTCCACTGGTATTGAGAGGGTTAATGTGTTTTCAAGATCAGAGTGAATATTATAAATAACATCAATGTAATGTGAGTGGTAACAGCGGAATGCAAATAAATTGTAGCAACATGATGTAGTAGCATCTTACATTTGTCTGTAACGGTTGCGAAAGTGATGAGGCATATTGGCAGACAGACAAATAGAGAGATAGAAACAGTGAGAGGGGGAGGAAGAGAAGGGGAGAGGTGATGTGATTGTTATGGAAATGGGACCGAGAAAGGAAACTAACATTTCACTGGAATGTTTGCTGACCTTGCGTCGGTGTCGTTGACATCGTCGAAGGATGCCCAAAGACACTTTTGCAACATGCCGAAGAAAACGTCTGGAGACGTCGCAGTACTTCAGCGCAGACGACAGGTGTCAACAGGAAGAATGCACAGTGCCGCGAGGCGGCGTAGAGCGTAGTGGACGTGATGCACCTGTAAGCAGAGGACCCGCACGGCAGAGCGACGCCGCGCTACTGGTGAGAGACGCGACGCCGGCCTGCGCTGTGCTGTGAATGGCGCCGGGTCCTCCCCAGTGCGCAGCCGCCGCTGGCCGGCCTGCGGCCTGAATGGGGCGGAAGCCCGGTAGGCCAGGCCGAACCGGACGGCGGCACGTGCGCCCTCGTTGGGGCAGGCCTACTACCCCTGCCGACGCGCGGAAGCTGCGCGATCGAGGGTACCACGTATTTCGGTGACTAAACCATATCAGTTTATTGGTACGGTACGAGGGCCGATGATTAAGTACTGCAACAATTTTTTTCTTAAAGCACGTTGGTTTTATTCAGAACTCCAATATATCGTATCATACCCACTCTCTTAGCTAAACAACCGTGATTTTTAACATCGTTCTATTCGACGGCCTTATGCCAGGTTTCTGGGAGGGTCTGTATGATTGCATGGTTCCTCCATACTGGTCCATTTTGGAACTAATGTCTTGGTGCATCATTAACTTCGGCATCATCCACGTACTGCTTCCCGCGGGGTGTATCCTTCATTGAGTCAAACAGATGAAAGTCGAAAGATGCGAGATAGAGGCTGTAGGGTGGATGGAAGAAAGCGTCCAATGACGTTTTGTGAGGTCCTCTCGGCTGCAAAGACTTGTGTGAGGCTTTTCATTGTCATGGATAAGTAGAATCTCGTTTGCGTTTCGACGAACACGTTAAAGTCACCTCGAATAAGTCAGGAGTCACAGCTGGATATCGGAAGGGCTTTTTGCTCGCCATGTTTATTTTCACTGCTCGGTCTCCGTAGACATATTGCAAGTGGCTATGCATAGCTGTGATGCTCCGGTTTTCCACCAAAATAGAGCCAGTTACAGCTCGCTGCTTGGAACGCACCCCCATTGCAGGCGCCACTTTGAAGGCTAATAGCGTCCCACCTATCGGAACTCTATGAAACTATAGGGACTGAAGCGGGAATACTCTGCAATGCCCAAAACATACTCTGCATTTATTCATCCAAAACTGACCTGCAAAAAAAATTGTTGTGTTAATTATTGAACGGCTCTCGTATTTGTTAATAAAGACTTGGGCAACCATTGAGTTGCTTCAGTGATATATGGAGCTGGAAACCTGTTCCTCACTCTCTGCTCTGTAACTCCTCATAACGGTTTAATGTAGTCTGAGGATAATCTGGTCAGGGAAGAGGTTAGATAGTATTTTGCCTTGTTGCGTGTTTCTATGGGCGCAGTATCGTCTTCGAGTATGGCAGTGTTTGCCCATCCGAGCGGGAACGCGTGTCGGTCCCCGACAGGAATCTCCCCAGAGGATTAGTGTGGAGGTGCAGCGTGCCGGACAGTCTGTGGATGGTTTTTAAGGTGGTTTTCCATCTGCCTCGGCGAATGCAGACTGGTTCCCCTTATTCCGCCTCAGTTACACAATGTCAGTGATTGCTGTGCAAACACTGTCTCCATGTACGCATACACCATAATTACTGTACCACACAAACATTTGGAGTTACACTCGTTGGGTATGAGACGTTCTCAGGGGCTGTCCACTTGGACTGAACCGCACAATAACCCTGGGTTCGGTGTGGGGTGGCGGTGGGGTGGGTGGACTGCTGTGGCCTGTTGTGGGGTTGTGAACCACTGAGGGCTACGGCAGGACGAAACTCTCCATCGTTTCTAGGTCCCCGTTTGAATACACAATACACAGTGGCAGTGTTTGGTAGCAAAATGCTGTTCATAGTAAGCATTTCATTACCGATGTTGTCGAGATATATTTGTATTGTGTCAAGTGTCAAGATACTTATTTGCAGTAATCCATCTAGTGAGGTTAATGGGAGGACGAGCTGAGTACCGTCATATCATAACAGAACCTTCCCCTGAAGGAGGCAGGAAGGCTGGATTGTACGTTCTTTTGAAGTTTCCCCTAAGTATATAAACGAGGCCGTTTGTAGGAAACAATGTAAACGATAGTTCATTAGACGATGCCACATTTCTTCAGTCATCAAGTGTCCAGGTTTTACGATCATGGCACAACTTCACAGGTTTGCTTTGGCTTCCCAACTGCCGCCTTCCATGAATGTTTCCTTTGTAAGGCACCCTTCGTACTACTTTTGTCGAAGCAGTGTAAGTGAAGGTTTAATTCTGCAGTCACTTTTGACGAGGTCGTTTTATGTTGTCTGGCCACAATGTTTTTCAATGCTCGTCGGTCTCTGTCGGTTAACTTCAGCTTTTACCCATTATTCCTCTTCGCCAGTGATATTTTATCATGTTTTTCTGTGTGCTGTTATCACCGCGCATACTGCACTCAAAAAACGTTACACTCTAGCCGTATCCGTCACAGACGCTCCAGCTAACCGCGCACCAACGAGTTGCCCTCAGACTTTAGAAGAGATCACACATTTCACCGATAGATAAAGTTAACCGTTGCAGAATATTGAAACGGAACCTACAAAACTTGGCACATCAACTGCGCACTAATGCTGCTTGGCTACGTTTACTGCGTTGCAGTAGTGAGTGACAACTGGCAACGAGATGCACGGCGTTCTTATTATTTTGTCCACCGGCTGCATTAAATTTATGCGAAAAAACTGTACATGGTCATTTTACGTGTCAAGTAGTATCTAATGCTGCAGTGCAATGTAAATTTCGACAAAAAACAGCGGTGACAAACGAGGAAATATTTATAAATGTGAAAGCAAACGTCAGTTTCTAATGTGTCCTAATATCGGATATACAATACCACCACTCACGATGTTCTATACCAATAAATCGAAGTGTATTTGGTTGTTGCCGCATGGACAGTTCCAAAATACCATCAATAGCTGTAAACAAAGTACGGACACTATGGCCACAAATACGAAGAAAACTTTAAAGTGAAGAGTTAGAGTACTTTAGTCCTACCAGTATCGATAAATCAAAGCAAAAGAACAAGAGTAGTGGTGTACATAATATTTTGAAAATCGGCCAGAGCTTTGAGCACATGATGCGGCATTAAGAAGAACTGGAATTCACCTATCGAGGAAGAGTTTACTCTAACGTCCTACGCAACCAGAAACGTTTTTTGGGTAATAATCAAGTTTTAATTATCACTTCGAAAAATTCGTGTTGGAAACATGAAGCCTGTGCTAGGCCCTCACTATACATTTACCCCTGGAAGGGACACACATTTCCCAACGATGGGTGCACTGGTGAAGAACTTGGGTCTAGAACTCTCCGTTCAGCTGTTCAGGAACCGTTCCACCTTGGAAACGATGTTTATTATACGATGGTTCCTTCAAGTGAGGAAAGAGGAAGAAGACTTTGCGTACAGGAGAATATGTGCAGTGCATCAAAATTAGATAGCATAAAGAAGCAGGGAATTTGCATGATGCAGAGGCGCCCCCTTGGACGTCTTCCCACCACGCCTCTTTACACCAGTGTGCTCTAGTGATGTCTTGTCCGAAAAGAGAATAGTCGGTTAGAGCATAGTCCCAGCAGAACTTGGTTCGATAACGATGCTGAATCCATGTATTTGATATGTTTCCGCTGCTCCTTTGTTCAGGTGTCCTAATGATTCATGCAGCACTCGTCGGTGATGATTAGACAAATAAAGACTTATCTGGGTTGCCCTGACACAGGTGTAAGATTTCAGCTGCTGTCTCGATTCTGGGTGTTTGTTTATCGCATTTTGGCTGCAGCCGCATCCTGCCGGTTGAGACGTCTGTCCTATTCAAATTGTTGTGCCAGGTATTGAATAATGATTCGTGACTGATTTTCACTGTCCCCACTATCGCCTCGATGGTTATACGCCGATCTCCCAGTACCGGGGCCGCGACATGTGCTGTAACACCTGATTATTTACAGAGAGATGGTCTGAAACTTCGTTCTTCGGCTTTCAGACTTGTCTGATCGCCCTGGCAGTGTCTGCACCACCTCAACACTATGTGATGAGACGGTGCCTTGTGGGTATACATATCTACAAACTCAGCATGGATTTTTAAACAGTTGTCACATTTTAAATGCAGAAAAAGGCTTACCTTAGAATATTTTTCTTTGTCGATGGTCTATTCTAGCGTCCTGTCACTGTGCTGTGGCACGGCTATTTTAACGTGTACCTGATCTACAGACAGAAAATTGGCAAAAAAAAAAAAAAAAAATAAAAATAAAAATTAACTACATAACGCTATGTTTTCACGGTGATAAAACTTTATGGCTGTTTCTCGTATGCAGTTTTAAGAAAGTAAGCCAGAATTTAGAGCAAATTTCACAAAATAATTACTTAAGTAGAAAACTTTTTAATAAAACACATTTCATGGCGGATTAAAAGTAGAATTTTTAATTGCTGAGACAGAATTGCTGAAAAACGTGGAATGGCAAGAAGAGATAATTTTAAGGAGGTGAACTATTCATGCATCAACGGTGTATTGCATGCGCCCCAAGTTTTTCATTTTAAATTCTACAAGTATTTTGATAGCTATTAAACATTCAGAAACATCAAATTTCAGTCTGTCTATATGTGGTTAGGAATCAGCATGGGGCTAAGAGAAGTTATTTTACGCTTTTCAGTCCGTTTTAAAATCGTTTTATATTACAAAGTTACTTACTTACATAGTTACTCCGATCTTGTAGTCTTGTTTGCGTCAAATTTTTCATTCTATTTCAAACGTGACATGTGATTAATTTCAGAATTATTTTAGTTTCTCTTCACGTAAGTCAACCAATACATTGCTTCCTTCTACGATTATCTCACGAAAATATCTCAAAGATGACAATTAGACAGTATCTTGCTCACACAGGAATTTACCAGCAACCGTTCTTACCACGAAATATTCGCAATGGAACAGGGAATAGGAGAAGAAGTAGTGGTACAAAAGGTACCCTCAGCCCTCCACCAGACATGAAAGCGACCGAATATTGCATTTTATGGAGTTCTGAAGCTTTCTTCTAAGTTTGAAATCTCTTTTTCATCGGAAAATGATAATCCTCAACTAAGTGTCCTCCACCACATACCATAAAAGAAAGCGTGTTAATATTACATTTGCAGTCAGTTCTGAGATATGTTTAAAGTTTCAAGTATCTAGCTCTTGGAGAAGTTAGTCTGCAAAATTTATATCGAACAAAGAGACAAGCAATCGACCTAATAAAAAGGAGTATTTCAGACGAAAAGATGGAAAACAAAATATAGCGGAAGTGTTCACTGTGACGTGCTGTGCAACCAGTAAACTAATCATAAGATCTGTCGAGAAATTACGGGCTCTGTGCGCTTGAGCTGCTACCTGATATGGGCACCTATAACAGCGGTCTTCAAAAGAACTGAGTTTCATTCTACCTACACTCCTGGAAATTGAAATAAGAACACCGTGAATTCATTGTCCCAGGAAGGGGAAACTTTATTGACACATTCCTGGGGTCAGATACATCACATGATCACACTGACAGAACCAGAGGCACATAGACACAGGCAACAGAGCATGCACAATGTCGTCACTGGTACACTGTATATCCACCTTTCGCAGCAATGCAGGCTGCTATTCTCCCATGGAGACGATCGTAGAGATGCTGGATGTAGTCCTGTGGAACGGCTTGCCATGCCATTTCCACCTGGCGCCTCAGTTGGACCAGCGTTCGTGCTGGAAGTGCAGACCGCGTGAGACGATGCTTCATCCAGTCCCAAACATGCTCAATGGGGGACAGATCCGGAGATCTTGCTGGCCAGGGTAGTTGACTTACACCTTCTAGAGCACGTTGGGTGGCACGGGATACATGCGGACGTGCATTGTCCCGTTGGAACAGCAAGTTCCCTTGCCGGTCTAGGAATGGTAGAACGATGGGTTCGATGACGGTTTGGATGTACCGTGCACTATTCAGTGTCCCCTCGACGATCACCAGTGGTGTACGGCCAGTGTAGGAGATCGCTCCCCACACCATGATGCCGGGTGTTGGCCCTGTGTGCCTCGGTCGTATGCAGTCCTGATTGTGGCGCTCACCTGCACGGCGCCAAACACGCATACGACCATCATTGGCACCAAGGCAGAAGCGACTCTCATCGCTGAAGACGACACGTCTCCATTCGTCCCTCCATTCACGCCTGTCGCGACACCACTGGAGGCGGGCTGCACGATGTTGGGGCGTGAGCGGAAGACGGCCTAACGGTGTGCGGGACCGTAGCCCAGCTTCATGGAGACGGTTGCGAATGGTCCTCGCCGATACCCCAGGAGCAACAGTGTCCCTAATTTGCTGGGAAGTGGCGGTGCGGTCCCCTACGGCACTGCGTAGGATCCTACGGTCTTGGCGTGCATCCGTGCGTCGCTGCGGTCCGGTCCGGTCCCAGGTCGACGGGCACGTGCAGCTTCCCCCGACCACTGGCGACCACATCGATGTACTGTGGAGACCTCACGCCTCACGTGTTGAGCAATTCGGCGGTACGTCCACCCGGCCTCCCGCATGCCCACTATACGCCCTCGCTCAAAGTCCGTCAACTGCACATACGGTTCACGTCCACGCTGTCGCGGCATGCTACCAGTGTTAAAGACTGCGATGGAGCTCCGTATGCCACGGCAAACTGGCTGACACTGACGGCGGCGGTGCACAAATGCTGCGCAGCTAGCGCCATTCGACGGCCAACACCGCGGTTCCTGGTGTGTCCGCTGTGCCGTGCGTGTGATCATTGCTTGTACAGCCCTCTCGCAGTGTCCGGAGCAAGTATGGTGGGTCTGACACACCGGTGTCAATGTGTTCTTTTTTCCATTTCCAGGAGTGTATAAAGCATAGTTATTTGTATCTGAATATATTTCGATTTTTTATTTTTTTGAACTGTATGTGCATTCTACCACTTTTTGTAAATGGTGGAAGCAAACGATCAGTAATGAAGTGCACCTTATTAGTTTCTGCTAAAGGAATTAAAATCATTTTTCTCATTTCCGTATGTCCCGCTTCTTTACTTTTTTGTGGTCTATCTCTTGATACTGGGCAACTAGGTTATAAGCCAGTGAGCACTTACTTGGGAGGCGACGTAAAATCTACAGCGGAATGAGGTGTAACAACTAATACGGCTTCTGATACCAAATGTAACAGTTGTGTTACTAAATGTGACACTTCTGTCACTAAATGTAACTGGGTTTTCTCTTTTGATGCAAGTCAATTGTCAGGATGAGCATTCTAAAGCATTCTGCCAGGGTGAAAATATTAAATAAATTAACTTTTCTCTCTTAACAACATGTGGGCAGGGTGGGTTCTTCCTTGGCTCGGGTATGAGGTCGAATGAAACATCATTTTTACATAAGATAACTTTTATTGAAGATTTGTACAACTGTATCTTACGGAATGTTCTGGTTCGGAGAGCGGCAGCTGTGTCGTTTGTGAAGTCTTCTGCTGCGGCAGCGGCGGCGGCGGCGGCGTCTGATTACGCGTAGCGGTGTGTATCTCGTGTCGCCGTCTCGCCCAGTTGACTGGAGACGCGCAGCGCGAAGTGGCCCGTTTAATTATTGCGAGCGAAGTCGTGCATCGGATGGTGATACCTTGGATGTGGCGTCCCAGTGTTTCTCTTCTCTAAGCGGCCGCGTGTGTTCTGCGTCGGCCAGCGGAGCGGCGCGGCGGGAGAAGGCCAGTGTGGCGGACTCGAACCACGGACTCCCGCTTGCCAGTCTTCGGCTGTCAGGTCTTCATCCCAGCTCACAGGTGACTACTGATGTGAGGCCGTCTCCTTCCCGTCCTCACGAGTCACCCGGGTATGTAAAAACCAGACTTCAAATACCTTTTAACTTCTGTCTTCTGGCGCCGCGGCTGCTGCTTGCTATTCCATTACAGCGGCGGACTTGGTGCGTCTGTGCATGATGCAGTCTCTTCTTGCATGACGGTCTTCAGCACCGAAACTGACTGAAAACTTCTTCGTCTTCTTCGTCTTCTTCGTCTCTTCTCTCCGTCTCCGTCTTCGTCTCCGTCTCCGTCTCCGTCTCCGTCTTCATCTCCGTCTCCGTCTTCATCTCCGTCTCCGTCTTCATCTGTCTGGCCCACTGCGTCTCGCGTATTTATTCACTTCAGTTTACTGGAGGTGAACGACTTCACGGTCATTGCCTCGTCTGTCACGTTGAAAAGCTTCTCGAAGAATCTTCTTAACGTCGGTCGTTGGCTCTTGGAATGTAGGTGAGGGCCTTTGATCACATGTGACGACTGAGAAACACGTGAGCCGGTCATTGCCTCTTCTGTCACGTTGAAAAGCTTCTCGAAGAATCTTCTTAACGTCGGTCATTGGCTCTTGGGATGTAGGCGAGGGCCTTTGCTCACATACGACAACTGAGAAACACGTGAGCCGGTCGGGCGATGCCCTGACGGCTGAATCGACAGCGCCCGCTTATGTGGAACTTGCTGACTTCATGGTCATTGTCTCTTCTGTTCTGCTGTTTTGCCCGCTGAATGCCAGTATGTAACTCTCTAAACTAAACCAAGTTTTTCATTTATATCCTAATTTCTAGTTCACTTTGATTTCACTGATTTATTTGCTTAAGTACCACTCAACATTCCTCCACCCTTCGGAGAAATTCGCCCTCGAATTTGCCACTCAACATTCCTCCACTCTTCACACGGCAAAAGCACAAGCAATGAAAACTCTCGACTTATAAGATTACACACGCTTCACATTAAGTATGTTGAAAATACTTTATCACTTTACAAAAGCAATGTACGCTCATGAATCACATAGTTCACACATAAATGGTTATAATAAGTGTAACAAATCTTGATGACAATGAATAAACAAAAAATAGTTCATTCACTTAGAAATTTACATAGCAAAACCTGTTTAATCAACCCTATATGAATGCAAGAATATATATTCTACAGTATTGTTTACTTTAACATAAGACTGTTTAGTAAAGAGTGAAGTGCAATAAACAAAATTAATACACTAATGCTCAAAAGTAACCACTGAAGTACACTAGTTAAGAGTGTGGTATCCAATTAACAGGGATTTGATGAAGTGGTATATTATTATTTGGCTTATTTTTTCGTCTTAGATAAAAGAAAACTGTACAAAGTAGAAACACCAACACAAGGGTTCCTGATATACCCGTTCCTAGCATTATAATTTTAGTTTTGTGTTCACCTTTTAATTTTAAAACATGTTGCATCATAACATTGGCATCAATTTTGCCTTGCTGTGAGTTTATGAACATATCTAATGACTTCAGAAGGGAACTGTCAAGGGATTAATTGAGGTAGGATAGGTTTTATGTAGGAAATGCTAGCATGGCGTTGTCTGAAAGAGCAAACAACATGGTTATGAATCTACCAACCTAGTAAAAACAAAAACAAAGAAAAGAAGGAATACATTGTTAACTACAAGATCTACATGTTTCTACGTTCAACTTTTCTTTCTTAAAAAGAAACCATTATAATTTATTAATTATTTATATTTGTATACTGTCCACAGTCTACTAAGATTCAACTAGGACATTCGCACTCTTGGTCGAAGATTGTATGGTGCCATGTCTGTATGTTGTGCTGGCGTGGCCACTCTTTTTCCTTCACGGGAACTTCCTCCACCCTTCGGAAAAGCTGACACTATTGTTGAAGGAATTACATCTGGAGCGCCCTTGAAAGGTTTTAAACGACTTGCATGCACAATGGTAGTTCGGGTGGGCAGTTGCAATTTAACGTTGACTGGTGACGTGATCTCAATAATTTGGTAAGGACCCCTGTAGTTTGTTACAAATTTCTTCGTTTTTCCTCTCGCAATATAAGGAGTTGAAAGCATAACCCACTGACCGATTTTGTAATTTGGATATTTAGCTTGGGTATTACCTAATCTTTCCTGTCGTTCCAAACCCTTTGTATTAGATTTTTGAACCTTTTTCCATACATCCTTCATCATTCGACTGAAATCTCTTACTGTTTCTCCGACTTTTCCGTTTTTCTGTCTGATTACATCAAAAGGGGACGGCATTTTTTTCCCATAGACCACTTCATAAGGTGACATGCCAGTTGCTTCATGCGTTTTGGCGTTGTATACCGACACGATTATTGGTAAATACGTATCCCAATTAGAATGTTGTTCGTTAATATAATAACTAAGCATCTTGCCAATTGTCCGATGAACTCTTTCTGTGCGCTCGTTGCACTGAGGGTGTAACGGAGTTGTGCGTAATTTGCGTATTTTTAGTAAGTGGCATAGCTGTTTCATTAATTCAGACATAAAATTAGATCCCTGATCTGTGATAATAGCTTCAGGTACGCCAAATATAAGTATCCAGTTGTTAACTAAAGCTTGGGCAACTGTATTTGCTTGCTGATCTGGGAGACTCACCATAGCTAGGTAGCGTGAAAAGTGATCTATAATTGTAAGGACATACTTATTACCAGCCGGTGTTTTATGAAATGGCCCGTAGAGATCCACTCCGCAGATTTGATATGGACATGAAGCCTCGGGGAGCCTCTGTAAGGGTATCTTTGAACGAGAAAGTTCAGCTCGTTGTGCGCACGCAATGCAATTACGAACGTACTGCGCAACATCCTGCTTTCTGGTTTGCCACCAAAATCGCTCTGCTACACGTCTTTCGGTTGTCCGCTGTCCACCGTGTCCTGCAAGGATATTATCGTGGGCCTCTGCCATTATTTCTTGTCTAAGGTGTTGGGGAACAACAATTCGCGGTCCAAGTTTTGTTTTACGACATAATACACCATCTTCAAAGCAAAATTGTTTTTGAGTTGCGTATTTTTTGCATTCTGTATCCTCATCTTGTGCCTTTCTCCAGTCCTCAGTATCTCGGCCTGTTGCTTCCAAAAGTGCTATTTTCCGACTTAGACAATCTGCATTCGTGTGTTTTTTGCCTGGTTTATGGATAACTTCGAAATCCATTTCGGAAAGACATAGGGCCCAACGCGTGAGACGACTAGATGGATCCTTTAATCCAAGCAACCATTTTAAAGCTGCGTGGTCTGTAATAACCTTGAATTTCCTACCGTACAAGTAGCATTTAAAGTATTTGATACCATAAATAACACTTAACAATTCTTTCTCCGTTGTGGAATAATTTCTTTCTGCCGTTGTTAGTTGTCTCGAAGCGTAGGCTATGGGGTGTTCCGCGCCATTAATATTCTGACTCAAAACAACTCCTACTGAATGACCACTTGCGTCACAGGATAAAATAAATTCTTTATTATAATCTGGGTAGGCTAATACTGGACTGGGTGTTAACTTATCTTTAAGGGTTTGAAATGCTGATTCACAATCTTCAGACCAATGAAATTTTGCACCCTTTTTCAATAATTGGGTTAAGGGTCGGGCAATTTCAGCAAAATTTTGAACATACTTCCGGTAGTACGATGCGAGACCAATGAAACTTTGTACTTCCTTAACGCGTTGTGGTGTTGGGAAGTCCTTAACTGCCGAAATTAATCGAGGATCTGTTTTAATTCCTTCCTCACTAATGACATGCCCTAGGTATGTAACCTCTGTCAATGCAAAACTACATTTTTCGATATTTAATGTTAATTTAGCTTTTCTAAGTCTCTGAAAAACATTACGCAGACGCACAGCATGTTCATTAATGTCTTTGGAGAATACAATAACATCGTCTAGATATACACAACACTGCTGAGTTTTGAGTCCTCGCAATACTCCATCGAGTAGTCTTTGAAAAGTTGCTGGTGCATTTTTCAAACCGAAAGGCATTCTTTTAAATTGCCAATGGCCTCCAGGGGTAGAAAATGCTGTTTTATGCCTATCTTCAGGTGCAACTTCCAATTGATGATATCCGCTACGTAGATCGATTGTTGAAAAGTATTTACTGTAACCCAAACTGTCAATGATATCTGTAATGTTTGGAAGAGGATAAACATCTGAGATAGTTTGTTTGTTAAGGTGTCTGTAGTCACAACAAAATCTATATCGTTTCGTACCGTCGGGAGACTTCTTTGGAATAATTACGATATTTGAATTATAAGGCGAATCAGAATATTCTATAATTCCATCTTTTAGATGCTGTTCTATAAATTCATCCAGTACTGGCTGTAAGTGATGCGCAACTCTATATGCATTCTGCCAGGGTGAAAATATTAAATAAATTAACTTTTCTCTCTTAACAACATGTGGGCAGGGTGGGTTCTTCCTTGGCTCGGGTATGAGGTCGAATGAAACATCATTTTTACATAAGATAACTTTTATTGAAGATTTGTACAACTGTATCTTACGGAATGTTCTGGTTCGGAGAGCGGCAGCTGTGTCGTTTGTGAAGTCTTCTGCTGCGGCAGCGGCGGCGGCGGCGGCGTCTGATTACGCGTAGCGGTGTGTATCTCGTGTCGCCGTCTCGCCCAGTTGACTGGAGACGCGCAGCGCGAAGTGGCCCGTTTAATTATTGCGAGCGAAGTCGTGCATCGGATGGTGATACCTTGGATGTGGCGTCCCAGTGTTTCTCTTCTCTAAGCGGCCGCGTGTGTTCTGCGTCGGCCAGCGGAGCGGCGCGGCGGGAGAAGGCCAGTGTGGCGGACTCGAACCACGGACTCCCGCTTGCCAGTCTTCGGCTGTCAGGTCTTCATCCCAGCTCACAGGTGACTACTGATGTGAGGCCGTCTCCTTCCCGTCCTCACGAGTCACCCGGGTATGTAAAAACCAGACTTCAAATACCTTTTAACTTCTGTCTTCTGGCGCCGCGGCTGCTGCTTGCTATTCCATTACAGCGGCGGACTTGGTGCGTCTGTGCATGATGCAGTCTCTTCTTGCATGACGGTCTTCAGCACCGAAACTGACTGAAAACTTCTTCGTCTTCTTCGTCTCTTCTCTCCGTCTCCGTCTTCGTCTCCGTCTCCGTCTCCGTCTCCGTCTTCATCTCCGTCTCCGTCTTCATCTCCGTCTCCGTCTTCATCTGTCTGGCCCACTGCGTCTCGCGTATTTATTCACTTCAGTTTACTGGAGGTGAACGACTTCACGGTCATTGCCTCGTCTGTCACGTTGAAAAGCTTCTCGAAGAATCTTCTTAACGTCGGTCGTTGGCTCTTGGAATGTAGGTGAGGGCCTTTGATCACATGTGACGACTGAGAAACACGTGAGCCGGTCATTGCCTCTTCTGTCACGTTGAAAAGCTTCTCGAAGAATCTTCTTAACGTCGGTCATTGGCTCTTGGGATGTAGGCGAGGGCCTTTGCTCACATACGACAACTGAGAAACACGTGAGCCGGTCGGGCGATGCCCTGACGGCTGAATCGACAGCGCCCGCTTATGTGGAACTTGCTGACTTCATGGTCATTGTCTCTTCTGTTCTGCTGTTTTGCCCGCTGAATGCCAGTATGTAACTCTCTAAACTAAACCAAGTTTTTCATTTATATCCTAATTTCTAGTTCACTTTGATTTCACTGATTTATTTACTTAAGTACCACTCAACAGAGGTGATGTCAGGGAGATAGCTGACATACTTGAATCAGGTTTTCACATAATGCATCCTAACTGCTCATTTGATCCAAGTGCTTAAGGCGTTGGGCTCACGCCCTAGAGAAGTTGGGTTGAAATCACTGTTTGCACAGTTAGAGTAAGGTTCATCAGTCAAGGCTACTGGCTCCAGTAGAGTACACTGTAGGTCTCTTTGAGCATCCTTGTCCGGAATGTAATGATCCCTTTGTCTATGGGACAAGAAAACGTAAACATCGGTGCTTTAGCCCAGTACCGTTACAGACATGACTGCCACGCACATCGCTCCGTTGTAGCTATGATTGGAAGAGTGGTATGTGGCTCACTTCGTCTCTTATTAACATGACGACATCTACGTCAGACACAACAGGTTTTAGAGACTATTTCCCAACTCATCAGCACTTGTTAATAAAATGTGACTACAACTGAATAGTCACATTTCTGTCAGTACAGACTACGGTTGTCAAACATTCCATTTTATACTTAAGAGAAGTCCAATGTAACGAAATATCTTTTAACTTTTCATAACTGGGATTCACAGTCATGTGAAATTTCTTGAGAGACATCATGTTTACGCCAGTGACTGTTATACTTTTTATTTCCACTATAGCAATTTTGGCCTTAGGTCATTGTCAAGTGCAGATGTTTTGGCTATAAGCCACGTCCACGTTATAGAAGCTGACACGTTTATATGTCGTTGTCATTTGCTGTTATATACATTCACATAACGCTGCTATGCAGTGCGAGCATACATGTCCATATATCGTAAAACAGCACAGTCTGTACATACGTATGTTCGTTCCCCCATCACTAGTAACTTTTGCACTAACCCACAGCAGCGAACTACTGTTTACAGTTTTTACAAGAAGAGTTTTCATAGATTTCTTTTGAAGAAGTGATGTTTGAAAAAGAAAAGTGCTTTTATTTTTCCCCAGATATATTCTTCATAGTTTTCCTTAAAGAGTTTTATTTATGTTCGTTTTCAAGAAGTGTGCATTTTATTAATTTACATTAAAAAGTTAATTATTAGAGTTTCGAGAAGAAGCTGAACTGCTCCCAAGAGAACATATTGGTTCTCACAATAATTACTTAAGAGGCTTGGCAAGATGCTTGAGAACAAATTCCATAAGGAAAAATTCGTTACAAGAACGTGATACGATGAAAACGTTTTTATGGCGAGTCTAAGGCTGGGCCCCAAGGGTGTAAGAAGGACAATAAGGAAAAAAAATAACAGTAGTCATTAACGCACATATTCCCAAAATTTCTTGGAATAAAGGCATGTGACCCTGTCGACGGTGAGCTGTTCGTCGGATGGGAACGCTCAGCCCGGTTATCACAATGGTGCCGTTCGTGCGCATGTTCCGGCATAGGTTGAACCACTCTCACTTCTCTCGTCATTATAAAACAAAAGCACGACACCAAACAGCACATACGCCCGTTACAGACACTAGAAGTGAGCTTAAGACACAACTGTCAAATATTGTGAGGCAAGGGACCACTGTGCACTGAGGTAGAAAACCCACTGTCATTAGGCAGGTGATCCTACCCCTTAGAGTCTCCCAGCCAACAATGCCTTCATACCTTTCTATCAAGAAGCTGTCCGTATAAAGTCACCCTATAGCACACGTTGATACTCGGAGTTCGGCAAGTACATTTTATTCACTTGTGGTATAAAAGAAAGATTCAGGAGTGGAATTAAAATTCAAGGTGAAAAGATATCAATGATACGATTCGCTGATGACATTTCTATCCTGAGTGAAAGTGAAGAAGAATTATATGTTCTTCTGAAAGGAAGGAACAGTCTAATGAGTCCAGAGAATGGACTGAGAGTAAAGGTAATGAGAAGTAGTAGAAATGATAACAGCGAGAAATTTAACATCACAATTGATGGTCACGAAGTACATGAAGTAAAGGAATTCTGCTACCTGGCAGTAAAATAACAAATCACGGACGGAGCAAGGAGGACATCAAAAGCATACTAGGAGTGGTAAAAAGGGCATTCCTGGAGAAGAGAAGTGTACTAGTATCAATTACAGGCCTTCATTTGAGGGAAGACATTTCTGAGAATGTACGTCTGGAGTACAGCATAGTATGGTAGCAAAACATGGACTCTGGACAAAGCGGAACAGAAGAGAATCGAAACATTGGAGATGTGGTGCTACAGACGAATGTTGAAAATCATGTGGACTGATAAGGTAAGGAATGGGGAGGTTCTGCGGAGAATCGGAGAGCAAAGGAATATGTGGAAAACACTGATAAACAGAAGGGACAGGATTATAGGACATCTGTTAAGACATGAGCGAATGACTTCCATGGTACTAGAGGGAGCTGTAGAGGGCAAAAACTGTAGAGGACGACAGAGATTTGAATACATCGAGCAACTATTGTGGACGTAGGTTGCAAGTGCTACTCTGAGTTGAAGAGGTTAGCACAGGAGAGGAAATCGTTCAAATGTTCAAATGTGTGTGAAATCGTATGGGTCTTAACTGCTAACGTCATCAGCCCGTAAGCTTACACACTACTTAATATAAATTATCCTAAGGACAAACATACACACCCATGCCCGAGGGAGGACTCGAACCTCCGCCGGGACCAGCCGCACAGTCCATGACTGCAGCGCCTTAGACCGCTCGGCTAATTCCACGCTGCGAGGAATTCGTGGTGGGCCGCATCAACCAGGTAGAAGACTGATGACCCAAAATGTAAAGTGTACCTTGTAATAGTGGAACGTCTTTTAGCATGGGACACATTATATTTGCAAATTAACTCAGCCTCATTAATGTCTTAACAGTTTTACCTCTCTTAAAAATGGAAGACTGATGAAAAAGAAATGGTATTGTTATCGTTTGCACATTTCAGTGCCTATTTCTCCGACTACAGGAACAATATCTCGTTCCCGTCCTGAGACATATACATACCATCAATTTTCTTCTTGTTTTGGTTATGTTAATGGAAATCAGAATGGCTTTATATAAGATTTCCAGTTTCCACTACCGTTGATCTATGCACAAGCGTTCCTTCAACCTGGGAAGTGAATCTGAAACATCACCCGCAGTAAGAAGGCGGAAGTAACTTGCAGCAATCGATGCACCTTGACCTACAAAGGAGAGTTCATCGAACATATCTTCAGCTCTTCTGACATGCACTTCTCGTAAGTTTCCTCTTGATGCTACTTTTCAATTGTACATACACACACACCTACAGGGTATTTCACGAAGATACACAAATATTTTGATACGTTATTCTAAAAGTAAAACTAAAGAAAAAAGTTCATATAAATATAGGTCCCAAATTTTTTGTTACAGAGTTAGGGCTAATATAAGATTTTGCCTGAAATTTAGCAACTTCGCTAATATGAAGCCATTGCAAAACTGTACAAGGTTAAAGTACAGGACGACGCCCATTTATTTTGTTGTTATTGATTAGGTGAATTTGATCTGGTGAATCTGATAAAACATGTTCAGACGTGTATCTGCAGTAGTTTTTCAGAACATCCAGAGGAGCAAAGAAGTAATTTCTTAATATTTTTAATTTATTAACTACTTAGACCAATCTGTTTTTTAAATTCCAGACAACTGGACAAAGTTTTCAACAGAAGTTGTAGAGAACTTAAATTTGGAAAAATGATGGTAATAACGTTAACTGAAACGGTATGCAATGTCAGATACTCTGCTTTTATTTACAACATAGCACACGTGAATTAATGTTAAACTGAAAAAAAACGATGGTCAGCGTTAAGGAAGTTGTACAGTGTACATACAATTTCACAACACATTCACAATAAATGTTCAAAAAATTCTCCTCCGAGTTCAATGCATTTAACTGCATGTGTATGAACAGATTTTCTTGCTCGTTTCAGTTTCACATGGTTGTTCTTAATTTCATCTGCTGCATTCATAATGAGAGCAAGTAATGGCTCACGTGAATTGACTTTGTCCTCATAAACTATATCTTTCATCCATCCCCATACACAAAAATCCATTGATGTTAAATCGGGCGATCTGAGTGACCACAGACGTGTAACACCACTACCAGTACAATTCTGGGGAAAATGTTCATTTAAATATGCAATAATGACGTTGGTGATATATAAAGGAGCGCCGTCATGTTGAAAATACATTTGCAATCGCGTAGCAAGGGGAAAATCTACGAGCAAGCGGGGAATTTATTCTTCAGTGAAATGTAAGAACATCTCGCCAGTTAGAAGTCCTGGAAAAATGAATGGTCCAATAAAGTGTACATTGATTACACCACACCGCACATTTATGTCAAATCGCTGCTGGAAATTGCGTTGCACTGTTGCATGTGAGTTTGCTTCAGATCATATGTGCTCGTTATGTAAACTGTTTGCACCATCTCGAGTAAACTGTAATTGGAAATTGGTGGTAAGGTCTTATGGGACCATATTGCTGAGGTCATTGATCCCTAAGCTTACGCACTACTTAAACGAACTAAAACTAACTTACAATAAGGACAACAGATACACCCATGCCCGAGGGAGGACTCGAACGTCAGACGGGGGCAGCCGCGCGGTTTCCACGCTCGGCTCGAGTAAACTGTGCCTTATCAGTAAATAAAATGTATTTGTGTAACCGCCGATTAGTATTTAACCAGTTGCACAACTCTAAGCGAAGGCACGATCTCCCGGATGTAAATGATGCACTTTTTGTTTATGGTAATGAAACAGATTATTGTACTTCATTGTGTGATATACCTTAGATTGTGAAATGCCTAATCATCGAGGGATTCGTCGTGTACTGGTACCCGGGCTACATTGAACAGCATCCATAATATCCTCATCACTGTCTTCACGTATCGAGCGCTCGGTCTGCTTATGAACGTAAGGTAAGGAACCAGTCTCCCGTAACATTCGAAATACTCCGCTAATGGTTTATGTATTCGGAATCCTCCAAGTTGGGTAACGTACGCGATATTCGTTAACTGCAGCAACAAAATTACCATAACAGTTGCCATAAATAAACACCATATCTGCGTATTCCTCTGTCGCAAACATGAAAGGCATTCCTATTCCATAAACAATCTATAAGCTACAACAGTTACTATGTGGTTTCACTTAAATACACTGTTGTTATTATGTTCTTTCACTGAAAAATACAGAAAACGAACTCGTTTCAAGGTTAGGAAACGACTGAAACAGCTCGCTAACGATTGTCAAGAGTGGTATAAGCGTTTTTACATTCTTAATGGAATATAAACAAATTTACTTGTATAATAATCTTCGCTTCTCTGGATGTTCTGGAAAATTACTGCAGATACACGTCTGGGACATGTTTTATTAGGTTCACCAGAGCAATAACAATAAAATATAAGGAAATCATCCTTTACTTTAAACTCGTACAGTTTTGCGATGGCTTGATATTAGTGAAGTAGCTAAATTTTAAGCAAAATCTTTTATCGTCGTAACTGGAAGACTAGATTAGTGTTTAATGTCCCGTCGACAAAGACGTCATTAGAGACGGAGAATAAGCTCGGAGAAGGGAGAGATGAGCAAGGAAATCGTCTGTGCCCTTTCAATAGAACCATCCCAGCATTTTCCTGAAGCGAACTTGGGAAATCACGGAAAACATAAATCAGGATGGCGGGATGCGGGCTTGAACCGTATACGATTCCAGTATGCTAACTGCTGCGCCACCTCGTATATATATGGTTAGTCACGGAAGACGTAACACCCCTTTTATTTCGTTAATGGTTACACGTGTCGAAACGCGGTTTTCGGAAAATGTTAGAGCGTTGAGTGGTATGTATCAATTTGCTTAATGCTTTTAGCGGTGGCATCAAGTGAGATATATAAGTATTTTTTTTTAGGATGGAACAGTACTCATTTTATAACTGTACTCGACATCTCTTGAGAAGAAATTTACAGCGATATTAGATTTTTTGATATTAACGTTGAAACCAGTTGTAAAAAATTCGATAAATGTTTTAGAATTTGAGAGCACGGTGACCGGCATTTGCGTGCAAACACTGCCAAACAGGCGTCCCAGACTAGGCTACGAGAATAAAGCTTAATTAGACCGTGAACCAACTTAAGAACTGGATACAGGTCCACATATGAATTTTGTACTTTGAAATGCGACATAGGCTAAAATCTAGAGCAACACAAAGGGTTAAGGAAAACTATTTCACATCTGTGTGTCCTCCCAGATTTACGCGAGCCGAAAATGAGAATCAACAGTTCATTCTTCAAAACTAAAGAGGTCTCGTAAGCTCCATAAAGCAACTGCAAATGTCAGAAAGAATATTTAACCTCTCTTTTCCTGTAGATGGCTGTTGCTTCTAAGAGGTGAAAATACGTGCTATCGGACAGCTGTCTGTACGTATACTGCTTTAAATTATACCACATGGGATCCATTCGTTGAACTAAACATTTCATTAAAAATACTTTGGTGACAACCTGTAAACGACAAAATAAATATCCTTATTAACGTAACGTCTTTTCATGCGCGTAATTACAGTGTTACCAGATACGTGTAGTATATACGCTGTCGACGTATTTTACATTGCAATGCAATTTCGTAAACTCGTAAAAGCAATATACGAATTAATATGAATGATTAGTAGCTTCCCAGATCACGTATCATATATTCTGTGTTCAAAAAAAAAAAAAAAAAAAAAGAACTTTCTCCTTTATTTAACCATGTGTCAAAGTGTTGATCATGGATGGAAAACCACAGTTGTAATCGCTGTTAGAAAGGACGATGAACAGATGTAGTTAATGTGGCTGATATGGTAGAGCATGCACTGGCCATTCTTCGGCACATATCATCTAGCGTAATTTCGGCTTCGTCACAGACTGCATCTTTGTGTGCTCGCCAAGGAATGAAATAGAGAGGTGTAAAATTGGAGGATCCCGCGGTCCATTTTACAACAGACTTTCGTCGTATCCAGCGTCCAGGAAATTTTTCATTCAGTGTTAACGTTTGCAAGAAGGGACGAGTGAGCTGGAGAAACACAGATTGCAGCCACATTCACTGTCGAGTATTCTGTGGAACCTCTTCTAGAGGAACTGACAGAACGTTCGCCAGAAAGTGTGCATACGAATGTCCGTTTAGAACGCCTGTTATTAAGGTCCAACAACGTAATATCCTGTGACGCCACACCATACGTTTACGCTGCAAGGCCTTTCATGACGCAGCAGACGAAGCCAGTGTCGATTTTCGGATGCCCACAAGTGTGGTTAGTAAACGTCGCTTCATCGGCAAAAAGCACACATTGAAACATAGGGTCGTCCCTAAGTTGCTGAACAGTAAACCGACAAAATTCTGTACGACGATCGAAATCACGCTCGTCGACTGCCTGAATTTGTGACAGATGATAAACATGTAAATTCTGTCAATTCAGCATGCTGTAGTGCTACAACGATGAAAATCAATATTACGACGATGTCAAACCTTACTTTCATGATTTAAAGAAGTATTCATGATATTAAAAATGTAATTATAGTTTTATTATTTTCAATTTTGTGCTCAGTGCATCAAAGACTTTCTAGTGCACGGAATAACTTAGCATTGTTTGTACTACAAAACTATATATGATTGTTAAGGGTTGAGCATGTAATAATTCGATGTAAGACATTTTGTTGAGTCTGAATTTTGTTCTCGTACTGGTCGGTAGAGTAGGAAAAGTTCCTTAATCGATGTGAAGGTATAAACGCTGACAAAAGGAGAGAGAGAGAAGGTAAATACAATTTATTCAAAACAAATATCTCGGAGGTGTAACGCTTTGTGATTTCCTATAACTAAAAATTGCAAGGTCTAATCTGAGCCTGTCCTGAATAACAGCGAAGAATATTTATGTTATCATATATTTTTTTCGTTTGATCACGGCTGTGATTCGCATGTTTCTTTTTGTTACGCGACGTGTTACGAATATTTTTATTATTCAGTGGCAACCTATTGACAGGACTAGCTTATATGTGTGTGCAAATGTGTGTTTTTCTATTTATTTCATGCTGTAATGAGCGGAAATCTACGACGACCCTAAGCACGATATTTTTGCTGTACCAATCCATCCCAGCGGCAGCAGAACGAAGCACTGCGTAAGGTAGGCACAACATCTTCTTCAACCTGGTGCTGTAACTTAAAAAAAAAATTACATTTTGTGAGTGTGTCCTCTTAGGAAGCTATAAGATTCAATTATATTTAAATAACTGCAAGAAGGATCAGTAAAATACAGCATCAAGTGTTTTCAGTAGAGGTTAACTGAACGAGATTGATACTGAATTTTAATCTAACGAAAGTGAACATTTATAGTACTGATTCCAATCTGGTGCAGTGTAGTAATTATTTTATGTTTTGTGTGACGGAATAATTGATGTGTTGCGTGTGACGTTTTCCCGTTTAGACTTGCACCCAAACATGGTGAAAACAGTGCGACGTGTAAGAAAAGCTACACAGCAAGAAGTAACTGTAGAACATTCAGAGGAGGAAGGAATAACTAGTGATATAGAAATTGATAATATTTTTTCAGATCAGACAGAGGATATAGAACAGGACACTAATATTAAAGTCAGTGATCCATCTGCTGTAGAACACTCAGGCAGAATATAGACGGTAGTTCAAGTGCATACTGAAGCAGAACCACAAGAAACACCAGTTACAGTCGATTTACCACCGGTAGAGCCAACACAAACAGTAATGGATCCATTTTCTCTCTTAATGATGAAAATGGAACAAATGTTTAAAATACAGGAAAAATCACAGATACAGCGCGAACAAGAAACTGCTAAACAGCTTGCAACTGAGGTTAATAATAATATTAGCAGAGTAGATGAACGGATTAGAACCTTGGATGAACGCATCAGTCAATTAGACGAGCGTACGCAGTTAAGCTTTTCACAGTTCTCAAAAGAGATAGATCAAAAACTTGAAAACCGGTTAAAAGAACACGATCGCCAGCTGCGACAGTAAATAGATGCCCGGTTGTCTGCTATACAGAACAACATTTGAAGTATGCAACAAGCATACCATGACTTACCACAGAATGTAAAGCAAGTAACCCAGGATGTGGACAAATTACAACAAACACACATTTCTTTGGAAGCAGAAATACGCAACATAAGTACACGTATAGAAAACCTTACGGTTGATAATCAAAACGTAATAGGACAAAAATGCAAAGAACAAGAAGAACGCGTTGTGACCACATTCAACACATGGCTAAATGACAAAGACAAACAAATTAGTACTGTTATACATAAGGAACTACCTGTGATGTTACAACGAGCAGGAACACAACTGATACATGAGAACAACACAAAGATTCATGAACTCCAAACTGAATTACAAAACGTGCAGAAAGTGCTTAGTGAAACACGTATGCAAACATCTCATAACAGTTCACCGGAGTGTGTTAGTATCACAGAAACACACCCTGATCATTATGAAACGCCTTTAACTGAAAGTAGGGGGCAGGCGGGCAATAATTTCAATCCAACACGTGCTATCACATTCTAAAACATTTATCGAATTTTTTTACCACAGGTTTCACCGACCCATTAACAAAAGCTATGTCACTGTAATTGCCTTCTCAAGAAATTCACTTACAAAGAAGTATATCTCCGTTGAGAACAGTGTTACAAACTTTTTTTTGGTCATCAGTCTACTGCCTGTTTTGATGCGGCCCGCCACGAATTCCTCTTCATCTCAGAGTACCACTTGCAACCTACGTCCGCAATTATTTGCTGCCTTTATCCAATTTTTGTCTTCCTCTACAGTTTTTGATCTCTATAGCTACCTCTAGTACCGTAGAAGTCATTCCCTCATGTCTAAACAGCTGTCCTATCATCCTGTCTCTTATCGTTAGCAGAGTTTTCCACATATTCCTTTGCTCTCCGATTCTGCGCAGAACATCCTCATTCCTTACCTTATCAGTCCACATAATTTTCAACATTCGCCTGTAGCACCACATCTATAATGCTTCGATTTTCTTCTGTTCCGGTTTTCCCACAGTCCATGTTTCACTACCATACAATGCTGTACTCCAGACGTACATTCTCAGAAATTTCTTCCTCAAATTAAGGCTGATTTTTGATATTAGTAGATTTCTCTTGGCCAGGAATGCCTTTATTGCCATAGATAGTCTCTTTTTTATGTCCTCCTTGTTCCGTGCGTCATTTGTTATTTTACTGCCTAGGTAGCAGAATTCCTTAACTTCATCTGCTTCGTGATCATCAATGCCGATGTTACGTTTCTTGCTGTTCTCATTTCTACTACTTCTCATTACATTCGTCTTTCTTCGATTTGCTCTCAGTCCATTATCTGTACTTATTACAATGTTCATTCCGTTCATCAGATGATATAATTCTTCTTCACTTTCGCTTTGGATAGCAATGTTATCAGCGAATCGTATCATTGACATCCTGTCACCTTCAATTTTAATTCCACTCCTGAATCTTTCTTTTATTTCCATTATTGCTTCCTCGATGTACAGAATAAACAGGAGGGGCGAAAGGCTACATCCCTGTCTTACACCCTTTTTAATACGAGCACTTCGTTCTTGGTCGTCCACACTTATTATTCCCTCTTGGCTTTTGTACATATTGTACATGAAACGCCTCTCCCTATAGCTTACCTCTACTTCTTTCAGAATTTAGAACACCTTGCACTAATTTACATTGTCGAACGCTTTTTCCAGGTCAAGAAATCCTATGAACGTGATTTGATTTTTCTTTAGTCTTGCTTCCATTATCAACCACAACGTCAGAATTGCCTCTCTCGTGCCTTTACCTTTCCTAAAGCCAAACTGATCGTCATCTACCGCATGCTCAATTTTCTTTTCCATTCTTCTGCATATTATTCTTGTAAGCAACTTGGATGAATGAACTGTTGAGCTGATTGTGCCGTAATTTTCGCACATTTCAGCTCTTGCAGTCTTCGGAATTGTATGGATGAGCCGGCTGCTGTGACCGAGCGGTTCTAGGCGCCACAGTCCGGAACTGCGCTGTTGCTACGTTCGCACTTTCGAATCCTACCTCGGGCATGGATGTGTGTGATGTCCTTATGTTAGGTAGGTTTACGTAGTTCTCAATCTAGGGGACTGATAACATCAGATGTTAAGTCCAATAGTGCTTAGAGTCACACACCGTCAGGTGGCTTGCGGCGTATGGATGTAGATGTAGATTTGAGCCACACATTAATATAAGCTGCCGTACAAACAACACTCTTCAGAAGACAGCAATTCACAACTTAAAGAATAATAACCCCCCATACAAAAAAATGTGACATATACAAACTCAGCTGTTAACGTTCCCCTCATACTATACAGGAAAAACTGGGGAAAGTATTGGGACTCGGTTCATAGTGCACATAGATGCCATACGTTTGAACAACGTGTCAAAATCTACATTTTCCATGCACACAACTACTAACAATCATAAAGAGCACCGAAAACAACGTACGAGCATTCCACCATGCCGAAAGAGGTAGTTTTATGAATTGGCTTGAAGAGATTGAAATATGCGTGCATAAAAGCAAATGTCCACAAAATCTCCTTAAATGAAAAGACCGAGTTCACCAATGCTGCCTTTCTTCAAAGTTTCACTCACCTGCTCTCCAGTGTAAAGTAAACACAACTGCCCTTCCTCTTGAACAATAACATGCAATATTAACCTTAGATGAATTAGTGAATAATATATATCTGCTTGGTTTTTCATACAGTACCTTCAACTAGGTATATCTAAAAAATGAAAAACATTAAAAAAAACTTTAACGTCCACTGTCATAACATTTGTTTATGCACATCCATTGCAAAACATCTCATTTGTTTCTGATGTATATCATAGTATTTACGTAATATTTATTTACGTATGTCTATCGCTTATCATTTATAATTCCTATGTATATCATAATATTTACATAATATAACTACTGTATCAATTTATAACATACTGGCTGCTTTATTTGTTTATCTTCATTTTAATCAGTTTATCTTAATACAAATATTAAGTAACGGAACATGAGTAATTTGTAAATTGCTACTGCCACGTATTTATATCAAATAGCTCTGAGAGTGGAAGTCTTTAGCATTGTAATGGTTGCGATGTCGCCAAATTTGTGTACACACCTCGATGTGGCGAAATTCCTTGGCGTGTAAAGATGCCTCAGACTATGTGTATAAATATACTTAAAAAGTGCGTCATGCGGTTTTCGCTGCTGCTTGATCACAGACAGTCACCACTGAAACGTAATGCCTCAGTTTTTTCCACGTATGTGACCAGAATATCTCCACTAAAATAAATTGTTCACAACATCTAAAATCGTTGTGAGTCACAGTTACAGTTGAAAATACATTGTCTCACATCTTGTTTTTGTCGTAGGACACCAACACCCCAAGGAAATTTCATCATTTGGGAAAACAAAATCGTAACGTGAACTAGCAGTCTAAATATGAACCCATCGGTTTGAAACCGATAACGCTGCCATTTAAATAAATAAATAGTATTTTAAAAATTGTCTGGTTGCTCTTGTCTTCTATGTAAGATTCAACCTGTATTATGTACACAGCCACGAGCTCAGAATGTCACTTTTCGACAAATTAGCGAATGTGTTTCTGCTTCTCCTTAATTGTATCCACAGGGAATTGCTAGGATAGTGGAAAGGTACTGGAAACACAAACGAAGTATATTAGAATCTATCAGATTCTTTATAATGAGAGAAACAGACGAATAAGGCGATCGGCGGAAGCAAAAATGTTTTCAAATTTTAAAACCTGCAGCGCAAGTTGTTAATAAAGAGTAGACATCAAGAACAGCCTAGTGAAACGGCTTCGGGCCAAATGAGTTGTGAGTTGGGCACGGAAGCAAAAACTTAAAGTTATGAACTGCAGCATTAAAATGACGTAGAAATGAAGTCCAATCAAATTACAACTTAAGTATTCGGCAGTTTCTGCAATACAGTCAATCGTCTTGCGGCTTTGTTCATAGTTTGAAACTTTAAGAAAATCAATCAGCAAACTTAACAACAGCAAAATTGGCTTGAGGCTCATTAAAAAGTCTTCTCCATTTTTACGTCAAAAGCATTAATTTAGAAGTAGGTGCAGTACACTACGGTTAATAAAGTAATAATGCACAGTTAATCCGACAAGTCTATCATAGTAAGGCATACAAAGAAATAGAACAGTTACAGATTAACAACTAAACTAGTCACTGGTGCCCCCAATATTTATTTTCTCATATTAAACACCTATCAGCATTCCACAACCGCAATACCAGATTGGATACGTCTAGCATCTTGGCTGTACCTTTACATACCACAAAATCATTCTCCATGTCATTCTCCATCTCAGTCATACGACTATGGAACGCGCTCCTCCGGCATCTGCGTCTTATCCAGAACCACTCAACATGCAAGAGGGAATGATGGGACGGTATAGCCACCATTGTTCTGCCCCTCTCATCTCTTTTTTTCTCCTCTACATCATAGCCTCGAATTTTACCATACTGTTTCTCTTTCTCTAACCTAGCTACCTCTTATATACCTCTTTCACCCCATTCTATCGTCTTATGTCTCTGCTCGATGTGAATAACTCACAAGCTGCAGGAACATAACGAGAAAATTCCCAACTAGAAATAGGACTGACATTCATAAAAGGAAAATACGTTTACTTTCATATACATAGTCATTACTATTATTATCATTCTTGATTGTTATAATTATTTTTGATTGTTATAATTATCCTTGTACTACTGTTATCATCTCTATTTTTTTCTTTAACATTAATTCTGTACAATGTTCTGTACAAACTGAAATTCGTTCAATCTGATTATGCCTGGTTAGGTGTAAGAGAGAGCCTGAAGGCCGTAATCTTGCCAGGTAAAATAAATGCATAAATAAATAAAACGCTGAAACCAATGATTATACTTGCCAATAAAACGTTATTAAAATGTAAAACAAAAACTAAATTTTAAGGGTACTACAAATGCACTTTGTTGTTTCGGCCGCCTTCCATTTGGCCGCACTTTCTAATACGTCCTCCACCAGTTATGCTGCTGCGTTTCCAAGGAACGTCACCATGGCACAAGGGGGCTGCCACGAGCAATGGCGCCGGTGCTAATGAGTAGGAAGCATCCCTTCTCCGGAGCTCTAGTGGCGGGTATGCTTAAGTTCGAACAATCATGCACTAACCCTCCCTTCCTGTGTTTTCTAGTAGAATAACATTCACGGGTTTTCAAAGTGGCCAGGGATCGACATTTTTTGAATATACATTGTATTCAAGATTTCTAAACCTTTTGTATCTGTTCACATATCTACATTCAAACCTATGTCAGCAACTGATGCTACAAATACAGCAACAAAGTTACATATTATTCTTACTATTTCATATTAGATGTAGGATAAATTAATACATGAATTCTCTATTCCTCGCTCCTGTATCCACTAAAGAACCACACAACGAGCAGAGGAAGTCGTAACATACATAAACTGCACTTCAATAGTATTAAAATAAGTAGGAACATGTATAGGTTAATTGAGTTATAGGTAAGCAAGTTTTATAATCGGTGAAGGCGATTAGAGGGGCGTCTGATATTCGGCTGAATCGCAACAAATCCACTAATAACTATGCAGTGAGGTTTACACCAGTATGGCCAAGCAAGCTATATGATGAACTTACGAATGGGGTGGATATTACTGATCGCCTCTATGTGTGATTTCTCAGGATTACCTAAACACAAAAAACATCATAGAAACATAATCTGACTGAGAAATTCCAAGTGAGGTAAACCCACATCCTTGGGGAGACAAGGAAGCAAACAGATTGGGCAAGGCCCACAGGTAGCAAAATAAATACAGGAATTAAAAATGGCAGCACACAGGTGTCTACTTGAACAAAGCAGCAAATGACAAGTATTACGGACTTAAGGCAATCAGATGAACAACTGCCTTACCAAAAGTTTGTAGATTACTTTTAATAATAACATTGCATAACCGGTGAACGTCACAGTGGAGTCGCTGACGAACAAATTATTAAATAATGGATTATCTGTCCTGTAACAGGCATATGGACAGAATTAAACAGTACTTAAATATGGTCAAATATATAAGCCTCAGTAGACGGATATACAAATTCCTTTGAACCAGCAATAATGGCTAAATAATATTTAACTGGGTTGAGACTGACGATACTATTTTCTTTTTAAAGCACGGTACTTAACAGTAGGCAACAAAATGTAAGGGACCTTAAAGAGAAATAGCAAGTGTGACATAGAAAACTCAAGGCATGAAATTTAGGGAACGAAATTAAGGACAACGCTAAAATTATTAAAAGCGTTGTTCATTGCCCATAATTTTGGAATGTTAGTTATGCTTTCATCTAAAAGCAACAACTACCATTTTCTAATTTGATAAATTTTAGCCGGCTGGAGTGGCCGAGCGGTTCTAGGCGCTACAGTCTGGAACCGCGCGGCCGCTACGTTCGCAGGTTCGAATCCTGCCTCGGGCATGGATGTGTGTGACGTCCTTAGGTTAGTTAGGTTTAAGTAGTTCTAAGTTGTAGGGGACTGATGACATCAGAAGTTAAGTCCCATAGTGCTCAGAGCCACTTTTTTGTTATAATAACAACGTTAACGTTAGCTAGTAGTAACACTTAGTTGCACTGCTTGGGCCGGACACTACGATCTCTGGGTCAAGTACGGATGGAACAGATTTGTGACGAAACGTAACATGTTTTATTACTCAGAATGAGAAGAGAACCAGAAGACAACGTTCCCATGCATTTGCATGTCCGCCAATTTGTCACACTGCTTAACGCCTCTAGGCAAACGTGTCAAAATAGTACAGTTAATGGTGTGTATCTTTGTTCAAGAAACGCTTTCCATTCTTGTCTAATGGTAACATAAGGGAAACGAATGCCAGATGTTTCGGACCTAGGTTTTTTTTCAGCATTGCTTATCTATTACAATAGCAAACAGAACATGAGTATCGTATGTGCTCTCGCGTACAGAGATTTCAGATTCTGCTGTTATTCGACTCTCGTAGCTATATTGAGATTATTATGAAAGTGTGATAAATGTTACTAATAAAACATTGTACCACTTTATTGTAGGTACAATTAAATTATTGACATAATTTCCACCGAACTGGATTCACCGAATCCGTGAGGATTCAGCTAATGTATTCCACCAGGGACTAAATTTCTTTCTTGCACGATAATTGTTTACTGCACAGGAACACTCTTCGATCGACGAACACTTGTTCTCCCATGACAGGTTTGAGGTCAGAAACAGCGACGAAGGTATAACATCGGAAAGGTAGACATAATCTGGTTCTAGCTCCTGATCATGAGCAGGACTATTCGTTGTATCATAACGAAATTTGCCTACGACCAGAATACGTCGGAATTTTCTTTAAAAAGATTAATTTCCTCTTATTTCGAAACTTCAAACGGGTTCTCTTCAGAATCTCCAAGTATTTGATAATATTTCTTGATTAATCTGCACTCGAAGAGTCTGAGTCAACAATATTCTTTGGCGGACAAATTAGAATATTAACACTTTTCCTATTTTGTTTCTTTCACGGAAATTTTTTCACTGAGTAAAGGGTTACAGAGATGTCAGCTGTATTTTCCAAAGAGTTTATGACTGTTTCGCTCTTCTGTTCGTCGAGCAAAAGAATAGCTCTGTATCTTCAGTAGTCATCGGTTAACATTATCGGGTGTAAATAATGTAGAGCGTCTGGAAATTCGATTCGGAGATTATCTTTTTATACAGTACACTCTGACCAACGTCTGGTCGTATTTAATTCAGCCCATTCGTAGGCGGACGTCGCTTTTCTAAACTCGGGCTTCGATTATGTCAATAAAGGGGGTAGTTACAAAAAATGATCCTCCGTTCTTGTTCGTCGTGGCAAGCTGTTAGATCATTTTCGAACTTGCTGCAACGCACTTCCATATTTTCGCGTGACATAATTTTGCTACAAATAGCTACAGTTTTGTGATAAGTTGTCGGAGGTCTTCTCTCGTTTTGTAACTGAAGGTAACGGGTGAGGTCATGCACGTACTTGTTAGCGGGACGGGAACAGCTGGGATCATGTTTAATGCAGTTCTCACGCAAGCGCTCAAGCTACTGATCGTTGCCAGTGCCTGTTATGTAAGGTAGACACCTCTCATTAAGCCGCAGTACGACTACGCACAAATATAGTATGGATATCTACTATTAGGCACCCTACTTCAGGGAACCTCTGCTTGTCAGTGCTGCAGTCACAGACTATTTTTTCCTTGCTAGTTATTATTGTTATTATTATCTCTGCTTTCTTTCCTGCCGAATTGTTTAAACCAATTAATTTTAACATACAGTTTGTAAACGAGAGTATAAATAATGAGAACAGCCTTGATTGCAAAATAATTACTATTTAATAACCCGTTTGGTCCTTTTGAGTTGTGCAACATAAGAAAAAATCGCAGTAAAAATTTTTAAAGTAATAGGTGAAAAGGACAAAAATGCAAAGAAGTTAGAGCAAAAACTGAAAACTTTATTGAAAAGAATAATTAAGTTCTGAGATTGCTAGTGCAACTTCTTGTGCTAAAGGACAAGTAACATTGGCAGCGTTGTATCGGTTGGGTAATTATTAGTGTGGCTTGATGTTCTGTGTCTGTGTCGATGACGTCGTCACGGAGAAGTGTATAGAGCAGGAATTGTACTGTATTTCTAGGCCCCTCATCCTGGCTGAGCTTTCCCAGAATAGGTAGTATTCTTAGTTTCTCTGTTAATATCCCGTACTGTTCCCCCAAACGTCTTGCTATGTTTTTATTGTTGCAAATAGGTCCCATTTGTCTCTTTATATGTCTTTTGATTGCTTATATCCAAAATGGTGGTGGTACGAAATTCAAAAATCCAAAATGGCGGTAGCCAATATCACGATGACAGGAAATCCAAAAATGTGAGATAACAGAACAAGCCCAGTTGTGCTAGCAAAATTTAGGTTGGAGGAAATAGCCCGCCTGTCCTAGTGGCCATTAAAACGAAACGGTCAGTAACTATGAACTGCACACTATTGTCACCTTCAAAAGTATTCTAATGATTGGAACCATTTATCAAGATTTCGGAGATCGTGTAACTTACAATATTTACCAGTCTAACACACCTGTATGGTTTATCAAAAATATATTATCTTAATCACCAGCAAACAAACCCGCACAGTATGTATATTTATTAACTGATGTGTTATATTATCTGACCCCATGACAACAATGCATATGAAAATGGTGTGCTTAGGCGAGCTTCTTAATATTTTATGTCACATAAACGGCATATTTTCTTAAGAGCCAAATATAAATTCGAAGTGCACGATATGTGAAATGTTAACTTCGTTACCACTTCTCAGTCAAAGACAGTGAGGGTCAAGGTCCCATGTAGATCTCTGATCATGAAAGAAATTTTATCTTTGCACAGAAATAAAAGTGTCCGTATTATTTAACAAAGTACGTATAGATTTCTTCTGTTACAGTACCAACTCACATAGAACTACTGCTGTAACTTAGTTGCTCTACAAGACCAAAAAGTACAAATCACTTGCATATTGGCACAAATGATCTAACTTACAATTTAAGTTACACTTGGCTACGAGCAAAGTTCTATAACTGTACTGTTATGTCATAACCGTTCTACTTGGCATGGATGATTAAAGATGCCACCACAGTTAATGCAAGAGGCTCATGGAAGCAGGTCAGACTGGGATTGGCCAGGTGAAGTTACATCAGGAACAGCCTGATGATGTAACAAGATCTGCCTCCATGGTGACTTGTAACCATACATCACGACCCAGGAAGTTGACCAAAGTCAACAACACAGCAGGAAGATAGAATGCTGTGTGACTGGTAACCAAATTGCTACAAGAAATGGCTGTGTTGTGGCCTATGTGACAGGAAGTGACACATCGGCAAATAACGGTCAAGCCAAACCAATATAAATGCTCCTCATTTCCAGGCAAATGTATGCAGTCTGACTGCCACCAGCTTCGAGTTAACATGAACAGGCTGCCACCATCAGAAGTGATCTGTGCGAGCTGCAGACCTACCAACTGGACCGAGTCTGATGCTGGACACCTAGTGAAACACAACTGTGGGGCCACCAGTGCACCTACTTCCAGTCACTGCCAGCCTCCTACCCTGCTAGTCTACAGTGGAAGCCTGGGCCGTGCAACTCACTTTCATCGGTGTGTGCATACTCTGCTGTTTTTTGTCTTTACTTGCGAGGACTAGCTGCTGTTGATAAAAGCAGTCTCATCCACTCTGGGTACATGTCATGTCCTGATTTCTATGGATGTCTATAGTCTTCCTGGCTGCCCTCGCGGGCTGGTGTCTGCTACCTCAGACAAGGACTTTGCTGATATGCTAGCGTCATCATTTCACCAGCCGAGCTACGTAGCCCCCTGCCAGAGACAATTGGCTTATTGCTGACGGCAGCACATTACGCCCCTCAGTGACGTCATGAACATAAAGAGTCCTGACCGCATTAAACCTTTATTTTTGTGTTTAGCCGTTTCGGTTAGACTTCATACGATGCTGGTAGGCGGAGTTGGTAAACTGTCTTCAGGCCTCATACCACGATGGTAGGCGGAGGCGGTCAACGGAGCACGCGTTACGAACTCCACGAATGCCAACAGCTTAAACAGTTGCCGTTCGTGAAGTTCGTAACGCCTGTTCCGTTTACCGCCTCCGCCTACCAACATTGTATCTGGTCTGAATATGGTCAGTAACTGGCCGAAACCTGTAACCACAAAAAGAAAGATTTCTTTCGGACGAGACTGTCTACGTCCACTTTAAAAACTAAGGAGCCCCCTGTTCTTCACGAGAAATGTCAGAGATGGTCGTCATGGCTGTTGTAATGCGCTGCGCAAAAAATTAATGGTTAGCTAGCTCGTCATCTCCATTGACAACCCAGGTCCACCATCCACCATAGACATAATCCACTCCAAGCCTCAAAGTATCACAATCGAAAAAAACAAAAATTTTCTGTATTGTTAACGAAAAGTTACGATTAGTTCAATAACATTACAAAACAGACGTGGCACTACTGATCTAACTTACGAGTTAAAGAAGACTTGTTGACGAAAGTAGTATTACCTTCATATCACACTTTAAAGTAACCTGAACTTATTTTTATTATTTGTCAAAATAGATAAATATTTGTTCTATAACAGTTGCAAGAGGCTGTTTGAGAAAGTGCAAACAAGCCTAGATTTTGTGTAAAAGACCAAGGGAAAACATACTGCAAAATTTCAATTTTGTTGGGGGGTCCACAGCCTCAGCGCGTTTTGTGAATGGTACCATGGTCCAGGCAGGCTACATTATTATACACCCCATCTTGACTATGTTTTCTTTCATAAAAATGTATATTGATTGAATGAGAGGAACGCAAAACTTAATATTTATTCGTGCACATAAGGCACACAGTACATTTCTTCAGAGAATTTTGATTTTCATGCCGTATGTGGACTGAATGAAAGAAAACATCATCACTTTTAAAATAACTCAAATGACTCAGAAACAATTTGGAGTGACATTAGAGCGCAACCTAAGCAAGACTGAGGAGCAACTATACGTAGCAGCGGCTCACCTAACACAAAAATAAAGTAATACAAGACTTAAAAGAATTAAACTCAGAAGGGTCTGTCAAATGATCTTGTGGATGTATACCCGAAAGTCTGATGTCATGTCGCCTGTCTCATACATACTAAACGCCACCGTGAGTAATCATTTTGTTGCTACTTTCCCCACATTTTTTTAGAAATTTCTATGGATTGTCGTTCGTCCCTTCCGCCTTATTTGATTTTAGGAGTTTCAAGTTTCTTGTAAATTCTAAGATTGGATCCCCTCTCTCTGCCCTATCGAGTCTTCTTCTTCTATCAAGTCATCTAGTAAGTCCTCCCACATATACGCTGAATAGCCAAAGAAACTGGTACAGCTGCCTAATATCGTGTAGGGCCCTCACGAGCACGCAGAAGTGCCGCTACACGAAGCGGCATGGATTCGACTAATGTCTGAAGTAGTGCTGGAAGGAACTGAGATCATGAATCCTGCATGGCTGTCCATAAATCCGTATGAGTACGAGGGGTGGAGAACAGCAAGTTGCAAGGAATCCCAGATATTCTCAATAATGTTCATGTCTGGGGAGTTTATTGGCCAATTGGAGTGTTTAAACTCAGAAGAGTTTTCCTGGAGCCACTCTGTAGCAATTCTGGGTGTGTTGGGTGTCACATTGTCCTGCTGGAATTGCCCAAGTCCGTCGTAATGCACAATGGACATGAAAGGATGCAGGTGATCAGACAGAATGTTTACGTACGTGTCACCAGTCAGAGTCGTGTCTAAACGTATCAGGTGTCCCACATCACTCCAATTGCAAAAGCTCCTCACCATTACAGAGCCTTCAGAAACTTGAACAGTCGTCTTCTGACATGTAGGGGCTCCCCCCGTCGGAGTTTCGAGTCCTCCCTCGGGCATGGGTGTGTGTGTTGTCGTTAGCGTAGTTTAAGTTAGATTAAGTAGTGCGTAAGGTTAGGGACCGATGACCTCAGCAGTTTGGTCCCATCAGATCTTACCACAAGTTTCCAAGTATACATGTAGGGTCATTGGAATCATGAGTTTGTCTCCATACCCATACACGCCCATCCGCTGGATACAATTTGAAACGAGACTTGTCTGACCAGGAAAAATGTCTCCAGTCATCAACATTCCAATGTCGGTATTGACGGGCCCAGACGAGGCGTAAATCTTTGTGTCGTGTAGTCATCAAGGGTACACGAGTGAGCCTTCGGCTTCGAAACCCCATATCGATGATGTTTCCTTGAACGGCTCGCACGCTGATACCAGTTAATGGTCCAGCACTGAAATCTGCTGCAATTTGCGGAAGGGTTGCATTTGTGTCTGAATGATTCTCTCTATCTTCGTTGGTCCCGGTGCTGCAGGATCTTTACCCGGTCGCAGCGATGTCGGCGAATTGATGGTTTACCGGATTCCTACTACTGAAATTATCGTACGGGAAAATCCCCACTTCATCCCTACCTCGGAAATGCTGTGCCCCATTGCTTGTGCGCCGAATATAACACCACTTTCAAACTCTCTTAAATCTTGTTAACCTGCCATTGTACCAGTAGTAACCGATGTAACAACTGCGCCAGACACTTGACTTATATAGGCATTGCCGACCGCAGCGCCATATTCTGCCTGTTTACGGATCTGTACTGGAATACGCATGCCTGTACCAGTTTCTATTTCGCTTCAGTGTATATTTCCTTGGTATACTCTTCCCCCCTTTCGGCTCACTGCTCTGCTTTCAACAGTGGAATTCCCATTGTACTCTTAAAGTTACAACCCTCGCTTGTAATTCTGCAGAACGTATTTTGACATTTCTTTTTACATTTATTCACATTTTTCATGTAGTTTTTTTGGCTTAGCTTCCCTGCACATGGTATTTATTTCAGTCGTAAGTGACATGTATTTCTGTATACTTGAATTTCTCTTGAATTTCAAGTATTTCTGTATACTTGAATTTCTCTTGAATTTTTCAGATGGTAACAGAGAATATCTTGATCAAGTTTGAGAAGAGGAGGGTTATACTTGAGAAAGGCTAGAGTTACAGGAAGATATTAGTTATATTATATCATGGTCAGACAGAGATTTCGAAATCAGATATTGGATTGTAAGGCATATCGCTATGCATATATAGATTCAGAAACAAATTGCTAATGATGATGAGTAGGCTGAAGTTTAAGAGACTGGTCAGGAAGAATCAAACTGCAAAGAAGTGGGATACGGAAGAACTAAGTCTACTTCAAGATACTCTTGAAGATCCCTGAGTCTACAGATACCCCGATAATGAGTAACGCAGTAGACAGTTCAGTTGAAGAGGATTGGATATCTCTAAAAAGAGCAATCACGGAAGTTGGAGAGAAAACCGTTGGTAACTGCGAAGGAACGATGGATAACACAAGAAATACTTCAGTTGACCGACGAAAGAAGGAAGAACAAAAATGAAAATCTGTATTGTAGATATGTAAAAATTATTTACATAAAATTATATGCTGCATATGAATCTTAAGTATAATTGAGAAATAATACACTTTTAAGTGAGGAACCACTGTTAAGTAACACCCATTGTACATATTTGATCAATGATTGAAGTCGAACATTGCACCAGTTTATGTAATTCATAATGACTGGCAATTTCGTGTCAACAGCCGTTACCAGAGGTGAGGTATCTCTCCGTTTTTGATTGTGATGTCAGAGAGTTTGCAAAGCATACCTGAGCCAGTTCCGTCGTTTTAAATTCATATCCTAATTTACTATCAGAACAACTGGGCTTTTTCCGAAGAAATTTTGCAACTTATTTCTGAACAACTGATGCAGTGTAATACCGTTTTTCTCTGCCGAAACCGGGGAAGTGAGCTTTCAATTAAAATGTCTCCCCTGTACGGAAATATACGTAATAAATGTACGAGTACAGGTTGCAGACGTATGGTTGACAATATATGGAGTTTTTGGTCTGACCGTAAGTCGTGGTCAGATTGTCCAGTGGTATAGCCGGGACGGTAGCTCAGCGTGTTTGATCAGATGGTTAGCTGCCCTCTGTTATAAAAAACTGAGTTAATGGATGATGGCCGATGAACTTGAACAAGCGTTATTGGACGTCCCCCCGAACAAATAGAAGGAACAAAAATGAACCAAATTTGATCAACAAAAAAAACTGAAAGACGAATACTTGCAATATGCGAGGAATCCGGGTTGGAGCTCCTGTCCAGCGCTAATTTTCATTTTCGTCATTCCATTATACAGCTGACGATTGTACATATTCGCAACTGCGAATGTATTTCATGTATTTTGTTCTGGCGTAACTAAAAGCACCGGCACGACGATCAAGAGCGGATGAGCAGAGAGGACTGTAAGGCGATGTAAGCCAATACAAAGCTGGCGAACCCCTCTCTAGGACGACGACAAGACAGGAGCGGCCTAAACACGAAGAGCATGTAAGTGCCTCACCGCCTAGCCGCGGCGGAGTGGAAGACGAGCCTTTATACAAACCTTACAGCAGTGACTTAGGAACTGTATTGTTTTGTTTACAATGAAATTATACATACTGAAGGACATTGATTATTTGCATATCGCCAGTTTTTGCGACACATTTTTGTGAGTATTCAGAGTTAGGTATTGTCAGTTTAACTTACTGTAGTAAACTCCATTACTACGATTTGCTTGAACTGCTGTCTTGCGATCTGAGGAAATAGCTTCCCAGGCATCCTATATTATACAATAAATTTCATAACGGCTGTAGTCGCCGCAGTGCCTGTTTCCTTGGGCATGCATGTATGTCCGAAGGAACTTTGCACCGTAATTCGAAATATCACACGCACTACAATACCGCATTCAAATGAAATGTCTCCCCTGTAAGGGAGTATACATAACGGATGTATGAGTGCAGGTTGTATAGACATGGTTGACCACATACGGAAGTGTGGGCCTGGGCCTGAGTCGTGTTCAGACCGCTTAATGGTAAGACGACTGGTCGCGATACTTCCAGTCTGGCACAAATTTCCACTCTCGTTATTCCACTACACAGCTGATGGTCGTCCATAATCGCAACTGCGAATACATTTCATGTATTGCATAACAGCTGCAGTCGCTGCAGTGATAAGAAATATTGCATACAATTTCTGAACAACACAAGCACTATGATATCGTATGCAACCGGTGCTAGGTTTCAACCTTTACCCCAGCCGCCAGCTCCTATCACCGCATAGCTCTCTGCACCATTACTCGGACCGAATGGTAGGAAGGAAGGAAGGTTGGACTTAAATATACCATCGACATCGACGTCATTAGAGACGGAGCAGAAGCTCGGATTGTGTCAACGATGGGAAGGAAATCGGTCGCGCCCTTTCAAATCATGGAAAACATAAATCTGGATGCCGGACGGGGGTTTGAACCGTCGTCCTCCACAATGCGAGCCCAGTGTGCTAATCACAGCGCCACATCGCACGGTAAGTGTAGCAGGTGGCGTCTGGTTTTAACCGAGACTAATTGACGCTATAGGAAAGGACTCCTACAGAAGAGGCGTAGCAGGGAACCTAAAGAACGAGTGTTCAAAGAGCAACGGAAAAATCATGTTTGCATTCTACACTCATACGGGAGGAAGCCTTGTAATGGAGTGTGAAATGAATGTTTGAACGAGAAATTCAAAGAATCGACTCCTGCCATGGCTAATAAACTACGAATTCTTCTTGTGAAACACTGCGTGATATGCTGCACTCACTTAGGGGCGACAAAACGTTGCAAGAAGGGCAAGGGCGAAAGTACAAATCCCCGTTAATTGGTAAAAAACCTTTAATAAATGATTGTGGAGCACTTCAAGATGGGAAAATAATATACCGAAAGTTTAAGATACAAAAATCTGCGCCTAGGAGAAAGCGACATGAGTAGAGGGCACGGGAATTCTGGCAGAAAATAAAATAATAAAAAAGCAAATGTTAAACCAGAGATGAAGCTACTAATACGGAGGTGAATCATTCGGAATCGTGTCATAGAAACGAAATCTGTAACTTGTTTACCAAATGTGTAAACGTGCGTTGAACTTTGAGGTACGGTACAATAATGCACGGAAAAGCAAGGTACCAAAATTCAGTACAACTAAGGGTCGAGCTCAACTAGTAAAGACAAGAAATACCGCAAAGCCCTGTCCCACTGTAGTCAACTACTGGTAAAGGAACAGAGTCACCAACAAAGAGAACTATCAAATCCAACAAAAGAGAAGTCGATGCACTTTAAGTCGTGAGTCTGCACAATTAAGAGCTCGTTACACTGAGTATATTCACTGCGACGTACAACTTCAACGGAGATTAAACGGGCATAAATCCGCAACAAATTCGTAAGGGGTTTGAAGGTGTACTCCACCTTGTCACGCTTGAAGAACCTTCAAACCTGTCAATAACGCTGAGGCACATAGTAAGAGCCAAAGACCCGATGGGAAAATCTGTAAACTTAGTACTTAAATGTTTTGGAAAAAAAATATAGTTACGATACTAATGAACTGCATAATTAGTTTGATACTTCGCATGGTACAGTAGTACGATGACCATAGTGCGATTCTCATATACATTATCCAAGGATGGACATAAGTTGTCCAAAAATAGCGCAGATTAACTGTATGTGAAGTAAGGCTTAATGCAAGAAATTCGCGAAGTAGCTGAGGAAAGAAATACGATGTATATGTTCACAGAAGTGGAAAAATCCCAGGAATCCCGGTCGCAGCTCAGTCATCACACACGGTCAAAAATCGATGACAGCCATTATATCACTCAACAAGAAAATTCAGCTGCAAAAGTAGCATGACACTGTAATTAAGAAATAGCTTGTGTCTAGGTTTTGACAACGAAGAAAAGTTTTATTTTAGTCTCAATGTATTTCCAGTTCAGTAACAGCACGGATCAGTAAATTGAGCAGTTCAAGGACATCAGTCACCCTGGCCAAACGAAACCACTAATCTACACCATGGACGCGAACTCTAAATCACCCTTATGGTTCCACTCAGTGCAGGAATGAAAATGCATTACACTACAGGAACCCATAATGGAGCTAAATATGGAAGTGACGGTCAGAAGTGGAAAATCATCCACATGTGAAGTGTTGATTGGTGTGTAGTGCAATATAGACGTTACAATACTTAATGAACATGTAGTCAGAGAAAGGGGAAAGGTGAAAGAGGCCTCACTACGAGTGACCACAACGTTATATTTTTCAGAGTTGACTCAGACAAAAATAGACTCAGTAACTACTACGTATTAAACACTATAAAGATATGTTAGAACATAAGGCAACCCGATTGGAACCGCCGGCCGCGGTGGTCTCGCGGTTCTAGGCGCGCAGTCCGGAACCGTGCGACTGCTACGTTCGCAGGTTCGAATCCTGCCTCGGGCATGGATGTGTGTGATGTCCTTAGGTTAGTTAGGTTTAAGTAGTTCTAAGTTCTAGGGGACTGATGACCACAGCAGTTGAGTCCCATAGTGCTCAGAGCCATTTGAAACATTTTTGAACCATCAGAGGGTATTTTGCGCTGTCCGGACCGCTGTAATTAAATGACAACGTAGACATACAAGCTGACTCGTCACTCCTGTACAAAAGGCCACGAAAAAAAAAGGGATGGAGTTCACAAGTACTTGTAACGATGATATCCGAAGACTTAGAAAATAAGTCATAATGGCACGGAGAATCTACCAAAACGGCTGCACAGCGGGAGGCAGCAATTTAAAGGCCGCCCGCGGCAGGCCAGAACAGAGAGACGGAACCGATTCATGGCTCAGAACTTACATCTTGATTCATAGGGTACGATGCATTAAATCGTAACTCAAAAGGTAAAATGTCTAATGATATTACCTATTCTAAAATGAGCAGACTGCAGCATGACCAAAACTGGAGGCAATCCGAACAGTTACCATTGTGCATTCTCTTTCCAGACGATACTACAAAAGACTAGTTTTAATGACCGCAGATAACTGTGGAACCAAAATAGAGACGAGTACTGAGAAAATGAGTTAGTCTGCCCATTTTCGGGCGAGGAGGTAAGAAAATAAATATTGAAACTGAAAAGGCACATATAACCTGGCCTGTCGACGTCCCTGCTGAATTTTTACGTGTCCTTTATTTGCCCATAACTTTTTATCTAAGCCAACTCTTCAACTCATGTTCATTCCGGGGAAGACTACCACATACTTGGGAGAAAGCAAATGTGACAGATAATCTTGAAAAAGTGTGAGGACAAGTATCCTCTAGCACCAAAGTCTTATAGTCCGTTTTGCCTTCTCCTTACCTCAGGAAAAGTTCTGGAGAAGCTACTGAGCGGTAGACAATAGGAGAAAAGATTTGTTCATGGAATTAATTCGCATCAGTGTGGTTTCAGAAGCGGGAAGTCAACACAGGACGCTGTAAATAAGGCTAAAAGACTTAAGATAAAATATGCGCATTAATATATTGTAGCCAAAATAGTGGACAGCACAGGGGCGCTGGATGATATACGATGGCCGGCGCTTCTTGACTGCTTGAGTAACTTGGACTGCTCACGGACGTGATTCAGTTGCTTTAAGAACTATTGTGAAAACAGAAAAGCAACGCTGTCGTGCCCAGGAGAGAACCTGGTAAAGGAGATTCCAAAAGGCTGCCCCCAGGAATCCATAAGCGGCCCTGTTTCTAGGATCCAGACCCGGTGACAGGAAAGCTGGAGGATAATGAAGAGGTCGTCGCGGTAGTGGCATATGCCGACCACCTGATGATCCTCGTAAAGGAAAGCTCCAAAAGCAACCTGGAAGATGGATGTAAAGTAGTCCTTCGACAATTACATCGATTTTGCCGAGGAGTCAAGTAGTCTGTTGCGCCGGAAATGACCACGTACATGCTGTTAAACTTCTCTTAAGAGAACCGATCACGAAATTAAATGACAGTTGTATAAACAGGAAATGTGTCACCAGATGTTTGGCGTCTTCTTGAAAGAACGACAAAATTGTGGTGCATACGCTCGTACGTATATGTTGTAGAAATGAGCAAGAGAGCCAGGAACTCGATGAACGATGATAGTCTCGCCAGTTACGGTTATAAGCTATGACCATCCAGCATGCTGCAGTAGCTGTGAGTCAGAAACTTCTGTTAATCAGTACAAAGAAAAACCAGTACAAACTTGCAAATTTAATTTTTTCATTCAATCGATAACTAGTTCCATGCCGAGACCCCTTATTCATATTATCTTAAAGAGCAGAAGAACCAAGTTTACACTCTTCTGTAATACAGGTAGTACTAAGATTTTTTACTACGTTACATGTTATATATTTTTGCAACTTGATTGAAAAATAAATTGGTAATAAGTGTGCTATGCATAACTGTAAAATTAGTTTTGTGCTCTGTAGGGTGATATGGAAATGGTTCTCGGCCCGATACTAGTCATCGGATGAATAAAAGAAACTAAAATTTGCTACTTTAGATTGGTTATTCGCTGTAACGATTATAGGCTACCACTGCAGACAATAAGAACGAATAGTATCGCTGTCCTAATTACGATCATGGGGTACTGTGCGAGTGGCTGGGGCCCACAACAGCACTGACATTAACAGGTTGCAACGTGTATTACTTCTTTGGCAGGCGGGAGCTTTTGGTACTGTGTCCCTTGAGCCTTAGCAAGTAAGGCTTTATCCACTCGATCTCCGGATACGTAAAAGAGCAGCGATGTACTGCTTCAAGTAAAAACAGTGTCAAGAAGACTTGAATTTAACGGGAAAATGGGCCACAAGCAAGCAGCAAATTCAAAATCAGATCATCCTCCTTTGGTAGAAACGATGCGAATGTCCTCACAGCGAGGTGCCCCTATGGTTTTCCGCCAAATGAAAAACAGACTGGGAATGAAGCACCAGAATCCTTCAAGAGGCCTGACACACTTCTTGACTGGTCATGGACCCTACGCTTCTTACTGGTATCGAACTGGCAGATGACAGGACTCAAAGCATGCTTGTGGAGAATAAGGTACGCCAGAACACACTATCTCGTACATCCGCTGTATGCTAATGCTGATATGAGCGGCAGCAAATGAACTGAAACGGAAAACTGCCGGCCGCAGGGGCCGAGCTGTTCTAGGCGCTACAGTCTGGAACCGCGCGATCCCTCCGGTCGCAGGTTCGAATCCTTCCCCCGGCATGGATGTGCGTGAAGTAGAAGTTCTAGGGGACTGATAACATCAGACGTTGAGTCTCATAGTGCTCAGAGCCATTTGAACCATTTTTGAAACGGAAAACTCCTTATCAAGAAGATACAGCGATGCGAAATTGAATGTCAGATCTTGACAACATATCTGACGCCATTTGAGGAACGGTTTGGGTAGTGCGTTATCAACCAGCCTCTGTTTACTGCAGTACTAGACGTTACGGTAGAAGACCGAGAAGCAACGCACCGAAGGCGGAGTAACTGCGAACACCGTATGCGAAGCCACGGTACCAACATCAGAGGAAGACGCAGCCGTGGGCCACGTCTCGCCACCCAAGTACGCAGAACCGGGATGACGTGGGGCGGCGTGTGGCTGCGCTTGCTACCAGCAACAACGATGTTCCCTCTGAACAGGGGAATCCTTTCCAGCTACCTGGGTGGCAAACAAACTCTGGAAGAGGCAGCTGCTACTCCCTCCGAAAGCCCAAGAATCCGGCAGGGCGTACCTATGGATTGCGGAGCCATGGATTGCATTGTGGAAGGTGACAGACAAAAGTGAAGTCATTATAAAAATGGTTCAAATGACTCTGAGCACTATGGGACTTAACTTATGAGGTCATCAGTCCCCTAGAACTTCGAACTACTTAAACCTAACTAACCTAAGGACATCACACACATCCATGCCCGAGGCAGGATTAGAACGTGCGACCGTAGCGGTCGCGCGGTTCCAGACTGCAGCGCCTAGAACCGCTCGGCCACTCCGGCTGGCGAAGTCATTATAACGGTAGGTAGACATAGATTTGGTAGTAGGCGTGTATAAGTTTCAACAATATTTGTGATCGACAGAACTAAGCATAAGGCTATTATAGGAATCTATGTTCGCGTCCCTTACAGAAATTTCTTGATCTCATGTAATTTTAAAAGACCGGGAAAAGACCTGTTACAACCACGAAGTATTTCTGAATGGATGTTTTGCTGTTCTCGGTGCGTCTGACGCATTAACTCTCAACGATAATCCGAGCTTTGCAGGCATACAAGACATCATCCAAGACTGCGACCAAGGCAATCGTAAGTGGCTCGTCATGATAAAATCATCAGTAATAATAGCAGTTAGCAATCGCAGTGGGAGCATCACCCTATGGTTGTGTCGCTTATATAAGTGGCAGCACCCAGGGCAATAAATGTGTCGACAGCTGTAGACAATGCTGATATGCCGTGGCGAGGATAGAACTGGTCTGTTTCGAGCAGAGATCTCAGAAAACATAATGATAGTGGCTACATGGGGCATACTTCTTCACGACCAGACCAGCCCAAACTAGCAGCACGTAGTATGTTTCGGTAGCCGCTTCATACGTTTCGAGGGAACATTTTTATATTTTTTATATTTATTTATTTTTGGGACTAACCACTGTAAAATGTTTTTAAGGACAGTTTGAATCATCATAGAGGATTTTAATTTCCAAGCTATTTTATATTTGCAGTTAGTTTTCAGTTTTCAATACTTTTTAGCTCTTTACATATTTTTATTTTCAAGAAGTCCTTTAGGTCATGACGCTAGCGTAGTTCTTAAAGATGAATTTTAGTTCTCCTTATATTGTTTTTTCATACTTCATACACATAATATCTTGGACTGGTTTTACTACATATTGCCTGACATTACTACTGCTAACAGAAGCAAAACTTCACCAGAAGACAGGTACTGCTGTAGATAACACAGAAGAAAATCCCCCTCTCTCATGTAGCCAATTTGAGTCCCAATTGGAATTAATTAGCACCATCAGTATTTTGCCTACAAGGGAAGGAGAACTGATGGTATCAAGTTTCCTTCACCACAAAATTTTGCATTCTGCTGCTCCTTTTAGTACCTTCGAAGCTAATTCTCTAATGTCTTAACATATGCCCGTTTTACTAGCTCCTCCTTCAATTACCGTTCCTCTTATAATCCTTTGTTCGCTAAATTTACAGAGCACCTCCTCATTTTTTATCTTAGCTGCCCACTTAATTTTCAGCACTCTTATAACACTGTAACTCAAACACTTTCCTTCCCTTTTCTTCCGTGTCCTCCACAGTTCATGACTCCCTTGCTTACCGCGTTGTAATTCAGACTTATGTTGTCCATTGTCATAGTTTGAATTCCAAACCGCCTTGGAGCGTCTTGGGAAGGTTGTGCATACGATGCCGTTGATGGAGATTTGTCCGTCGGCCGTGAACTCTAAACTTGGTGGTGCCCTTGTTGCTATTCTAGAGGAGCAGGTTATGTCTCATCTTCAGTTCTACTCACGTCCATTCATTCATAAGAGCATAAACGCAAACCTACATTGTAAGAGCACTCATCTCAGTCAGACTGAACGGGAGACATGTACACAACTGATACGTCATAAGAGATCGGAAAACTGATACGTCATAAGAGATCGGAAGACTGCGATGGAAGGCCTCTTCCAACAGGACCTTGCACAGGAGGACAATACGAGTGTTCATATGGCTTTTCAGGTTCATCCCTTAAATATGACAATGAACTGCATGTTGATATAAGTTTGCCGAATATGTTTCGCAGAAATAGTGATTGTAGGAGCAATTGTCTTTCCAAAATACAAATCTGCAAGTCGTGTGAAGACACTGTGCCGTTTATAGGCGATAAGCTAAAACTTTTGGTGTCGTGCGACACCAACACACACTTAGCGAGGAATTCGCTATGCAGAAACTACTCAAGTTCCAATTTGAAGCTTCATCTTGCCATAGCGTTTACTTTCAAACTCAAATTTTTTCCAATGCGTTTACGTGGCTATGAAATAAAAAATATACAAATGCGGACTCAAAGATAAAAGCTTTGAAAAGGAATTGTTAACGTTTGATATACCATCTGAAACGATGAAATCTTGCCTGTTTCTAAGCGTCTTTCTCCCACTATTCGTCCACTGAAATGCAGAGGAAGGTAAGAATTAAAGTACCCCATGTTACGGTACTTGCATCCGGGAAACTAGTGCGATATTGTGCCGTAGCTTTGTAACGTTTTGTATTTTTTAAAATTCCTCTGAGGCCAGAAGCAATCAAATCCATCACGTTGTGTCGCATCGGTAATCAGTGTCATATATTCGAACACGCTGTGATGACCGCAGTTATTCAGAAATATAATTTCATTCCAAAACATAAACGACATACCAGCGCTAAATTAACAGTATGCCGTTAATTGTAGATAGTTAAATAACTGCTTGTTTCCTATCGTTTATAATTAAAGTCTGGGTCATTAATAACTTTAAAACAATTCTGCTTCTCTCTCACATTATCTCATTACGAATAACGCTTTCCGGTTCCAATGATACCTAATGTTTTATAATTGGAATAAGACAAATTTTTTTAACAGACTTGGTTAGTTTTCCTTATGTCACTCATATAGAAAACGGTATAACATGGACTCCATTAAGAAGAAGATAAGGAAACTCATAGTTTGTTCTTTCACTATCCCTTATTCTCAGCCGACAAGAAACATTGTATACGAAACGTTGTCTCTCCACATGTCTGATTGTTCTGTAAATTTCCATTCATATTTCTCATAAAACTTAGATTCATTTGTTTGACTGCTGACATGGTTATTTTTCAAACCTCTCAAAACATCGGAAGGAAATTTATAATACAATATGAGTTCGTAAGGAGAGGTGTTAAATAGTTTTTGAACACTTAAAGAAATTCCTTATGACAGGCTTGCTACATTAATTGCTGTAGCTTCGCAAATTTTAACTTTTTATGGACCACATTTTATTTTATTGTATGTAACCATTACAAACATTTTCATGCAACATTTTTTATTTATTAATTATACACCCAAATATAGAAAAGAAAACACTTTTATGTTCATTCTATTAATTAAAAATCTCGAAAAAATTATCAAGTAAATCTTAAGTGAGAAAGAAACATGGATAAAGACAATCAATAAAATGATTTCTAGACTGATAAACGTGTATTTCATCTTGTCTCTCAAGAAATACTATAAAACTTTAACTCTGCCAGAAATATAATGATGAAGAAAAGAATTTCTTATTTCCTTCACATCTTGGAAATGCAAAGATACGAGATTTAACAACTTGTGACGAGAAGTCTTACAAAGAAGACACGGCAGTGGATCCGGGAAACTCAGAAAGATCTTACAGCAGCTGCGTTAAAGATAACATACGCAGAGAACAGATTGAAAATTAATGCTCTTCTTTGCCGGCCGGAGTGGCCGTGCGGTTATAGGCGCTACAGTCTGGAACCGCGTGACCGCTACGGTCGCAGGTTCGAATCCTGCCTCGGGCATGAATGTGTGTGATGTCCTTAGGTTAGTTAGGTTTAAGTAGTTCTAAGTTCTAGGGGACTGATGACCACAGCAGTTAAGTCCCATAGTGCTCAGAGCCATTTGAACCATTTTGAATGCTCTTCTTTCAGCAGCAATGACACTTAGAAGGCCTGTGGGAATCTGACGCGAAATGAGAGACTTATGATCCGAGAAAGCGAAATGGTACTGTGCAGACTCCAAGAACTGGACAGTACAACCATGAAAGAAAAACTGAACTTTGATTAGTTGGTTCTTGCTCTGAGACAAACGGAATACTGTGATCACGTTCCCCTGACTGTGTGGCTGCATTTTATTAGGTGAGTATGCGTGGCAGTGAGCTGGCGTCGAAGAGCATAAACACGTGAGTCATCCAGCAGCAGTCCGTGCACGATTTTGGCTGCGGACTCAGCTGGGCAGGACTTTTGACATGTCAGCGCCAATGACTCCATCAGGTCCCCATTGTTACGCTCACAGGTGAATTACCGCGAACCTCTGAGTATACGCTAAGCAGTTCATGACGTCAGACCCAGTATCTTGTTCCTCCCTTAGCGATCTCGCAAGAGACCTGTCCCAGTATCTCATCGGCCACCGTGCGACGACTCGGTTTATTAGCTCACACTGGAGACTGTCCCCTTGTACTCATTCCTTAGTCTATCCTTTTGTGGATGAGTGCGGTGACACGAAAGAATACACTAATGAATGAGTACATCAGGGGAACAGCCCAAGTGGGGGCCATAGGGAACGAGATCCAAGATAGTAGGCTAAGATCGTATGGACATGTGCAGGGAAGAGGGGAGTACTACATGGGGAGAAGAGTTGAAGACCTAGAAATCGAAGGATCAAGGAGAGAAGGAAGACCGAAACTGAGATGGAATGATAAGGTAGCAGGGGACCTACTGGAGAAAGGAAGGGTCAGAGAAGAAGCACTGGATATGCATTTATGGAAGAGGAGGATCCAGCAAAGGAACGCCGAGCTCACATGACGTGGGAAAAGGCTGAGATGATGAGGATGATGATGATGATGACTGCAGACTGTCAGAAACTTAGTCTTTGGTATGAGTTTATAAACTGGATTGTTAATAGTCGTAAAAATTACCCAACTCTCAGTTTAATAAGTTAGGGATGGAAACTACTAACACGAATTCTTTACAGAAGAATGGGAAAACTGGTAGAGGAACAATTTGGATTTCACCCAAAATGAACGAACACGTGAGGAAAAGTTACTCTAAGACTAATGTTAGAAGGTAGGTTGTCAAAAGATTCCAGAATAGTCCCCCATTCAGATCTTTGAGAGGGCACTGCCGAAGGGCCGCGCGGGATTAGCCGAGAGGTCTAGGGGCTGCAGTCATGGACTGTGCGGCTGGTCCCAAGAGAGGTTCGAATTCTCCCTCGGGCATGGGTGTGTGTGTGTGTTTGTCCTGAGGATAATTTACGTTAAGTAATGTGTAAGCTTAGGGACTGATGACCTTAGCAGTTAAGTCCCATAAGATTTCACACACATTTGAACTGCCGAAGGGGAGGTGGCCATGAGAAAAAATATGATAAACAATGAAAGGATAACGTTCTAAAAGCTACGGAGTGGACTGTCAGAAGTCTGAACGTTGTAGAGCAACCAGAAAATCTGAAAAGGGAAGTGCAAGGGATCAATACAGTTATAGTGAGAGTCAGTGAGGTGAAACGGAAAGAAGACAATGATTTCTGGTCAGATGAGTATACGGTAACATCATCAGCGATAGAAAATGGTATAGCGGGAGTAGTATTCGTTATGAAAATCTAGATAAGGCAGACATTGTGTTACTGTGAACAGTTCTGTGGTAGGGTTGTTCTCATCAGAATCGACAGCAAACCAACACCGATAACAATAGTTCATACATACAATCCGACGCCGCAAGCTGAAGATGAAGACATAGGGAAAGTATATGAGGCTATTGAACGGATAATTCAGTGCATAAAGGGAAGTGTAACAGCGAAATGGATTGGAATGCAGTTTTAGGGGATGGAGTAGAAGAAAGGATTTCGGGAGAATATGGGCTAAGTACTTGGAGTGAGAGAGAAGAAGGACTAATTGAGTTCTGCAATAAATATCAACTGGTAATAGACAATACTTCGTTCAAATATCACAGGAAGAGGAGTTATACTTGGAAAAGTCCATTTGATTACATCATGATCATACAGAAATTCCGAAATCGGATACTGGATTATAATGCATATCCAGGAGCAGATATACACGTAACTACTAAGGACTGGAGAGACACGCTTGAAGTTTTCTGAGTTACTGCCAGTTTTCTGAGTTACTCCAATAAGAAAAAGCTCAATAGGCAGTACAGTTGAATAGAAATGGTCATCTCTAAATAGGGCAGTCACAGAATTTGGATAGGAAAACATAGGTAAAAAGAAGGTAACTGCGAAGAAACCATGGGTAAAAGAAGAAATACTTCAGTTCATCGATGAAAGAAGGAAGCACAAAACGTTTACGAAAATGCAGCAGTACTGAAATACACGTCCCTGAGAAATGAAATAATTAGGAAGTGCAGGGCATCTAAGACGAAATGGTTGCATGAAATATGTGATGAATTCAAAAAAGGAATTATTGTCTGAAGGACTGTCTTTGCATATAGGAAAATCAACTTAATATTCGGTGAAATGAAAAGCAAGTATTGTAGCAGTAACAGTGCCATGGTAATTCCAGCGTTAAATTCAGAACGAGATCGGAAAGGTGTAAAGAGTAAACTGAAGGCCTCTATAAGCAACGAGAGTTGTCTGATGTGATATAAGAAGAAGCATGAGTCCATTCGGAAGACATAGGGGATGCATTATTAGATTCAGAATTCTAAAGTGAGGTGGGAGACAGAATATGGGAATCAGAATACAAAAGTGCTTTGGAAGACTTAAGATCATATAAAGCAGAAATGGTAGATAACATTCCATCTGAATTTCTAAAATCCTTCGTGAAGTGACAACGAAACGACTGAAACTTCCTGGCAGATTAAAACTGTGTGCCCGACCGAGACTCGAACTCGTGACCATTCCATTTCGCGGGCAAGTGCTCTACCATCTGAGCTACCGAAGCACGACTCACGCCCGGTACTCACAGCTTTACTTCTGCCAGTATCTCGTCTCCTACCTTCCAAACATTACAGAAGCTCTTCTGCGAACCTTGCAGAACTAGCACTCCTGAAAGAAAGGATACTGCGGAGACATGGCTTAGCCACAGCCTGGGGGATGTTTCCAGAATGAGATTTTCACTCTGCAGTGGAGTGTGCGCTGATATGAAACTTCCTGGCAGATTAAAACTGTGTGCCCGACCGAGACTCGAACTCGGGACGTGCAAGTGCTCTACCATCCCGAGTTCGAGTCTCGGTCGGGCACACAGTTTTAATCTGCCAGGAAGTTTCATATCAGCGCACACTCCGCTGCAGAGTGGAAATCTCATTCAGGGAATGAAACGACTATTCACATCGGTGTGTAGAATGTATGAGTTGGGCGATATTCAATCTGACTTTCGGAGAAACACAATCAGTTTAGCTTTAGGAAAGGTAAAGGCACTAGAGAGGCAGTTCTGACGGTGCAGTTGATAATGGAAGCAAGACTTAAGATAAATAAAGACACACTCATAGGATCTTCTGACCTGAAAAAAGCGTTCGAGATGTACGACGATGCAAAATGTTCAAAATTCTGAGAAAATTAGTGGTAAGTTATATGGAAAGGACTCTAACATATCGTATGTACAGTAACCAAGAGGTAACAATAAGACTGGAAGACCAAGAACAAAGGGCTCGAATTAAAATGGATGTGAAACAGGGATGCAGACTTTCGCCCTGCTCATACGTCGGAGAAGCTATCAGGAAAATGAACGAAAGGTTCAAGAGTGGAATTAAAATTCAAGGTGAAGGGATATCAATGATAAGATTCGCTGATGGCATTAATGTCCTCATTGAAACTAGAGAAATATTACCAGATCTTTTGTACAGCAATGAACAGTATAATGAGTACAAAATATGAACTGCGAGTAAATCAAAGAAAGACGAAAGTAATGAGATGTAGCAGAAATGAGAACAGCAAGAAATTTAACATCAAAATTGGTGGTCACGAATTAGATAATGTTAACGAATTCTACCCCCATGAACCATGGACCTTGCCGTTGGTGGGGAGGCTTGCGTGCCTCAGCGATACAGATAGTCGTACCGTAGGTGCAACCACAACGGAGGGGTATCTGTTGAGAGGCCAGACAAACGTGTGGTTCCTGAAGAGGGGCAGCAGCCTTTTCAGTAGTTGCAAGGGCAACAGTCTGGATGATTGACTGATCGGGGCCGGCCGCGGTGGTCTAGCGGTTCTAGGCGCGCAGTCCGGAACCACGCGACAGTCGCAGGTTCGAATCCTCCCTCGGGCATGGATGTGTGTGATGTCCTTAGGTTAGTTAGGTTTAAGTAGTTCTAAGTTCTAGGGGAATGTTGACCACAGATGTTAATTCCCATAGTGCTCAGAACCATTTGGACCATTTGGACTGATCTGGCCTTGTAACAATAACCAAATCGGCCTAGCTGTGCTGATACTGCGAACGTCTGAAAGCAAGGGGAAACTACGGCCGTAATTTTTCCCGAGGGCATGCAGCTTTACTGTATGATTAAATGATGATGGCGTCCTCTTGGGTAAAATATTCCGGAGGTAAAATAGTCCCCCATTCGGATCTCCGGGCAGGGACTTCTCAAGAGGATGTCGTTATCAGGAGAAAGGTAACTGGCGTTCTACGGATCGGAGCGTGGAATGTCAGATCCATTAATCGGGCAGGTAGGTTAGAAAATTTAAAAAGGGAAATGAATAGGTTAAAGTTGGATATAGTGGGAAGTAGTGAAGTTCGGTGGCAGGAGGAAAAAGACTTCTGGTCAGGTGACTACAGGGTTATAAACACAAAATCAAATAGGGGTAATGCAGTAGTAGGTCTAATAATGAATAGGAAAATAGGAATGCGGGTAAGCTACTACAAACAGCATAGTGAACGCATTATTGTGGCCAAGATAGATACGAAGCCCACACCTACTACAGTAGTACAAGTTTATATGCCAACTAGCTCTGCAGATGACGAAGAAATTGAAGAAATGTATGATGAAATAAAAGAAATTATTCAGATAGTGAAGGGTGACGAAAATTTAATAGTCATTGGTGACTGGAATTCGGTAGTAGGAAAAGGGAGAGAAGGAAACGTAGTAGGTGAATATGGATTGGGGGTAAGAGATGAAAGAGGGAGCCGACTGGTAGAATTCTGCACAGAGCACAACTTAATCATAGCTAACACTTGGTTTAAGAAACATGAAAGAAGGTTGTATACATGGAAGAACCCTGGAGATACTAAAAGGTATCAGATAGATTATATAATGATAAGACAGAGATTTAGGAACCAGGCTTTAAATTGTAAGACATTTCCAGGGGCAGATGTGGACTCTGACCACAATCTATTGGTTATGACCTGTAGATTAAAACTGAAGAAACTGCAAAAGGGTGGGAATTTAAGGAGATGGGACCTGGATAAACTGAAAGAACCAGAGGTTGTACAGAGTTTCAGGGAAAGCATAAGGAAACAACTTACAGGAATGGGGGAAAGAAATACAGTAGAAGAAGAATGGGTAGCTTTGAGGGATGAAGTAGTGAAGGCAGCACAGTATCAAGTAGGTAAAAAGACGAGGGCTAGTAGAAATCCTTGGGTAACAGAAGAAATATTGAATTTATTTGATGAAAGGAGAAAATATAAAAATGCAGTAAATGAAGCAGGCAAAAAGGAATACAAAGTCTCAAAAATGATATCGACAGGAAGTGCAAAATGGCTAAGCAGGGATGGCTAGAGGACAAATGTAAGGATGTAGAGGCTTATCTCACTAGGGGTAAGATAGATACTGCCTACAGGAAAATTAAAGGGACCTTTGGAGATAAGAGAACCACTTGTATGAACATCAAGAGCTCAGATGGAAACCCAGTTCTAAGCAAAGAAGGGAAAGCAGAAAGGTGAAAAGAGTATACAGAAGGTCTATACAAGGGCGATGTACTTGAGGACAATATTATGGAAATGGAAGAGGATGCATATGAAGATGAAATGGGAGATACGATACTGCGTGAAGAGTTTGACAGAGCACTGACAGATCTGAGTCGAAACAAGGCCCCCGGAGTAGACAACATTCCATTGGAACTACTGACGGCCTTTGGAGAGCCAGTCCTGATAAAACTCTACCATCTGGTGAGCAAAATGTATGAAACAGGCGAAATACCCTCAGACTTCCAGAAAAATATAATAATTCCGATCCCAAAGAAAGCAGGTGTTGACAGATGTGAAAATTACCGAACTATCAGTTTAATAAGTCACGGGTGCAAAATACTCACGTGAATTCTTTACATACGAATGGAAAAACTAGTAGAAGTCGAGCTCGGGGAAGATCAGTTTGGATTCCGTAGAAATGTTGGAACACGTGAGGCAATACTGACCTTACGACTTATCTTAGAAGAAAGATTAAGGAAAGCCAAACCTACGTTTCTAGCCTTTGTAGACTTAGAGAAAGCTTTTGACAATGTTGACTGGAATACTCTCTTTCAAATTCTAAAGGTGGCAGGGGTAAAATACAGGGAGCGGAAGGCTATTTACAATTTGTACAGAAACCAGATGGCAGTTATAAGAGTCGAGGGGTCTGAAAGGGAAGCAGTGGTTGGGAAGGGAGTGAGAGAGTGTTGTAGCCTCTCCCCGATGTTATTCAATCTGTATATTGAGCAAGCAGTAAAGGAAACAAAAGAAAAATCGGAGTAGGTATTAAAATCCATGGAGAAGAAATAAAAACTTTGAGGTTCGCTAATGACACTGTAATTCTGTCAGAGACAGCAAAGGACTTGGAAGAGCAGTTGAACGGAATGGACAGTGTCTTGAAAGGAGTATATAAGATGAACATCAACAAAAACAAAACGAGGATAATGGAATGTAGTCAAATTAAATCGGGTGATGCTGAGGGGATTAGATTCGGAAATGAGACACTTAAAGTAGTAAAGGAGTTTTGCTATTTGGGGAGCAAAATAACTGATGATGGTCGAAGTAGAGAGGATATAAAATGTGCACTGGCAATGGCAAGGAAAGCGTTTCTGAAGAAGAGAAAATTGTTAACATCGAGTATAGATTTAAGTGTCGGGAAGTCATTTCTGAAAGTATTTGTATGGAGTGTAGCCATGTATGGAAGTGAAACATGGACGATAAATAGTTTGGGCAAGAAGAGAATAGAAGCTTTCGAAATGTGATGCTACAGAAGAATGCTGAAGATTAGATGGGTAGATCACATAGCTAATGAGGAAGTATTGAATAGGATTGAGGAGAAGAGAAGTTTGTGGCACAACGTGACCAGAAGAAGGGATCGGTTGGTAGGACATGTTCTGAGGCATCAAGGGATCACCAATTTATTATTGGAGGGCAGCGTGGAGGGTAAAAATCGTAGAGGGAGACCAAGAGATGAATACACTATGCAGATTCAGAAGGATGTAGGTTGCAGTAGGTACTGGGAGATGAAGGAGCTTGCACAGGATAGAGTAGCATGGAGAGCTGCATCAAACCAGTCTCAGGACTGAAGACCACAACAACAACAACAACGAATTCTACTAACTAGGCAGCAGAGTAACCCATGATAGACGGGGCAAGGAGAATATACGAGGGTTGGAACCTTAATAGTGGCAACTACTTATTTACATCTCGTACAAAATAGATACGTGTTTCAAAGTTTTACTGACCTTTAAAGTAGTCACCAGCATTGTGTATAACCCGTTGCTAGCGATGTGGAAGTAGTAAGATATTCTTAGCAGTGCCAGTTGTCTTGACAGTTCGAGCGCCTCGGTGTATTGCCCGACGAATTTTTAGCAGTTCTGAAGCGAATGCTGTGAAGTGTTCCCTTCAGTTTAGAATTCGTGCTGACCTCACGAGGGCTTAAGTCATGGGAGAGCAGTATGTGGCCTAGCACCTAGCAGCCCCATCAGTCAAACAAATCAGTAACAGCTTACACAGTACGTGCTTGACAATTGTCCTGCAAAATGATGGTCAGGTCCTGCAGAAAGTGTCATCAGTTCTGCCTCTATGCTGTTCATTTTTGGAACACAACCTACGAACAGCTTAGAGACAGAAGTGATGACACTTTCTGTAGGACCTCACCATCATTTTGCAGGACAATTGTCAAGCACGTGCAGTGCAAGCTGTTACTGATTTGTTTGACTGATAGGGCTGCCAAGTGCTATAGCACCTACTGCACTCCAATGACTTAAGCCCTCGTGAGTTCAACTCGATTTCTAAACTGATGGAAACACTTCACAGCATTCGCTTCACAATTGCTACAAATTCGTCGGGCAATAGGCCACGCCGTTCGAACTGTCAACACAACTGGGAACTGCGAAGAGTATCCTACAACTTCCACATAACCAGTTTCTAGCGAGAAACTTGTTATACACAATGCTGGTGACTACTTTGAAGCCGGCCGGGGTGGCCGAGTGGTTCTACGCGCTACAGTCTGGAACCGCGCGACCGCTACGGTCACAGGTTCGAATCCTGCCTCGGGCATGGATGTGTGTGATGTCCTTAGGTTAGTTAGGTTTAAGTAGTTCTAAGTTCTAGGGGACTGATGACCTTAGAAGCTAAGTCCCATAGTGCTCAGATCCATTTGAACCATTTTCTTGTAAGTAAATATTTGCCACTATTAAAGTCCCAACCCTCGTAAAACGTCGACTAGCACAGGCAAAATGGGTCAGTCATATCCAGAGAAGTTTTCTAGTATCAACTAAACGCCTTGTTTTCATGGAGAAACTTCTCTAGTGTGCATTTGGAGTACAACATTTTATGGTGGTGATACATGGACTGTGGGAAACCAAAACGGAAGAGAGTCGAAGCATTTGAGAAGTAGTGTTACAGACGAATGATGAAAATTGGGTAAAATGATAAGTTATGGAATGAGAAGGATCTGTGCAGAATCGGCGAGGAAAGGAATATATGGAAAACACTAACTTAAGCACATCTGTTAAAGCATCAGGTAATAACTTTCGTGATACTACAGGGAGCTGTAGAGGGTAAAAACTACAGAGGAAGACCGAGATTGGAATACATCCAGCAAATAACTGACACCGTTGGTACGTAGGTTGCAAGTGCCACTCTGAGATGAAAAGGGCGGTACAGGAGAGGAATTTGTGGCGGACGGTATCAAACTATTCAGAAGAGTGATGACTCAAGATAGCAGGAATAAAATACAGGAAGTAGAGGTCTCTTTAGATCTTGCACATAAATCAGACGCCATTATTAAGAGTCGAGAGGCATTAAAGGACGACAGTGGTTGAGAAGAGATTGAAGAGATTGAGACAGGGTTGCAGCTTAGGCCCGATGTTATTTAATCGGTACTTTCAAGTATCAAAGGAAACGAAAAGCAGTAGGAGCTAAAGTTCAGGGAAAAGAAACAAAAACGGTGAGGTTTACCAATTACATTGTAATTCTGTCAGAGAGAGCAAACGACTTGGTAGAGCAGTTGAACAGGATGGACGGGGAGTTGAAAGGACGAACATCACCAAAAGCAAAACAAGGATAATCAAATGTAGTCGAATTTAATCAGGTATCGATGAGGGAATTAAATTAGAAAATGTGACCTATCAAGTGCCGGCCGGGGCGGCCGAGCGGTTCTAGGCGCTTCAGTCTGGAACTGCGCGACCTCTACGGTCTCTGATTCGAATCCTGCCTCGGGCATGGATGTGAGTGATGTCCTTCGGTTAGTTAGGTTTAAGTAGTGCTAAGTTCTAGGGGACTGATGACCTCAGAAGTTAAGTCCCATAGTGCTCAGAGCCATTTGAACCATTTTGAAATTATAAAGTTGTAGATGAGTTTTGATACTTGGACAACAAAATAACTGATGATGACAAATTGGAGAGAAATTATAATCTGTCAATGGCAAGAAAAGCGTTTTTGAAGATGAGAATTTTTTTAACACAGAATATAGGCTTAAAGTGTTAGGCTATCTTTTCTGAAGCTATTTGTCTGGTGTGTAGCCATTTATGGAAGCGAATCATGGACGTAAACAAGTTAGACAAGATGGAAATAGAAGGTTTTGAAATGAGGCTCTACAGAAGAATGCTGAGATTAGATGGGTAGATCATTTAACTAACGAAGAGATACTGAATAAAACTGGGTAGAAAAGAAATTTGTGGCACAACATGACTAGAGAAACCGATCAGTTTATCGGACCCATTCTGAGATTTCGAGGGATAACCACTTTATTATTAAAGTAAGGCAGTATGAATATACCGGGTGATCAAAAAGTCAGTATAAATTTGAAAACTTTATAAACCACGGAATAATGTAGATAGAGAGGTAAAAATTGACACACATGCTTGGAATGACATGGGGTTTTATTAGAACAAAAAAAAAAAAAAAACGAAAAAAAAAACAGTTCACAAAATGTCCGACAGATGGCGCTGGACAGCATAACGTCAGTGACTGCGCATGACAATCGTGTATAAAAGGAGCTGTAAAGAGAATCAGATGCGCCAGCAGTCGCAGCATGTTGACGTTACCCGAAAAGGCGCCTTTAGTGAAGCTGTATTATCAGAATGGGGAATGTGCTAGTTCAGCGTTACCATCCTATCGCCATAGGAAGGGGATTCGAACGGGTATAGGTCCATTGACAAATGCAGCTGTGGCGAGAATGATTTCGAAGTTCGAAGCCACGGGTTGTTTAGACGATAGACCCCGTAGAGGCCGACCGAGCACAAGGCGTAATGCTGCTGAGACAGTTCAGGAAGAAAAGGAGACTGTAGCGGGTTCATCTATGCACGGGGAAGTCAGCGCTCGTGCGGTCGCCCGTCGCACCGGCATTCCATACACTATTGTTTGGTTGGCACTGAGGCGTACCCTTCGATGTTATCCGTACAAAATCCATCGGCATCATGAACTGTTACCTGGCGATTTAGTGAAGCGGGGGGCATTTGCGGTGTGGGCGTTTCAAAAGACAGCGGAAGATGACGATTTGTTGAGTAACGTGTTGTGGACCGACGGAGCTCATTTCACGCTTCGAGGGTCCGCCAACGCCCATAACTGCAGACTTTGTGTTACCGAAAATCCTATAACTGTCGTGGAAACTCAATTGCACGACGAGAAAATACAACATTATTTCTCGACTACAGCTATTGTTGAGGAGTGGTGGTGGACATATTGAGCATTGCCCGTAAAGAACATCAACTTTGCTTTGTCTGACTTTGTTATGCTAATTATTGCTATTCTGATCAGATGAAGCGCCATCTGTGGGACACTTTTTGATCTTTTGTATTTTTTTGGTTCTAATAAGACCCCATGTCATTCCAAGCATGTGTGTCAATTTGTACCTCTCTATCTACATTATTCCGTGAATTATTCAGTTTTCAAGTTCATAGTGACTTTTTGATCACTCAGTATAACTCAGTTTATAGATGGCATAATAATGTATGTGGTATGAATATTGGTACGCGGAGCAGCCACCTTTGGAAACAACTGGTCATGGAATCGAACTGGGCTTCATCTTAGTCCCTAATTCATTGATATTTTTGGTTAGCGACTTGTGCTGTGCAAATCTCTTGGAAACCCGTGCCGAAATAGTTTAGTGGTGTGAGAGAGCGCTCTAGCCAGGGAAACCATCGGATACCCTCTGTATCGAAATTTTGGACAAAAGTGTAGAAACATCATGCTTGAACATTAATGCAGAAGCTATCCAAGACTGCATGTTGCGTTGTGGTATTTGTCATGCAAGTGTCAGTCATTGTTAGATCAGTATTCTCTGAAGTTGTGAGTGCTTTTCGGGGGTAAGTGAATCCGAAAGTGGACAAATTTTTGGTGCTCGCATGATGGGTGCTTCCGTAAGCAAGGGAGCCGAAGTGTTTGGTGATTCAAGATGCATCATATCGAAGATTCATACATAATACAACGAAAACGTTAAATATTATCCACTGAGCTGCGACGCAGCCGAAAGTGTGTGTTGAGTGTTCGTGCAGAACGATAACAGAAGGTGATTATAAGGAAATAGTAAGAGGACGACAGCCTTCAAAAGCCACTGAAGATCTGAGTCTCGCCCTCTCGTACCCTGTCAGCACCGAAACAACACGAAGTGAGCTCCACAAGCAGGGCGAGCTGGAGTTCAAAACCGCTCATCAGTGATGCTAATGCCTGTAACAGGTAAACGTGGTGTCGAAGGCACAGTATGTGATCTATGGAGGAATGTGTAAGGGATCCGTGATCCCACGAACATAGATATTAGTATCCGTCACCCAGTTGGATAGCACACAGGAATTGATTGTCGAGCGCTGCAGGAGGCAGTGAGATTAGCGTCGGGTGAAAGCAGTACTGGAAAGACTGACAAAAATAAAAAATAAAATGGCGGTCGAGGTGAGTACGGTGTCAGTGGCAGATGTGCCGAGTGAGGAGTAAATTGTAAATTCACCGGAATGTGACAAATGAGCGCGTCCCATTATCGTTGTGGGATTGATCCTCATCAATACCGATTCGCGAGAGATATAAAAGCGAAAGTGACAAGTGTGGAATTACGTGTTTCGCGTCAACCACGTCAGCCAGCAATAACCATGGGCTGCAGTGAGTATTGCTGTGAATGTTACCCATCGTCATCGCGTGTGACGAAGTACTTAAAATCAGCAACCAATAAAAGATATAACCGTAACTAAACGTGGATGGCGAAGGTAGTAACTGCCTCAGAATTTGTGTTTGAATAGAAAATACATATCAGTTTGTATATTGCAACCTTTTTGGTCTTTAATAATGGAAAAACTTTCAATCGTTAACTATTCCGTCTCAGAACAGCCGCACTCTGCTGAAATACCCCCGAAACCACAGCAGAAAAACTGATGGCCTTCCATTAAGCACACGCTCATGTATTCACAATAATTAACTGTTTGGCGGCTTCGGTAAATCACACAAGACTCAATAAAGGCCAATAACGGGGGTGTTTCAAATGTAAGAAACTCATTTGGTTGGATGAGTCTTGTTTCACACGGATTCCCTCTTCTGGCCGAGTTTACGTCTCAAGAGTGAAATACGGCGGGAGTTCGATGATAATTTCGGCAGCCATATCGCAACACTCCAGTGGCCCATAGTTACTTTGCATGATCGAATTATTGTCAAAGATTACCTGACCACTGTAGCTGATAAGGTCGATCCCATCGTATAATGTTTTCCAATGGAAATGCAATGTATTGAGAAGATAGGGCGTCTGTCCGCAAAGCTCTCAACGTCTACGACTGGTTTCGTGGAAATGAGGATGAATTTTCGCATCTCTTCTGGCCCTAACAGTCACCAGACTTCAATATACACTGTGCAGTCACATTAATGTGACGACATGTCAAAAGCTTAAATAATCACGTTCTGCAGCGCGGACTGCCGCGATACGTGCTGCAAGAGATTAGGTGCGACTCTGGAAGGTACTGACGGGTATGTGGAGCCATGCCAACTGGAGTGTCGTGGCCAGCTGCGCGTAGGTTTATCGCTTGAGGATCCATGCAGCGAACATCCCAGTCGAGGTGATCCCACAGATTCTCCGTTCTATTAAATCCGACGCGCTCGGTGGCCAGGGGTGTAGGGTAAACTGGTTCGAACTTTAAAGTCATATTTTCATGCAGAGGTTTTATTAGCGGAAAACGTAATTATAAGTAATGAAATAAAGAAATAATTTGAGCCATAGATATAGTCCACGGCTGTGTATATGTTGTATGCCACCCCTGGAATCATTTTTAGATTTTTGAGTTTCATATCAGTAGCAGAATAAGAGGCACCTTTTGTTTTCTAGGTCTTGCCCATATCGGAAGTATTTTGACACACCGCCATCAGTACTACATTATTTTATTAATACATCCACGAGTTGCAATCAAACGACACTCGTAATTGCAAAATGTAAATGTCATAATTTAAATTGTGTTTTTATTTCAGAATATGTTGTCATTACTAACCTATGTATGTTTTATTTTGTATCTGTAGTCATTGCAAGATTATTGGGTGCCTTGGCATGGCAAAAGGTTCCTTAATTCTAAGAAAAAAGTCGTCCAGCTCGATCCACCTTCATCTTCGGGTGCCGTCTTATTACGAAGTCTGATTTTAAACACAGAGAGAAGGAACACGGTTAAAAAGAACATGAACCGACCTTTAACAAAGGAAGCCATGTTCAAACGCCGAGAGTTTGTATCAAATTCAATATTCCTTCTATAATGCATTGTACTGTCTCGATCCAGAAACAAATGATCCAAAAAAGAAATTAAATTGTCGACGTCGTGTGTGGACGCATTGTTTATATGTACTATATTGTTTTCCTTTTGTTACATTTTTATAGGAATCTACAAACGGGATACGAGACCGGAATACATGGAAGTAAGACGAATTGAATGTCGACACCTGAAATTACGCTCCGATCGTAGATACAAGGTATGGCACCGCATCTTTACATCAGCAAACTTGCCCAAGCACTTTATATTGTGGAAGCTTTCGTGGGTAGAAGTATCACAATTTACCGTTTCTGTAGAAGTGATTTTAGGCAACATCGCCGTGGTTTCGAACATTACTTTCATTTTTCATACTGTGCTGCAATACAGTTTTATCAGTTCACAATATGGCCAACTTTAGTTCTGTGCGACGTAATATGGCCTGCAGACATTAGTGTTCGAAATTCCATCATTAATTACGACAATAATTTTCCTGTTCAGACATTGACGCACAGCGAGATTAATTTTTACATTTATTCTGATTACACATACATGTTTAAATTTTTATTGTGTCATACATAACGTCTGGTATGGTATTCACCAGAAAACAATTAGCAAATACTGAGAACCAGAGACGGCAAACACAGACGTAATCCGACTCTGACATACCATTAAATAATGAAAATTAGTTACGGTTGAACCAACGAGCGACATATTATTGACTATTCTGATGACGTAAATTTAGAAAATATACCATCCACCAGAAATACGCGTATCTAGTTCCGAACTCATTTTGATGTCTAACGACGTGGCGGGGGCGGAACAGTTGCACATTAATAGTATTGCCAGTATGTTCGATGCTATTATGAAACAGATGAACGAACAAAAACACATGTTGACTGACAACAAAAATCAGATGGAATTAATTCAGAATCAAATGACACAACATAAACATGACGTTGACGCGTGTACCGACCAACAGATGACGTCTATAGGCGCCACTTTGTAAACACCGCATCAGATTTAGCTGCACTTAAAACGACAAACGACACTTTGTGTAGCCGTGGTGAGGTAATAAATAATAGACAGACTGGACAAGTGTCCGAACTCAACGCGAAATTTTCAGTTTCATTACAATGATACACAAATAAAGATGTGACAGATACTCAGGCAAAATTAAACACTCTCAGTAAAACATGCGACTCTCCTGATACTCAGATTAAATCTTATTCGGCAGTGCATGATGATATACACTACTGGCCATTATAATTGCTAAACCAAGAAGAAATGCAGATGATAAGTGGGTATTCATTGGACAAATATATTATACTAGAACTGACATGTGATTACATTTTCACGCAATTTGTCTCCATAGAGCCTGAGAAATCAGTATCCAGATCAACCACCTCTGGTCGTAATAACGGCCTTGATACGCCTGGGCATTGAGTCAAACGGAGCTTGGATGGCGTGTACAGGTACAGCTGCCCATGCAGCTTCAACACGATACCACAGTTCATCAAGAGCAGTGACTGGCGTATTGTGACGAGCCAGTTGCTCTGCCACCATTGACCAGACGTTTTCAATTGGTGAGAGATATGGGGAATGTGCTGGCCAGGGCAACAGTCGAACATTTTCTGTATCCAGAAAGGCCCGTACAGGACCTGCAACATGCGGTCGTGCATTATCCTGCTGAAATGTAGGGTTTCGCAGGGATCGAATGAAGGGTAGAGCGGCGGGTCGTAACACATCTGAAATGTAACGTCGCCGGCCGCGGTGGTCTAGCGGTTCTAGGCGCGCAGTCCGGAACCGCGCGACTGCTACGGTCGCAGGTTCGAATCCTGCCTCGGGCATGGATGTGTGTGATGTCCTTAGGTTAGTTAGGTTTAAGTAGTTCTAAGTTCTAGGGGACTGATGACCACAGATGTTAAGTCCCATAGTGCTCAGAGCCGTTTGAACCGTTTTGAAATGTAACGTCCACTGTTCAAAGTGCCGTCAATGCCAACAAGAGGTGACCGAGACGTGTAACCAATGGCACCCCATACCATCACGCCGGGTGATACGCCAGTATGGCGATGACGAATACACGCTTCCAATGTGCGTTCACCACGATGTCGCCAAACACGGATGCGATCATCAAGATGCTGTAAACAGAACCTGGATTCATCCGAAAAAATGACGTTTTGCCATTCGTGCACTCAGGTCCGTCGTTGAGTACACCATCGCAGGCGCTCCTGTTTGTGATGCAGCGTCAAAGGTAACCGCAGCCATTGTCTCCGAGTTGATAGTCCATGCTGCTGCAAACGTCGTCGAACTGTTCGTGCAGGTGGTTGTTGTCTTGCGAAAGTCCCCATCTGTTGACTCAGGGATCGAGACGTGGCTGCACGATCCGTTACAGCCATGCGGATAAGATGCCTGTGATCACGACTGCTAGTGATACGAGGCCGTTGGGATCCAGCTCGGCATTCCGTATTACCCTCCTGAACCCACCGATTCCATATTCTGCTAACAGTCATTGGATCTCGACCAACGCGAGCAGCGAGACCAAAAACCACAACCGCGATAGGCTACGATCCGACCTTTATGAAAGCCTAAAACGTGACGGTACGCATTTTTCCTACTTACACGAGGCATCACAATAACGTTTCACCAGGCAACGCCGGTCAACTGCTGTTTGTGTATGAGAAATCGGTTGGAAACTTTTCTCATGTCAGCAGTTTGTAGGTGTCGCCACCGGCGCCAACCTTGTGTGAATGCTCTGAAAAGCTAGTAATTTGCATATCACAGTATCTTCTTCCTGTCGGTTAAATTTCACGACTGTAGCACGTCATCTTCATGGTGTAGCAATTTTAATGGCCAGCACTGTAAAATGCGTATTGCCGATGTCGGAAACGATGTTGACACAATTAACTACCAGCTTCCTGATAAAGTAAGACTACGCACTGATAATCATTTCTCATGCAACAATAGCGAATTTCAAAGTTGGTTACAGCGAAAAGACAAATATTTTGACGAGTGCTGTTGTCCCAGACAACGTCGCGGACTCTATAAATAACAACTAACACGTAATCAGTCAAGCAGCACAATCTGCCGCTGCGCAATCGAAACTGTTTGACAGTTACGTACAATGACGGCAATAGCAACCAAAACACACATTGGCAATGAATAAAAGTACATTTACGAGGCGTACACAACGGACGCTACGTACTCACAACAACAACAGAACGCACATCGACATGGCACACTGCATTGCTGTCGTGATAATTATCAGCAATATTTTCCGTGCCATTCGCCAGTTGAACCTTACAGTAAACATTCTGAAACTAAACACTACTATAATGCTAAGGAACAGGAGAGACTCATAAATCACAGACAATTTCAGCCATTTATACCTGAAAAAAGAACTGTACATCCTGTCATCTTTCTTAAAACCTTCAGAAATGCATTTCCTCGTACGTGGAGTGACCGTAAGAGGAAATCTCATGTAGTCGGTTACATCCAAGCCGACGCAGCTATAAGGGGTATATAATGAAGCCGACATGCGTCACGTACGAAAAATTTGAGAGAGCCTTTTTATTTAAATTTTGGTCACAATCTGTACAGGAATGCCGTCGTAGGCAGATTGTGGATCCTGAACCATTCAATCCTAAGCACGGTAATTTGCGCCGGTATTTTGAGAAATATTTAAATATGGGACATTTCCATGACGAGCCGGTTACAACGCGCGAAATCCTATGCGCATTGAAGGCAAGACTGCCGTTTAATATCAAAGAAAAACCTTTGCACATCCCACACAACTACGCAGAGTATTTTCTCACAGTGCTAGATTCTGTTGATATGCCGTACAAGGATCAGCGTTCCGTACGGCAAAAACAATTGCTACAATGTTTACACCAGCGCCATGCAAAATATGCAGGGTAGCCAACCAAATTCCGGTGCGCCAGCTGCTGTCGGACTCACAAGCCCAAGCCAACTGAATCAACCGCTTCAAATGGCAAATCTACATACACAACAGAACCAACAGGCCCAACACAGCACAAATAGCAATTATAACACTTCTTTTTCTACTGGCGGCAATCCAAATAAGAGACAGCTCAACAGCAACAACAACAATTACAACGGTAATAATAATTATCAGAATGGTAACAAAAATTTTAAGAGAAACAAAAATAACTATCAGTCACCACCAAACCAGCAACAGAGCTGATGTAACGGCAACTACGCTGCTCAGTATTAAAAAACTGCGACTGTAACGCGCCGACTAGCGGTACCCAAGATCGAACTTACAACGATAATGGATCGTACTGTACCAAGCCGGCCGAAGTGGCCGTGCGGTTAAAGGCGCTGCAGTCTGGAACCGCAAGACCGCTACGGTCGCAGGTTCGAATCCTGCCTCGGGCATGGATGTTTGTTATGTCCTTAGGTTAGTTAGGTTTAACTAGTTCTAAGTTCTAGGGGACTAATGACCTCAGCAGTTGAGTCCCATAGTGCTCAGAGCCATTTGAACCATTTTAGCCCGTACTGTACCAACGTCGCTATGCCATTAATGTATGGCTTCCTGCCACTCAAAATACTTGGGCGAACCAATCGACCACTGCAGCATTAATTAGGTAAAGTTTTTTATTTCACACTCGATGTTTTGACTGCGGATCGCTATCTGATTTCGGAAGATTCCAGTCGTAGTGGAGCGCCTGGTGACTACTCGAAGTCTAGCTCGTACCGTAATCGCACTCTCAAGGAACAAAGTGAAGACAGATCACCCTTAATATAATTACTACTGCGACAACCTATGCCACTGACTATGCAGCCGGCTCGAATATCGAATAATGAAAGACAGCAGCCTTACTTTACACAACGTCGTGATCGAACAATGACACGATTACACTACGTATAGACACATCAAAACATTCTAATGACAATGATCACCAATATCAAGCAGTAATTACGAGATAGGCCGATTTAGATAACAACTCTCGTTATATAAGCTACTGGTCGAATCCAAGCATCAAATCTCTTTAAATTCAGTACCTGTTTGTACTATGTAGAGATAAATGCCGCAACTAACTTGCAATTGTTCTCCCACACAACGAAATTTTCACGACCCAGTACATTATCTCTGGAAAAGACTCGTAACTTTTCAATTACTTACAGAATTCCTATTCGATAAACCGTCGTGTTATGACCAGTTTGTATTAAGACGCTCCCACCAATATCAATAAGAATTGAAATAGTTTATGCTACCACAAAATCTCTTTCCACTTAGCCCAGCGTTGCTATGTAAATAATACTACGTCACGTACTTCACAGATTGAATCATCTTTGTCCTTGGTGTAAACGTTCACCTTTTCGTAATAAATTACAACAACTTCAGTTGTACTTGTATTTACTTAGACACTCTTTCCATCAATGAAATCGTTTTAACTTTTTAGAATATCTACCGTCTGTAGGTTTATCGTGCTTCCTCTCAATCAATGAACTTTTGATTAGGCAAAATTACAAATACCAGCGTGTACTTGTGTCCAGCAACGCGGTATGAAGATCTCTGGAATTCATCCTTTTCTTTTACCGTAAAATATACGAGGGCTATTCCGAAAGTAAGGTCCAATCGGTCACGAAATGGAAACGACTATGAAACTCCGATAAAGCTTTGCACAGATGTGTTGGGTAGTGTCTCTAGTATAACCCCAGTTAGCATCACGTCGCTCTTCTCATTTCTGAGCTCGCAGTGAGTGCGTAAAGATGTCTAGAAAATAGTGTCTGCCGCCAAGTACGGGGGCCTGGTGAGAAATTTCCCCTGAAGCTATGCAGCTAACATTACATAACTGTCGTGCTGTTTCGTCTTCAAGACAATTCTCAGCCGCATTCTGCAGGGGCAATGAAGATGCTCCTGCATCGTTTTCAAATGGAAATGTGAGATTACCCACAATACAGCCCGTAATTGTCTCCCTCTGAGTTTCAGCTCAGGTCACATGAACCGCTGGTTATGAAGACAACATTTCGGCACAAGACAACGAGCCGTAGGCCAGCGTAGAGAATTGGCGGAGAGCACTGGCGGCTGCCTTCTATAGCGAGGGTATGGGAAAGTTGGTACAACGCTACGATACACGTCTAAGTCGGGTCGGCGACTATGGAGATAAGTAGCTGCAAGGTGTATCTAACTGTTGCAAATAAAACATTTTTGATTTTTACCGTGGTTTCCATTTCGCGACCTATCGGACCTTACTTTCGGAATAGCCCTCGTATATACACACACACTAGATATTAATTAAATGCACGTAAGGTTTGTGTTAACCCATGAAAACTGGAATTTATTTTCTCTAGGTATTTCAATACAACTTCATTCACGTAAGTGAGAGAGTGCCATCAAAGACTACACTTCCCACATGGAAATTCAGATATAAAAAAATTAAACAAAAACCCTAAGTGCCACTGCCACTTAAATGTAACCTTAAGTGACAATTTAAAACAATTATGAACCTCTTCAGGCGTTGACAATACGTGACCCGCTAAGTTCCCTACTTGAATCCGGCCACTCGTCACTTTGGCTATTAACGTTTTTGTTTAGCTGCGTGCTCCTTGTAAAATGGTTCCTTTATTTTCTCGTCGCTTATCCACTCAACTACTGGTGCACTCTATCACAATATAGTGAAACAGTTCGTATTTATTCGAGCCAATTCTCGGTCCGCTGTAAGATAGTGGTATTTAAACATCAACTACGAACATGTGTTAGAGGCTTTACCTTTTCGACACACACACACACTCACCAACTACTACCAAACCACTTCAACAAAACGACTAACAACCCAATTACCTCTGGGCGAGCCGCGACCACTAATCGTACAACACGGACAGGATATCGGTTCCACCGATACCCAAAAACTCAGCACCTACAAATCTACTTCTCTCTCTAACCAGGCTCACGCTGAATTTACCACAGCAAACGTTACGATCTAAACTGCCCACAAGACGACAATCAATTGATAGCTCGTGCACCTAAAGTCGCCAATACCGGTGTACCTGTATCACCAGCAACCATTCAGAAAATCCCACAGAATTTCTGTATATTCCGTTTCTCAGCTTCAGGAGGAAACAACCGTCACGGCCACGTATATGAGCAGGGCCAAACAGACTAAATAGCCACACTGCCTCCGCGAAGTGTACGCAAATTAAAGTAGTCGTACTACCAATCCAAACTCCTTTCCCTCTCCCAAGCTTTAACCGCCAGCTTCGGTGCCTCACTACACCACGCACTGGATCGCTCAGCTATCGGACCTAGACGCACACCGATGTATCCACTTAGTCGGTGAGAGGTCTACATGGGAACTAACTAACTCTTTATGTCATACCATAGGAATTATTTAAAAGGAACAAACACGCAGCGCCATGCCAACTTTTGACTATTAATTAATTATTCGTTGCTTCTGTCGGTTCTCTACGACAGCGGCCGGCTGCTGCGCGTCGCTCAGGCAGCATCTCTGGAGCCAGCGATGGCGAGTTGTTGCATCGCTGAAGTCGCGCGCGCTCACCACCTGTTTTTTCGTCGACCTTTACGGCTCATCTGCAACATTTTTTTTTTCTTAATATATCGTCACGTATATTTACAGTAACCACCAGGTGTTATTATTAAGTTATCGTGTGAAAGATGCTCAGCACTAGTAAGGGCGAACCTTACTCGTGCGTTTTGGCACAGCACACGACACCACCGCAACAAACCAATAATACAGGCCAGTGGCAATTGTCGCCGCCGCAAATACATACTCAAAACTGAAATGCATCTACGAACCCGCAGGTGAGTCAAAACATGAAAACGCAACGACCACCGCAGTTCTGACACTGGAATGAACAATACACAAATGTAAATATTATCGAAGTAACTGGTGATGGTTTACCTCCGTCTGTGCACTACAAATGTGGCGACGTCAAACTAGAAACTGTCACTAATGTGCCCCAGGGCGTGGCTGTGGAAGGCTTTGGGGACGACTTCAATTTAAATTTATTGTTTGACACACCCGCTGTGCAACGGCACAATTATCATGAACCTGACAGTTGTATACAGCTACCATTATTATTCGTAAGGTATAATCATGACGAAAATTTGTCTGATGAACTGTTACAATAGAACACACAATGTCATTCATCGACCAATGAAATTGTTTTGGCCCAAACTACTGGTGTTGTGGGTGGTATCACTATTTTGGCCTCAACTACTGGTGTTGTGGGTTGAATCACTATTATTTTTCTGGTCACAGGTGCGGCTGTTAGTCTCTTATCCTATGATTTTTACAAGAAAATATGTGAGTTCAGAACTGTAAAATTATAACCGCCGTAGGCAATAAGTCTTCTAGGGTTAAGAAACAGGTATTTGTGACAGACAAGATTGGTAATGGAATCGTTCGACAGGCACTCCTCGTCGTCCAAAACCTGGTCACTAATTATTGGACTTTAAGTTTAAATATATTGTGCGAGAAGGACAGCACTATTGACTTCTCCCAACGCAAATGTGTATTTAGAGATAAGGGCAGTGAAATCTCAATTGACCTGGATACCAGGACTCTGAGGAACGATAAATGTTGTTCAGGGTACAAGATTCAAATAATACAGGACACTGATGATGTTGACACAGACACACACACACACACACACACACACACCTCATGGCGAGTTTGAGGACTTGAAAACTTTAATTAGTACAATTTATCAGAAACCACAGCTGTCACAAATGATGAACGTAATGAACTTGATGATGTTTTGTCCAAATATATACAGGTATTTAGCAAACTACCAGGTGTGGTCAACACATATGTGTATAGAATAAAAGTTAAGCCTCTCCAGATTTTCTTCCACAAAACCTATAATGTGCCATTATCACAACGACATGGTGTGTGGCACGAGTTGAAACAAATTTTAGAGTGGAAAATCATCGAACCTTCCACGTGACCTTACTGCAGCTCTTTACTTGTTGTAAAGAAACCCAATGGGAATATCTTAGTTGTTTTGTATGCTAGTGCAATTAATCAGATTATTTCACCTATTCCCACGAAACCTGATAATTTAGAGGAGCAACTGCAGAAATTTTTCTACGACAGATCTGACCAATTCGTTCTGGCAAGTCGCAATCATGACAGATTGTAGAAACTATACTGCATTTATTTTCAAGGGAGCGAACCTATCAATTTTGTGTCCTTCCCTTCGGTCTGAACGTCAGTTCAGGCGTGTTTACCACCGCATTGGATACTGTTCTTGGTGATTCATTGGTTGAATCAGTTACTCACTACATGGATGGCCTGCTCATAGTTAGTAAGACTTGGTCTGAACACACTGATGCTTCTCAAAAGATTCTGCATAAATTGGCACAACCTGGAGTGACAGTTAATCTCAAAAAGTCGAAACATGCTTGCAGTTAAATTAAGTATCTTGGGCGTATTATTAATGGTGAAGGTATACGACCTGACCCAGGTAAGTTAGACGCAATCAGGAATTTTCCTAGTCCACGGACTAGAAAGCAATTGAAATCTTTTCTTGGAATTTCTTCTTTCTTTCGACTATTTTTACATCAATTTTTAAAAAGCAAACATCCATGGGATCTACTCAAAAAGGGTCAGATAAGGATATGGTCTGACGAGTATCAGAAAGACTTTGATAGTATCAAGCATGCTTTGCTTAACGCAAACATTTTCGATAACCCTGATTTTAACTTGGATTTTTGTATGAGATGTGACGCCTCATCCTATGGCTTAGGCTACTGTTTGTTTCAAGTTGTAAAGAATGCAAAACAAGAACGTGTGAAAATTATTAGTTTTATACTTATTATGCAGGATAAGCTCTATCACCAGTATTATATTGAATTATGTAGAAATATGTCAACGTTGCAGAAATCTGATCCTCACCGGAATGAGGCAAGAGTTTTACTCACAAACCAACCAGACCATCCTCTGTCCAACCGATATTTGATGCATAATGATGTGTTATTTTATCGCCGTCATCCTGAAGCCACTACTTGGTGTAGGAATGCAGAGTCTCTCGGGTTTCCAACCGCATCAATTGCTTAAAACTACACGAGCTTTCGTCCAAGAACTCCTTGGCCATTGTCAAGTGGTATGACTGCCAGTGGGCTGTTGGTGGGCCCTTATATACGCTAGCTGCCGGCTGTGACGTCACTGGTGCCCGTGACATTGCCATATATGGGCATGTTTTGAGTCGGCTTTCGATGTGCCCTCTTTAGCCGCGCGATCGCTTGATCCCACGAAGCGCTGAGCTGTAGGCCGCCGTCTCTATTCAGGGTGTTTGCGGTAATTTTTATTTCAATAGCTTCCTTTATTAAACTGTCCCAGAAACCGTTAGTGCGAGCCATGACAGAGGTATCGCCTAATTTTATGTATTGACCGTTTTCTAACTCATGATCAACCTCTGTCGTATCGAGGTATCGTCAAATTTTATGTGGTGACCGTTTTCTAACGCATGCTCAGCCTCTGTCGTGGCTCGCACTAACGGCTTCTTGATTTTTTTTTTTTTTAGTTCGCTTCAGTTCTTTCTGGGTAAATTCTTTGCTAAGTATTTGCGTCGAATGCCATATGGTTCACGTAGAAGTAACTGTGTTCTCCCATGTATTATGAACTATGTTTCGAGCTGAAATAATCAGTAATTTGAACTAAATGAATTTATACACGTTTATTGCCGTCATTAAAGTGATCACTGAAATTTAAGGATTCTATTTAGTATGCCATATGGCAATATTGTCTGTGACTTCGCAAATTTTAACTGCAGTAGATATTTTGGCATTATCATTTGCCTTCAGCCGACAGGTATTCTCACTACTAGTTAGTTGCGCAGTCGACACTTACTTATTGAGAAAAAACTATTATTATTATAGTGTCTCTTCATCAGTCTTTCTGGTTTTTTGAAGGTTAGGTTTGCGTTGAGCTCTTTCTGCAAGCTAGCGGTATCTCAAGATCCATTCAGTGGTTATTCTATTAGTCCATAATTTGAATCATAGTGTTGAAAAGTATTTAGGCCACAATTACGAGCCAGATACGCTCATTGCATATGTTTTGTCTATAATATAGGGCATTTTCACATTTTTAAACCAGATGATGAACTTGCTGAAAGGAAATTTGACCACTATATGCCCTTATATTACCCTTGTGGGAAGTATGTGTTCACTGTCCTAACTTATTCTTCATAAACTATTAGGTAGTGTTAAATAAAATGTTCATAAGTCAGTATTTGTCAGTTGTAATCTGTATCTTAAATATGGCAATTTTCTATAGGAGTGCTCATAAATATTCCGAATTTAATAACAAAACATGGCCATTTATAATAAATAATAGTCACTAACAGTAGCAATAGTTATAGAGATGAGAAGTGGTAGTGTGTTGGATGCAGTAGTGCATTGTGTATCATTAGTTGGCGGTTTGTGGCAAAAATGTCGTTTACTGTTGATAGTAATAATTTGACTAAGAATGAACACAATGCTAACAGTTTACAATATAATATCTGAATAAATAAATTTAGCAGCAAGCCGCTTCAATGATAATGTAATTTTGATGCCCAGCAGTGTATTTCGAATTTGTTGTAACGTGACGAAATTACTTTCTTCCAACCACAACTGTGTGTTCCTTGATTGCTCTGGCAGAGAGCTCTTCAAACTCTAACGCATTAAATATTACAGAAATGAATAAAAGAACTACTTAACTTTGCCGTAGGACTGCGTGATGATTCGTAGTGGCCACTGACTTCGAAAGAATCGCTTGATGCACAAATTAACAAACTTTTGTCTTGCACTACAAAATGAAACCCTTACGAAGGTACATTTCCTCAGAAACCTTAACTGTTACTCTCCTACGTGATGATGCTGACTGTTGTCGCTGATTACATGTACTGGGGCAGAGCTATTACATGCTCGACACTACATTGACCTCCTGTGTGAGGGGCAGCTGTGCTGAGGGTGGACGCGTGGTCTCCAGCAACGCTTCCCACACGCAGTTGCGGACTGCAGTGAGACTTCGGTGAGGTCTGTAGTATTGATTTACGTGGCTCACGTTGGTACGGTTGCGTGATCACTTGACAATACCACAGACACTTTGTTAGGTAACTGATAACATCTCAGTTTCAAACTAAGAACTCATGTCTGTTCAAACTTGTTGATTCAAGACGACCTGCTGGGCTGTGGCCATAGATGGATACATTACTGCTACACTTTTGGTCTATGGAGCGGTACTGGGTCAGGCAACAAATGGAAAAAAAAACAGCTTCACCTGTTGGCACATAGAGTTTCCGTGGAGAACGTTTAATGGTACCCCAGTCGGCTCTTTGGCAACGAAACACGGTGCTCCTTCTTCGTCGGCATCACACCTTGTCACTTCATTCGCCCCTGCAGCATTCGTGTTCTATCTTCAGAAGAAGTAACATTTAACTCTCTCTTTTTTCTCAAACATAAGAGTTAAACGACTGGTTGGTTGTACAATTCTAATATTTGTAAATTATATACGTTTGCTGAGAGACAGCCATGATTAGAACTGAAGTTTAGCTTTCTGTTAGTTACCTTTCCTTAGAGCCACCTTGCTGACAATAAACTGTACCTCGTGTCTCGAATCATTCTATTAGCAAAGATATGACACATTTTTAGAGAGGACATGCCACAATTTACAGACGGGACGATAGACCACCGAGAAGCATAGTTTCAACGAAGACAAACGTCTTTTATCATCATATGGCGCTGGAAACCAACCAGGTATTCACCTAGCGCTGAACGTCTGTATCCCCTCCCCTCCTCCAGATTCTTGAAAATCAGTCAGTATTATTACTCATTCTTAAGCATATCTGAGGAAAGTAGACGAAGGTAAAATCTGATTTGAGCTTACCAGCAATAGCTCTTCCCGATGACTACTTGCAACTGGAACAGGAAAGCATGTAAGTGACAGCACAAAGTACCCTCCGCCAAACAACATATGGTTTCCTGTGAAATACAGATGTAGATGTAGATATAATCCCTGTCTCATCATATCCAAGGATCTCTAAGTAAGTCTCATTACTTAGATTTATTGTATACTAACCACCACATGGTAAACAAACTTCATATAAATATTTGGAGCGTTCCTGTTAGAATTTTTTGGAAAACTTAAGATCATTGGTACTACCTACCTATATAAAGCACTCGTGCTGAATTCCCGTGCTTGACATTACTAATATGCGGTTATCTAAAGAGTATACTTTGTACAATGCCTGTTAAACTGGATGTGACTTCGTTAGTAGCAGTTGAAATTAAAGTTCCACTAGATATTGCCTTGATTAAAGATGCCTTCTATGCAACGGAAATAATATTATTACACAATCAGACTACCCTCAAGGATAATTTCTTTACAATTGCGCATGCGTAAAGCAAGGGAAACTCTTTTCGCATCTGAAATGATTTTGACTAAGTGATATGACGTTGTCAAGGAACATAATAACGAGACGACGAAACAGTTGCTGTCAAGAAACTCTCTAGGCAAACTTACCTTCCATAATCTAAAAATAGATTGCTTTTACTATGGAATATTTGATATTTAATCAAGAGCTATCGAATTAAAGAATGAGAACATATTTGTAGTTACCTCTGCATAAGGCATTGGTGCAAGCATCATGATTACTCAATACTACATTCTTCAAAAATCGTTCCTCATTTAAATAAATTTCCAAAACAAATGCAATAACAACAAAAACATAAATCCTTTTAACTTCAAAGGTATTATTTGATCCCAGAAAGCACGAGGATTCTACACAGAACAATCAGATTAATGTCAAGTGATTTAGTGGTATCCTCCACATAATCATACAAAGTTCCACTGATCAGAGTAGAGTTGAAAACCATATGCGATGAAAAACCTTTTAGTGCATGAACTAATGGGTTGCTACATCTGATCATGAATCAGAAGCAGCACTTAAACAGAACGGAATCCGCTCCACATTGATCTTCACCATGAGTGAGTGACAATCGTGTAGTCATTCGAGAACAATGCCTAAACGACGACAATGTTCGGATGTTGCTCGGCAGGCCGTAACGCAAAGGAACATTACTCGTATTTTGTGTTGCAGGCGCCAGAGAGGATCTATAGTTATATTCAGTATCTCAAAACAAGCCTATTTCGACTTTAAACCATGACTCCCTTTATTTATCTCAGTGTGGGTTAATGCAACCACGCTGCTTACCACACAATATTACACACCAGTCAAACCAGAGTGCATTGCAAAGCGTCCCAAGCAGGATAGACCCAAACAGAACACCTTGTTATCCTTCAAACAAGCAAGACTTATGTGGCTACTACGCCCTTGCTAGAGATCTACTGAAGCCACAAACGTCTCACCGACTTCAGCTAGATACAGCGTGTAGTCGAAGCAGTCGCGAAAGTCTATCAGTATACCGCAGACAAAACGGTCAAGTTTTTTCGCAAGCCGAAGCCACATAATAACAGAATAAAAAGGAAATGGCTAATTATAAGTACACAAAGCACACAACAGTTAATTTCTGTATGAACATTCAACACCCTGGCGAGCAGGAGATCTATTCAAAGATCTAGTCACATGCATATTTATTTCTTGAAGTAATCAGCGCCTCCACTGCAGAACCTTCCCTACATATAACACTGCTAAGTTTTACTTCCCATTGTGGAGCTCAGGAGGTGGCGAAACCCAATTCGTCAACTGATCATTAATATTCAGTTTTCCTGTAGTTTCTCGCTTAAGGCCAATGGCTGTTTTTCTCCAATACGAGTTTTTCTCCAATTCCAGTGACCTCGTTATCGACGAGACGTTAATCCATAGCTTACCACCCTACATTTAAACTTTTGTTCCCTGGAGTAGGTCGTAATTTTCTCCGAAATTTAGATCGATTTCGTGTCCTTGAATTGTTATGTGGGTACTGGAGAGAACGTCTCAACTGTTTGTTGTAAATACAGTTCTGGTCAACTTAATGCTGCTGTAGATTACATGAAAATTTCAGGATATCTCTATTCTTTAGAGAAGCAACACTATAGAAGGTACTTATAGTTAACTAACAACTCATTATCTGAAGTACTAAATAACTATTGGAGAAAAAGTTTAAAACGTTTGTTGTAAATACGGGTTTGGTCAATTTAATGCTGTTGCAGATTAAGTGAACATTTCAGACAACCTGTATTCTTACGAGACGCAACACTATAGAAGGTACATATAGCTAACTAACAACACATTATCTGTAGTACTAGATAACTATTTGCATTACAAAACAAAATATCTTAATTGCACTACATCATACCACAAAGTGGGCGAGTCAAATTTGGAAAGTGTGTGAGAATCTTGTGGAATGGTTTTTCTGTTGTCCACTGTTACAGCGGTATAGTTGAAATTACGAAACCACCTTTGGTGACACAGAGGTTGGAGCAGTATTCCCACTTAGCCTCGAGGGCGCGTGGAGCCAAGGAGACACATCTGCGACAGCACCACCCATTTCTACAGATGGAAAAACTAGCGACATGCTCGCTTTACTGTTATGTGACGTCAAAGTCACACGTCACTAGATGCGGCAAGTTCCACGTCGATTTCTTCTTATTTCCATGTTTTTGCATTATAAATTGAAGTAAATTATTTCCCATTGAAGACTTATCTCAGAGACGTCATTCTCGATGTGATTTCCTATAAGTAAATATCAGTTGATGACGCATTGGCAGTAAAAGCCTTGAGGAGATACTTAGATAAACAACAATGAACTTGACAATTGTATGTCTTAAAAGTAGCATAATGGTGAGGGCTGTATGTTAAGTAGTCGAAGGACGTATGTTCGTCCCATGCTATGTGTTAGTATCAATTTTTCATCTCAGCATTTTCAATATATTCTGAGACTTTGCTGCAAATGTCACACAACAATGTTCTGCAATATCTGATGTTATTTACAGATAAGACCACACTCTGTCAGATCTGAGTTTTGTAATTTTTGTCTGATTATAAATCGATCGACGAAATTGCTGCGAGTGAAACGACCAGCAATGATAACTGTGATTTTTCCGTGTCGCAATTTACAACTGTGTGTTTAGGCAGGAGCCTACGACTACAACTGAAACTGCTGTGAGTGAAACTAGCGGCTATGACATCTGGATTCATTGGTTGTCACAAATATTTGGCTGCTTACTTCCGAATATATCGCACTATCCGAGGTTTTGGTTAGACAGAAACCTAAGAGGACAGCTTGCAATGTAGAGAGTGAAACATCTAAAATATTTAGGTGTCGTTTCTGCTATTTCCGAAGGTCCGTTTATCCATGGGAGAAAGATGTGCTGCAGGACGGATAAATGTCATTTTGACGTCAGTTGTGAGTAAGTCGGATCTGTACATTGCGTCTCCCTGTCCACAAGAGGCGACCGTGGCGAGTCTTGCACCGTTCCTTGCTGTGGGAGCCTGGGAAGTCGATTAGCTGTTCGCTGCTGACAGCACACAGATAGAGGCGTCGAATGCGCGGGGGACGGGCCGGCCGCTGTTATCTTGACATCCGTGGAGGTGTTCCCTGGACTGCACTGACAATGACAGCCCCTAGTGCTGCATTTCCTCTTTATGGGTCTCTCCAAGGTAACTGCCATGCCTAATTACAAATCCATAGGGCCATCTGGACGTTTCCTAGGAGTCAGAGTTACGTGTGTTTGAATACAGCGCGATATTTATTTTGTATTGGCACACTACAGCACTGTCTTCTAGGAAGTTGCACAAGTTATAGTACTGATATAGAACTACAATGAGGTGACGAAACGCGTGAGATAACGAAATGCACAAGTTATATATTTGTGGGGTTTTTGGACCACACAGCATTCTCGAGTAACATTCCAGGCTGCAAAGGAAGAATCTAATTTTGCTGTTTCCCCAACCAAAAAATTTTATTTTTCTGTTTTGGAAAATTCTTATTTCCTCATTTAAAAATAATGAAATATAATAAATTTTAATCTTGAGAAATGAGAACCATCAATCCTAAAATCTAACAAGGAATATATAAACATAAATGTTGTAATGAAAATAAAAATCAAATTTCATTCTGTATAATATAATGAAAACAAAAAGGACAACAGATCCGAGTTATTTAAAATCTTAAAATTAAATTATAGTAAAGGAAAATATGGATTGAGTTATCATCATTTATAAAATTATTGTAGAGAAAATGACTATAAACTGTAAGTAGAGTTGATATGTTGAATTCTATTGATTATTTTAATAGGAATGAAAACAATAAAGAAATTAAGAAGAGAGTGATAAAATATAAAACTTTAAAAGAACTTCGAGGAGTTGCTAAAAAAGAAAATTTGAAGAATTATTCCAAACTTAATAAAGAATAATTAATCGGTCTTATTGTAACTCCTTTTGGCAGTATTGATGACAATGATAATGATAATAAATCGAATAAAAAATATTTAAAAGCTCTTAATCAAATCTGTAAAAGGAAAAGATAAAAATTTATTCTAAATAAAGAAAAACACAATTTATTGATCTTATCCAAAAATCAGAAGTTAAAATTAATACTAATACCAATTCATTTAAAAAATCTTTAACTGATCTTAGTAAAATCTGTAATACTAGAAACTTCAAAAATTATACTGATCTCAATATTATTAATATTAAATTCTTGTATTCCGTTTTTATTTTGTATAGATAGTTTAGAATTAAATGATAATTAATACAATTCAATTTTTGGTTCTTCTTATATTAAGTTACCACAAGTAATTAAAGACAAAAATGCTGTACATAATGTAAAAAAGCTTTCACTATAAGCAGTATACAATACAGTGTCTGTATTAAAATATACACCAGCTTCTTCTAGTTTATATAATGTCGTACCACCTATGCCTTGCATTTGATGTAGTGAATGCTGCTATGAAAACATTTGTACCCACGTTATTTTTCACACAATATTACTTTAAACTTTATTTCATTTGGACCATAATGTGGTTACTAAAATTTATATCTGTATTACCAAATCAGTCATCCAATGGTACATCATACAAATTCTATAAATCTGTAACAAAATACATTTGCCTCAAATCTTGACATTGTTCAGATTTTCCCAATAAATAATTCAGGCATATTTCAGCAGCAGCATATTTCCAAGCTTTTTCTTTTATCCTATCAGGATCTAAGTCACTATCCAGTTTCTCCTTCACTCCTTTGATATGCGCCTCATCGTCATCCAAATTATATTACCTGGTTTCTGCTTTCATTTTCGTAAAGACTTTCAAATAATTGTTAAAAAACATGTGGCTTATATTTCTTAAGTCCTGTACCTGTAAGACATCTCAAATTTTACATCCCTATTCATGTGCTTCTTCATCAGTTGTCCAATTTCCTTTAAAAATTCTTTCCCCATCATTGTGATTACACTTATTTATTTTCTCTTCTGTACATTTGCCACTCAAAGGAAACAACAGTTTTTAATTTTTTTCAGTTTGTATTCGTACTAGCAAAACAGGTGATTCAAATGTCTGGGTGCCAATACTTCACATTTTATAAACCTGTACCATACACTATTACATTTTTCTGATTTATATACTGTTACAACTGTTGTATGGGATAGAAATCGTAAAATTGTATGTTTGGATAAGGACTACATATATATTTAATTTTTGTGGTAATGCCATTTTCTTTAGCTCTTAAGTTGAAGCACCTTTTCTATTCAATGGCTCAATAGATTCTAATAACTGTTTTAATTTTATTCTTACATAGGTTTTTTACAGTGCTGAGGTAATCTAGTTATGTTCCCAAAGCTCTACTAAATCATATACAGCATTCCATATTTCTCTACTTTTCGTTAACATATTCTGATATAAATCATATATTGATTCTTCATTTTTCTTATTAATCGTTTCAGTTGTAAAACACTTTTTACATGTATGCCAAATACAACTGTGATACTGATATACAGTATTTGTTTCTTTATGAGATATGTCTACTTTTGTTCCAGTTATTTTTACTTCGCCACCATTAAGTGTGTTGAACATTTTTATTATTTTAACTCTTTAAAGAAACTAAGGGTTTCTTTAGATAATTTTCTTTCTGTTCATTAACCACTATGACTATTGTATTTTAAGGCAAAGATTTGGATCTGTGTATTGCCACATATACTTCACCAATTGTTGAATTACAGAATGGATCAATATTCACTGTGTCTGTAAATTTGTTTTCTAAGTTCAAAACAACCTCTTCTGAAAATATCTACATCAGAATTACAATGTCCAATACTTTCTTTCCACATATTGAATGCAGAGTTTTCTTTAACTTTTTGATTGTGCCATTTGAGAAATTCTTCTCTATCGTCAGGTTTCACAGTATCAGTACAGTAACATTTGATATTTGGAATCGATCCCCTTTAATTCTCATTTTCTTTTGTATTGAATGAACTTGGAAAATATACGTTCTTCAACTCTTTCAAATAAAATACTTTTAGAAATTTACTAAGTTTGTCTTGTACTAAATTACTACCATCTACAACTTTAGACCTATCTGTTTTATCTCCTATGACATTATTTTAGTTTCTGTGCCGATAGTATATGCTTCTATTGTATTTTATACAAATCAATTAAGAATAAAGTGTTAATCGTATTCTTCTGCATTGTAATCTATGAATGTATAGGATTTCCCTTCAGATATCATCCGTATACACAATTCAGTTATCGTTTTAAATTTATATATACAGTATCACTGCTAAAATTGTGAACAATTATAAGATTTGGAATATGTATTCCTGTTTTGTATTGAGCTTTATAATCAGAAAACAAGTATTTTTCTTTATAAATATTTGGAATTTTTCCAGTTTTCCTTCTCCACAGCATTTGAACTCTTTTCCTGTAATTCTGTTATTGCAACTGGTACATTTAAAAATAAAATAATTTTTTAATTCATCTTAGCAACCGTTTTTACTACAATAAGAGGAACCTTTGGCTACATAGTTGTCACCAAATGTTCTTTTAGAACTACCATCTTTTGCAATCTGTATTCCATGTAATATTGATGTGTTTCATTTTTTCTTTTTTGTTTTGTTTTACAGTTTCTACATTGATCAATGACTCATTTATCTTCTTCAGATCTCGAACAAATTTGTATCGCATACTCTTGAGCGACTGCTTAAACATTCTTCATTATAAAAATATCTATTACAGTTTTCAGAACATATTTTGTTTTCCACAGTTTTGTGTTTAGGGGAAAGTGTAATAATGACACTTTTTCTTTGGTTTTGCCTTGATGTTTGTTCTTGCTGTTATATGGCTTAACACATTTATCACAGAAAAATGGTGATAATATGAATTCTGATATAATATTAATTACATCAAAATGATTGTGATATTTTTACAGGTATATTTCTTTCTTGGCACCATATAAATAATTGAGGTGATATTTTGCATACATGGAACATCTATATGAATATCCAATAATTTCTCAACATTTTTAATATCAGCTACAGCAAATCCTTGTTTGTAGTATTTGCATAACTTATTACATAAAAATCTTGTCTGTAGGCTCTTTTTGTAATTTGTTTATCTTATGCTGTGATTTTCTTAATTTCAGTATCAGTAAGTTCTCTATCTAACATAACAGTTATGTGATACATTTGTGCTGTTACCACTCTAAGACTATATAGATTTTGATTAGAGTTAATTCTGGTAAAGCATCTTTTAATCTGGTCACCAACAACAGAATTAAAAAATAGCAAAAACCCTTTACCAACTCTTGGAATTGCTAACGTTTGAATATTAAATGTATTATGCTCTGTACAATAGACACATTAGATGATAATATGTATCTGTTTTTATAACGCAAAACTTTAATCGATCGTTTTGTGTTATTTGATGCTTTATATATGCTAGTGTTATTTGATGCTTTCCTATTATTAGATGATAATATGTATCTGATTTTATAACACAAAACTTTAATCGATCGTTTAATGTTATTTGATGTTTTATATATGCTAGTGTTATTTGATGCTTTCCTATTTGATGATTATTTTACACTTATGTGATGCTCTACTACTTGCAAAAACTTTGTTACAAAATTTCTCTCATCAGAACTTAATTTTAATTATTCTATTAACGGAAATATCGTATGTACAGTGAAACAGTAAGTGCATTCCTTTGGGACATCTATTGTATCCATTGTATAAGGTATGAGTGCTGGTGTTAATGTCTCCAACGCCTTTTTCCCACAGTTGTTTATGAACAAAGCCGACTGTTCTCTGATTTTCATTTCCCAAAAGGACTTTTTCTCTTCACTTGACAGTCTTCGTGTTTATCGTTGCGTTTAAAATATTGATTAAGTACGAGAAGGACGACATGCATCATAATTGTATCAGCGAAGTCTCTCGTCAATGAAATCAAGTTGTGATGAAATCTTGCAAACTTGTAACAGAGTCAAAGACAGGAAAGGTAAAATCATTTTACGAGAGAGCGCGAATCCAATTTTCATACGCCACTAATAGAATAAAAATCTGCTTCCTTCTACTAGAAGTGGTGAGAGTGCGTGCCAGGAGTTTGAAGTTCGCAGGGAATGTAACTTAGTATGTTTTCTAAGCGAGGTGTCACGTTAATGCAAGCATGCGACACATACAGGTTGGGTAGCAAAATAAATCCTTGTCGACACATCGTGCTACGTCAACACAGTAATATATAGCCTGAGTTCTCCTTCACCCGCTCCTTTGAGAAGGAAAAACAGCAAAACTGCAAGAAGTAAATCTTTCGAACTATCGATAAATAGCAAGTATTGTTCATCAGAGGCCGAAACAGTACTTGGAAACGTTGTCTCACTGATCAAATTTCTGTCTGCTTCGTGGGACAGAAGCAGTGGTTTGAAAAGCGATCAGCCAATCCCCTACCATCACTTTGTACGCGTTTCTCGGCGTTAAATGCACATTCAGTGCTACATCGCATTAGTGCAAATTAGATGTTAATATGAGGAAACCACACAGTTCACAAACACGTATCGGACTCTAGAATATCAGTGAGAAACTCAACAGTTTTTACTGCGTACGCTCCCCTGTTTTCACCAGTTGCAGCAGTTGCATATTAGCACTCAACGTTGCAGCACTCAATGCCTGCGCCGACTTGGTTTCCACACCGTCGTTTCATCGACGCCGTTGTCATACTTGCGTGTAGAAATATTCATCCACACCGTTACCATTTTCATGAACGAGTCGTCTACGAACATCAGCTTCCTCAGAATCTGACAACCTCTCAGGAAGCATTACGAAGTACAGCTTTGATCCATAGTTAACCAAACCGTAAATTATAACCTGCATCTGCTGTCGCACTTTTGCCCTTTCTAGTCTTCTTGGGATGACCCTTGTCTAGATGTAGCAATCTTCGAGAACTAATGAAAAGTTTCTAGGCCCCGAGACCGATCCTAAGTTTACTTGAATTTTCGATAAATTTCATGAGCAAAGGTTTCAAAGACTTTTCGTATAGGAATTCACCCTCGTTCTGCCAACAGTCTTGTCATAGAGGACGGAGATTTGGGTCGAACCTTTGGGCACTTTCTTACCCTTAGAATGAGAAGCTACTCCGAAACAGCTCAAGAATCACTAATCATCAGCCGGATAAACTGCAGAATGCAGTGGAAACCACTACATCAAAGAAGGATAATGTGTATCCACAGTACATGTGGCCTCTAATTTAAAAAGTTTCAAGACCATTTTTCCAGTGGAAAATGATCTAAATAGTACGCCTTTCAGATCTCTGGGAGGGACTGTCAAGTGGGAAATAAGAATCAGAAAAATATTGAATATCCAGTAAAAGGATAACATTATATGAGTCAGAGCGTTCACAGCAAGAGGTCTGATGTTGGGATGTAGGGAAGCAGAAAATCTGAAGAGGCAAATGCAAAGGCTCGATCTAGATATAGTGGGGTGCAGCCAAATTGAACCTAAAGTAGATGCGGGTTTAAGGATATATATAATATAGGATAATATCGAAACAGCAGAAAATGGTGTAACAGGATTAAGATTTCTTATTGTTTGAAAGGTAGGGCAGAGAGTGTGTCACTGAGATCAATTCTGACTCGACAGTTGGGCAACGGAAACAAGAATAATTCATGTACACACGCTGGCGTTACAAGCGGAGGATGACGGGCAAGAGAAAGCAGGTGAATGCACTGAACGGGCAATTCATTGCGTACAGTGAGACAATAATCTAATATTCGAGCGGTATTGGAACCCAGTAACTATGGACAGAATAAAAGAGCGCCGAGCGAATATTGGTTTGACAATTCAAATGACAGAGGTAGAAGACAGAGTTCTGCAATGACGTTCACCAAGTAATAGTGATCGAACAGTTCAAAAACCACCGTAGAAGAGGTTTTTTTACTAGAAAAAATCCCACAGACACGAAAATAATCCATCTATACGGATTACGGATCATAAAGTGTACCCAGCAAGTGTGTATTCTCAAGGGATTGGTTATTGAATAAGTAAACATGTTACACCATAGTTCTAATGCTCTACTGATTTATTTTCCCTTTTTTTATTTAATGTTACATCATTGAGTTTCTGTAAATGTTGTTTGATTGAATCGGTAACACAAAATTGTATACTACTTTCTTTCTAAAAACTTTGAGGTCATGATTTGATTCTATGCAATGTAGTATATCTGTCATTTAAATTCTTTGTCTCAATTGGAGTGAAACAAAACTTACGGTATATAATTGCAACTTCTGTGTGAATAATTTTTTGTACAAATGACAATATGTGCAAAAGTTCTGTTTTATTTAATGTGCTTGGTTGCTGTTATGTTATCTGCTGATCCTCACTTAGAGTTCTTAATTATGTCATGTGTAAGAGTGTAACCTCTCCACAAAAATTATGTAATGAAAATTTGAAATGGAACCAAGTGTAAACTCCCCACACAAAAAATAAGGGATGAAAATTGACCAAAAACCCACACAATAATATTAATTAAATAATGAACCATGAACGAAATGTAACCTCCTAAAAGAAATAATAATATCTGGTAAATTTTATAAGGACAGCAGCGCTGACCTTCAGCCCTGTATTCTGAATAAAAGAACAAAAATTCTTACCTCAATAAAAACTGCAATCATATCTGCTCTGAATTATACATTCTTCGACACAGCTTCGTGCAATGCTGGCGTTTATATATATATTTTTTTTTTTATTCTTGGAAGCAGTGATAATTCATTGGAAACGTTCTTTAAATTGAAATGAATGTTTCTCTTTAAAAGAGTTACTTTATAAAAAAAAATATTGGGGCATTTTTTTGAACAAATTAATTACAATTAACATACATTATTAAATATGCACAATGCTGCTTCTTTACCTTCTACAACAATACTCATCCTCCAGAGTCCTGACCAGAGTCGCGACCAGAGCACACTGCCTACGCATGCCGACTCCCGCAGACTACTACTGTACACTCGCTACTAAAGCCGACCGACTACTACTGTATCCGACTGACTACTACTGTCGACTCGCGCAGACTAGCGCAGACTAGCGACAAGCAACAACTAACAATAAACTACTCTCTGGTCAGAGATTCTGTCAGGCCTCGCCCATCGCCGGCGAAGCATACACCGTACATAACGCTCCACTGGGGGGGGGGGCAAAAATTTGGCAGCGATGGTGAGTCAATTGGACTTTCCATGAGCAACAAATTTTTCATACTTAATTAACTTTACAATCACAGAATATATATATATATATATATATATATATATATATATATATATATATATATATATATATATATATATACCTGGAAATGGAAAAAAGAACACATTGACACCGGTGTGTCAGACCCACCATACTTGCTCCGGACACTGCGAGAAGGCTGTACAAGCAATGATCACATGCACGGCACAGCGGACACACCAGGAACCGCGGTGTTGGCCGTCGAATGGCGCTAACTACGCAGCATTTGTGCACCGCCGCCGTCAGTGTCAGCCAGTTTGCCGTGGCATACGGAGCTCCATCGCAGTCTTTAACACTGGTAGCATGCCGCGACAGCGTGGACGTGAACCGTATGTGCAGTTGACGGACTTTGAGCGAGGGCGTATAGTGGGCATGCGGGAGGCCGGGTGGACGTACCGCCAAATTACTCAACACGTGGGGCGTGAGGTCTCCACAGTACATCGATGTTGTCGCCAGTGGTCGGCGGAAGGTGCACGTGCCCGTCGACCTGGGACCGGACCGCAGCGACGCACGGATGCACGCCAAGACCGTAGGATCCTATGCAGTGCCGTAGGGGACCGCACCGCCACTTCCCAGCAAATTAGGGACACTGTTGCTCCTGGGGTATCGGCGAGGACCATTCGCAACCGTCTCCATGAAGCTGGGCTACGGTCCCACACACCGTTAGGCCGTCTTCCGCTCACGCCCCAACATCGTGCAGCCCGCCTCCAGTGGTGTCGCGACAGGCGTGAATGGAGGGACGAATGGAGACGTGTCGTCTTCAGCGATGAGAGTCGCTTCTGCCTTGGTGCCAATGATGGTCGTATGCGTGTTTGGCGCCGTGCAGGTGAGCGCCACAATCAGGACTGCATACGACCGAGGCACACAGGGCCAACACCCGGCATCATGGTGTGGGGAGCGATCTCCTACACTGGCCGTACACCACTGGTGATCGTCGAGGGGACACTGAATAGTGCACGGTACATCCAAACCGTCATCGAACCCATCGTTCTACCATTTCTAGACCGGCAAGGGAACTTGCTGTTCCAACAGGACAATGCACGTCCGCATGTATCCCGTGCCACCCAACGTGCTCTAGAAGGTGTAAGTCAACTACCCTGGCCAGCAAGATCTCCGGATCTGTCCCCCATTGAGCATGTTTGGGACTGGATGAAGCGTCGTCTCACGCGGTCTGCACGTCCAGCACGAACGCTGGTCCAACTGAGGCGCCAGGTGGAAATGGCATGGCAAGCCGTTCCACAGGACTACATCCAGCATCTCTACGATGGTCTCCATGGGAGAATAGCAGCCTGCATTGCTGCGAAAGGTGGATATACACTGTACTAGTGCCGACATTGTGGATGCTCTGTTGCCTGTGTCTATGTGCCTGTGGTTCTGTCAGTGTGATCATGTGATGTATCTGACCCCAGGAATGTGTCAATAAAGTTTCCCCTTCCTGGGACAATGAATTCACGGTGTTCTTATTTCAATTTCCAGGAGTGTATATATAGGTGCAGAACATGAAATAAAATATAGTGCACACGCACTGAGTACAGACATATCAAGCAATGACAAAATGTACACACAATGAGTACAAATGAAATGACATAAAGTATACACGCACTGTAATTCAAAATATATCAGCAAATCACAAAATGTATATACAATGAATACAAATCATGTTAACAAAATGATGAAAGTGCACACGCACTGTAGTACAGAACATATCAGGAATTCACAAATGTATAGGCAATGAGTACAAATCATATTGAGAAATGACAAAAGTGCACACGCACTGTAGTTCAGAACATATCAACAAATCACAAAATGTATATGCAATGAATGCAAATCATGTTAACAAAATGACGAAAGTGCACACGCACGAAAGTTCAGAACGTATCTGGGAATCACAAAATGTATACACAATGAATACAAATGGCATAAAGTGCACACGCACTGTAAAACTCTCTAATATTTTTTTACAACAAATAAACATATTAAGGAGTGAAATAAAGTACACATGCACTCTAGAAGTCTTTAGTATTTTTAGGACAACTGATCTTGTAACAAATGAAATGAAGTGCACACGCACTGTATATGTCTTTATCACTTTACAAGAATTAGGAAAGGAATGGGAAGGATTGCGTCATGGTTGTAGCACATTAGGTTGCACGCAGCTGCACTGGAAGTCTATATCTTTCTACTGAAGCACAACACCAAGTGAGACAATCTGAAGCTCTTTTCCTTGAAGTATTAATCAGTGTAGCCAAGACACTGAAATGTCGTAATAATATTCCATGCTATCATTTTGGTAGTACACTAGGTACACCAAACAGTGGGACCATAATAACATCTCTATTGCTCAAGGTGGTGGACAGCATGTCGTGTCAACACCATGTTCTTGTAAAGTAGACCAACGTAGAATTAGTGCAAAAACCAAATATAGTGCTCCATGATCATGAGGATAGACAGGACAATTGGTTATTGCAGTAATTTCTGGTAATTAGGTCAGAAGGTGCAGGACATTAAGTCACATAGTAGTCTTCATTGAGAATTACACTAGTGTAACAACTGATCTGAGTAATTGGTGGCACTCATCGCCCAGTTACTGAACATTTCTGTACCACGTATGTACTATTACAGAATAATGTTCATAAATTATCTGAATATAGTAATTATTGGCATTCATTGCCCAGTTACAAACCATCAGAAGTCATCATTCAAAACAGAAGCTAATGAATGGCATAGTATTAACATAATTCACTGAATTATAGTAATCATTGGCATCAGAGGTCATCTTACTTTTTTGCATTTTTCAGAAGTCGTATTCAAAATGAGTTAATTATTGGCATAGCATTTATACATAATTAATCTAATTATAGTAATTATTGGCATCATAGGTCATCTAATTACAATAATCAGTGGCATTCATTGGCCAGTTACAAAGCATTTTTTTTGCATTCTTCAGAAGTCATCATTCAAATGAGTTAATTATTGGCATACCATTTATACATAATTAATCTAATTATAGTAGTTGGCATCATAGGTCATCTTATTACAATAATCAGTGGCATTCATTGGCCAGTTACAAAGCATTTTTTTTGTATTATTCAGAAGTCATTATTCAAAATGAGTTAATTATTGACATAGCATTTATATATAATTAATCTAATTATAGTAATCATTGGCATCATAGGTCATCTTATTACAATAAATAGTGGCATTCATTGGCCAGCTACAAAGTATTTCTTTTATTATTCAGAAGTCATTATTGAAGTGACATACTATTCAGAGCTGATCAGTATTATTCAGAACTCTCTTAAACTAGTAGGATTAATTGGGACTAGTAATTCCTTTGTTTGTTTTTGAGTTACTGCTGCAAATGAAGATGTGTAACGTCATTCATCATGAGTCAGCTGTAGCAAGGTTATGAAACACGTAGAGTATATGTGATCACATTCATAAACGACATAGGTTTAGTAAACAACTGCTTATAGCACATTAATTTCATGAATAATTTCTCCTGCAAAATATAAAAAAATGGATTATGAAACGGAAAGAAGAAACGCATATTATGCTGAAAAGTAGTGAACTTCGAATTAAATGAAATGTGTATAAAAAATATATATGTTCTCTAGCTGTCCTTTCCAAAACCTTCAGTCATCATACCATGTGATATAAGACATACTGTCAAAACGAACTGCAACAAATACTTAAATAACTACATAGCATCTCTTAACTAACAGGAAATATATAAACTTCATTATTATTTTCATCTGGAAAGAAAAATTTCATTATCCATATCACCATAACTCCATTATTATCATCACCTGTAAAGAAAAACTTCATTATCCATTGTATCACATTCTTCATCATTATTCATCACCATTCATTATCATCTGCAAAAAAATCACTTCATTATTCATTATACAACTACTCCTTATTTCTAGCATATTTCATCACTAAAACTAAGATGTGTAGTTCTGTCTGACAGCCTGCATCAATCGCCTCGTATTCTGAAAGAAAAAATTAGTTAAGACTGCTATCATACGATGTGTATAGTATATTCTTGTTAATGCTTGTTAACTCTGATCCATTTACTCTCTGACATAAGGTATTGCATCTTCTTTCGTTCATTCCGAAGGTGAAATTCCCATTTCTGTTTAATTTATTTCTTTTACACGTTATTTCTTTCTGAAAATGATGAACAAAGATTAATGTCTTGCATTTAAATCATATACCCACTAAATAAAAACCGGTTTATAGTAACATAATTGAGCATACAGCATAGCATGACAGAAAACCTAACATGTCAAAAACATCGACAGTGTTCAGAAGCAAAAATGTACACAGTGTATCACAATGTAGCAGCAAAAAAAAAAAAAGTAAAGTAGTCACGATGTTGAGATATCATAAGGCAAAAATGTTAAAGTCAACTGGTGTTTGTTATATCTTAACTATTTCATAGTGCATACAAACAAAACAGGAAAACAATCATACATACATGAAAAATGGAAAATATGCACGGTCTGATGTGTAACGACAAGAAAAGCGACCTGCTAACCTTACCTTGCCGGGCACTAGCCAAAAAAAAAATAATTACGATAATCATCAGTAGGTGTTCATGTGAATATAATTGCATAAGCGGTCATAAAAAATTAGGAAATGGCATTACAGTGTGATAAATCATAAAGTATTTTCATTCAATAAAAGGTTTGACGTTCGACACGTGGTGGTTCCCTTTGGTTTTTCTTGTTCTCAAAGTTTCGACGTGTACTACATTGGGGTGAGGAATGCTGCGAATCCGAAATGGACCTGCGTATAGAAGCTCAAATTTACTGCATCTACTCTTTCCTTTGTTGGATAAATAGTGTGTACGTACTAATATTTTCTGTCCAATGTGAAAGTCACGGCATGTACAAACCTGTTTTTGCTGTCTTCTCCGGCGCTCTGCGGCACGTTTGATGTTGTTCAGCGCAATGTCAATTATTTCATGGTGTCGTAGTCGACGAGCTGTAGGAAATGTTACTAATTCTTTAATTTTGTTAGGTGATTCAACATTTTTCAGTATAACAGACGGAGATATCATAGTATATTCATTCGGTATGGAATTAATTACATCTTGGAATGAGAGTATGTGTGTGTCCCAATCAATATGTTTTTTATGGCAGTAAATTCTACACAGTTTACCAATTTCTTTCATTAATCGTTCACAAGGGTTCGAAGAAGCATGTTACCTGGATATATAGAGCGGAGAAATGTTTCTAGCTCGTAACATACGTGTCCATATAGCAGATCGAAATTGTGATCCATTGTCGGAAATTACTTTCAACACATGCCCTACATGAAATAGAAAATGTTTTACAAATGCTTTCGAAACAGTTTTAGCAGTAGCTTTGCGTAACGGAGTGAAGGTAGCAAATTTTGAAGTGAGTTCAACAGCGACAAAGATGTAGCAAAAACCACTATTAGTTCTGGGAATCGGACCAAAAATGTCTACAGCGGCCATATGCCTCAATTTAACAGGTACAATGGGATGTAATGGAGGAATATGTGAAGTCGTATCTGATTTAGCTTTCTGGCAGATTTTACATGACGCTAAAACTCGTCGAATACGTTTCTCCATGTTCGTAAAATAACAGTTCTGTCTCAGTATAAGAAAACATTTTCTAGCTCCGTAATGTGCGTAAATTAAATGAGTATACCAGATTAATTTGTTAACAAGTTCGTCAGGAATGCATAATAACCAATAGTTGCTGTCAGGATGAGAGCGGCGAAACAGAATATTATTGCATACAGTGTAATGGTTTCTAATGGTAACATTATTCTTATCTTGCCAAAGGTGTTTAATCTCTTTCCATACGTTGTCTTTACTCTGCTCTTGTGCTATGTCTTGTAATGACGACGAAATGAAATTTTCAAATGCAACTTCCTGAATGTACATGATGCTGAAATTTGCTTTGCAGAAGTTGGTTGCGATGTCTTGCTGATTGTTGCTGAGAGAACGGGCTAGTGCATCTGCTACAATATTTTGTGTGCCGGGAATGTGAACAATTGAAAAATTAAATTCCTCTAAATAAAGTTTCCATCTACTTAATCTGTCGTGTGTAAATTTAACCGAAAGTAAAAATTGTATCGCTCTATGATCTGTGTAAACTGTAGTGTGTCTTCCATAAAGAAAATGCCTAAATCTGGTAAAAGCCCATATAACACATAATGTTTCAAGTTTTGTAACAGAATAATTTCGTTCAGCAGGTGACAGAATGTGACTTGCAAATGCGATGTTTTTAATTACTGTACAACCATCTTCTTCAATTTCCTGAAAAACATGTACGTCTAAAACGGTGTTAGAACTGTCGATGGCAATGGAAAAATTTCTGGTAAGATCTGGGTGCGATAAAAGTGGTGCATTCAACAAAGCATGTTTCAAATAACATTCTCGCGAATAAGATTCTGCGTGTCAAAAGTATTGCTTGCGTTACTGGAATATGCAACCTGTACTGTATTTAATCAAATTCCATGTGACGTGTCATTATTTTCGGGAGGATGCTGTGGCAGTTCCACTATTTGTACTGTTCTGTTATTTCTTCCTGACGTCTTACGTTCTGGATGATATCTACTGTCTGGTTCATTCATGATAATATGTTGTTGCGGATGATTTTGCTGCTGATAAGATCGACTGTTATTAAATGTACGCTGAAAATTGTGCTCAGTACTTTTACGTCTGTCATGATAGTCATTTCTATACGGTGCATTGCGATGGGAATTGAAATAGTGTGTTTTCTGTACGTAGTTATTTCCTTCTTGCTGTGCTTTACTATTTGTTGGAGCTGATGCTATACGTGCACGCGGCGAAACATTAAAGCTCGGTTGACCTTGTACATTACATTGTTGGTTAGGTATGCTACCCGGCTCGCTTTCATGCTGTTGCGGTGAAAAACGTCTATTGTAACCAAAATGCGTTCGATGTTGCTGATAATTTTGACGATTGCTGAAAATGCTATACATACTGATGATTACAATTTTATCTGTTATTAAAATTACGGCGGCAGTTGTCATTTCTGGAGTGTCTAATGAGAACTGTCACTTTCGGTAAAATTTGTCATATCGGGTTTTCTTGACTCATTTTTTTAATACTAGATAGAGCAATAGTTGAAGAGCTGTTTTGATAGATATAAAGGATAGTAGAAGAGAAGGCAGCAGTGCAGAAAACTAAAGATGAAACAGCACTACTACAGCTCGGGGCCCTGTGCACGCTACGCCACATACTCATTAAAGGGTAATGAATCCCCTGAGGTCCATTACGCGCTGCAAATAAACTTTAGCTTTTGTGTTAAAGGCAATGCCAGTGAAAAATCAAAAGTAAATTGTTGTATCCATGCTAATTCTAGTTTCTGCATTACAGGTAATGGTGGTGAAAGTACAAAAATAAATCGACGTATCCAGTTCAAAGCGTATGCCTGTGCTCTGTCATTTTTAAATTCCATAGATTTTTTTTAAATATACAAATTGCTTATAATCAACGTTCTCGTCACTGAATGTGTGAACAGATTCACGATTGCATAAGAATCTGTTTGTCTGTGTCACTTCGGATTTTAAGTCGCGTAGCTTTTCGGATTTTAAGTCGCGTAATCTCTGTAAATTATCCAAATTACACTGGCTGTGTGAGTGTGCCAAATGTTCGGAACGTGGCGTATGCTGTAACGTGTTAGTGACTGAAACATTTTTCATTTCTGTTACTTTGATACTTTCGTCAATTTGACTGATCTGTTGTTCAAATTTCTTATCAACTTCCGTATCCAGAGTGTGTGAAAGTTCCGGTGACTTTAAATTAAACTCGTCGCGTAACTGTGTTCGTTTTTAGGACATTGTTCAACGATTGCACTAATTTCATCTCTAACTGATTCTGTTGTGGCTGCATGTGTATTATTTAATTCTTGTGGAATAGATGTAATTTCTTCATTATTGTTCTTAACACAAACCTCAATTTCGTCACGTAATTGTTCTTTAGTATCATCACGTTGCACGGTAACGGCTGTAATCTGTTCACTAAGTTGTTTGTTCTGTTCGTTAAGGTTGTCGTGTTTTTCATTTGACTGTTCGAAACTTTCATTAATTAGTTTGATCGACCTGTCATATTTTTCATTGAGTTGTTTGCAATGGTTGTCGAAATTTTCATTCCGCTGTTTGAGACTTTCATCAAGTTGTTTGTACGATTTATTAATTTGTAGCAATAATGCCATAACTTTATCCAACCCAATATTACCTACTCTATTCTCTGTGCTGTTTAATGGCGTACCTGCAATTGTCACATTTTGTGTAACTATTTGGTCATTCTGTGATTCTTGAAAATGTTTGCCAATCGGATGTGCACTGTTAGTCACTACACAGGAATGAAATAAATCTATCGTACTCTGATTACACTGTTCATTATGTAATTTTTGCAAACCGGGTGTGTCAAGCTGGGCAGCGTTCATTGTAACAGAACGTTCCACGTCATCAATTGTCGTTAAATTAACAGAGGATACAATTGAATTCGTCTGTTCATCACTAGGATCAAAATCAACATTAGTGGTCGGTACACACTGATTGTCTGTAATTGAAGGATTGTCATTAAGACACTGAGTGTCGCAAGTACTATCGGTCAAGTTATTTCAGTCGGCTATTTCACTCATTATACATCGCGATGTACTGTTAACAGTTTTTCGCGGCATTTTTCACAAATCAAAATTATTCACAAGTGAAACAAAGACAATGCAAAATGCAACAAACACAAATACAACAAAGAGCAAAAAAATTGCCGATGATCTGTGAAAGGAAGAATGACAAATTAATAAATGCGTTGCGCCAGATGCAAATTACATTTAAGTAAATAAGAGCAGATATATGACTACTTATCAGAAGATTCACAAAAAAATACGATCCTGGCCGGCTGTCGCCAAGTGTAACCTCTCCACAAAAATTATGTAATGAAAATTTGAAATGGAACCAAGCGTAAACTCCCCACACAAAAATTAAGGGATGAAAATTGACCAAAAACCCACACAATAATATTAATTAAATAATGAACCATGAACGAAATGTAACCTCCTAACAGAAATAATAATATCTGGTAAATTTTATAAGGACAGCAGCGCTGACCTTCGGCCCTGTATTCTGAATAAAAGAACAAAAATTCTTACCTCAATAAAAACTGCAATCATATCTGCTCTGAATTATACATTCTTCGACACAGCTTCGTGCAATGCTGGCGTTTATATATATATTTTTTTTTTGATTCTTGGAAGCAGTGATAATTCATTGGAAACGTTCTTTAAATTGAAATGAATGTTTCTCTTTAAAAGAGTTACTTTATAAAAAAAAAATTATTATTGGGGCATTTTTTTGAACAAATTAATTAGAATTAACATACATTATTAAATATGCGCAATGCTGCTTCTTTAACTTCTACAACAATACTCGTCCTCCAGAGTCCTGACCAGAGTCGCGACCTGAGCACACAGCCGACGCATGCCGACTCCCACAGACTACTACTGTCCACTCGCTACTAAAGCCGACCGACTACTACTGTATCCGACTGACTACTACTGTCGACTCGCGCAGACTAGCGACAAGCAACAACTAACAATAAACTACCCTCTGGTCAGAGATTCTGTCATGCCTCGCCCATCGCCAGCGAAGCATACACCTTACAAGAGGTAGTGTGGTTCCCCTCGGGAACGGAACTGTGTAGCGCGCGCAAATTGTAGTTGGCTAGGTAGAAAAGGTGGAACCAAGAGTCAGTCAGGGACGAGCTACCAAACTATGCACTGCCATGTAAATGTTGCATATTGTGCTGGTTCCGAGAGAGGCTTTTTCTGCTACTTTCCAATGCCTCGGATGGGTGGATAAATAGCTTGAACGATTCTGGAATTGGTATTCATCATCGCCACCAAGAACGGCCAGAGTCCAGCAAATCTGCCAGCAAATCCACCTACCAGCATGCAGTTGCCACCACATTGCTTAATCACTGTAAAGGAGTACTATAATAATGTACAGTGAAGGATCAGCTTATTGGGTGATTTAGTGTGCTCAAATATAAGGTAACTTATGACTGAATTTATGTACCTACCTTGATTTTCTCCCTATCACAACATATTTCAGGTTCCTCTCCGTTTGAACTATGAATACCGAGTGTCCTATTTTGTGAAAAAAAATGAAAGCAGCAAAGTTAGACAGTCAATTACATAATGTTGTTTGATCTTTGATAAGAAGGGAATATTCAGATTTACTGTGGATTTAGTGAAATTGTGGGAGATAGTAAATGTAGTTTTGTGAAGTTTCAAAGTCACCTATTTAATCATTTACTTGAAAATAGAAGACTGCAGTAATAAAAACATTTTGCTGCTTCTTTTGTAAATTAAAGCTCTTAAAATTGAGGCTTATAGAGTTTGGCTTAGTTAATGATCATAGTGCTACCTGTAGTAAATTTGAAAAGGTGAGTCAGTTTCTTGCAAATTTGTCAACATTGTGTTTCACTGTAATGAAAGTGGAAAACTGCATTTGTGGAAAATTATATGTTCATGATTGCTAAGTGTTTGTCTTTCTTGTGTAATGGAAATGCATATTAATAGTAGAACAGGATCCACAGTATGTCTATTGTGCTAATGCTAGGTAACAAGTAATGGGAAGACCACTAATTATGAAAAACCATAATTTCTGTTTTCAAATGATAATGAGAAGCAACCTGTGAGTGAATTCCAATTAACTTTCATTTTAAATAGTAAAGTATTTAACTGAGAGAGACTTAACCTATGTCCAATTTATGATCCTGCAGTGAATGATAATAGTGATGTTATAAAGACCGTTCAATTTGAATAAGCCCTGAAAGTAAAAGTGTTTTTCGGTATCTGTTATAATTTTGCAAATAGTTGGTGCTGCTCTAGTTGTTAGCTTCAATCTTACCGTAAACATATGTATGTGTCAGAGTTCATTGCACTCGCGTGTGACCAAGTATAGGTTGTGTTTATCCGTTAAAGTTACTAATAACTATTTTCTTGAACAAGAATGTTAATCATTCTCTTGCCTAATTAGGCTGGCGACCGTTTTCTTTATCCGTTGAACAGTATAGATAGGTAAATTATAGTTTGTTACTGTTTAAAAATTTACGCAATTCTGACTTTCACTTCCGGTAAGCCACCTCCGTTAGGTACAAAACGGTCAACGTAGCAAAATTCCTCTCAGAGGGTAACACTGCTCTGTTGCGTTGTACCACAACTGCTTTAATAAGATAGTTTTATTTCACAACCTGCCTCCAACTTTAAGGTTATGGTACAGCAGTAGCAGACGGAAGTGTTATAAACAGAGCACAACATATCAACGAATATGAGTAGAGAGGTTTAAGAGACTTCTCCAGATGAATTCTGTGGTGAGAAATGGAAAGTTCAATTACTTAGGAATCATGAGACGCATTTGTATATTTGGTAAGGCCATAGTTACTGAGTTTACGAATAACACTGTAGTCAATTCAGCAAAGAGGAATATGCTTATCTACAATTGGTAATCACTAAAGTTAAAGAGAAGAAAACGTGCGTATCAGGAAGACAAAAGCGAAGAACTCTTGGGTAAAATAAGAAATTCTGCAGCTTATCGATGCAAGAAGAGAAAATAAAGATGTTCAGCTAAAAAGAGGGCTGCATTAGTATAATTAACTGAAAATGAAAAATATAGCAGACGCGGAGAACCCATTGTGAAGCAGATGCAGAAAAAAAGCAAAGAAGATGAAAATGGGATGGTTGTCGGAAGTCAAAACAGCCTTCCGTGGAATTAAACAAAAGGAGTCGTCAGTTATTAATACTGGCAGGGGATTTAAATGCTGAGGAGTGAGTTGATACGTGGAAAGGCTGCAATGAAGGTTTCTATTGATGGTCGAATTGTCTGACGTGGTACAAGAAAAAAGGGGAGCCGATATGGATGACATTTCCGAGCCACTATTAGAATCAGAGATGTATAGAGCTCTGTGACACTTACGGTCAAATACGGCAGAAAATACACATGATACTCCACTGGAATATCTAAAAACCTTTGGCGGAAGTGGCAATCGAACTAGTACTGAGACCGGTGTGCAGAATCAATGAGACTGGAGATGCAGTATAAGACTTTCGAAGAAGTATCATTCATACACTCCCGAAGTTGTTCAAGGTAGGGGAGTGAGAGAACTGTAACACAATCCATTTAACAGATCCCGCATAACAGATCCTGCATAAATAATACACAGAAGAAGGAAAAAGAAAACCGATGATCTGTTAGGTAAAGACTCGTTTCACTTTCTGAAATTTAAGGACAATAAAGACGCAGCTCTTATGCAGTGATTAATAACGGAAACAAGACTTGTAAAAGAACAGTACACCAACGTAGAATTTTTCGACATAAAAAAGCGTTAGGTATTGTTGAATGCTGCAAGTTGTTCGAAACTCAGAGGAAAACAGAAATAGCCTGTAAGGAAAACGGGTAATATGCAATACGTACATGAATAAACAGAATGAAAGACCAAGAGCGAAGTTTTCGGATTCATAGACGAGGATGTAGCCTTGCACTTCTACTGATCAGTCTACACATTGAAAAAAAAAAAAAAAACAGGAAAGTTAAAGAGCGGAATTAAACTTCAAAGTGATGGAATATAAATGAGGCACTGAGAAACATAAGGGCCCAAGGCACAGATACCGAATTTTGAGAAAAATAGATGTTTATGTTTTGGTAGGAAAGGAGAATATAAGATAAACATCAACAAAAGCAAAACGAGGATAATGGAATGTAGTCGAATTAAGTCGGGTGATGCTGAGGGAATTAGATTAGGAAATGAGACAAAAGGTTCAAATGGCTCTGAGCACTATGAGACTTAACTTCTGAGGTCATCAGTCACCTAGAACTTAGAACTAATTAAACCTAACTAACCTAAGGGCATCACACACATCCATGCCAGAGGCAGGATTCGAACCTGCGACCATAGCAGAAATGAGCCACTTAAAGTAGTAAAGGAGTTCTGCTATTTGGGGAGCAAAATAACTGATCAAGGTCGAAGTAGAGAGGATATAAAATGTAGACTGGCAGTGGCAAGGAAAGCGTTTCTGAACAAGAGAAATTTGTTAACATCGAATATAGATTTAAGTTTCAGGAAGTCATTTCTGAAAGTATTTGTATGGAGCGTAGCCACGTATGGAAGTGAAACATGAATGATAAATAGTTTGGACATGAAGAGAATAGAAGCTTTCGAAATGTGGTGCTTCAGAAGAATGCTGAATATTAGATGGGTAGATCACATAACTAATGAGGAAGTATTGAATAGAATTGGGGAGAACAGAAGTTTGTGGCACAGCTTGACTAGAAGAAGGGATCGGTTGGTAGGACATGTTCTGAGGCATCAAGGGATCACCAATTTAGTATTGGACGGCAGCGTGGAGGGTAAAAATCGTAGAGGGAGACCAAGAGATGAATACACTAAGCAGATTCAAAAGGATGTACGTTGCAATAGGTACTGGGAGATGAAGAAGCTTGCACAGGATAGAGTAGCATGGAGAGCTGCATCAAACCAGTCTCAGGACTGAAGACCACAACAACAAAAACAACAACAACAGATATTTATGAAAAACTAATTTGTAGACAAACCACCAGCCTCATAGGTCGGACTTGTCTTTTAATGAAGTTTGGGAATCCTATATTTCCTATGAAAAATGAATGTACCAGCTATATGTTTAGAATAGTAATTAATATCTAGAATTACATAAATTATTAATGTTAATTCACTATGACAAGTTTGTTTGAGTTGCCATCCCCCGCAGCACGTATAGAAATACTTGTTTTCTTTTTTAATGAAACCGCTTTTCCTTGCCGCCACTAAGTGACAGCAGGAGAAGGCGGTTTTATTTACAAAACAAGTTTTAATTCAAAATGTATACACATACAGGCTAGCGCCAATTATGTCCTTTGACAGTTGTAAAGTTTATAATTAAACTAGAATCCAAACATAAAGAACGGACATAAAGTGCACCAGACGTACAATTATGGCCTATTCCAACACTTCACTGACATCATTACTACCACACAGTCTGGGTCTTGGGGATTAGATAAAGCCGATAATATACCTCTGATTCCAAAGTACTATTACAGTGTGCATGACGCAGACAATAATTTATGTTGGCTATTCTAGATAAGAACTGAACAGTTTATAGCCACAATATTATGTCTTGTCGTTGGAGCGAAATGGAAACGGGCATGAGAGAATTCGGTGAGACAGGTTTTCGTGAATGTTCATACATAAAATGTAGACAAAGCTGGTTCGTTATAAGATCCACAGGGGTCAGCAACATACGCTTTTGTGATCTTAGTAATCAGTCTTCTGATTGGTTCGATACCGGTCACTAATTCGTCTCCTACACTGACCCTTTCATCCCAGAGTAGCACTTGCACCTTAGGTCCTCAACGATTTGTTGGATGTATTCAAATATTTGTGTTCTCCCTACAGTTTCTAACCTGTGCACTTCGCTCCAGTAACAGCAAGGTTATTCCCTGATGCTCTAACACATTTCCTATCACCTTGTCCCTTCTTCTTGCCAGTGCTTTCCATATGCTCCATCCTTCCGCCAATTTTGCGGAGAACCTCCTCATTACTTATCACTCTACCGCACTGTCAAGATTCTTCTGTAGCGCTTCGATTCTTTTTTGTTTTAGTTTTACCACTGTCCCCGATTCACTACCATACAATGTTGAATTCCAAACATACATTCTCAGAAATTTTTTCCTCAAATTAAGACCTATGTTTCACACCTCTAGACTCCTCTTTGCTACGAATGGTCCTATGCCTGTGCTAGTATGATTCCAGTGTCGTCCTTCCTTCGTTTGCCATGTGTTGGTATGTTTCCAAGGTAGAAGAATTCCTTAACTCGGGTACTTCGTGCCCACTAGTTCCGATGTTAAATTTTTTGTTAATCTCATTTCATTACATCTCATTATCTGTGTCTTTTTCCACTTCACTCTCAGTCCATATGCTGTAATCCTTAGAATGTTTATTCTTTCCATAGACCCTGTAATTCTTCGTTTCAACCGAGCGAGGTGGCGCGGTGGTTAGCACACTGAACTCGCATTCGGGAGGACTACGGTTCCAACCAGCGTCCGGCCATCCTGATTTAGGTTTTCCGTAATTTCCCTAAATCACTTCAGGCAAATGCCGGGATGGTTCCTCTGAAAGGGCACGGCAGATTTCCCTTCCCGTCCTTCCCTAATCCGAGCTTGTGCTCCGTCTCTAATGACCTCGTTGTCGACGGGACGTTAAACACAAATCTCCTCCTCCTCCTCTCCGTTTAACTAATGACTGAAATTTAGTCAGTGAATTTTAACATTGAGTAACTGACAAACCCGGCATCTCCCAGGTATTCATTTTGCCAATTTTCTATTGGAAACAAAAAATGAACTGTTATAGTGTACAGTTAGCGCTCAGCTTCGCATGTTTACTATGCGGTTTTATATACGTCTCTTCATAGCTCTGTAGACAGCTATTGTTCTCGCCTACAGCTGTTTACACCTTGGAAATTAAAAGCTGTCAAAAGTGCTGCCATACGTTAGGGATTTCGTGAAGTTGACTCAACTGCAAGACTACTTAGCAGTAAAGAATAAATATTTTAAAACTTCATGCAAGATTTAGCACTTTTTACGCATCTCACTGTCACTGTTTATGACGTCATATATATTGAACTAGATGTAGTACAATGATATGTTCAAATGCGTGGGAAATCTTATGGGACTTAACTGCTAAGGTCATCCGTCCCTAAGCTTACACACTACCTAACCTAAATTATCCTAAGGACTAACACACATACCCATGCCCGATGGAGGACTCGAACCTCCACTGGGACCAGCCGCACAGTCCATGGCTGCAGCGCCTCAGACCTCTCGGCTAATCACGTTCGCCTTACAATGATATAGCAGTATGTGTGGCAACTCTGCGAAATATATTGCGAATAAAAAGGAGGAATAAATTTAAACGTGAAGCATGATGTGACAGTCCTTCACACATCTCACTATTTACGACGTTATGTCTCCAGTAGTGTGATAGATATGCGGCTCTTACCCCATCAGCGATTGTATTCTGCCAGTAGGGGATGTGTGTACCGAGCTTACTTCAAATAGTGGATTAGGAGGAAGAGATGTGGACAAAACACACACACACATTCTGAAGAGAAACCCTGAAAGCTTTTCTTCATGTATAGCACTACAGCGTAGTTTGGTAATTTGCCGATAGTCGGCGCTAGTCGCAAACATGGCGTGGGCGAGTTCAGGCGCGGAGCGAGCTTTCTGTGTGTTGGAGTTTGACAAAAACACCAGGTCCCTCTCCGTGTGACTTTTTTCTGTGGCGACATATTAGAGATCTGGTGTACGTACCACCTCTACGACGCGATGTAGCAGAGATCCGGGAGAGAATACGGGAAGCGATTGCCACAGTCGACGATGCCATGCTAGGATAGGTATGGTAAGAATTCCATAACCGTATTGAAGTGTCTGCCTGGTCACTCATGTTTCACATATCGAATGTTTGTAAAAAAAAAAAAAAAAAAAGAGAAAGAAAAAGAGAGAGAGAGAGAGAAAGAGAGAGAGACTTTCAGAGTTTCTCTTCAAAATGCAATATGTATGACATCTGTACAATGTTTAGTTCTCGTGCAATAAATATACGCACACTTTTCTAATGCGAATGGATGTAATTCCACCTCGCATTTTAATTCCTCTGTTCAACCTTTCTTTTATTTCTATCACTGCTTTTGTGATGAGTAGATTGAACAGTAGGGGTGAAAGATTGCAACTTGTTTTACACCGTTTTTAATTCGACCACTTAGTTCTTCGTCTTCCCGTCGTATTTTTCCCTCCAGTTGTTGAACATATTTGAAAAATACGTATTTCCTTGTAACTTAGTACAATTTTTCTCAGAATTTTGCAAACCTTGCACCATTTTATATTGTGATGAATACTATGAGTGTGTCTTGATTTTTCTTTAGTCTTGCTTCCATCAGCAAGCGCAATATGAGAACTGCCACTTTGGTGTATGTCCTAAACCCAAAGTGATCATCTACCTGATATTCACGTTTTTCCATACATGCTACACTCTTGAAACCGACGACGGTGTGCTTTACGCTATAGGTATAGAAACTTTTGGCTTACAAGGCCATGATACGGCACGAGTGACAAAGCGCTCAACATCGCTGCTGCTGCACATTTCCCTCACCGCCACGCCACACTGTCTGAGAGCAAGGAGGGGAAGAGCAAAAAACTCTGAACCTGCAGCATTTAAATGGCAATGCTGTAGCACTGCAGTCGCCATGGTTATATATTTCACATTTTTTAACAGCATAGATCACGGCCAAAACAAATTTTCAGTATTACTAAATTATTTTTGGCTCTCTGAAGACATAGTTTACATCTACTTTGATTTATCGGCACCCGAATAGACACATAATGTTTTACAGATTTTCCCCAATCAAACTGTCATGTAATTGTGACTTACTTCATTTCACTATTGCATTCTCATTATGGAGACGTGGAAATTGTACCTGAGGACAGCCATGTTGATGCCCTGGACAGTTTTAACGTAAAAATATTTATGGAAACCTGGAATTATCTTGCAGGTCAATTACATCTGCACACACAGAGAGTCGCTTTCAACTGAATCAGCAAACGGCCTCGAAAACAGGTGGAAAATCGATATAAGATTGACAGTGTCCTTACCTTTAAGAAACTGTCACTGAAATTCACTCAAGGCCACAATGAATTCTTCAAACCTCTCGTTTTCCTTAACAGCAGTGAGCTTAGGGAAGTAGAATACTTTTGTTGGATTGTGTCCCTTCTATAGTGCGATTTTCTTTTTAAATGCATACCCATCAGAGCAAAAAGAAATGTATCTCATCATGCAATATCTTACCGTGGGTGGTATGTAGCCAAGTACACTTAAAATGTGACGTCTGCAATCCATTCAGAGTGCTCTAATTTACGTTCCTGCACATATTCTTCCTTCATAAATTCGTGTATAGCAAACTTCAAACCGAAAATTCGTTTTGAGCATGCAGCTTGACTTAACCAACGCACTATTTAGTAATACATAGGGGCTCCGCACTCTTCGTTTAATTCCATCGAAAACTATTACAAACTTAATTTCCTCGGACTGGCCATGAGGGCAACACGGTACCGACCGGCCGCTGTGTGATACTCAGCTCGCAGGCGTCACTGGATACTGATATGGACGGGCATATGGTCAGCACACCGCTCTCCTGGCCGTATGTCAGCTTAGGAGACCAGAGCCGCTACTTTTCAGTCACGTAGCTCCGCTGTTTGCCTCAGAAGAGGTGAGTGCACCCCGCTTGCCAACAGCGCTAAACAAACCGGACGGTCACCCATCCAACTGCTAGCCCAGACCGACAGTGCTTTATTTCGGTGATTTGACAGGAACCGGTTTTACCACTGCGGCAAGGGAATTGGCTGAAACTCTTACAAACGATTGTATAATAGTGCATCCCACTTCATAAATTTTAGTATTCATATCACCAATTTCTTTACGTGTTACTTCCAGAAAATTCAGAAATTGCTGCTCCTTGATGTATTGAACAATGAATTCCATCTGTCGATCGCTGTAATATTTGGATCTTCCATGGTCAAGTAGATATTTAAATTCCTTCTGCAAGGTATTACAATGTCGTTTGACAGCAAATCTGCACCAAGCACCTGCATAACAGATATCGAGACTTCTCCACCCTTCCTTCTTTCCTGACTTTCATTTTTGAAGGCTTTTGGAGACAGATCGCTAGACTCCCCTTTTTTTTCAAACATCCACTGGACGCGTGAACGTCCTCCGTGCCACGAACAAATAGCGAAGGGCCCTACCGCACTGGGACGCCAGGGCACATCTGCTGACCGCTCTATTGGCAGCGCTTAGGTCTGGCAGTACGAGACGCCAGCAGAGACGTCAGAGTCCCTTCAGTCTGCACTCAGTGGAAGAGCTGGTAGCCCTGTGTGCAAGTTCGAAATAAACAGAGAATGGAGATAAGTTCTGGGTATATGCCTTCATTGCTGATGGTGACATAAAAGAGTTATTTCACACCTGTACAATACTATGTATAGTGCTAAATTTTCCAGTTTCTTGATCAGTTACTGAGGATCTTCCGAGATTAAATGACACTGCTTTAGGAAAAGATTTTCGTGACCTGTCTAATCGGAAAATAGTTATTTGTCTGCAGTTATATTTGTTATATTTACGGTTTTGACTGTAACTGCGAAGTGCGGATAGAAGTGATTCTTCAATTTTTATTTGTAAAGTACGTTATTGTAATTCACTTCACAAATGTTTTAGACAAAAAGTAGGGAACCTGCCTCATCTGTTTACTCATATCTTAAAATAGTTCTAGCGTGTCTGATGTATTGGATCCACTAGCATCGCTCTCTGCCGCAGGAGGTGAGGCTGTGCTATTTCGGTCTGGAAGTATGTTTTGAGGAAAAGCTATACGATCTGGACAGTAATATGTACTTCCTCTGTGATAGTAAGTTCTTGCGGTTGGTGCGGAGCATCAGCAACGGGTTGTGAGGAAATTGAGGAGCTACAATTTCGACGATCTCCGTTCGGCGAGAGTTCACAAAGTGCTTAACTGTAGGTGGTCTGAAAGTGATTATAACGTGGAGGATGTAACGGTATATCTTCCTCTAGCATTACTATTCCTCGACAGTAGTTCTCGATACCACTATTAGTTTCTGAATTTTGGACAAGTCAGTATCATCTCAGCTGATTTTCTGAAACCTTTTATAACTTTATACACAATACGTTACAGTCGATAAGGACTAACTCCGTACGTAAGGTTAAAATTTTTTTTTTCAGAAACATTTGGAATTATGAATTATTTGGCACAATTAGAATTTGTTTTATGAATTACGCAATCTATTACTGTTTACTATGTTTATTTCTGAATTTCTTTATGAAATAATAATCGAAACTAACAGAAATTCATTTGTCAAGAAAAAATTGTAAACCCTTTGTAATATGGTTATTACCTCAGAATGAAGGAGTTGTAAGCATGCCTCCGATGTGATCGGACGTATTTTTGTGTTTTGTGCGAACAATGTAATTTTGGCTTTGTTAACGTGAAAAATCAAAAATGTGACAACATATATTAACGTAACAAAAAAGTTCTGGAACAGCAGTCTTCAGATTTATTTAGATAAATTCAGCCATCAGGATCTAAAACGTGAGAATTGCAGCTTCACGAATCAGACCTCTAGGCAAGAAGAACTGGAGCCAGCTCTAGGTGAAAAGATAGGTAAATTAGAAGGTTCATTGTAATCTTCGCTCATCTCAAATCTTCATAAAAGACTTATGTGGGCAACAGCTGCAAGTAGGAAGGAGGGAGCAGATTACACGGGGCTTATTCACCAAACTTGACTTCATTTCTGACGCTAATAGACCGCTACGCTTTTTTTCTAGTTCGCGTTTTGAATAGTACAGAGATGGAGTGTATCAAGTTTCTGATCTCATCTGAATCCCGCAGGTCTAATATACTGTGTCAAAACTATGCACCTCGCACACGTGGGCGACAATAACTAGGTACGGGTGAGTCACATGCAGCGCTACGCAGGTTTGGCGGCGTCCAGGTGTGGGTACTGCCACAAGCGACTATGTGTTTCAGTGCCAAAGCAGCCAGGCTGGCAATCCTGCATGCAAAAACCTATCGGCGGCCTCGCTGCCGGCCGAGACGCAATATGCAGGTAGATGCCAGATGCGGCAGCCACCATAGCCCACCAGGCTGACTGGCGTCTCTGCCAGCAGACCTACCACGGTGTCACACTGCGGTAGGACCCGAAAGCTGAACAGTTGTGCCGAAGTGAAGGGAGGGTCGGCCGAGAAATGTAAAACCGCAATACTAAGTTAAACGGTATTTCAACATACGCTATGCGATCAAAGTATCCAACACCCCCAGAAACATACGTTTCTCATATCAAGTGCATTGTACTGCCACCTGCTGCCAGGTACTCCATATCAGGGACCTCAGTAGTCATTAGACATCGTGAGAGAGCAGAATGGGGCGCTCTGCAGAACTCACGGACTTCGCACGTGGTCAGGAGATTGGATGTCACTTGTGTCATACGTCTGCACGCGAGATTTACACACCCCTAAACATCCCTAGGTCTACCGTTCCGATGTGATAATGGAATGGGAACGTGAAGGGACAAGTACAGCAGAAAAGCGTACAGTACGACCTCGTCTGTTAACTAACAGAGACCCCCGACAGTTAAGAGGGTCGTAATGTGTAATAGGCAGACATCTATCCAGACCATCACACAGGAATTCCAAACTGCATCAGGATCTACTGCATGTACTATGACAGGCGAGAGGTGAGGAAACTGGGATTTCATGGTCGAGCGGCTGCTCATAAGCCACATATCAAGTCGGTAATTGCCAAACGACGCCTCGCTGGGTGTAAGGAGCGTAAACGTTGGACGATTGAACAGTGGAAAAATGTTGTGTGGAGTGACGAATCGTGGTACACAATATGGTGATCCGATGGCAGGGTGTGGGTATGGCAAATGAGAGGTGTACGTCATCTGCCAGCGTGTGTAGTGACGACACTAAAATTTGGAGGCGGTTGCATTACGGTGTGGACGTGTGTTTCATGGAGGAGGCTTGCACCCATCGTTGTTTTTCGAGGCACTGTCACAGCACAGGCCTACATTGATGTTTCAAGCACCTTCTTGCTTCACACTGCTGAAGAGCAATTCAGGGATGGCGATTGCATCTTTCAACACGATCGAGGCCTGTTCATAATGCATGGCCTGTGGCGGAGTGGTTACACAAAAATAACATCCTTGTAATGCAATGGCTTGCACAGAGTCCTGACCTGGCTCCTATAGAACAACTGTTGGATGTTTTGGAACGCCGACTTGGTGACAGGCCTCACCGACCGATATAGATACCTCTCCTCAGTGCAGCATTCCGTGAAGAATGGCAGTCCTGCAGCCAGGCAACTAGCGCGAGTTTTGGTGTTCTCTTAAAGATAAGTAATTTTAGATTACAAAAACAAATAGTTTAGTACTGATTACGTGGTAAATGCGTGTATTAGTGTGTTAAGTGTACCATAAAAGGTTTCATTTTTCTTTACGTAATGTAGCAGTAAATGCGGAGAGATCGTACAGTCGTATTTTCTGTTTACGTTTTCCCGCAGAAAAACTATAAAATTTTGTTTAGTTGTTCTTTGCTCTCCGCAGCAATTTAACTTTAGCGTACCTCTTCATTATTTAACTCACATTTTTCGGAAAGTAGCGTAAAGTTTAAGTTGAAACTTTGCACATTTGTTTTTGTTTACACATAGTTGCGTATAGGCCAAATTTGTGGAACCATATTTACGTGTTATCTGTAATTTAACTGACTTATTATTAATAAACTATTACGTTTACCATGAGTGAAAACTGATTGACTTGGCGTAGGATTGTTAGGTCGGGCCTTCAGTGTGACGGGTGCTGTAGTTTTTTTCCATATGGGTGACTGTAGTGGCGTGGGAATGTTGTTGTGTTTGCCTTCAGTCCAGAGACTGGTTTGCTGCAGCTCTTCATGCTACCCTATCCTGTGCAAGCTTCTTCGTCTCCCAGTACCTACTCCAACATACATCATTCTGAATCTGCTTCGTGTATTCATCTCTTGGTCTCCCTCTACGATTTTTACCCTCCACGCTGCCCTCCAATACTAAATTGGTGATTCCTTGATGCCTTAGAACATGTCCTACCAACTGATCCCTTCTTCTAGTCAAGGTGTGCCACAAATTTCTCTTCTCCCTAATTCTATTCAATACCTCCTCATTAGTTATGTGATCTACCAAACTACTCTTCAGCATTCTTCTGTACCACCACATTCCGAAAGCTTCTATTCCCTTCGTGTCCAAACTATTTATGGTCCATGTTTCACTTCCATACATGGCCACATTCCATCCAAATACTTTCAGAAACGACTTCCTGAGACTTAAATATATACTCGATGTTAACAAATTTCTCTTCTTCAGAAACTCTTTCCTTGCCATTGCCAGTCTACATTTTATATCCTCTCTACTTCGACCATCATCATTTGTTTTGCTCCTCAGATATCAAAACTCATTTACTACTTCAAGCGTCTGATTTCCTAATCGAATACCCTCAGCATCACCCGATTTAATTCGACTACATTCCATTATCGTCATTTTGCTTTCGTTGATGTTCATCTTATATCCTCCTTTTAAGACACTGTCCATTCCGTCAGCTGCTCTTCCAGGTCCTTTTTTATGTCTCTGACAAAGTTACAATGTCATCGGCGAAGCTCAAAGTTTTATTTCTGCTCCATGGATTTTAATACCTACTCCGAATTTTTCTTCTGTTTCCTCTACTGCTTGCTCAATATACAGATTGAATAACATTGGCGACAGGCTACAACCCTGTCTGTTTCCCTTCTCAACCACTGCTTCCCTTTCATGCCCAATCACACTTACAACGGCCATCTGGTTTCTGTACAAATTGTAAATAGCCTTTCACTTCGGCGAAGCTCAAAGTTTTATTTCTGCTCCATGGATTTTAATACCTACTCCGAATTTTTCTTCTGTTTCCTCTACTGCTTGCTCAATATACAGATTGAATAACATTGGCGACAGGCTACAACCCTGTCTGTTTCCCTTCTCAACCACTGCTTCCCTTTCATGCCCAATCACACTTACAACGGCCATCTGGTTTCTGTACAAATTGTAAATAGCCTTTCACTTCCTGAATTTTACCCCTGACATCTTCAGAATTTAAAGAGAATATTCCACTCAACATTGCCAAAAGCTTTCTCTAAGTCTAGAAATGCTAGAAACGTCGGTTTGCCTTTCCTTAATCTATTTTCTAAGATACGTCGTGGGGTCAGTATTGCCTCACGTGTTCCCACATTTCTACGAAATCCAAACTGATCTTCCCCGAGGTCGGCTTCTACCAGTTTTTCCATTCGTCTGTTAAGAATTCGTGTTAGAATTTTGCAGCCGAGGCTTATTAAACTGATAGTTCGGTAATTTTCACATCTGTCAACAACTACTTTTTTTGGGAGGGTAATTATTGTATTCTTCTTGAAGTCTGAAGGTATTTCGCTTGTCTCATTCATTTTGCTCACCAGATGGTATAGTTTTGTCAGGGCTGGCTCTCCCAAGGCTGTCAGTAGTTCTAATGGAATGTTGTCTACTCTGGGGTACTTGTTTCGACTTACGTCTTTCAGTACTCTGTCGAACTCGTCACGCAGTATCATATCTCCCATTTCATCTTTATCTACATCCTCTTCCATTTCCATAATATGGTCCTCAAGTACATCACCCTTGTAGAGAACCTCTATATACTCCTTTCTGCTTTCTCTTCTTTCCATAGAACTGGGTTTCCATCTGAGCTCTTGATAATCATACAAGTGATTCTCATTTCTCCAAAAGTCTCTTTAATTTTCCTGTAGGTGGCATCTATCTTACCCCTAGTGAGATATGCCTCTACATCCTTATATTTGTCCTCTAGCCATCCCTACTTAGCTATTTTGCACTTCCTGTCGATCTCATTTTTGAGACGTTTGTATTCCTTCTTGCCTGCTTCATTTATGCATTTTTATATTTTCGCCTTTCATCAGTTAAATTCATTATATCTTCTGTTATCCAAGAATTTCTACTAGCCCTCGTCTTTTTACCTACTTGATCCTCTGCTGCCTTCACAATTTCATCCCTCAAAGCTACCCATTCTTCTTCTAATGTGTTTCTTTCCCCCATTCCTCTCAATCGTTCCCTAATGCTCTCCCTGAAACTCTCTACAACCTCGTGTTCTGTCAGTTTATCCAGATCCTATCTCCTTAAATTCCCACCTTTTTGCAGTTTCTTCGTTTTTAATCTACAGTTCATAATCAATGGGTTGTGGGAATAGGGGAAGTAAATGAGACTCATCAGCGGATTTGTAGGATATTTAGTAGAGATAGGAAGATACTAGAACAGGAGGGGAAAATGTTGTCCTTCAGGCTGGGTTAGACAAGGCCTGGGGAGATCTTGACAGGTTAAGGAAGGAGAAGGGTAAAGAGAGGTGGCAAGTGGCAACAGGCAACAAGGGGAACAGGCATAGAACTTTGCCTGACAGCTTCATGGTGAATGTGGAAAATAGGTTTGACCTGTTACTTCAGTTAGAAGCTGGTGAGCTGGTGAGCTGGTGAGCCTCAAGCAGTTGCAGGTGTAGACAGGGTACAACATACTTTCAACAGCAAATTGAAAAGTAAGAATGTAGGAAAATCCATAAAGAGAAAGAAAGTGATGTTGTTAGGTGGGTCCCATGGAAGGGGTGTTGTCCAACTTTTGCAGGATGAACTATGACCAGAACACCAGGTCACCATTTTTTTAAAACCTAATTCTAGTCTGGAGCAGGTGACAGAGGATTTAGGACCACTTTCCAAAGGTTTCACAAGGAAGACACAGTGGTTATAATGGGTGGGTCAAGTAACAGTACTGACAGAGATCCTGGGTACAGTATAGAGTGTGACCTGGCAAATATTGTATCAGCATCGAAGCATACTAGTGTTGAGTTTGTTTCTGTTCTTGGGTGCCATGACCAACCTCATTTGAACTCTTCTGTCAATACAGTTAATTTGGAGTTGGAGCGACTGCTTATGTCGGGTGCAGGGTCACACATTGGTGTGGCTCCTGTTTATTCTCTTAATAGGTAGGATTGTACTAGACATGGTCTTCACGCCTCCAGAAGAGGGAAGGGTAAACTGGCAGCGAAAATAGCAAGAAAGTAAAAGGGGGGAGGCACGGTCGTGAGCGATAAAATACCAGTGGTTATAGGGTTCAGAAACAACCCTCTTTTAGTGTAGGGAGGACAGAAAGAAACCAAATCTTAAGAGAGGTTAGGAATGAGACAAGCCTTCAGTTTGAGAAAGAAACCAAAAAACGTAATTCTAGCTTATTATATCAGCATAAACAGCTATTGGTTATGTATTTTCAACAATCAGCAGATATTTCGACTCTACCCAATTTTAACTCAGTCAATGTGAAATGTCAGCTATCTTTATTGCATCAAAATATCCGAGGACTGAGAAATAAAATAAATGAATTAATTATCTATGTAGATGAATTAGAGTCCTCAAACCCAGCTGACATAATCTGCCTCTCTGAACATCATGTGACCACTGGTATAGAACTTTTAAGTGTTACAGGCTTTAGGTTAGCATCTCAGTTTTGGAGAGTAGAAATAGAGAGAGGAAGAGCTGCCACATTCATCAGGAACTGTCATAAATTTAAGAACATAGGTATTCATAAATTTTGAATTCAACAGCATATGGAAGCATGTGCAACAGGAGAATTTCACAAAAAGTCCTTCATAATATTAAGTGTATATCGAGCACCAGCAGGTACAGGTTAAAGGTAGCTGTTCATAAACCACTTTGAAGCTGTACTGGCCCTTTTAACAACCAAAAACAAGGAAATAGTGGTTGCCAGTGATTTCAATGCAGATTTCCTTAAAGACTCTCACAATAAGAACTTATCTGAGTTAGTAACACTATCATCCAACTTAATTCGCACTGTAAAGTTGCCCACTAGGGTAGCCAATTGATCACAAATAGCCATTGATAATATTTTTATAGAAAAGTCCAATGAACAAAATTTTATCAGAAAACCAATAGTCAATGTCCTCTCGGACCATGACATGCAGTTCCTTCTGTTAAATGTTAATACTGAACAGGACATAAAATCTGTTAAATCTGAGCTCAAGAGGGTAATCAATAAGCCAAAAATTGATTATTTTATTACACTCCTCAGAGATATTTACTGGACTGATGTTTACAGTGCTCATGACATGAATGAAAAATATAACACTTTTGATAATAAAGGGCTTACCTAATTTGAACACTGTTTTCCCCCAAAACTGACGATGGTTAGAGCAAAGTCTACAAAGAAGCCATGGATTGCTCAAAGAATAGGGGTATCTTGTAAAACAAAAAGAAAACTGTATCTGTCAATCCGAAACGGTTTTGATGTTGATGCTATAGCACGTTACAAGAAATTCTGCAAAAGATTAAAGACTCTAATACGAACATCAAAGCAAATATATTACAAGGAAAAGATAGTAATATCAGATAACAAAATAAAGTCAATATCTGATATGAAGGGGGAGACCAGTAGAACCAGACATGAAGAGGGACAAATAGCATTAAGACTAAACGATACATTGGTGTCAGATTTGTACACTGTTGCAAAACTTTGTAACAAACATTTTATAACTGTTGCTGAAAAGATGGGGTTGTCAGGTTCTGTAGATGCTGCTATGAAATACCGCAGACAGGACATTTCATGTAACTTCCATTATAAATTTGACCCATACTACCCCAGCAGAAATAATGTCCATCATAAAATCTTTAAAGTCAAAAACTTATAGTGGGTATGATGAAATATCAACGAAGATAATTAAAGAATGTGATTTTGAGTTAAGTAACTTATAAAGCTATCTGTGTAATCAGTCGTTTATCAGTGGAATATTTCCTGAATGGTTGAAATGTTAAGTCACTGATTAAGAAGGGAGATAAGGAAGTAGCATCAAATTTTCGTTCAACTACACTTTTGCCAGCATTCTAAAAATTTTAGTAAAAGTAATGTACAATCGGCTTTATAACCATCTTATCACAAATAACATTCTGTCAAAGTCGCAGTTCGGATTTCGAATGGGTTCTGGTGTTGAGAAGTCTCTCTACACTTATAGTGAAAATGTGCTTAATTCATTAGACAGAAAACTGCAGGAAACTGGTATATTTTGTGATCTGTCAAAGGCATTTGTCTGTGTAAATCACAATATCCTTTTAAATAAATTACAATATTATGGTGTAACAGGAAATGTTGCATAATGGTTCAAATCTTATATCTGTGGCAGGAAACAAAGGGTATTATTAGGAAAGAGACATGTATTAAGCTATCAGGCATCATCCAAGTGGGAAGTAATTACATGTGGGGTCCCACGAAGTTCCATTTTCGGGCCCTTACTTTCTCATGTGTACATCAATGACCTTTCATCAGTAACATTACCATATGCCAAGTTCATTTTGTTTGTCGATGGTACAAACATTGCAATAAATAGCAATTCTAGTGTAGTCTGAGATAGATCGGCTAATAAAATATTTGTGGACATTAATCTCTGGTTCCTAGCTAATTCTTTGTCACTAAACTTTGAAAAAACACTCTACACTCAGTTCAGAATTTGTAAGTGGTGTCCCACGAGTATTTGCCTAACAAACAAAATTACTTTTCAAAGAATGATTCGCAGTCTATGATAACGGCATGGAATTTCAGGCCTTCTGTCACTACAATGGTATCCAGCACCTGACAACTGCTCCTTTCCTTCTAGCGTCCAAATCAGAGGCGAAGCGCATGATACGGAACTTTTCTTTTAAGACCCAAAAGAGGAAAACAGTATAAACAGTCCCATAAAAGAGACTCTTTTGCACTTCTTAGACATGTAGCGCATCGCCCCAGTTGGTGGCTGTAGTCCAGAGGATCTCCTGGATGGACGACGGCCTCACGCGTTCTTAGATCACCCCAGCACCTCTCCCAGAAGTCTCGTTTTATACCAAATTTCCAATGGGTGCTTCTGTCTGGGTCCACAAGTTTGGGCCTCAACCGGGACGGGCAGAAGGGGTGAGTGACAGTTCAGAGCAGGGATCAGCAAAGTTTTGAGTTGGCGTCCAATGACGTTAGGTGCACAGGATGCACAAAACCAGGAGCAGAGTCAGACACTACTCAAGAACCACCTCAGGAGTTGTCACCCTGTACGGCGATGTCAGTCTTTTCCCCCAGCGTATGAGGCAGCAGGATTCACCACCTCCACTCCCTAATAGTTACAAAGAATCACGGCAGCGTTCCCCTTCTACAGTGCGGCGGGGGCGGGGAGTTGGGAGCAACAACTTGTGGTTAGGCAGCTCCCTCCTACATCGCCTCCACATCCCGTTGAAAATGACGAAGAACTGTTGTATTTTGAACAGCTGGCAGGTCTGCTGGATTCTTCTTCTCCCGTTCCGAGAAGTTTAAGACGTGGACCTGGGAAGCCCTTACGTCTCCGTTATAGGAGAGAGGATTTGCGCCTGCTGATAATGCTGTGGCAACGGTGGAGGCGGTACCAAAGAAATTTAGAGCTATTGAGCTGGCTACGACGACCATCGACAGGGGGTGCCTGCGCCGTGTGTACTGTGCGTACTCTGGTTTCCGAGACGTTATGTTCAGGCCACAGCCGACTCAAATAAGTTGTGTGTTTACTGTCGTAGCAGACTGACCTGCTGGTATTCGGTCTTAGCGTTTGTGCGTGTAGGAGAATATCTCCCTGTTGATCTGTTGATTGCGTGCTTGGTTTATGTTCTGGCTTATTTTCTGTTCTCGATGTATTTTTGATCTACGGGCGTTATAATTCTCGCTATTGACGTCTTGGTGCGGCTAGGACAGAAAAAAACTGTGCGTTTATTTCTTTACTTAAATTTTCCGTTACTGTATCATCTTACAACAACTGTGTGAAAATTTAACACAGTGAAAGAGGTGTGACTGTTAGAATTTGCCACTTACTGTTCCTACCGATAGTAGGCTTGTTGTTGGTGCTGAGTGAAGCTCGTCCCACTGTTCTGGTGCAGCTACGTTGCGCATTCTTAAGTAAAGGCACTTGTTACTGTTATAAAAAAAAAATATATTTTCATAACACATAGGATAACTTTTGTGCAGTCATTGAAATGAACTACACAAATACTTTGGGTTCTTTTGAAAGTGCAAATTTGTACCTGTCAAAGCAAATGAGTTCCTTTAAGAGGTGAAACGAGTCGTTCTGCTTGACCTTCTGATGCTCTCAGTTCCCGTTATCAATCACAAAGTGCATCATTAGTCGTGAAATGAACATTTTCGTCACGATATTAGAATCTAAGTTTAGGATAGACATGAAAGAGAAATGTCCCGTTTAATTCCCTCACCAAGTGTGTATCCTGAAGGGCTATGGTATTGCACAAGTGAACGGATCCTAAAAATGAAATTGGTTTCGAAACAAAGATAACGTCACGGTTGTTTCGCCGATGGCGAGCTTTGAAAGAAAATCCGGTGACGTTATCCATGGTGAAATAGCAGTCTCTAGTATGGTTTCTTGCCTAATGATCTATTATTCTACTTATCCACAACGTATAAAATCGGTACAGTTACCACGGTTAGCAAAATTGGCTCTGTTCACGGTAATTACGCGTGTGAATATTTCCACGGATGCTGAAATGGTATGCAAATGAAGGTATTGCGACTACGGTAATGTACGGCACTGAATAATAAACTTTTAAAAATTTCGATGAATAATTACACGGAATTAATTAATATGTGAATACATGTCTTGATAGAGAAAACTGGTTTCCAGCATGAAAATTTGCCTTATAAAAAGAATATGACATGCTAAATGTTTACAGCTTGTTTATCAATGTCTAATTTATTTAACACCTACTTTATTTACATTTAGGTTTCACTCCGTATAACAAGTGACTTCGTCGTAAGTTCTGTGTAACTTATGAAACATACTGTTAGCTATCTCACAATACTGGAAAAAAGTTCCTTGTAACTGGAAGCTGAAATATGTGATTCGTCCACGCAAAGCATACGTATCCCACGCACATCAGTGCTGAGGTCATACTGCAAACGCACTTGACCTTTGTGCTTCCCATGGAGGTGCCTATATTTGTCTTTTCTGCGAGAGGCTTCCACCTCTACTATGAATATGACAGCATGTGTCGTCAAAACACTACTTTAACACTGGAGTGAATCACATTTCATTAAAAGCTTATTTTTTAACACGACCTTTTGGTTTTAATTCATTCTTAACGAAGAGAATCACAGTAAAATGTCACCAGTAGGAATTTTCTGTGACTCATACAAAGCATTAGATTGTGTGAACCGTGACATTATGTTGCAGAAATTACAATTCTAGGGTATAAATGGAACAGCACAGAAGTAGTTTAAGTCATATCTACAGAACAAAAAAAAAAAAAAAAAATGGTTCAAATGGCTCTGAGCACTATGGGACTCAACATCTTAGGTCGTAAGTCCCCTAGAACTTAGAACCACTTAAACCTAACTAACCTAAGGACATCACACACACCCATGCCCGAGGCAGGATTCGAACCTGCGACCGTAGCAGTCCCGCGGTTCCGGACTGCAGCGCCAGAACCGCTAGACCACCGCGGCCGGCTCTATCTACAGAACAGGAGGCATAAAGTTTCTACATATGGTTAAGTAAATTAAGGAGGTTTGCCAGTTCATATAACTGGGGTGAAATTACATTAGGTGTTCCACAGGGTTCGATCATGCGCCCCTTCTGTTTCTGATGTATGTGAGTGACCTCCCTTCTTATCTGAAACAAGAAGCAGAACTGACACTGTTTGCTGATGACACAAGCATCATAATTAATGTAGTAAAAGGAACTCCAATCGAAAATGATACAAATAATGCCTTTGGAAAATCTATAAACTGGTTTTCTGCGCAAGCGAAAGTGGTTAGAATAATGTGTGGGACTCATAGTCGCACATCTTGTAGGCATCTGTTTAAGAGATTAGGAGTTCTTACAACAGCCTCACAGTACATTTACTCCGTAATGAAATTTGTTCTCAGAAACATGGGCTAGTTTAAAAACAATAGTGACATTCATGATTATAATACCAGAAGAAATAAAGACTTACACTATGCCCTACTTAACCCATCTTTGACACAGAAAGGGGTAAAATATGCTGCTGTAAAACTTTTCGATGAATTACCAGATGAAATAAAATGTCTGAGAGAGAGCAGTAACAGTTTCAAATATAGATTTAAATCATATTTGCTTGACAACTCCTTCCACACCATAGATGAATTATTGAATAGGAATAAATATCTCTAGAAGTACAATTTATGCATTTTGTGCCGTTTAGGGAATGAGGAGGTAGTAAAAGTTACTTCACGTGTGCATTTCTTATGCACTCGAAACGTTCCACAACACACCGGTTACTGTTGGATTGATCAATGGAAAACGTAACTAACTAACTGTTTAAAGAGGGTTACCCTCGACTACACAGTCCGTTCAGGTTAGGTATACATGAACGAGAGAGTGAGGACCACGGATCTATCAGTCAGATGTTATTTCTTATTAATATTTACCGTCATTTTATAACCGTGAACGATCCATCCTCAAGGCGAAGAAAGTAAATTCCTTTGAAAACTGTGATGTGAAACTTCCAACATCCAGATAAAGGAATTATTAAGTGATACTTGAGCCATAATTTTCCAGTTGCAATGAGGTTTACCTGCTGTCTACAACATTGGTCTGTAACGTTACCTTGGTTGAGACTGACCCCAAACAACAGATCAAATGTGGGCCGACTGTCGCTCTGTGTGCGGCCAAGAGCTGCGAGACACAACGACTGTGAGTCACTATTGAGCACTGAACAAACGGCAGCCCCTACATTCATATATGCTCATATATGAGAAACAAAAACGGGGTTTGTGGAAATGATTAATCATGCCCAAACCAATTTCCAGCATAAAATGCGCTGTGTACACGAATTTTGCCTTGGATATACCTTTAAACTGGCATGAGGTGGAAAATGGTTTCGATACTTCATTTGTTTTATCAATAACGCATTATATGTAACTGCCCTTCTACCATATTGTTAGGCTTTGCTAGGAAATTCTCGTGATTAACGTCTCCCTCCTTGGTCTCACTTCCTAAATTGTATCTCACACAACTGCCTCCATGGAAATAATTCGTTCACGCAATGCTTTTATCAGGAATTCGTTCCCCACTCCATAGGTGTGTAAGCACATTCGCTCTCCTGACATACCACGAGGTACCGAAGCTTGAAAATCTGAAAAGAAACATGCAAAGTTTCAATCTATACATACTGAGACTGGCGAAATAAAATGGAACGAAGATAAAAATTTCAGGTCAGACCAATATAGGGTAACATCAACAACAATAGAAAACATTTGTGAAGGGAGAAGGAAGGTATAAGAAAGGTAACTGTGAAGAAACCTTGTGAAGAAGAAGGATTATTTCAGTTGACCAACAGAAGTTGTTTACCTATATTTTTAACTTTTTATTTCTACTTTTTATTCTTTTTGTGATCAGTTCTCTGAGTATTCTGTTGCCGCTAGTAAAGGGTTACTCTATTGTGCAAGCGTCTTCATTTCCCAGTAGCATTTGCGCGGAATGTCCAGAATTATTTGAGGCATGTATTCCAGTTTTTGTCCCTGTAGTTTTTACTTTCTTCGGCTCCATTAAGTACCGTGGTTCAAAAGGCTGAAATGGCTCTGAGCACTATGGGACTTAACACCTGAGGTAATCAGTCCCCCAGAACTTAGAACCACATAAACCTAACTAACCTAAGGACATCACACATATCCATGCCCGAGGCAGGATTCGAACCTGCGAACGTAGCGGTCCCACGGTTCCAGACTGAAGCACCTAGAACCGCTCGGCCACTGCGGCCGGCTAGTACAGTGGAAGTTTTTTCTTGCTGTGAAACATGTTCCCTAACAACCTGCTCTTTTTCCTCGGCAATGTTCGTCTCATGTTTCTCCCCTTGCTGGATCTGCGGAGAACCTAATTTCACTTGTTTATGGAGGAAAATTTGGATAGATAGAAGACAGCACCTGAGTTCTGTGCATAAACTATTATTTACATTTATGTCCAAGGGTGATGGAATTCTCACGAATCTAGGAGGAGGAGGAGGAGGAGGAGAGTAGTGTTTAACGTCCCGCCGACAACGAGGTCATTAGAGACGGATCAGAAGCTAGGATTAGGGAAGGCCGGGGAACTAATTCCACCGTGCCTTTTCAAAGGGAGCACCCCGGCTTTTGCCGAACCGATTTAGAGGAATCGAGGTGGCTGGACGTGCGTCTGAGTTGTCGTCTTCCGAAGTTGGAATCCAGTGTGCTAACCACTGCGCCACATCGTTCAGTCATTATAGCAGTACGTTCTTAGTAGAATATACGGGCTGTTAGGCGTATAAATGCTGACTCAGCAGAATATACAGGGTGTCAGGGATATAAGCGCTGAAACTGTGATCACAGGTATCTTAGTTAGTATCCACTTCAGCGTGTTATTTGCTTTTTTCCGTGTGAGAGTCTCTCTGCAAACACGTCACATAATTTACCGCCAGGTGGTTTCTGCACCGTCGTAACTGGACCACTTACTGGACTACGTCTGTCAGCAAAGACTTACCGTTTTGTATCAACGATTAGACACTTCTAACGTCACCATCTGCCTAGTGGAAAATAAGCATTAATGCTACATGCCACATGTACTTGGAACTACTAACTAATCTGAAAACATGCTGATCTTAATTTAATTAATGGTTTGAAAATGAAGTAAATACTGATGTAATGTTGTTTAGTACGCTGTATTCAGTCAACAATAAAAATATCTGCACTTATACCCATAATACCTGTCTATTCACCTGAATATTCCTATGAATTTGATAATAATTTTCTGTTTTAAAGTGCTCTAGTGGACGACTTGTTTCATTTCTTCTGCCATATATTTCCTTTCAGATGTGTGAAAGTGCACTGAATGGCATGATACTGATGTTCAAATGGAGGCGACGTAATATCCACGACACTATGTTCAAGCCACAAGATGTTAAAATGAACTAAATGTACAAACTTCAACAAATTTTGTCTGCATTAGATGTCTACTTCAAAGAATCAGTCAATGTAGTTGCGAAAAGGTATACCTTCTTTCGTACAAAACGTACGGCAGGTCAGACTAATCGGGAGTGGGTTGCAACCTTGCAAGGCCTTACTAGGGATTGTGCTTTTGAGTGTGAATGTGGACTCCCTTATTCAGATACAATGGTATGTGATGCAATTGCACAGAACATTTCTGATGTTCGTATAAGGGAACAGATTTTGAAACTAGTCAATCCCTCCCTTCAACAAGTGATGGACATGTTGGATCGGCAGGACACACTTGACTTTGCTCAGAAATCATTTGAAACTATGCCAGCTGTGTGTCACATTAACCAGCCCACCGGGCGCGCTGAATGGGACAGTAAACAGCCCTCGCGCCCGTCCGCGCAGCTGCCGCCAAGCCCTCCGCTATGTGTGCCGCGCAAGCAAGCACATGCAGTGCTAAAATCATGCCCACGGTGTGCTACTAGACATTCGCGTGAGAATTGCCCGTCCCGCCAAGCTATTTGCTTTTTCTGTAATAAAAAAGGACATGTTCAAAGTGTTTTCCAGAAAAAGCTTAGATCGGACACTCACAACCATTCCAGGCCCTTCGCTTCGCGCCGGAATCGCAATCGAACCAAGAATACTCAGGCTTGTGAACCTTCGCCCATGGACATTCATGTAGTTCATTCCACTCCGCCCAGTGCCACTCTCTCTAACAGTGACTGTGTTCATCCCACAAATAGTGTGCGTCGACGTCGAAGAAAATCACGTCAAGTGGCGAGTGATTTTGTACCAGTGTCAGTTCACGTTGCACGAGACAGTCGCTCTTGTCGTCAGCAGGACAATAAACTTTTTGTAGATTTGGACATTCATGGCCACATGATACCATTCCAGCTTGATACCGGAGCTGCTGTTTCATTGATCAATAAAGACACGTACCAACAGCTGGGCAAACCTCTGGTGCATGCCGCAAATGTTAAGCTAACTACATATTCAGGTCACAAGATCCCTGTGTTAGGACAGTGTAGCCTTCTTGCAACATACAAGGGACAAACAAAACTTGTGTCATTTTACGTCCTTTGTTCTTCTTCTGCTGTGAACTTGTTTGGTTTAGATTTATTTCAGTTGTTTAACTTGTCTATAGTCAATCAGGTCCTATCAGTGAATCAGACTGTGCCTTCAGCCAGTGTTTCTCGTCTATGTGAAGAATTTGCAGACATTTTTGCCCCGGGCCTAGGTTGCGCTAAGAACTATAAAGCACATTTGGAACTGAAAGTAAACGCGAGGCCGAAATTTTTCAGAGCGCGAATGTTCCCCAAGCATTGCGTGATGAGGTCGCAAGAACATTACACGATTTGGAATCACAAGGTGTGATTGAACGTGTGCAGGCTTCTCTCTGGGCATCACCCTTAGTAATTTTGCCAAAACCTTCCGGAAAATTGAGACTATGTGTGGACTTCAAGGCAACGGTGAATCCACAACTAGTGATTGCAACTTTTCCTTTACCCTGCCCGGAAGATCTTTTTGACAAACTGTGCCTGGGTAAACAATTTTGGCAGTTGGACCTAGCAGATGCGTACTTGCAAATACCAGTGGACGACGATTCCCAGCGCGTTTTGGTGGTTAACACGCATCTTGGTTTGTATCGATTCAAAAGACTGCCATTTGGGTGTGCATCCGCCCCTGCATTGTTTCAGCAATATCTGCAAACTGTTTGTGCGTCGGTCCCTACTGCAGCAAACTATCTGGACGATATTGTGATCTCCGGAAAGACAGAAGAAGAACATTTAGCCAATCTCAGAACATTATTTCAGGTCTTGCGCCAAAATGGTCTTCGCTTGCGGAAGGACAAATGTGTTTTTTGCTCGTGACTTACCCTATCTGGGACATGTAATCAATGCTCAGGGCATACATCCCAGTCCCGAGCACCTCCGTGCCATACACGACTTGCCTTCGCCGCAGAATTTGAAGCAGCTACAGAGTGTGCTGGGAAAAATTAATTATTACCACAGATATGTGCCACATGCCTCTTCCATTTCAGCTTCGCTTCATCGCTTACGCCGTAACGGTGTTCCGTTCGTCTGAACGACGGACTGCGAACGCGTCTTTCGCCAGTTGAAATCGGCGTTGCTTTAAAATACTTGCCTTACGCCATTCGATCCCCAGAAACCCCTTTTATTGATGGTAGATGCATCGGATTTCGGGATCGGTGCTGTGCTTGCGCACAAAGATGGTTCGCATGATCGCCCTATTGCCTTTGCGTCCAAATTGCTCTCGTCTGCGCAAAGAAATCATTCACAGATCGAGAAAGAAGCGTTGGCTCTCGTATTTGGTGTTACAAAGTTTCATGATTTCTTGTATGGTCGTCACTTTACCATCATCACAGACCACAAACCTTTGACATCGCTTTTTCATCCGAACAAGCCTGTACCTCCACGTACAGCGCAGAAATTCATTCGCTGGTCTATTTTCCTCTCGCAGTACCGCTACGATATCTTGTATCGGTCCACTGCTAAGCACGGAAACACCGATGCGTTGTGCCGTTTGCCTGTTGCTGAGGATAGAGCATTCGATTCTTCCGAACTTGCTTGCATGTTCATTGATTCGGAAACCGATGACGTGGTCGAATCGTTTCCGATTGGTTTTCGTCGTGTAGCTACAGCCACCGCTGCAGACCTTGTCCTTGCTACCGTTCTGCGTTTTGTTGCTACGCAATGGCCCTTGTCAAAGTCACGGATCGAGGATCCGTTGGTTCGCCGATTTTTTGAACACAAGGAGAGACTTTGTTCGACGTGGTGTTTTGCTGTTGCGTTCTGATAATGATCAGTCCAGGGTCGTGGTCCCACGTTCGTTACAGTCCTCTGTCTTACGGCTTCTCCACGAAGGACATTGGGGTATAGTGCGAACGAAACAACTTGCTCGTCAGCACTGTACTTGGTTCGGAATCGATGCTGCGATTACGAATATGTGCTCTTCTTGCATGGCGTGTGCCGAACAACAATCCGCACCACCGCGGAAATTCTTTGCATGGCCGAAAGCCACTTCCCCTTGGCAACACTTACACATCGATTTTGCTGGTCCATTCTGGAATGCTCGATGGTTGGTTGTGGTAGATTCCTTCAGTAATTTTCCTTTTGTTGTACGGATGTCTTCCACGACGTCATCTGCCATCATCCAAGCGTTATCCGCTATCTTTGGTATTGAAGGTTTTCCACAGACTATTGTTTCCGACAATGGCCCACAATTCATGGGCGCAGAATTTCAGTCATTCTGCAAGGCCAATGGTATTCAACATCTGACATCCGCGCCGTTTTCGCCTCAGTCAAACGGTGCCGCTGAGCCATTGGTCCGGACTTTCAAGTCACAGATGTTGAAGTTGAAAGAGTCGCATTCTCGGGAGGACGCGTTATTGCTCTTTTTGTCCTCGTATCGCTCTCTGCCCCGAGATGGTCGTTCGCCAGCTGAGTTGCTCCACGGTCGTCCTCATCGAACCTTGATGTCTTTGCTACATCCACCGCATCAGGTTCCTGTGCAGCGGCAGCCACCTGCTTTTGCTCCAGGCGACGTTGTATACTATCGCAACTATCGAGGTTCACAGCGTTGGCTCGCAGGGCGCATTCTTCGCTGCCTCGGCCGCGCTATGTATCTGGTTTTGGGGGCCTCTGGTGAGGTGCGTCGGCATCTCAATCAGCTGCGCCTCTGTCGTCGCACGGGTTCTGCCCCTCCCCGTCTGCTTTCAACGACGGTGCTGCCCGTTCAGCGCCCTGGGGACCCATCTACTGGCTCGCCTCATCCCCAGGTGTTACCGACGCTGCCTTCCATTTTGCCCCATGGCGACGCGCCGCCGCCGCCGCCGCCGCCTGTTGTTCCGCCGGCGCCGCCCGCAGTGGACGCGTCGCTGCAGCCACCGGGCGCCTCCCTGGGTCACGCGCCGCCGATCGCTTCCCGTGACCAGCTGTCCTCCGACATGGAACTCTTGCCCGCTCCGGACCAGATGTCGTCTTCGCCCCTCGGGTACCCCGACGCGACGGAGGTCGACCCTTCGGCCCCTCCTGTCTCTCTACGGGCGCATACACCGCATGTTGGCGTGCACCCTGGGCTAGGTTTTCAGGCGTTTCCTAGCTCCCCTCGGACCGAATGGCAGGGTGCGGGTGGCACAGCCTCGCCTGTTGTTAGGCTCCCCACCTCGTCGCATACGTCAACATGGGGTCCTCCCCACGGCGGGCGGAAGCCTTATAACACCACCGTTCGCCGATTTGCGGGGGAGGAATGTGGTGTCACCGCCAGACACCACACTTGCTAGGTGGTAGCCTTTAAATCGGCCGCGGTCCATTAGTATACGTCGGACCCGCGTGCCGCCACTGTCAGTGATTGCAGACCGAGCGCCACCACACGGCAGGTCTAGAGAGACTTCCTAGCACTCGCCCCAGTTGTACAGCCGACTTTGTTAGCGATGGTGCAGTGACAAATACGCTCTCATTTGCCGAGACGATAGTTAGCATAGCCTTCAGCTACGTCATTTGCTACGGCCTAGCAAGGCGCCATTACCAGTTTATATTGAGCATATTAATGTACCGTCAAGAGCGATGTACTCCAATTATGGATTAAAGTTAAGTATTACAGCAACTGCGTCCGTTTTTCTAAGTTCTCATTTCTCTGACCTGTTCCAGACCTCACGCCAGTCTGCGTGTAATTAAACGCGTGCATTTCGGCCTCCTCTAGCAAAACGGTGTTGGCTCTTCGTATTTGTTTATATGTTGAGATGTGCGAACAAAACTAACGTGGTTCCATTTAAAAAACGTTGGTTTGTGTTAAAAAACATACTTCCGTGCATTTTCGTATGGTTTGTATTGAACAACTACACTAGCCCCTCTCCTAACGTTCGGTCTGTGGAATCGGTTCGTCAGTATTTGATGTGGTTTACGAAATATATCCAGCGGTAATGTTAGGTGACTTACCATATATACAGGGTGAGTCACCTAACGTTACCGCAATGCAACAAACGGCACTGATTGCGTATTTGTTTATATGTTCAGATGTGCTAACAAAATTAACGGGGTTCCATTTAAAAAAACGTAGGTTTGTGTTGAAAAACATATTTCCATGCATTTTTTTATGGTTTGTATTAACCAATTACACTAGCCCCTCTCCTCACGTTCGGTCTGTGGAATCGATTCGTCAGTATTTGATGTGGTTTACGAAATATATCCAGCGGTAATGTTAGGTGACTCACCCTCCTGAAATATCATTTATAAGTAATTGAAGTCACGAAATACTATAAACAGGTTCCGTCACGGCGAGTAACCTTTCTTCATGGACGTAACGTGAAATCACAGTTTGTGCTGCGTCAGTCGCAGCTACAGCGCGGGATGACAGACGCTGTAATAACGGACCACGGGGATTCGCTGCGAGGAGCAGCAGGGCTTTGTCACAGGTGCTCCATTGTCCGCCGCGCAGATAGCTGGCGGCTCCCTGAGCGGCGCCAACATTTGCTCCTTTGCGCGCAGACTCCTCCCCTGACGCCAAACAAAAGCCACCATCAACTACAATGGGTTCATCGATAGACAATGGCGTACTGATTGTCAGCAAATCGTGTTTATCAGTGAGTCCTGGTCCAGTCTCGTCTGAACTGACGGCCAAACAGGCGCGAGAGTCTATAGAAATGAGAAACATCGTACCATAAGGATTGCTGGTTAAAGAACTTCGTGAATAACGGGTAATACGGGAATAGTCGGGCAGTATGAAGTACGAGTTGCCTGAACCACGTCAAAATGTTTCCGTGATGCTCTGTAGCGAGTCTAGTTCATCTCCAGACATCGTGTAAGCTAAGACGCACAAAAACTGTTTTCGACGTTTTACAGAAATGTTGCTTTTACGTTTTCAAACATATGCAATATTTATTGAAAATGTACAATAACTGTGGTAACTACATAAATAATTAAGTTAAAGGGCAGTAAATTTTAAGTATTGCTAATTATTGGCTATGAATGTAGTTGGTGTTGTTGCGCAGTCCAAGATGGTGTGCAGAGCAATAGAATACTTGGTAAGACGTGGGCACACCCTTTTTCTACAGGTGCTGAGAGCGGAGATAACAAAGGCGATTTTCGCAAATAGCTGAAAATAAAACTTCAACTACACAGATTGGTGTTTGTTTCAAAACGTAGTTTTAAAGTTAGTTAACAGATTTGTTGTCGGATCACATTATTATCTCTGTTGTCAATAAATAATTCTTTTTAAGAGTTTAAGTTAAGAACACTCTAAGAACTGTATTTTGTGGACAATAAATATGATTTTTTTTCAAATTTACGCGATAATCAGCATTGTTACCACACTATTCCACATTTCTCAACTATTCCATATTAACCTCAGAGTAAAACATTTCTTATACTTTTTTTGATGGTAGCTGGTTTGTATTTCATAAAAAAATTAAAAATACTTGTTGTCAAACAGTTCCCATTTATGATAATGTCTATTGCGAGGTAAAAGATACGTCCAGTTTTAGAGATACAACTAAAAAAGTAAATAGTGTTCCGTTTTACCCGAACTTCCTCTCCTTGCAGCATGTCATGAAACCAGCTCTCGTAGCTTGATTAGAATTTTGTTAAGCCCTTCGCTACAGGTTTCGGTCATTATATTATGCCATTATCAGTAGTATCTGGAAGTTACAATGCAGAGAAGCAACGTCAATGGTCATTGATGTTTCTTCTCTACAGCTTAGCTCTCACTTATCCGCGACATTGACAGTAAACATTGACGTTGCTTCTCTACAGCATAACTTTCAGGTACACAACGTATTGGAGCTACTGTAAAAGTCGAAACCGTTTACGTGGACTTTATAAACTTCTAATTTAGCAAGCAGACAGTTCATTAACTCAACAACAGCTTTGCGATCAGCATCCCGCAAACATGGAGAACCTTATAAACAAGTAGCATGGTTTCCTGCTTCACAGGAACTTGAGAGAACTATGTTGCAATTTGCGTTATTGGATCTACCATCCACCACAAAAAGACCATCCCACACAAGGACATTTATAGTTGCATCATCAGTGCATGTGACACATTCCTCAGTCAATAAGTCATGAGTTACAGCTATACATCTACATACATACTCCGGAAGTCACCGCACAGCGCATGCACCACTATAATCATCAACTGTCTATATACTTCTATATATAGACGCTTTCGTGTTCACAAGAGGCGGAGTGCTATGCCACTGATAACACAGCAACTGCAAGGGTCTCTATTCTCTGCATTTAACAGTGGAATTCGCATGCACTTTAAATTTATGGCCCTCGCTTTTATTTGCGCTGAAGGGTCTTTTGACTTTTTTATCTGCAGAGTCAATTCTTCTGACAATCATTTCTTTTTCAATTTCTTCATATTATCTTGCAGCCATTTTGACTTAACTTCCACACAATTCCTACTTACATCATTCCTAAATGACTTGTAATTCTGTATTACTGAATTTCCCTGAACTTTTCACTATTTCCTTATTTAGTAGGCCTATTGAAGTACTTCCTCTGTTACACATGGTTACTTCACAGTTGCCTTTCTTGTATCTACGTTTTTGTCTCCAATACCAGTGACTGCTCGTTTTAGAGATGCCTATTTCTCTTCCACTGAACTGCCTACTGAGCTATTCCTTATCATAGTACCTGTAGCTTCAGAGTACCCAAAGCTTACCCCTTTATTCCTTAACACTTCTGTATCCCATTTATTTGCACATTGATTCTTCCTGACTACTCCGTTAAATTTCTGTCTACTCTTCATCATAACCAAATTGTGACCTGAGCCCATATCTACCATGCGTACACCTAACAATCCAGTATCTGATTTCGGAATCTCTGTTTGGCCAGGATGCAACCTAACTGAAATCTTACTGCACCTCCTAGACTTTTGGAAATATACCTCCTGCTCTAGTGATTCTTGAACAGAATATTCGCGAATTGATGGTGAAGTCCCACACTCTGCGGAGCGTAGGGGGCGATGCGGGAGACCTGCACCGCCGACTAGGCAAGGTCCTAGCGGAGGTGGTCTGCCATTGCTATCCTCCGACCGTAATGGGGATGAATGATGTTGATGATGAACACGACACAACAACACCCAGTCATCTCGAGGCAGGAAAAATCCCTGATCCCGCAGGGAATCGAACCCGGAACCCCTTGCGCGGCAAGCGAGAACGCTACCGAAAGACCACGAGCTGCGGACATTCGCGAATTACCATCCGAAATTTATTGCAGAACTCAGTTAATTTCTTCTCCTTTCTCATTCATGGTAACAAACACATATTGTCCCGTAACCCTTACTTCTACTCTTTCCCGTACAATCACATTCAAATCCCCCAAGACTATTACATTTATATCTCCCTTTACGTATTGTATTTCCTGTTAATATCCTCATATACTAATTGTATCTCTCGATCTTCAGCTTGCGACGTAGGCTTGTATATCTGAACTATGGTTTTCGGTGTTCGTTTGCTGTCGTTTTTGTTGAGAGCAATGCTATTACTGAACTGTCCACATTTCTCGCTCTCTGTTCTGCCATCATGTTCATCATGAAATTTCCTACCATTGTATCACTATTTTCTGCTGTTGATATTATCCTATACTCATCTGATCGGACTGATCCTTAGCATTTCTCTGTTCAGCTTATTTAGATTTCTTAGCATGTTCAAGTTTCTTACATTCTACACCCCACTCGTACAACGTTATCCTTTCGTTCCTTACTTAATTTTCTTCTCATGGTTATTTTCCCCTCGGAAGTCCCCTCCCTTAGATCCGAATAGGGAGATAATTTGAATCTTTTGCCAATGGATAGATCACCATGACACTTTTTCAATTACAGGTCACATGTCCTTTGGATACATGTTACATGTCCATAATGCCTCCTGGATCCACATTCCGTTGATCATTGCTGAATCTTCTGCCAATTACGGTCAGTTTCCCACCGCATGAGCAAAAAAAAAAAAAAAAAAAAAAAAGTTCAAATGGCTGTGAGCACTATGGGACTTAACTGCTGTGGTTATCAGTCCCCTAGAACTTAGAACTACTTAACCTAACTAACGTAAGGACATCACACACATCCAAGCCCGAGGCAGGATTCGGTCGCGCGGTTCCAGTCTGTAGCACCTATAACCCCTCGGCCACTCCGGCCAGCTCCCAAGGGCAAGAGAGAGCGCTGAAACTCTGTCTGCTCGTCCACCCGTTCAGAAAGGCCGTTGGCAGCATTACGGGTAGACATATCCGAAAGAACAGACACCACACGGAATCCCCAGTTACAATACACTATATGTAAAGTGAATGGCCGGTCGGGGTGGACGGCTACGGTCGCAGGTTCGAATCCTGCCTCGGGCATGGATGTGTGTGATGTCGTTAGGTCAGTTAGGTTTAAGTAGTTCTAAGTTCTAGGGGACTGATGACCTCAGAAGTTAAGTCCCATAGTGGTCAGAGCCATTTGAACCATTTTTTGTAAACTGAAGGCGGAGAGGGCAGAAAGGAAAGGAAAGGAAAGGAAAGGAAAGGAAAGGAAAGGAAAGGAAAGGAAAGGAAAGGAAAGGAAAGGAAAAGGAAAGGAAAGGAAAGGAAAGGAAAGGAAAGGAAAGGAAAGGAAAGGAAAGGAAAGGAAAGGAAAGGAAAGTGAAAATGTGTGCCAGGCCGGGATTCGAACCCGGGATCTCCTGCTTATTAAACACTTGCATTAATACGTCGAAAAGAACAGACATGAAGCATTCATGAAATTGATTTGCCTCGATGGGCATTGAAGCCACCTTCTTCAGCATCTGACCTCCGTCGGGAATCTCACAGTAGCGCAAATGGGGGACACGAACAGGGACTGCTGATAGTTGGTGCTAGAGGTAGTGTGCGTCGGCCGAGACCTGTGCCGAGGTAGTCAGCACATTTGTGGCAAACACTGTGTCTGGATGGCGCGGTGGCTAACGCGACTGCTTGGTTATCCGGCACGGTAGCTCACCTTGTTCCGTCAGAGGATTAGCTGCCTTCTCTAATAAAAAGAACCGGAGTGAATAGGTCTACGATGAAATTGAACTGATGTAATGCGACGTCCGCCGCAAAGAAATGCAACGAGCAATAACAAACAAAATTAGTTCAACAACAAAAATAGAGGAAGCAGGAGATCCCGGGTTCGAACCAGTCTCTCACTTGTTTTGATTCGTCGCCGGTGATTCCGTGTAAAGTCCCGATGCTGCTGACATCAGTAGTCCCTTCCTTTTCCTTTCCTTTCTCCCTGCTCCACCTTTAGTTTACAAATAACATTTTTTGTATATTTAATGCAATCTGCCATTAATCACTCATTAACTAAGATGTTTTGTGTGTTTAGAGCAAGCTGTCATTTATCTCACTAAATGCAAAATTGGTTTAACTCATCCTCTATCTACCTACAGCAACTCAACGACATCACTTCTCCGTATACTACAGTATCTTCAGCGACTCATCCAATCCGTAAGTTTATGTATGTAGCGAAAAAGAGCGATCCTATCACACTTCCCTGGGTTACTTCTGACGTTACTCTTGTCTCTGAGGAAAACTCGCCATACAAGGCGTCGTACTGGGTTGTGTTACTTAATAACTTTTCAGCCACTCAGATATCAGAGACTCTATTCCGTATGCTCGTACCTTTGTTAATAGTCTTCAGTGGGATACTGTGTCAAACGATTTCTGGAAATCCAGCGTTATTGGTACGGCTGTTGTCTTTCGTCCGTGGATCAAATGATACCGTGGGAGGAAAGGGCAAACTGAGTTTCACAGAAGCAATGCTTTTTAAACCCCCGGGTAGTTTGTGGACAAATGCCATTCAGTCAACTTAAAATATACTCAAGAACTCCACAGAAGACAGATGTCAATGATTTTGGTCTGTAATTTTACTGGTCCTTTCTTTTACGCTTTTTATATGCAGGGTGAAAATTAGCAAAACTGACAGGGACGGATTCCTGATTGGAAATGGAGGAAAAATTGGTCCTATGAACATGTGTCGGGTAATGCACCGTTGCCTCTGTGGATGGCTCTGACGAATCAGAGTTTCTCAGACCAAGTGCCGTGTGTTCCCTGTATGTTGCAAGCAGTGTGATTGGCCCATCGTGCTGTAAGCACGAGAACGGATACACACAATCATATTGCGGCTTACCCCATCTTGGCTGGCCACTTGCCCGGAGCTCGTATTAGTGTTCGTCTCGATATCCTGTAGAACTGAGTCACCGTTTCCCACCTCCCTGCACGTTCGTCTGTCCTAAAGGACCCATGTTCACACAAGCACCCAAAAAGGCTTGAAATGTTTCATGGTGTGGTTGGTGTTCGTCAGAGTGCTTGTTTCGGTGTAGTTCTGCTACCTCTCGACCGTTTCCATTGGCTTGGCCGTACACAAACACCATCTCGGCTTGTTACTGACATGAAGCACAGACTATTCTGCTGCTTACAGTACGCTGCCCCAGTCACACGAAAGGAACACACTGTACGTGGTCAGAGGAACTTCCTTTCGTCAGCTCCAGCTATTGTGGATACCATCGATTTTCGGATACATGTTCATAGGTCCTTTTCTTCCTTCGTTTCCAGGCAACATTTTGTCTCTGTGGTTTGTCGGAATTGCTAACGCTCACCCTTCACAAGTGTCACTTCCGCTTTCTTCCAGTCGCTTATGACTTGGTTCTGAGTGAGAGACTTGGGTTGTGGGGCACACAACGAAGAGCACTCCCTGCAAAAACCGCACTTGTATCCATTCTAACCTGGTAACTTTTTCCCTATCAACTCTTTCAGTGGATCCTCAGTGCCAAGGATGCGTCTGACAGATCAACTAGAGAATAACGTTAATGAAGTTCCGAATGCTAAAGAGACTTTCCGGAATTCCGTCCCTAAGTAGATGCATCCATATTTTGCATGATTTGATGATTCAAAATGTTGAGGATTTTGTCAAACGTAGACAAAACTCAATTCAACAGTGATATTTGATAATTCTGCTGCCATTTTGTTAGACTACTTAGTGCCACCCAATTACCTCATCGTAACAACCTCGTCATATGGGTGCACTTCAGACTCCGATGTCTCTTCATCTGTGGTACGATATGTTTACGAGTAGTACAACTTGTGTCACGGACTATGCAAGCACACAGATCGGTTTCAGTTCGAACCAATACCGCGGATGGTAAATACTACCAACGGGTGAGAGCCGACCCTTTCCTCGGATTTGATAGGTGACATATCGATTATAATCGAGATAGAGCTAGAATAAGAAGTCTGAGAAAATTTGTCAGTTTAGACGAGTGTGTCTTCAGCATATGCTTGCCAAGTTCTGCATAAACTGAAACTGAGGCCTTATGTCAGTAGTGCTACTGGCTACTGCTCTCTGTCGACGATACACGGATTGGTCTTGAAATGCTCCTTTTTTCTGATGATGCATGGCTACACAATCGTGATACATGAATTCGTAGAGCTATCGGTGTTGGTGTTCTGAACACCCTCTTTAATTACAACAAGAGCATCTACAGGATATGAAAATACTACTGTGATGTGAAATTAATGTGACATGGATTATTGAGCAAATTTTTTTCCCATACAGTCTTAATTTCAGCTCCCTATGTGAACAATGTACTACAACATTTCTTAGAGCTAAGTACTAACGAAAAGGCTCGCGGTTGTTTCGTACAGGACAACGCAAGAGTTCACTCTGCCAATGCGTATTTGGACTATTACGACATTCTTTTGATTTAGGAGTTATATTACGCTTCCTGATAAAAATAAGTATAACGTCGTATAAGTACACACCACCAGAAAGAAACGTATACGGTTAGAGGTGCCATTCTCTGTGACAGAACGGCCATCAGGGTACGTAGGTGAAGTTCTGTTAAGTGTTGCTAAAAGGCCGGCTAGAGTATACAGGGCGATTCCGTGATGACGTTACTAACTTTTAGGAATGTTGGAGAAGCGTAGACATTTCAATTTGAGGTAATGGACTCTGCCCTGGAACCGACCGAGTCGAACACTATTAGAGAAAATCTCTCTAATACCTCTGACAGCGCTACAAATGCACATCCACTGTCGTTGCTGAGAGTGTGCCATAGGGTGAGTAACTTTCAGAGGTACTAGGATGAACAAAAACAAGAAAAATGTAAATAAATATCTTTTCTAATATGGATGCCTTAAGAGCAATGAGCACTTGCTCATCTTCGCTATTGTCATACACATTTTCTTTTATTAAACAACCGAAAATACTGGTGCATGTGTTTCACTGTCAAACATATCAGAACGATTTTCGGCTGTAGCTTTCGAGTCGCTCGTTTCCAGACCGTGGTATATTTAGCCACCTCTATCATCTCTAAAATATAAAAAGATTATCGCGGAATCATCCCATATAATAGGCGTAAACAGCGTCAGATGTTCACTATCAAGGACACGGAGATACCATGTACTCGTGTGAGGCAATGCTATCAACGTCTCACAGAGTTTGGAAGGGGCGTCATTATAGGTCTTCATATGGCCGGCTGATCGAATCGTAGAATATTCAATTCTGTCGCGCATTCGGATTTGAATGCGAGGAAGCGTGAGGGCAGGCATATTGGTCGTCAGGGATCCAGCTGACTGCGTCTGACAACCACAAAGATGGATCACTGAATCGTGCTACAAGCTACGTACTTTACTTACCGCGACCAGCAACCAGATGATAGTTTTTTACGAGCCAGTATTAAGCCACGTCCAGGGCTTCTTTCCTGTTCAGCCACAGATCGTTGAGGTTGCACCTGTGGGGACAGTCTGTACAGGAGGCGTTCTATGTTTTGCACAGCATCACACTCATACTTGTCGTCATTCATGGCTCCACCTGGTCTGCTTCGCGGCTACTCCTGTTATTAGGCGATTCGGGGCCTCCATGTTTCTCAGTTTGTTGCGGAGCTGTTTGCTGCTGAAGATGATGGTTCTTCAATGTCCGTGTTTAAGGACATTTTATGGGATGTCAGTCATCCAGACTCGCGCTACAGAGGATGTCTAACATCGACAGTTCGTCAGAGCCTCTCTATGATTTCCTGAGATATTCTTCGGGAGCTGGGACTCTCAAGACCAGCAGTTCTGTAAAGCCTTGATAGCGGCGTGAGTTTCATACATCCCGCTGTTATTCGACATGTTCCATTAAGTCTTATGTAGACTTTTTTCGTGTGAGTTGATCTCTTCCATACCGAGCTGGCTTATTTGGCAATAGAGAAGCAAAGAGCTTGTGAGATTGTTCTGGGAATAGTGTGTTTTACTCTCCGTTTACAGGTTTTCACAAAATGATTATTTCTAGAGGGCACCTTCCTACGCATCATCTCAGTGGTGTCTATATGTCAGAGATCAGCCCCAATGTCACACCCAGATATGTTACTTTACCTATGTGTTCCACGAAGTACTGAGCTTTCGCTTTGCATGTCGAGATAGAAGATGTAAAGTGCTTACTTGAGTCTTTGAGGTAATCGGTTTAAGAGAGTTATTTTGTTCGTATTCTGACAAGTCTCATAGTGCTTTCTCCGGCTTCTGCTCTATATCCTCGACTGTCCTTTCCTGAGTTGTCATTGCTAGGTCGTCTGCATATAGGAAATACTTAGTATAATTAGTTGTTGGCTGGTAGTATGTGTATAGGTTAAAAAGGGATGGAGTAAGGAAGCTTCCCTGTACCATTCTATTCCTTCATTCCTACATCGCCTCTTTTCTCCATCGAAAGCATACTCAACGGTCTTCACAGAGTGTTGATTTCTGAGTTCTTTGTAGAGTCTCTGTAAGAGCAATCTGTGGTTGACTCTACCGCATGCAGAGCTGAGTCCTGTAATGCCTTTATTTTCGTGCCCTTGTTGCATACGTTTTGTCAGATTGCTATGTGATTTGCCAGCTCTAAAACCAGCTTGCTGAGGGATAAGTTTCAGATTGATAGAGTGTGTCATAAGGTTCAATCTGTGTCTCCCATACAATTTGTCCACTTCGGTAGTCGTTTGGCAAATCTCGTTCCTTACAAGGTTTTTGGCAGGCACACTACCCTTGCCTTTCTCTACATCTTGTAAGTTTCGCGGTGATGGTTGAAACGTCTCGGGATCTACATTGTGGAGCGTGGGCCAAATTTTTCGTCTGCTAGGTTCACATGTCATCCACACCAGCCTGTTTACCACTTTCTGTAAAACTGAGGTCTCGGTTAAGTTCGGTTTCCGATTGTAGGATCCCGTTGATGTTTACTCTTTGGTGTTTTGTCTTAGATTTTCCAGTCAAGAATAGCTGATGGGTCACTTGGTTGGGTGTTACATCTGCAGGCTGTCTAGAACACTTTTGGTCAGCGTTGACCGTTCTAATAAGATTCTATGCTGTTTTGGTGCAGCGTGTCATGCCCAAGGACTCTGTAAGGTCTAACATTTCCAAAAGTGCCGCAGCCATATGTTATAGTTTCTCCACTGAAAGAATCTTTCTGATATATTTTATAATATTTAGCGAGGAGTTTCTTAGATCTATGTAGGAGACTTGGGATGGAGTGCTGTCTGTAGCCTTGTGTTACGTATTGTCTCAACATTGCTTTTAATATTTTTACAGTTGCCTCCAAGTTTTCAGCTCTGTAGGGAAGAAGTCCACAATGTATTTGTTGAGTTCCTCCTGGAAAGATGCCGATTTGGCTTGCTGAAGTTAAACCCACAGTAAAACGGCACCGTACGGGTCTTAAATGCGGCATACACCTATACCCGACTTGTCTGTGCTCGGATTGAGGAATGAGCTAATATCCTATGTTAATACAGCAGACCTGTATGTTAAAACTGGTGTTGCATTTACTGGGGTTGCAGCCACTTTTACATATTTTACTCGTGAAGGAGCAGGGAAGTTTTGGGTCATGAAGCCCAGAGAGACACTTATGTCTGCCGACGTGTAAAGCGCGAATCCGTTCTCATCTCTTTCATTGTAGCCCCAGTCGACGCTTGGCAACTTAAATCTACTACTATGAATTTGTCAATTTGTTTCTTAAAAAGTTGTGGAGATGACAAAGCAAATTTTTCTCTTGGAGATTCGTACATGGATGTGGCTGTGAGCTTACGACTTTCGACTGTTAGTATTTCCATGTCATTATTTGTGGTTTTATTGACTGGTGCCACAATCATATCTGGTCGAGGGAATGTGGCACCGCCGTGTTGGCGGTTGTGGTACTTCCAAAGCCAGTCGCGTTCCTCGAATTTCGAGTGTTTTTCCGTCTCCCGCTCTGCTGATAGCATTTATATCCACAGCAGACTGTCGATTAGATGTCTCTCTGGTTACTTGTAATTACCTCGATGGTTAGGTTGGTAATCGTCAGAGTTCGCTCAGGGAGGTGTCTATTTTGGTTCTGGTTTATCTTCAAGATAGGTTTCCTGTGGTGAAAGAACTTCCTTTATGTGGTGCTTTTACATTTCGAGAGTGTTACTGGGAGGTTTCTCCCTTGTCCCTCTATTCTCCAATCATCAATCCGTTGACATTTAGCGCATCCTGTCGACAGTACTCGGATGCGTTTCACCTTGTCGATTTCATAGTTTGTTGGAAACGGCCTCAAGAGTGCGCCAATACAATTTCCCTATGGTGTGTCAACAAATACTTGGTGTTCTTTTTCGTTGTCGTCTAGAGTATGTAGGTGAAGTGCTTCCCCATTTCCTGTTACAGTTTTAAATTCCGTTACATACTCGTTCCCAGTTTTGGCAGGCTGTGCGCCTTTTTTATGTTTCAGACTCGTTTTGAAAAGACTGATCTCCACTGCGACACGCGGCCATTCGGCCAGTCGAAATCTCCATAGCGTGAAATATGCAAGTATTTTTGGGATATCTGACGTTTCTCGAATTTCTATGCTCCTATAATCCGTTCCGGTGTCTATAACTTCCTCCCACTCTGCAGGGTCTATAATAATTCGAGATCCACTATCTCAGAAGCGTTCCTGAAGAATAGCTCCAGATCACGCAACGGACCTTTCTTATACATTCCTCTTATCTTGCAGTGCTATCTATCAGTATTCAACTCCACTGTTATGACTACGAGATTTGGCCGAAATAACTATAGATACGTGACGCAGTACCTCAATGTCCATAATGTGGTGCTGATTTTCGAGGATACCCATAGAGCCTGACAATATGTAATAAAATGATTGGAACAAATAATGGCTATTTCTTTTCTTATTTCATCCTAGTACAGTACGGGTGAAGTACGGAATAGATGTGCGGGGCTTCTTCTGTGTAATCTGATCTCATACTTTGTACGAGAGATACGCGAGGGAGATTACGACTTAACTTAACGGACGATAGACGAAAGTCGTAGATATTGAACGATTTTTTTCTTTCTTATTGATCATCAGCTTTCTGACTGTTTTCCCACGCCCGGGTTCCCGGGTTCGATTCCCGGCGGGGTCTGGGATTTTCTCTGCCTCGTGATGGCTGGGTGTTGTGTGATGTCCTTAGGTTAGTTAGGTTTAAGTAGTTCTAAGTTCTAGGGGACTGATGACCATAGATGTTAAGTCCCATAGTGCTCAGAGCCATTTGAACCATTTTTTCTGACTGTTTTGATGCGGCCCTCCACGAATGCCTCTCCTGTGCTAACCTCTTCATCTCAGAGTAGCACTTGCAACCTACATCCTCAGTTATTTGCTGGATGTATACCAATCTCTGCCGTCCTCTACAGTTTTTGCCCTCTACAGCTCCCTTTAGTACCATGGAAGTCATTCTCTCATGTCTTAACAGATGTCCTATCATCCTGTGACTTCTCCTTATCAATGTTTTCCACATATTCCTTTCCTCTCCTATTCTGCGCAGAATCTCCTCATTCCTTACCTCACAACATTCGTCTGTAGCATCACATCTCAAGTGCTTCGATTCGCTTCTGTTCCGGTTTTCCCGTAGTCCATGTTTCACTACCATAGAGTGCTGTACTCCAGACGTACATTCTCAGAAGTTTCTTCCTCAAATTAAGGCCGACATTTGATACTAGTGGACTTCTCTTGGCCAGGAATACCCTTTTTGCCATTGCTAGTCTGCTTTTGATGTCCTGCTTGCTCCGGCCCTCATCGGTTATTTTACTGCCTAGGAAGCAGAATTATTTAACTTCATCTACTTCGTGACCATCAATCCTGATAAAAAGTTTCTCGCTGTTCTCATTTCTACTACTTCTCATTACCTCCGTCTTTCTTCGATTTACTCTCAGTGCATACTCATACTCAGTGCCCAGTCAGTAGATCATGTAATTCTTCTCCACTTTCACTCAGGATATCAATGTCATCAACGAATCGTATCATTGATATCCTTTCACCTTGAATTATAGTTCCGCTCCTGAACCTTTCTTTTATTTGCCTCATTGCTTCCTCGATGTACAGATTGAACAGTAGGGGCGAAAGGCTACATCCTTTTCATACATCCTTTTTAATACAGACAATACGTTCTTGGTCGTCCACTCTTATTATTCCCTCTTGGCTGTTGTACATATGGTACATGACACCTCTCTCCCTATAGCTTACCCCTACTTTTCTGAGAATTTCGAACATCTTGCACCATTTTATGTTGTCGAACACTTTTTCCAGGTCGACAAATTCAATGAACGTCTCTTGATTTTTCTTTAGTCTTCCTTCCATTATTAACCGCAACGTTCGGAATTGTGTGGATGATGCTTTTCCGAAAGTCAGATGGTATATCACCAGACTCATACATTCCACACCAACGTGAGTAGTCGGTTTGTTGCCACTTCCTCCAATGATTTTAGAAATTGTGATGGAAGGTTATCTATCCCCTCAGCCTTATTTGATCGTAGGTCCTACAAAGCTCTTTTAAATTCTGATTCTAATACTGGATCCGCTGTCTCTTCTAAATCGACCGCTTAACATTACCACTCTTACTTTTGTCACCGAAGGTTGTTTTGACTTTCCTGTATGCTGATTCTGCCTTCCTACAATAATTTCTTTTTCGATGTCTTCACATTTTTCCTGCAGCCATTTCGTCTTAGCTTTCCCGCAGTTCCTATTTATTTCATTCCACAGCGACTTGTATTTCTCTGGAACATTTTTGTACTTACCCCTTTCATCGATCAATTGATGTTAGCCAAGGTTTCTTCACAGTTCTCTTCTTTATACCTATGTTTTCCTTCCCAACTTCTGATGGCCCTTTCTAGAGATGTCCATTATCCTTCAGTGTACCGCCTAATGAGCTACTGCTTACTGCTTTATCTGTAGCCTTAGAGAACTTCAACAGTATCACGTCATTACATTGTACTTTCGTATCCCACTGCTTTGCGTATTGAATCTTCCTGACTAATGTCTTAAACTACAGCCTATTCTTCATCACTACTATATTGTGATCTGAGTCTATGTCTGCTCCCGGGTACGCCTTATGATCCATTATCTGATTTCTGAATCTCTGTCTGACCGTGATGTCATCTAATCGAAATTTTCCCGCATCGCCTGGCCTTTTCCAAGTTTACCTCTTCCTCTTGTGATTCTTGAACAGAGTTTTCGCTATTACTAGCTGAAACTTGTTATAGAACTCAATTAGTCTTTCTCCTCTCTCATCCCTTTTCGCAAGCCCATATTCTCCTGTAATCTTTTCTTCTACTCCTTCCCCTACAACTGCATTCCAGTCTGCCATGACTATTAGATTTTCACATCCCTTTACATGCAATATTACCCTTTCAATATCCTCATACACTTTCTCTAACTCTTCAACTTCAGCTTGCGACGTCGGCATGTATACCTGTACTATCGTTGTCGGTGTTGGTTAGCTGTTGATTCTGATAAGAACATCCCTATCACTGAAGTGTTCACATTAACACATTGTCTGTCCTATCTCCTTATTCATAATGCCTCCTACTCCCGTTATACCATTTTCTACTGCTGTTGATATTACCCTATACTCATCTGACCAGAAATGTATTGCATTTCCCATTTCAGATGTTCTAGTTTCCCTACCACGTTCAGGGTTCTGACTTTCCAGTCCCCCCCCCCCCCCCCCCCGACTAGTAGAACGTTACACGAGTACGTTATCCTTCCGTTGATTATTCTGTCCTTTTTTCATGGTAATCTCCCATTTGGCAGTCCCCTCCCGGAGTTCCGAAAGGAGGCTATTCCAGAATCTTTTGCCAATAGAAAGATCATCATGACAATTCTTTCAATTACAGGCCACATATACTGTGGATACACGTTACGTGTCTTTAACACCGTGTTTTACACTGCCTTCTGCATTCTCATGCCGTTGATCATTGCTGATTCTTCCGCTTTTAGAGGCAGTTTCCCGCCACCCTCTTTGACAAGGCCGTCGGCAGAATGAGAGGTGAATTCTTATGCTGGAAGTTTCGGCCGCCAATGCTGATTAATCATCAGAATTTAGGCAGCTATCGGATTCGAACCCGGGACCGAGCTTGATTTGATTACTAATCAAAGACGCTTCCCCCTATATCACAGGTGGATGACTTTTGCTCACTAAATGATTGGTGTATTATAGTGCAGAGGAACAGACGAATGTCTCGCGTGAAATTCTTCTCCATTTCATAGTGCTATCCGTGCATAATCCTAGTTATCTGTTCCTAAAATAGCGAATAATGGAGACGTGTAAAGTTCATTACGTATGTAGACCAGTTTAAGTAATTTAGGTGACACCTGCATAGACGTAAGTTCTAAACGGAAAGGATAACAATTTTAATATGGACTGTTAGTACATGTACGTAGGGAAGAAACTGGCATATAATGACCAATACGGGCACAAAGGACATTTGAATTTTTATGTCCTAACAATTCTACAATCGTACGGAAACTGCGTCGGTTACGCAAAGTCATGTGAAGGTGCGAGGATATCGCATTGTTTCGATGCCATGTTTTTTTGTTGTTTTTGTTTTAAGACACTCAAATCTAAGGTAAGCTCTCAATTAATATAATTATTACAAACTATGTTTTTCAAACATAGCTGTGTTGGAACAGTGGTTACTTAGCGACAAATGCACATGTCGAAATTTGCTACATCGGAGGCCGTAGCCGGCTTAAAACAAGACCAACAGGATGGCATCTAGGCGGCCCCCATGGCCAGGCAGTGGCAAACATACCTGCTCGGAACTAAGACTTTTTCCTTCGTTTTTATTATTATATGTGAACAGATCTTGAATACTGAATCCAAGAAGGTATCGGCAGGAAAGAAATTTACCAGTTGAAGACAATAAAGTCTGAAAATCAGTCCTTGATCATATTTTGGAACTTTAATTTAAAGGCCCATCATGATCACACAAATATACCATCATCTATTGCTGGACACAATATTTTTCGCCTTGACAGTTAAGGGTCTACGATGCGCAGCATTTGAAAATGGCTCTGAGCACTATGGGACTCAACTGCTGAGGTCATTAGTCCCCTAGAACTTAGAACTAGTTAAACCTAACTAACCTAAGGACATCACAAACATCCATGCCCGAGGCAGGATTCGAACCTGCGACCGTAGCGGTCTTGCGGTTCCAGACTGCAGCGCCTTTAACCGCACGGCCACTTCGGCCGGCAGCAGCATTTGAAATGTCAGAGAAATAATCTTGCGCCTAATGTTAATAAGGAGACCATAATGGCTGGAAAAGGATGGATTGATGGTTTCTGGGAAAGGTTTCCAAAACTGAGATTGTCGTCAAGAGCCTGTGAAACCAATGTGTGCTGCTACTCGTGTGGACGAAAATGACTTTATGTGCGAAAACTGCGAGTAAAACTTTCCGAATCATGTTACTTTACTCAACATTTTTTGAAAAACTAATTAACTGAGTAAATTTTTGCTAATCCGACTCTCAGTAGTACGACCTTCCAGTAATCCCGCTCACATGGCCTCTAGCCGCTCAAACAGAAAAGGCGCGCACGACAATGAATTATCGTGCGCAACAATGTTGTCACTTGGTTGCAATGTCAAACAACGATATAAATACTAGAAATTAAGGCTTTCTTTATAGTTCAGTAACGTGGGTTCCAAAAGGAAAAATGTTACACTGGACCTCGAGCAGTTGCAGAGTACAATGTTGTGCGGGGAACTTTTAATGATATTAATAAGAAAGATGTTATTCGAAAGTATGCAGGCAAGACGGAGAGCGAAAGAGTGAAGAACTGGATGTAACTGTTATTGATGGTTCATACCACAAAGCAGTAAAGAAATTGAAGGCAGTTTGTTCGATAATAGGGGGAAGAGCAGCTGTATTTAACAAACTACTTGAAGCCATTAACTTGTTTACAGCAAACGGGGGTTGACTATCACACCGAAAAAAACGACATGGCGTGCGACAGGCTACAGTTACCAGGGAAAGTCGCTAGGATCAAGAAGAGGAAGCAGAAGGGTTTGTAAACAAGATACAAAAGACAATAGAGGAAGAAGATTTTACTGAGGTAAAAGCTGATGAAAGCGGCCTCTTACACAAAACTGAGAAGGAAATTCCTGGGTACAAATAACAGGAACACTATGAGTGTAGTACTGCGCTCGGAAGAAAGGATGGATGGGAAGAGAAGTACTCTTTCGGTGGTTCGACGAAACACTTTTACCTGCCTTGGGAAAGAGCTGAAGAAGAGAAAGATTCCATCGAAATCTGTCCCTATAACTCACAATGCTTCCAGTCATCTCTCAAATGTGATACTCATAAAATTACCCTAAAGTCAGAGGAATGCAAACACTCTTTCTCCCACCCAATGCCAATCCTCATTCGGGCTATGAACCACGGAATTTTGGAATCAGTTAAACTCGTTATTGACACTCACTTCTCGTCGCATTGCTGGATGAATGTGTAAATGATTCTACAAAGGCTAAATGGTTCAAATAGCTCTAAGCACTATGGGACTTAACATCTGAGGTTATCAGTCTCCTAGACTGAGAGCTACTTAAACCTAACTAATCTAAGGACATCACTCACGGCCATGTCCGAGGCAGAATTCCAACCTGCGACCGTAGCAGCAGCGCGGTTCCAGACTGAAGCGCCTAGAACCGCACGGCCCCAGTGGCCGGCTACCGAGGCAATGTTGAAAGTGTAGCAAGTAATAACCTTTCGTGATGCTGAGTTCCAAATATCTTCTAAAGTTGAGGGCGCTACCATAATGAAAAGCTGGAAAGACGTTTGACCTCCCGTTGATGCATAGTCTGAGGCGAAATAAGCGCTATATTGTCGCAAGAGGTACAGAGGCAAGCGAGTGTGTTGGGGCCTCCCCTTGTTCACTACTACCAGCGCCACGTCGTCGTAATGCCCCTGTGCTTAATATCGAGGGATTGCACCATAACCTAAGACCGAACTTAAAAATTAAAATAATTTCTCCAGAATTCTTCTGTGTCCTTCAGTGTATTAATGTGAAACTGTAAGGACTCAGAATGATCAAATGAATATGTTAGTCGAAATATACGGTCACAAGAACAAAGTAAGTGGCGCTGAATAATAAGAATAAAAACCTAAAATTTGTTCACAATATGTAAATGTATGTCACTGTCTCAATTTTATCAGAGCAACATTTTGGTGAAAATCAGCATTTTTAAGAAAAACTGAAGGGGCTAAATATTATGCTCAAAAAGATGAAACTTCGTATGCAACCTCAGTTAAATGTAGAAGCCTTACATATGTCACACCAATTAGCTACCTCAGTTAGTTATCATCTTATTTACTAAACACCAGATTTGGAGGAAGAATGTCCTTATTCATAATAGATGAAGTATCATTTGTATTTGTAACAGAATCCTCAAATTACAGTATTCGATTACATTCATGTAATAGTACACCTGTACCTAGCTCCAAGATTGTATTGTAAATAATAATAATTACTAGGATTTTTAAAGAGCCAGTTCAGAGGTCATGTCCTACTGTCGACTCCATTCTAAAAATTCTATGCAGCAAAGTTCAAATGTACTGGAACTAAAACTTTTCCAGGAACTAAGGCAAAAGTAACTCATTTTATACACAAATTAACTAGATTATGAACTACTAAACGACAGAGCTACTGATTAATACGTGTTTCAGAAAGGGCCTATTGGATGCTGCTAACTGTACTTAGGGCAGTTGACAGCAGATGTTCTGTTTGGCACCCATATATTAATACAGACAAAGAAGCAGAGGGAGAGGCACTTCTCACCGAGTTACTAATCCGTTCACGTCAGTCAAACTCCATCCCTCGGATGATGTCAGGACTGAACACACATGAAGGCGTTTCCGATAAAAGAAGGAAGTGAACTAGCGAGGACTGTACACCGACCTGCATCGCTCACGTTCCACAGAATTAACTGTTTGTGCGCTGCCAGTAATGTTGACGAAACCGCGTGGCGAGTGGCAAAATTATTTTCCACTTTTAAGGCGAACAATTGACTTTTGGTGCTTAGAAGACAGGGCTCTTTATGATTTTACTTGGAACTTCCTGTAAAGGTCGCCTCTGAACTGTTAATAATGCTGTTCCAGACAGGTACAGTATATTACATAGAATACTAAGACATAACGTACGCGCCGGCCGCGGTGGTCTAGCGGTTCTAGGCGCTCAGTCAGGAACCGCGCGACTGCTACGGTCGCAGGTTCGAATCCTGCCTCGGGCATGGATGTGTGTGATGTACTTAGGTTAGTTAGGTTTAAGTAGTTCTAAGTTCTAGGGGACTTATGACCACATATGTTGAGTCCCATAGTGCTCAGAGCCATTTGAACCAAGCCATAACGTACGCGTTTGAACTTTTACTGAACATATCAATCAGTTAAGGGTGAAAACTTTTATTTATAGTTATAGTTCCTGATCCTGCTGAGTGAATAGCAAGAAGGGACAGACAGATTCCTTCAGTGAGTACAAAGAGTAACGTGGACTTGCAAACTCGATATCATGGTCAACATGTTCCTCATCGCTTTCATTCTGACCGCAAAATAGTCTTCAAGCTCTTGTAAACGGCGAATGTAGATGTAAAGAACGAACGGACAATTGAAGTGTCTTTCCATAATGACAATTTGATTATTTGCTTGCTGAAACCAGGGCTGAGCGACAGTGGTGAGCCACTAAATTCGGAATCATAACTTGCTGACATTTTGTACATTGACATGTTCCACCAGCCTCGAGGTGGAAGAGAAATTGATGAAACCTTTCCTAAGTGGATGAATGAGAAAAAGTGTGAGATAGGCCAAACTTTAACCGATGAAGAAGTAATCAAAGAACATAGGAAAGTAATGACGAAAGTGAGGAAGAGATTTTACATTGCTGGTGCTGCGTACATGATCGTGGAATATACTACCACCAGATGTATGCAGTACTGATGTAATGCTTGTAAAGCAGTTGCATGATAAAGCATGTCACCGTCGTATATCATCAATGCGACAGCTAAAAATTTTGGACAGGTTTCATAGTGAGTGATACTACTGTATATGAGCATACACACATATTAGCTTTTCTATGAAAATACACGTCAAATTAATTCCATACATCAGCGTACAATGACACTACCTGCTCTGCTCTCTCGTTCTGAAAATTAATGGGGTTCCATTCCTTCATGGAATTTCAGGCACCTCACTGAAACTGCCACCAGCAGAGTTCAAGACATGATAAATTCGTAGGGTTCATACACTCTGTATCAGTGTCCAGTACTAGTTGTCCGTATTCTTTTCATTACACAGTGCATCGTTCTTTGTGCAATCAAGTTGCACAATTGTAAAAAATATTAAAAATACTCAGTCTCAGGGAAGAAGTAACATAGACTCAACCAATTAGTTTTGTTGTTCTCGTTCATATAGTGAGCATGCAACGCCGCTTATAACTATGATTATGTATGACTTTAAAATTTATTTGTGCTGTACTATTAATAAGCGTTGTGATGCAGATTTGTGACGTCAGAAGCCAGGGAGATGGGACAGCTACGAAGGTTTGGCGCATGTAGTAGGGGAAGTCAGCGTTGTTCTGTAGTCTGGATGGCGACCAGCCCCATTCGCTAGCACCGTAGTTACTTCAACGCTGTGCGATACAAATTTTCGGAGCTAGACGCGCGTGCTATATAGCAAAACCAGCGAGTTATGCTGATTACTGAACCTATGATTAACGAAGTTAACTGACTAATAAAAACAGGACTGCTGAACTTTATCAAAATATATATAAAGTATTTGTGCAGTTTTTTTAGATGGAGTTGGCTGTTTTTTACCACACGTATGCTTTTATTAAGTCTCTTCTCTTTGATTTGGGATGACCACGCTGATTCTCGTTAAGTGGACTAAACTCTGTTTAAAACTAATTTTCTGTTTACTTTCGTCCGCTGTCTTGCAACTTTTCAGAAATGACAGCATTTTCCGTCTGGACTGTTATTACTGTTATTTATTCACCACGATCGAGATATCAGGTTTTTATGTCGCTTTGAGGCCACAGCACACTACGAAGTGCGTCAGTGCACCATTCCTTTTAAGAAGGCGATGCCGTTGTGGCACCAATATTTACACATTCCATTACAGTACAGAATAAGATTGGAGTGACCGTTCTTTTATATAAATGACGAAGACATCTGTGTCATAACACTTAGAGAATATTTAAACAAGAGTGACACTTAAAAGCTACGATGTACTGATGCACTTCATAGTGAGCTATCACGCGAAAATAGCACAAAACGCCGAAATCGCAATCATTGTGAATGCATAACGGTGATCATCAGGGAACTATGAAATGACGCAGTCTATAGTCAGGCTATCCTTCTACGTGCGTGATTTTTTTTTCATTCATTTTGGACAAAAGTAACGTATCTAAATAATCAATAATGTGAAAAATAACCGAGTAGCGACAGCGGGCAACAGGGTAGGGCACCATGGCCATACAGCTAAAGACAGCTACATAAACTGAGAAAACAAGTTTTAGCTTTGAAAAAGGGTAGTGAGAGTAAAAAGAACTTATTTAGAGTACAAATTACATGCTGACAATAACAGGCTAATCGAGTAATACACCATAAGTACAGCGGACTCGCGCTAATGCGGCCATCCCTTGCACACATGGGTGACTGTGTAAGTAGGCTGTTTAGGTTTTCTTATTGCTAACGCCACGTAGCGCTCTGTATGAAAATCACGGGCTGTGCTGTGTGCAGTCTGTAGCTAGTTTGCATTGTTGTCTGCCATTGTAGTGTTCGGCAGCTGGATGTTAACAGCACATAGCGTTGGGCAGTTGGAGGTGAGCCGCTAGCAGTGGTGGATGTGGGGAGAGAAATTGCGGAGTTTTGAAATTTGTAAGACTGGATGTCATGAACTGCTATGTACACTCCTGGAAATTGAAATAAGAACAACGTGAATTCATTGTCCCAGGAAGGGGAAACTTTATTGACACATTCCTGGGGTCAGACACATCACATGATCACACTGACAGAACCACAGGCACATAGACACAGGCAACAGAGCATGCACAATGTCGGCACTAGTACAGTGTATATCCACCTTTCGCAGCAATGCAGGCTGCTACTCTCCCATGGAGACGATCGTAGAGATGCTGGATGTAGTCCTGTGGAACGGCTTGCCATGCCATTTCCACCTGGCGCCTCAGTTGGACCAGCGTTCGTGCCGGACGTGCAGACCGCGTGAGACGACGCTTCATCCAGTCCCAAACATGCTCAATGGGGGACAGATCCGGAGATCTTGCTGGCCAGGGTAGTTGACTTACACCTTCTAGAGCACGTTGGGTGGCACGGGATACATGCGGACGTGCATTGTCCTGTTGGAACAGCAAGTTCCCTTGCCGGTATAGGAATGGTAGAACGATGGGTTCGATGACGGTTTGGATGTACCGTGCACTATTCAGTGTCCCCTCGACGATCACCAGTGGTGTACGGCGAGTGTAGGAGATCGCTCCCCACACCATGATGCCGGGTGTTGGCCCTGTGTGCCTCGGTCGTATGCAGTCCTGATTGTGGCGCTCACCTGCACGGCGCCAAACACGCATACGACCATCATTGGCACCAAGGCAGAAGCGACTCTCATCGCTGAAGACGACACGTCTCCATTCGTCCCTCCATTCACGCCTGTCGCGACACCACTGGAGGCGGGCTGTACGATGTTGGGGCGTGAGCGGAAGACGGCCTAACGGTGTGCGGGACCGTAGCCCAGCTTCATGGAGACGGTTGCGAATGGTCCTCGCCGATACCCCAGGAGCAACAGTGTCCCTAATTTGCTGGGAAGTGGCGGTGCGGTCCCCTACGGCACTGCGTAGGATCCTACGGTCTTGGCGTGCATCCGTGCGTCGCTGCGGTCCGGTCCCAGGTCGACGGGCACGTGCACCTTCCGCCGACCACTGGCGACAACATCGATGTACTGTGGAGACCTCACGCCCCACGTGTTGAGCAATTCGGCGGTACGTCCACCCGGCCTCCCGCATGCCCAGTATACGCCCTCGCTCAAAGTCCGTCAACTGCACATACGGTTCACGTCCACGCTGTCGCGGCATGCTACCAGTGTTAAAGACTGCGATGGAGCTCCGTATGCCACGGCAAACTGGCTGACACTGACAGCGGCGGTGCACAAATGCTGCGCAGCTAGCGCCATTCGACGGCCAACACCGCGGTTCCTGGTGTGTCCGCTGTGCCGTGCGTGTGATCATTGCTTGTACAGCCCCCTCGCAGTGTCCGGAGCAAGTATGGTGGGTCTGACACACCGGTGTCAATGTGTTCTTTTTTCCATTTCCAGGAGTGTATATTATGATTTTTCAACACTATTAAGATCCAGAAAAAAGTAACTTTATGATGGATGTACTCCAAAAAAATGAGGGAGCACAAAAAGACATTTCCACTTCACAGGGATTGCATACATAATTTTTGTCAGTGACTTGGTAACTTGTCTGCTAGAGCAAGTTACAGTGATGCATCACTCTAGTGTTAAGATGTGACATAGGTATTAAACATGGCCATTTTTACTGTAATATTTTTTCTGCTTGAGCTTTCTCATGTTTAGATATAATTATTGCATTTGCTGCGGCTGTTTGCCAGGCATAGAATGATCCACCAATACCATTATTTCTACAAGGACTGCAGTGGGTCTGCACCTCTGGTAGCCCACCAATACCATAATCTCTACCAGGACTACAGTGGGTCTGCTCTGTGATGACCTACCAGCCAATACTCTTCAAAATTTCGACTGACTCTGCTGTGGGTTTGCTCTGTTGTGGACCAATACCTGTCTGCATGTCAAGAGTCAGCACTGTCTTTCCGTTGGAAGGACAACAGTACTTCTTCAAGATTGCATGGAAATCCACTACTTCCGTGTGCATTTTCTTTTACTGCTCAGACTTTGAGAAAAAAAAACACTGCAATTTTACTGTGATGGATGATCAGGACTGTCTTTATGGACTGTGAGAAAATTTTAGCTTTTGACCAACATTGTATCAATAAGTGTGTCATTTCTTTGTTATTGTAATTGTGAAAAAAATTTTAACAATTATGTATTGGCCAGTGCCCAAAAAAATTTGTAAATTTTTTTCTGGGGAGCATGGGGGCTATGTAAGTAGGCTGTTTAGGTTTTCTTATTGCTAACGCCACGTAGCGCTCTGTATGAAAATCACTGGCTGTGCTGTGTGCAGTCTGTGGCTAGTTTGCATTGTTGTCTGCCATTGTAGTGTTGGGCAGCTGGATGTTAACAGCACATAGCGTTGGGCAGTTGGAGGTGAGCCGCTAGCAGTGGTGGATGTGGGGAGAGAAATTGCGGAGTTTTGAAATTTGTAAGACTGGATGTCATGAACTGCTATGTATATTATGATTTTTCAACACTATTAAGATCCAGTAAAAAATAACTTTATGATGGATGTACTCCAAAAAAATGAGGGAGCACAAAAAGACATTTCCACTTCACAGGGATTGCATACATAATTTTTGTCAGTGACTTGGTAACTTGTCTGCTAGAGCAAGTTACAGTGATGCATCACTCTAGTGTTAAGATGTGACATAGGTATTAAACATGGCCATTTTTACTGTAATATTTTTTCTGCTTGAGCTTTCTCATGTTTAGATATAATTATTGCATTTGCTGCGGCTGTTTGCCAGGCATAGAATGATCCACCAATACCATTATTTCTACAAGGACTGCAGTGGGTCTGCACCTCTGGTAGCCCACCAATACCATAATCTCTACCAGGACTACAGTGGGTCTGTTCTGTGATGACCTACCAGCCAATACTCTTCAAAATTTCGACTGACTCTGCTGTGGGTTTGCTCTGTTGTGGACCAATACCTGTCTGCATGTCAAGAGTCAGCACTGTCTTTCCGTTGGAAGGACAACAGTACTTCTTCAAGATTGCATGGAAATCCACTACTTCCGTGTGCATTTTCTTTTACTGCTCAGACTTTGAGAAAAAAAAACACTGCAATTTTACTGTGATGGATGATCAGGACTGTCTTTATGGACTGTGAGAAAATTTTAGCTTTTGACCAACATTGTATCAATAAGTGTGTCATTTCTTTGTTATTGTAATTGTGAAAAAAATTTTAACAATTATGTATTGGCCAGTGCCCAAAAAAATTTGTAAATTTTTTTCTGGGGAGCATGGGGGCTATGTAAGTAGGCTGTTTAGGTTTTCTTATTGCTAACGCCACGTAGCGCTCTGTATGAAAATCACTGGCTGTGCTGTGTGCAGTCTGTGGCTAGTTTGCATTGTTGTCTGCCATTGTAGTGTTGGGCAGCTGGATGTTAACAGCACATAGCGTTGGGCAGTTGGAGGTGAGCCGCTAGCAGTGGTGGATGTGGGGAGAGAAATTGCGGAGTTTTGAAATTTGTAAGACTGGATGTCATGAACTGCTATGTATATTATGATTTTTCAACACTATTAAGATCCAGTAAAAAATAACTTTATGATGGATGTACTCCAAAAAAATGAGGGAGCACAAAAAGACATTTCCACTTCACAGGGATTGCATACATAATTTTTGTCAGTGACTTGGTAACTTGTCTGCTAGAGCAAGTTACAGTGATGCATCACTCTAGTGTTAAGATGTGACATAGGTATTAAACATGGCCATTTTTACTGTAATATTTTTTCTGCTTGAGCTTTCTCATGTTTAGATATAATTATTGCATTTGCTGCGGCTGTTTGCCAGGCATAGAATGATCCACCAATACCATTATTTCTACAAGGACTGCAGTGGGTCTGCACCTCTGGTAGCCCACCAATACCATAATCTCTACCAGGACTACAGTGGGTCTGTTCTGTGATGACCTACCAGCCAATACTCTTCAAAATTTCGACTGACTCTGCTGTGGGTTTGCTCTGTTGTGGACCAATACCTGTCTGCATGTCAAGAGTCAGCACTGTCTTTCCGTTGGAAGGACAACAGTACTTCTTCAAGATTGCATGGAAATCCACTACTTCCGTGTGCATTTTCTTTTACTGCTCAGACTTTGAGAAAAAAAAACACTGCAATTTTACTGTGATGGATGATCAGGACTGTCTTTATGGACTGTGAGAAAATTTTAGCTTTTGACCAACATTGTATCAATAAGTGTGTCATTTCTTTGTTATTGTAATTGTGAAAAAAATTTTAACAATTATGTATTGGCCAGTGCCCAAAAAAATTTGTAAATTTTTTTCTGGGGAGCATGGGGGCTATGTAAGTAGGCTGTTTAGGTTTTCTTATTGCTAACGCCACGTAGCGCTCTGTATGAAAATCACTGGCTGTGCTGTGTGTAGTCTGTGGCTAGTTTGCATTGTTGTCTGCCATTGTAGTGTTGGGCAGCTGGATGTTAACAGTGCATAGCGTTTGGCAGTTGGAGGTGAGCCGCCATCAGTGGTGGATGTGGGGAGAGAAGTGGCGGAGTTTTGAAATTTGTACGACTGGATGGATGTCATGAACTGCTATGTATATTATGATTTTTCAACACTATTAAGGTAAATACATTGTTTGTTCTCTATCAAAATCTTTCATTTGCTAACTATGCCTATCTGTAGTTAGTGCCTTCCGTAGTTTGAATATTTTATTTAGCTGACAATAGTGGCGCTCGCTGTATTGCAGTAGTTCGAGTAACCAAGATTTTTGTGAGGTAAGTGATTTGTGAAACGTATAGGTTAATGTTAGTCAGGGCCATTCTTTTGTAGGGATTTTTGAAAGTCAGATTGCATAGGGCTAAAAATATTGTGTGTCAGTTTAAACACAGTCGCATATAATTTTTCTAAGAGGACGTTTCAACTGATTAGTGGAAGTATCAGATTATAGAATTATCTGAAATTTCATTTAAACACGGACTAGGGGCTATCCTTTATTAAAATCCTTTATTATATTTCACACTTAACCATTGTAACTGCCAGTGATGGCATGTAAGGCTCTCCAGGCACTCGCCAAATCCAAATCCTTCCTGTGCATACCGTGATTCAACCAATCACACGTTGTCCACTTCACACCTCGTCCAGCTTCGCTTAACATTGATTAAAAAAATATGTGACTGATGAGGAGCGACTCGACCATCACAAGCCATTCTTTCCAACGCCCCACGCACAGTCATTATGCTAAATGGACTACTGCCGACACTTTGGAACTCACGAGTAGTTCCTTCCGATGATATCATGCGATTTCTTACAACCCTCCTCCGCAAAGAGCGACGATCGCTGTCCGTCAGTACACGAGATCGGCCTGTTTTAGGTTTAGGTGCACTTGTTCCCTGGCATTTCTAGCTTACAGTCGCATCACCAACAGTCGACTTTGGCAGCTTTAAAAGGGTTCAAATGACCCTGATGAATTTTTTACTGAGTCTATATTCGAAGTGACTTAGTTCTTCTGGCCGACCTATTCTGCTGGTATTCTTCTTTTGTGCTGGCTACTAACCCTCGGTGACACCCAGTTATCGATTCTCCACAACATAAGTGCGTCTGTACACTTTTTATTAGGCAATATGTGTAAATTCACTGATACTAGTGATTTTACAGTGTCATTCCTATATGAAGTTCTCTCTTTTGTCAACTCATGCATAGAGGCTGTTGCTATCTCCTAATGTTCTCTCGTAATCGACATATTTAGCTTTCATCTTATTGTCATTTTTGCTGTGTATGTCTGAATTCATTACATCGTTCGACACTATGTCACGAGAATAGAGCTATCCTAGCTCGAGATCATAAAAGAAGGTTGTATACGTGGAAGAACCCTGGAGATACTGACAGGTTTCAGATAGATTATATCATGGTAAGACAGAGATTTAGGAACCAGATTTTAAATTGTAAGACATTTCCAGGGGCAGATGTGGACTCTGATCACAATCTATTGGTTATGAACTGTAGATTAAAACTGAAGAAACTGCAAAAAAGTGGGAATTTCAGAAGATGGGACCTTGATAAACTGACTAAACCAGAGGTTGTACAGAGTTTCAGGGAGAGCATAAGGGAACGATTGACAGGAATGGGGCAAAGAAATAGTGGAAGAAGAATGGGTAGCTTTGAGGGATGAAGTAATGAAGGCAGCAGAGGATAAAGTAGGTACAAAGACGAGGGCTACTAGAAATACTTGGGTAACAGAAGAAATATTGAATTTAATTGATGAAAGGAGAAAATACAAAAATGCAGTAAATGAAACAGGCAAAAAAATACAAACGTCTCAAAAATCGACAGGAAGTGCAAAATGGCCAAACAGGGATGGCTAGAGGACAAATATAAGGATGTAGAGGCTTATCTCACTAAAGGGTAAGATAGATACTGCCTACAGGAAAATTAAAGAGACCTTTGGAGAAAAGAGGACCACTTGTATGAATATGAAGAGCTCAGATGGAAACTCAGTTCTAAGCAAAGAAGGGAAAGCAGAAAGGTTGAAGGAGTATATAGAGGGTCTATACAAGGGCGATGTACTTGAGAACAATATTATGGAAATGGAAGAGGATGGAGATGAAGATGAAATGGGAGATATGATACAGCGTGAAGAGTTTGACAGAGCACTGAAAGACCTGAGTCAAAACAAGGCCCCAGGAGTAGACAACGTTCCATTAGAACTACTGACAGCCTTGGGAGAGCCAGTCTTGAGAAAACTCTACCATCTGGTGAGCAAGATGTATAAGACAGGCGAAGTACCTTCAGACTTCATGAAGAATATAATAATTCCAATCCCAAAGAATGCAGATGTTGACAGATGTGAAAATTACCGAACTATCAGTTTAATAAGTCACGGCTGCAAAATACTAACACGAATTCTTTACAGACGAATGGAAAAACTGGTAGAAGCCGACCTCGGGGAAGATCAGTATGGATTCCGTAGAAATATTGGAACACGTGAGGCAATACTGGCCTTACGACTTATCTTAGAAGATAGACTAAGGAAAGGCAAACCTACGTTTCTAGCATTTGTAGACTTAGAGAAAACTTTTGACAATGTTGACTAGAATACTCTCTTTCAAATTCTGAAGGTGGCAGGGGTAAAATACAGGGAGCGAAAGGCTATTTACAATTTGTACAGAAACCAGATGGCAGTTATAAGAGTCGAGAGGCATGAAAGGGAAGCAGTGGTTGGGAAGGGAGTTAGACAGGGTTGTAGTGTATCCACCATGCTATTCAATCAGTATATTGAGCAAACAGTCAAGAAAACAAAATTCCGGAGTAGGTATTAAAATCCATGGAGAAGAAATAAAAACTTTGAGGTTCGCCGATGACATTGTAATTCTGTCAGACACAGCAAAGGACTTGGAAGAGCAGTTGAACGGAATGGACAGTGTCTTGAAAGGAGGATTAAGATGAACATCAACAAAAGCATAGCGAGGATAATGGAATGTAGTCGAATTAAGCCGGGTAATGCTGAGGGAATTAGATTAGGAAACGAGACACTTAAAGTAGTAGATCAGTTTTGCTATTTGGGGAGCAAAATAACTGATGATGGTCGAAGTAGAGAGCATATACAATGTAGACTGGCAATGGCCAGGAAAACGTTTCTGAAGAAGAGAAATTTGTTAATATCGAGTATATATTTAAGTGTCAGAAAGTCGTTTCTGAAAGTATTTGTATGGAGTGTAGCCATGTATGGATGTGAAACATGGACGATAAATAGTTTGGTCAAGAATAGAATAGAAGCTTTCGAGATGTGGTGCTAGAGAAGAATGCTGAAGATTAGATGGGTAGATCACATATCGAATGAGGATGTATTGAATAGGATCGGGGAGAAGAGATGTTTGTGGCACAACTTGACAAGGAGAAGCGATCGGTTGGTAGGACATGTTTTGAGGCTTAGAGGGATCACCAATTTTGTATTCGAGGGCAGCGTGGAGGGTAAAAATCGTAGAGGGAGACCAAGAGATGAATACACTAAGAAGATTCAGAAGGATGTAGGTTGCAGTACGTACTGGGAGATGAAGAAGCTTGCACAGGACAGAGTAGCATGGAGAGCTGCATCAAACCAGTCTCAGGACTAAAGACCACAACAACAACAACAGCTCGAGATGCAATTAGGTGTCAATCTGTTTCTTAAGGCTTCTTCATTGTAAACTAATTGGTTTTTGTACTCCCACTTTTTCGCCAGTCTGTTACATTCTACTCCAGTTATGAGTAGCTGAAATTATACTTTTATCGAAAATTATCCAATAAACACCTCGACTGTTAGAATAATGTAAGTACTTTCTGTGTCATCCATTTTACAACTACCAATTCAGTTTCCTATACAGCACTCCAAAAATATTTTAATACAATTGTCGTGCCAGGAAGTCATTATCACTAGTAATTACCTTTCAGCATTCTCCGCAAGTTACTGTAAATGCTTATTACGTAGCTTGTCGGTAATCTCTGTTTACCTTACCACACCCACTCGTTAAAATTATGCTCATATTCATTTACATAGCCTCTCGTAGAGTAAGATTTGGATAGATTGGCGTTCGGGCTGCAGTTTGTCCAAACATTGACTCAGTTTAACAAGTAATTTTGAAATATAAAATCTTCTTCACGAGAGAGCAATAAAAATTAAAAATAACGTATTTTGCAGCATAATATAGTTCTACAAACAGGGTTGAAGCAAAAAATTAACAACAGAAATGCCTTCATCAAAATGAAATAAAATTCAATGAACAGAATTAAAATCGACTTACCCAGCACATAGAGTAGGGTAACTACAATAATCATTACAATGTACGTTCCTTGGACACAGACAAGGAAACAGAAAAAAAAAGAAACGTTATAGGTTGTGCAGTAAGGCAATTTTCAGAGTTCAATAAGATCATCTCCATAGCCCTGAGCTAAGCTTTGGTTTCCAACTAATCCCATCAGAAACTAGTCACTACGACAAACTGCTACCAACTTTCCGCAGCACTGCCTACGCCTACATAAGAGTGCAGTCTTGTCTTCAATAAACGTAAAAATGTATCACTCTCACAGAGGAAAATAACAAGGCCCTGAATGGTGGGCTCCATATGGTTCCCAAGTTGTTCAGAGACCGTAAACCATAAAATTACCAAATAAGAAGCAACCAGTCGCTAGATCATGTTTTCTTTATTTACTTTTGCAAATCGATTTCAGCTGATTGACAGCCATCATCGGTGCTTTCAACGTGTATGTTCCCTGAGTAACAACACTATCTTAAACAAACGCCAAACATAAAGTGACACACAGAGAAATGACCAAGAAGGTTATCTTCTTTGGATAAATGGCGGGAACCAATCACTCACGCTCACAGATTAATAAAAACAAGATCGCCTTCTTTGCAATAAAACATACAAATCAATAATCCTAACTCCGTATAAATAACAAACGAAAATTGCTCTCGCTTTCACACAACACGCTGGCACTCACAGCACGCTATCAAAGTCAACCACAATTGATTCGTCCATTGGCTCATCCTGATGTTAGGAGCTACGAGTGCGGGCATAGACATTGTTACATTGTCGTTAGTTAACGGATTTCCGGGCGTTCCATAGCGGGCTACGCGAAGGCGTCGCTAAGAATATCAGGCGACTGACGCGGGTAGGTGAGATCTGTCTCGCTCGCTACATTGCCTGGCATACATGGCGCCTGAGTGCTGAAGCGGTGTGCTATGCTACGGACGTATCGAACTCAGTATTTATACTCGCATATGGTATGAAGTGTGGTGGGCCGCAAGGAAGTGTGGTAATTAGCAGCAATCGTCCCTGTGGTGAGGTGCAATGGACGGAATGTTATCACCGGACGGACCCTCAACTCTTAGCTGCAGATTGCTGAGACGTACTTTACTGATGGTGCACTGGAATTCCATTCAAGTAACTGTTGTATGTTGAGTCTTGTGAGCCTTCATTTATTAAACTCGTACCAACGATTTTGATTCACTGGCAACCGGTTCTACTGCAATTTAACTGGCAGCGCTTTGGCTAGCTGAAATAAATATAACAGTATTAGAGGCTTTCAAAGTGTTTTATATGGGCTTTCTCCACGTGGTGAGACTAAATTGTATTTGGTTACTTATCAAGAAACTCATTAGTTTTACTGTCAAGCACTAAGTATTACGTCTGTTGTTACAAGAAAATCTCTTGGAATTGGTAATAGATGCATATAATGATTTCCATGGTGAATGGTGTGCCGAGTATTTCTTAGGCGATTATTTTCGGTACGAATTTCACTATCCATGGCCCGTCGTCGTCGTGCACTTTTTATGTAATTACAAAAAAATGGTTCAAATGGCTCTGAGCACTATGGGACTCAACTGCTGAGGTCATTAGTCCCCTAGAACTTAGAACTAGTTAAACCTAACTAACCTAAGGACATCACACACATCCATGCCCGAGGCAGGATTCGAACCTGCGACCGTAGCGGTCTCGCGGTTCCAGACTGCAGCGCCAGAACCGCGCGGCCACTTCGGCCGGCCATGTAATTACATACGTGACATGTGTATAACTGTGCTTCCTTTATGTTGTAGTAAAGTGGCCGATTATTACGAATTGCTTTCGTAATTTATAAACTACCCGAAAATCTGTAAGGTGACTGAAGTGTTAAATCGGCGTCCAGCAGAAATTATGTTACTTCTTTTAATCATTGAAGCTTTTACTCTGCTTGCTATTCTTGCGAGTGGTGAAATAACTCCAATTTACATCTGAAACTCCGTCTCTTACAACTGTGTTAGATTCCCTTGAAGACTGCTTCCATAACTGTAGTAGGTTAACTGAAGGTTGCAAGAAACGTAGTAGAAAGGGCACCCACAGCTGCGACTAATCGTCTTGGGGATTAGGAAGCCACTTCAATCATATTAGTCCTTTTAGTATCCGATCAAAATAGGATTAGTGACGCTGAAAACCATATCCTTAGGTGACATTAACAAAGTTGGTGTGAGTTTCTTAAGTACCTCGGAACATGGAACCCAACAGTCGTTGTCAGCATTGGTTGTCAGATAACAAATGTTGGGTTACATGTTTCGAGTTACTTGGCTCCTACGAGTTGGTTACATGTCCCCTCAGGATGTCGTTTCCAGTGCTTCGAAACCGGTTGTGATCTGGTAACAAAAAGATTAAATACAGCTGAAGAGGCTTTTCAATCCCCAAGATAATTGAAGATTTTTTGCTGTGGTACATTTTCTTCCAGGATTTCCTTACCTGTAATAGGTTTAAGTGATTCTTCCTTGAAAAATTTTGTTCTTGCATTTGTTAAGATTTCTTGAAAATTACCTTTTTTAAACTATGCTACATTTCCTTTGTTGCACCTCTCATAAACACTAAAAGAGAACAGTTGTGTCAGAACTTTACTTTTACAGAGTCATGTACCTTACCGCTCCGTCCACAATGCACTCCTATACTTCATCAATAGCAATTCACACTCTAACCACGCACGCTCCCTGCATAAAATTACTTGTTAACCAGTACATCCAATACACTGCTTGTGCACTGCCGCATACACAATTAAGGATCACCTAACTATCAAGATGCAGCTGCCAGCTACTAAAGCACAAATTTAGTGCTCTTCTTGAGCCACAACCTCCACCTCCAATGGAATTCCCTCTCAACGCCCCACGCTGACCATTAGTGTTGTCCCGTAGATAGCCTGTTGGCATGCCAGCATGGGTAAGGCTTCCCGTCCTTCGTCCTCAGTAGCTGACTCTCTTACTTCTGGCACTGATTTACACTGCGCCAAGAGGTGCTCACAGAAATCAGTTGCTTGTGGCGCTTGTGTGACACACCGCTAAGCATGACTCTCTGGTTATGGGCAAGACAAACGAGCGGCTCAAGCCACTGTACTTCATATGGAAGATATGCATCTTCTAGCACTGGATACCCCTTATCTAAGGGACACAGTACGACCTTAACGGGCCTATCAGGGCGGACATGCTGCATGTTCCCGCCTGCAACGCAAGCACGCTCGTCTTGTTTACTATCTCGGCCCTCCCTGACGTGACGTCGTAGCTTGACACCATCATGGCGAATCAGTACCTAAAATCGACACTGAGATTCGATTTTGGAAACGGCTTTGCTAGACCAAACGCACTCCATGTCGACGTTGCAGTACTGGAACCACTCTACGCAGTCCGACACCTTGCCCATCAGTGAGACTGGCCGGGGGCGAAAGTCGGACCAACGCAGTCGATATGACCAGAAACTGCAGCATGATGGCAATCGATGCACTTATTGTACTAGAGGAAGCCATTATGATGGTGAGGCGTGACTCACTGTCATCGTTCTAGACGATAGGCCACACAGAAAATGGCGTTCTCCGAAACGCCCCAAACGACGCTGTAGGACCACGTCAGAACACGGCAGCTCCCTCTAGCAGGAGGAAGAAGAACGTATATTGCTGGACGCCGGCCATAAGGCTGACACCATTGTCAATAACTCCACCCCCGAAAGACGGACGGCGGAGCTCAAAGACTGAGTCTGTTTGTCAGTCTTCTGCGACGAACAGTGATCAACATCAAGGTTCCAATGCAGACTGCCAGGCCACTCGGTCTCTCCCTATCAATCACCTCGACGTTATGGAGCAAGATCCAGTTTCTGAGAGGAATAACACTAGCCACAGGAGTCGATTATACATTCTTGCAAAAAGTGCGAAAAACCACATAGCCGAACCTTTATGGTTACGCAACGTACTGGCGCCTGGTGGTCCCACAGACTCCATTGTGGAGATTTTAGTGCGTGACGGTATCGAAGCCGCCGACATCATGTATCCCTCCTCCGCAGAGGGATGAATGGTCACGGCACTTCACAGCCGATTCATTAATGTTTATGCACCGTCGAGCACCACCATACGTCGTGACAAAGCACCGTGAAGAAGGCACTATAGTCCTCTCGCGACGACATGACAACTGCAGAGGTCCCCACTATACATCACTTTGAAGCAGAAGTGCACCAACACCGCCGACAGTTAATCTCAGACCTTACGACGCAAGGTCGCTCCTGTACGACGCAAGTAATCGTAGTGAAAGTAATGGAGGATCGTTTTCGTCTTCTTTTCCAGGGAAGAGCCGTAGGCGACGAGGCTGCTGTGTAAGCGCTACAAGAGGTGGTACACACTATCGACACGGCAACAGCGGCGGCATTAATAGAGGAAGTCTCGTCTGTGGAGGTGGGGGATGCCTTGGCCAAAGGTGCGGTCAGTGAGTCTCAAGGGCCCAAAGTGAGTCTCAAGGCCCCAATGGATTACCAGTCGAGTTTTACCGGTTTTTACGTGATATCACGAAGCCCCACTGGGATACAATGTACCGATAGTTCGCGCCCACGGACTGCACAGTGCCACATTCCTTCTCATTCCGGTACGTAGCCCAGTAGGAGGGCAGTCGGTCAGTGACAATCGACCCCTTATGTTATTGAACGCCGACTACCAGATCGCATTATGAAGATATAACGAATAATTCTCGCCTCAGAACAGATACTGCAGGGGAAGGCACTGACATGTAAACAGCTACCTGCACTGCACGGAATTAATATACCTCGCTTTGGCATGACGCCTGCGAGCGGCGATCGTCTTCATCGATTTCAATCGGGCCTTCCAATGGAGTGGACCATAGCTTTCTCCTACAGGTGACCGACTTTTACTACCAGGCTTATCCACATCCTGCAGTGATTTCTGGCAACAGCCAGCTATCAGGTGCAGAGCATCAGACGGAGGGTTGGCACAGTACCGATCAAGAGGTTTCTACTCCAAGGTTGCCCCCTTTCTTCGTACCTCCATTCGCTTGAGCGACACTTCGTGGGTCTCAATCACAGGCTCTCTGGTTTCACCCTGCTGGACATCACTTTCTGTTATATGGCGTACGCGGACGTCCTGCTACTGCTGGTTCGTTCCGCTGATAAAGTCCACAGTTTACTAAACCGTGTCGCGCTATGTGGACGGGCTGTGGTCCGTCTTCTGGGTAAAAGGTGCGGTCTCGGGTCTGGCACTGTTGCTCCCCTCTTTCCAGCGGTATTTAGGAGTCACATTTGTGATGCATGTGCGCGGGACGGTAGCGGCAAACTACCGACGGCAGCTACAGATTGTGCTCTTGACGCTGCGCCAGAACATGCTCTGCGAGCTTGAACCAGCACCAATGTGAGGAATACATGAACGACTACGTGGCATCAAAACTGTGGCTCACGTCTTCCTCCTATAGGTGACGGTAGGTAGCAAACCTCCGATTATTTTCTGTTCACAGATCACACATATTCAAAGAACATTATGACACTCTTACACTCCACCTACGAGATGCAAGGGCTGGAAATGGTTAACGTCCGAACGAGGCAGCTGTCCTTTATACGAGCAATATGTGGAAACGATGGGCTACGGGTCGCCTATTGGAGGTCCTAATGCCAGTCTCTCACGTCCCTTGGGAGTGGACAAGAAAATTACAGTTGCACGTTTTCCTGAACAAAGATTGTTTCAGCTGAAGTAGCACAAACAATACACAAAGCTATTTTAGTTTATTTTTTGTTGTAACATACGATTTGACAACATTTTCATTTGCACACATTTACTAGTAATACTCACTTAGTTACAAGGTAAATACAGAAAAAGGCACATACTGTTGACCCGTGGAGCCTATCGCCTTGGGAGAATTTTTGGGAATATTAAGTGGCAACGCCTTAAGAGCCATAGTTCATTTCTTGCTTATGGTCGGGTTAAAGTACATATGCCAAATAGGGGTAAAGCTGAGCTTCGTTCCTTCCATTTTCGGAAAATTGGAAAATTGTGGTAAGTTCTATGGCACCTAACTGCTGAGATTACCGGTCTCTAGGCTTGCACACTACTTAATCTAACTTAAACTAACTTACGCTAAGGACAACACACACACACACACACACACACACACACAGACACCCATGCTCGAGGGAGGACTTGAACCTCCGACGAAGGGAACCGCCCGAACAGTGACAAAGCGCCCTAGACCGCTCGGCTACCCAGCGCGGCTCATTTTTGGAGATAAAACTTAGTTGTGTAAAGAGATGCGTCACGAAGCAGGCCACAAAAACGGCGCGGGGGGGGGGGGGGAGGGGAGGGCGCGGTAGCGTCTTTATGTAGAAGGCAATGTAAACCACTTCATTAATGACATAAAACGTGTATCCACCGGACTTGTGATCTATAACTGAAAAAGTGACATGATCATCTGATCATTGGCAAAAGATTCCGGAACGGTCCACCATTCAGGTCTCAGGGAGGGGGCTTGCAAGGAGGAGATGCCCATGAGAAAAAGATTGAATAACCAACGAAAGGATAACGTTCTACGAGTCTGGGCGAGGAATGTCAGGAGAATGAACGTGGTGGGCAATTGTAGCGTTGCTCTTGGGGGACGAAAAGAAAAAGAATTGTTATTTTATATTTTTTTTTGAAAAATGTCGAAAAAGTTAATATTTTGGTGGGCCACTTAGCAACAGAATCAGGGATTGATTACACTATTATAATAACATACGTCGAGCATTAAATACCTGAATAAGAGCAGCATATTGATATATATATTTGAGATCGTTCGGAAGAAATATTATCATTTCTGTGCATTTTTATACTCGCGATGTAGTCATACCCGGATCAACACTAAGGGACCAGAAGATTTATAGACTTTAAAAGAAATGCAACACTACACAAAAAAGTTGGTTCAGAAATAATAGGAAAACGATAATGTTCCTTCTGCCTCACGCTGCGTTCGGCCCATCAGCGTGATCGTAATTTGGTGATGAATTAACACAAAATAATTAACATTCAACTAAATAAGGAGATGGAATTATCAAGGTTAATTTACTAAAATAAGCACACTTATCTGTAACACACCTTTTTTTAATGCTACGTACCTTTTCATATTAATTTACAATAGATGACCATTGTGGTTAAATACTTTACACGTAACAGTCAAAATGTCCTCTTGATGCTGTCTGTTCGTAATCAGTTACAAGAAACTACATGTTTTCTGACTGAAAAAAATAACATTTAGCATATTCACTCAATATTTTCACATAGAATATAAAATACAGTTGCGGAACGCAGCAAGTCCGCGTCCGCCTTTCATAGAATACAAACAGTAAAAGGTGAGGCGCCAAAATCCTCATTTGTCTTGAAACAACAGAATTCTTTTTTATACCATTGATCGATACATGTACATAGAGATTTACAGGCACCGCGCAAGAACGGCAAAGATAAAGAATAATAGACTCTGTCACTGCTATGCGATGGTTCATTTCTTTTACTTTACAATAGTTCGATAACTTTAGGCCATCAGAAATTTACTATTGAGCGTATATTAATGTTTGTGAGGCGAAAATTACTAATATTACACAATACAGTAAACGTGAAAAGAATAACGCGAGAAATCAGTTTAGATATACTGGGCGTCAGTGATCTGATGTGGAAGTTATACAAGATTTATGGTCAGACGAGTATAAGGTGACACCAACTAGGACTGTTGATATTTTAAAAAATATCGTTTATCCGATATATCGATGTTTAAAAGTATATTGTTATGGGCTGTCGGTGTATCAAAGAAACTATTGATGTATCGACAGATATGATATCCTTGTACATGCTACAAAAATATCTGCTGTATGCTGTAGATAGACTGCCGATTTCAGAGCTGAATATTTAAGTATAAATCTATTGTTAGATATTCTATACATCAACAAGCTAGCAGGTTGGCTATCCCCCTTATGGCAATAATTGAAACGAAAATGGTGCACATTCAAGCTTGACGGTAGCCCCCTTGTTAACAGTGGTAACTGCATGTAAGTGGCACAACAACAGGTATCGGATTTGTGCAGAACACTTCATGTCGGTTTCCTCGTTTTTTTTCATTTCTGCGAACGCCAGAGGCGTAGCAGTTGTAGTGTCAAGATTGTGTGATGATACTCTGAGATGAGAAAACACACACACATGATTCCGCTACATTTACCGCTACATTTACCCGCTTGGCGTGCATTCGGCGGAGTCTAGAGTCTCGTCAGATCCCATCTATGCCCTACTAAAGTCAGTTTCCGTTCATGCAACATGCAGATTACGTTACAAGACAACAGGTGTGTCGTATATTCTAAATACAGAGGATTCGCCACTTCAGACGTAACATACCTTTTATTTCGTGAACGCTTACACAGATCGAAACGTGGTTTTCAGAAAATGCTAATACTAAAGACGTGAGGGGCAGGTATTATTTTGTTTGGTTAATGATTTTAGCGCTGGTGTTAAAGAAAAAGTGGTTCAAATAGTTCTGAGCACAATGGGACTTAACTGCTGTAGTCATCAGTCCCCTAGAACTTAGAACTACTTAAACCTAACTGACCTAAGGACATCACACATCTCCATGCCCTAGACAGGATTTGAATCTGCGACCTTAGCGGTCGCGTAGTTCCAGACTGTAGCGCCTAGAAAAGCTCCGCCAATCCGGCCGGCGGTGTTAAAGAAGATATTGAACCAAGTATGTTTCCTTAAATGCAATCGTATACTTTTTATAACTGCATTCGACAGCTCTTGAGAAGAAAATTACAGCGAAATAGCGTTTGTTAATGTTGACGTTGAAAGCTGTCGTAAGAAAATTCGAAAAATGGCTTAGAATTTAAGAGCACGGTGGCCGAAATCGGCATTAGCTGTTCAAACGCCGCCAAGCAGAGCTCTCGCGCTTCGCTGTGCAGAATGTCAACGCATTTGCCGGTTTACTTGTCTGCATTGCACGTCGCTTACTTCTGCTTTAACATTCGTTGCGTACAGACATGTACATCAATAAGGAGAAGTTGTATATACTACTTTTATATGGTTAATGTGAGAGAAATGTCGTTAAAAGAGTACAGAGGTATAGGGCTACCGATCCTGTTCGCTAATGTCTGACGCGCCAGGCAGTTGCGCGAATTATAAATACGCTAGTGCGGACAGACGGACAGGCTGGTCGAACGACAAAAAGAGTATAAGAAAGAATACTGAAACTGAGAGAGAACATGAAGAAGCTGTTCTGACTATGACGCTAATAAATCTGCACAGTGGTCGAGACATATTGCTAATGAATAAGGAATCAGGCAGAGGAGTGTCATTCGAATACTGCATCGGCAGAATTTCCATCCCTACCATCAGTCGCCACATGAGACACTCGAAGACCGTGATTTCGGACGTCGTACAGAATTTTGTCGGTTTGCCCTTCAGCAGCTGAGAGACGATTCTAAGTTTTCCAATATGAGCTCGCTACAGGTGAAGCAAAGTTTACTAATCATGCTGAGCCGTGGCGGCTCTGTTTGCTGCCCAGACTACCTCTGGTACCGGTATCAATATCACCTCCCTTGTGACTTACCTTAGGTTTTCCTAGTTGAGGCGCGGAGGCTCAGAGTGGCGGGAAAAGTCGGGAACGGCACGTGACGGAAAGAAGAGGGTTGGAGTAGTAGTGTCTGGTGGCGGGGCTTGGTTGGGAACATTTGACAAGGACAATGCATGTACTCAGCCGGATTGCCGAGCAACTTTTCGATTGTTGGGCAGCCGCTAAGGAAGGTGACTGTCCTCTGGAGCTCTGGTGACGGGGGCCTCCTTCTGTTACCTGAGGAGGTTCTCTTTTTTTTTTTTTTTGCATATTTCTTGAAGCCTTCAGCTGTCAGTCTCTTTGTTTCCTGTACAATTGTACAATTTCGGTCTTAAGCCATTTTCAAGTATCTAAGACGGAAGTATCATACATTGGATACATTAGTGACACCTGTGATTTCGATATAGGGGCAAGTCATATCGGTAGATATACTAGGCGTTTTATTACTTTATGGCAGATTTTTTAGTAGCAGATTGTGACATATACGTCGTTGCTACTATGACATCATGCTATGCTCATAAAATACTGGGGCTAGAACTTTGCTTCCGCCGTTTTTTCTCGTAGTTCGAGGCCGTATTGTGAGCATCTTACAAAAAAAAAATTACGTTTCAAAGTATTGGCCATCGCTGGCCACTACTTTCTCGCATCTTTCGGGCAGCATACGAATCCCGCGAGGAAGAACTGAGCGTCTTTCGAGAAGATCCATGCATCGATCCAATTTTGCAATTGTTCATATGACAGGAACCGCTGCGCAGCCAGGTCGTGTGCCATTGAACTAAAAGGTTGGTAGTCAAAGGGAACAGTGTCTGGAGAATACGGCGGGTGGGGTAGGACTTCCCATGTCAACCTTTCCAGGTATGTTTTGGCGGGTTGGTTACATGGGGTCGAGCACTGTCATGCTGCTATATCACCTTTTCGTGTCTGTCGCTGTAGTGTGGCCGTTTGTTTTTCAGTGATCGGCTCGAACACATCAAATGCTGTCGATAACGATCGCCTGTGATTGTTCCCGTCGGTTGCAGTAGCATGGAAAGTTTCTCTCTTTCACAACCTTGCCGGTCTTCAGACTCCGACTGGTCCCGGCGGAGGTTCGAGTCCTTCCTCGGGCATGGGTATGTGCGTTTGTCCTTAGGATAATTTAGGTTAAGTGGTGTGTAAGCTTAGGGATTGATGACCTTAGCAAGTTAAGTCGCATAAGATTTCACACACATTTGAACATTTGAACATGTCTCAGTGTCAAAATGACCGTTCTTGAAGCATGGAAACAATTTTCTACAAAGTTCTGTCACTAACAGGGGTCTCATCATAGGTCTTACAAAACTTTCTATGAGCTTCAGCCTCATATTTATTCATATCAAAGCAGATAATTAAAACCTCCCGTAGACGACGAGAACTGGGCTCGTAGGTTGACATATTCAGGCGAGGATAACTTTAAGATGCAATCAAAAATTGACTAATATTTTGATGGTGTTATGTCCTCAAATGCCTAAACTTACTGTATGACACTTACAATCTATGACTTGCGCCACTACTAACGCCGTCTACTGCAAAACGGTGGAAGTCAAGTTGTAGACCTAATAAATCCGAGGTGTTCACGCTTAGGAGCACGTTACTTTCGAGCAGTTGCAAAGCTCTGATACACAACGCATTTAACACCAGATAGATTACAATTATTTTACATAAATTTGCTACTTAGCTTGCATATGCCTTTGTTCTTAGTTATATTAAATTATCGTTCATCACTGGTATTAATATGACTTGTGTAGTTCCTTTAAAGTAACCTGTAAATATTTGTTCTGTTACTGTAGGAGCAGGTAATATTTTAATAGTTGGTACAAAGATCTCATATATCACATCCGTCACAGAACTCTAACGAAACAGAACTGATAACTACGGGAGTCGAGTAAAAACTGCTGTATGGTTGCGTGATATTTCACATTACAGTCATATTTATTAATGATTGTAGCGACATTTTGCATTCTATGCTTCTGTAATGATTCGCCGTAGAACTAATAGAAAGTTGTCTACGAATTTCCCATTTCGATTTTTTCCATTATATCAATGATTTTTCTTTCTGTAACTTATGTAACATTTGAAGTGATCCATCTGTATTAGGTATTTTGTGGTTGGTGTCTTTTAAGTGTGCAGCAAATGTGGATGGGTTATTGTCGCTTATAGCTGCGGACCCTATCCCAGTGAAAATTTGAGGAGGAGTTAAAAAGATAATTCGCGGTGGGGAGACTGCACTGTAACATACTGACTGTGGACATTCTGGCGCTGTACTTTTTTTGTTTGCAGGAAAATTGGTGCAATATTATTGTGTCGTGCTCGGCGAGTTATACGTATTTGATTGATCTGCAGTGTGCCTTGGGTTGAGAGTGGCCAATAGTTGTTAGCTCTTCTTCTTTGAAACCACGTGATTCTGTTAATTGTGTGCACTCGCTTGGGGTGTGATATTACGAATTGAAGTGGTAACAGCGCTGACTATCACTGTACCCGGTGGTAATGTCATGGTAATGGGTATGAATTTGAAATTTAATTGTGGTTTAGTAAAGTGTATTTATTGTAACCCACCTTGATGTGGTTAACTCATAACTGAATTACATAGGACTACCGATGAGTGAAATATTCTGCTTTGCTCAAGGGTTTAACTGCAACTGCTCTGTTTGTAATTGCACCTTGTCAGTTACGTGTATTCGCTTATCATCTTACCCAGACAGAGGTATATGTATTTCCTGTGTACGACAAATGCATTCTAATTATCTCTGTAAATCTTAGCGAGTTCCCCTGATCTGATTAAAAGCTTTATATATATATATATATATATATATATATATATATATATATATATATATATATATATATATATATATATATGTTTGGCTTTAACTATTTGTTTTATCTAAGGTTACGAACTGTATTTATCTTGCTAAAGCGAGTTTCATCATTTGTAAGTGTCTATTCTGTTATAATTTGAGGGTGCTGCCTCGCATGGGATTTATGTTCACAATTCGAAAGGGTACTGTACCCTTACATAGCATCGATCATATACATAGAGTGACCATAAACTAAAGCAAAACTCTGCAGTGCGGGCAAAACTGTGTGAGTGGGTGAGCGAGATTCGACTGTTACAGTCCGTGAGTGGAAGTCGCGTGTACGAGAGGCTGTAGATCGTTGCTCAGTAACGAGGCCGGAGATTAGTGGCAGAATATAGGCATAATGGCACACAGTATTTTATTTCTGTTGAGGGTTCATAAATGTTGGTTTACAAAGGGGTGTTTTAATTAATAAAATCCAGTATTTGAGAAAGGACATGTTACCATTGAATAGCTTTCCTTCGATTTCACTATAAGAGAAGAGCACTTTAATGAATCTGATGCAAAATTGATTAAATGTAAATTCAGCTTCAGCGTATGCGAAAAATAAAGTTCGGTACGAAACTGGATGGACGTTATACTGTATATGGCGACTGTGACAGGACACTAACCTGCTATCTTTGGATATGACAGAGAAGACGATACAGCAGACGGTGAGTCCACAGCATTTCAGCACAGTGGCACTTTGATATTAATTGAACTCAACGTTGTGTAGGAATGAACAGCAATAGAAACAATCAATAGTGTTACTGACTTTATGCTGCAAGTGAACTTTTCAATTAAGAGCAGGCATAAGTTGTATAGAACAGTGATTGTTATGAACAGTGTTAATATGGCTAATTTTGAACATAAGCCGCGATCGCAATCAGGGAGATTCTGAACAGTTAAACTAAGCAAAGTCTCGGAGACGACCCGCTCGGAAACTCTGTCAGAGGGACAAGGGTCGGATGGCCTTAATTTTGTCATACAATTTGCTAACAGAGTCTTCCATTTGCCTAGACCATTCATTAGTTTGTATTTTTAAATCTGTAACATGCGGCTTCTTGCACGTTCTGGCGATCGATACTATCCTCTGTCTCTGTCACTGTGTGGCCGGTTCAGCGGATGATTTGACCCGAATCCGTCTTGTACATTGTATCCGTTTTTTCTGTGTCGCCGGCCGCGGTGGCCGGGAGGTTCTAGGCGCTTCAGTCCGGAACCGCGCGACTGCTACGGTCGCAGGTTCGAATTCTGCCTCGGGCATGGATGTGTGTGATGTCCTTAGGCTAGTTAGTTTTAAGTAGTTCTACGTTTATGAAAGCACTCGATAAAGTTTTACGCGAAAATTTGTTGAAATATGTAATGCCTTATTTGGACGATATTTTGATTAGCACAGCTTCGTGGGAAGAACATTTGAAAAATATTTATCGGGTACTTGAAACATTAAGAGAGTTGGAGTGACTGTTTATCTAGAAAAATCGGAATTCGCCAAGTTGCAAATGAAATTCCTTGGGCATATGGGACTGAACCGGATCCAACAAACACGGACACAGTAAGAAATTTTCCGTCACCTCAGTGCCGTAAGCTACTTAAGTTGTTTTTTTGCTTCTGTAATTTTTATCGTCCTTTACTTTCTGGATGCTGCTTAAATGACTTGCTGAAAAAGGGTAATATATGGAAATGGACTCATGAACATCAATAAGCGTTTGATTTAATAAAAAACCAACTGTGTGAAGCACCTATCCCTCACCACCCCGATTTAAGTAAAAATTTTATCTTGGGACCGGATCAAGTGATTATGCTCTTGGCACAGAACTGTATCAATTAACTGAAAATTGAGTCATTGAGCAACATACTATTGCATTTGCGAGTCGCGCATTCATGATCTGGGAGCAAAAACATACTGTCACGGAAAGAGAAGCACTTGCCATCGTTTGGAGTTTCAAAAAGTTTCGTTTTTATTTATTTGGAAGGCATACGGTCGCAATGACACATCACAAGGCATTATCACTTTTGATGAGTTGTAAATCGATGCACGACAGGCTAACCCGTTGGCCGTTAATAGTTCAGTAACACAGTTTCAAGATTCAGTATATGCCAGGAAAGCAGAACGTCGTGTCGGATGCGCTGTCAAGGCTATCAGTAGGATAAGATTCAGATATTGCTGCGCATCCACGCCAGAAAGATACAAGGATTCATTTTATAGGAGGTGTCGAAGGCGAGCGTCATATAAGCAAGATTCTCCGGAGTGTGCTCCCTGCCGCCGTTGGATAAGCAGCTGCAGCAGCAAGTCGTATACTCCTAGCTCACTCATTTCTTACATAGTTTAATTCTTAATTTCTTTGCGTGTTTTTGGTACTTGCATTGTTTGATACATAAATTTCGGGCGTATTATAGTATTTGAGAGTTGTAGCATCGCGTTTTAGTACCTGAATAGTGTAAATTCGCGTAGTCGTTTGTCTTTTGTTTTTGTTTTGAACGGCCAGTGTCGGTTGGTCAGTCAGTGTACTCCCTGCCGCCGTTGGATAAGCAGCTGCAGCAGCAAGTCGTATACTCCTAGCTCACTCATTTCTTACATAGTTTAATTCTTAATTTCTTTGAGTGTTTTTGGTACTTGCATTGTTTGATACATAAATTTCGGGCGTATTATAGTATTTGCGAGTTGTAGCATCGCGTTTTAGTACCTGAATAGTGTAAAATCGCGTAGTCTCCTTCCGCTGCCGAGCAGTGTGTCAGCAGTGCGTTAGTAGCAGCATTACTGCATTTACTAGGCAATCTTGTATTTTAATAACCGTTTAAATTTTGTCGATTTGTTTGCGCTCTCTGTAGATTAGTTCAGACGTTCTTTGCAAAACAGTTTTTAGCATGGATAGGGACTGCAACTGCTGTGTTCGGATGCAGGCTGAGTTGGCATCCCTTCGCTCCCAGCTTCAGGCAGTGTTGGCTTCGGTCACACAGCTTGAGGCTGTTGCCAATGGGCATCACTGTGGGGGTCCGGATGGGGGTTTGTCGGGGACGGCCAGCTCGTCCCACGCATCCCCCGATCGGACTAAGACTGTCGTTGCCCGGGATACTGCCCGCATTGAGGCTGATCCCTCACCTGTGGTAGAGTGGGAGGTAGTCTCAAGGTGTGGCAGGGGGCGAAAAACATTCCGAAGGGCTGAACGGAAGGCCTCTCCAGTTTGTCTGACGAACCGGTTTCAGGTTCTGTCTCAGGCTGATACTGATCTTCGGCCTGACATGGCTGCTTGTCCTGTTCCAGAGGTTGCCCCTCAGTCTGCAAGATCCGGGCGGTCGCAGAGGGTGGGCTTACTGGTAGTTGGGAGCTCCAACGTCAGGCGCGTAATGGGGCCCCTTAGAGAAATGGCAGCAAGAGAGGGGAAGAAAACCAATGTGCACTCCGTGTGCATACCGGGGGGAGTCATTCCAGATGTGGAAAGGGTCCTTCCGGATGCCATGAAGGGTACAGGGTGCACCCATCTGCAGGTGGTCGCTCATGTCGGCACCAATGATGTGTGTCGCTATGGATCGGAGGAAATCCTCTCTGGCTTCCGACGGCTATCTGATTTGGTGAAGACTGCCAGTCTCGCTAGCGGGATGAAAGCAGAGCTCACCATCTGCAGCATCGTCGACAGGACTGACTGCGGACCTTTGGTACAGAGCCGAGTGGAGGGTCTGAATCAGAGGCTGAGACGGTTCTGCGACCATGTGGGCTGCAGATTCCTCGACTTGCGCCATAGGGTGGTGGGGTTTCGGGTTCCGCTGGATAGGTCAGGAGTCCACTACACGCAGCAAGCGGCTACACGGGTAGCAGGGGTTGTGTGGCGTGGACTGGGCGGTTTTTTAGGTTAGATGGCCTCGGGCAAGTACAGAAAGGGCAACAGCCTCAAAGGGTGCGGAGCAAAGTCAGGACATGCGGGGACCAAGCAGCAATCGGTATTGTAATTGTAAACTGTCGAAGCTGCGTTGGTAAAGTACCGGAACTTCAAGCGCTGATAGAAAGCACCGAAGCTGAAATCGTTATAGGTACAGAGAGCTGGCTTAAGCCAGAGATAAATTCTGCCGAAATTTTTACAGAGGTACAGACGGTGTTTAGGAAGGATAGATCGCATGCAACCGGTGGTGGAGTGTTTGTCGCTGTTAGTAGTAGTTTATCCTGTAGTGAAGTAGAAGTGGATAGTTCCTGTGAATTATTATGGGTGGAGGTTACACTCAACAACCGAGCTGGGTTAATAATTGGCTCCTTTTACCGACCTCCCGACTCAGCAGCGTTAGTGGCAGAACAACTGAGAGAAAATTTGGAATACATTTCGCATAAATTTCCTCAGCATGTTATAGTCTTAGGTGGAGATTTCAATTTACCAGATATAGACTGGGACACTCAGATGTTTAGGACGGGTGGTAGGGACACAGCATCGAGTGACATTATACTGAGTGCACTATCCGAAAATTACCTCGAGCAATTAAACAGAGAACCGACTCGTGGAGATAACATCTTGGACCTACTGATAACAAACAGACCCGAACTTTTCGACTCTGTAAGTGCAGAACAGGGAATCAGTGATCATAAGGCCGTTGTAGCATCCCTGAATATGGAAGTTAATAGGAATATAAAAAAAGGGAGGAAGGTTTATCTGTTTAGCAAGAGTAATAGAAGGCAGATTTCAGACCACCTAACAGATCAAAACGAAAATTTCTGTTCCGACACTGACAATGTTGAGTGTTTATGGAAAAAGTTCAAGGCAATCGTAAAATGCGTTTTAGACAGGTACGTGTCGAGTAAAACTGTGAGGGACGGGAAAAACCCACCGTGGTACAACAACAAAGTTAGGAAACTACTGCGAAAGCAAAGAGAGCTTCAATCCAAGTTTAAACGCAGCCAAAACCTCTCAGACAAACAGAAGCTAAGCGATGTCAAAGTTAGCGTAAGGAGGGCTATGCGAGAAGCGTTAAGTGAATTCGAAAGTAAAATTCTATGTACAGACTTGACAGAAAATCGTAGGAAGTTCTGGTCTTACGTTAAATCAGTAAGTGGCTCGAAACAGCATATCCAGACACTCCGGGATGATGATGGCATTGAAACAGAGGATGACACGCGTAAAGCTGAAATACTAAACACCTTTTTCCAAAGCTGTTTCACAGAGGAAGACCGCACTGCAGTTCCTTCTCTAAATCCTCGCACAAACGAAAAAATGGCTGACATCGAAATAAGTGTCCAATGAATAGAAAAGCAACTGGAATCACTCAACAGAGGAAAGTCCACTGGACCTGACGGGATACCAATTCGATTCTACACAGAGTACGCGAAAGAACTTGCCCCCCTTCTAACAGCCGTGTACCGAAAGTCTCTAGAGGAACGGAGGGTTCCAAATGATTGGAAAAGAGCACAGGTAGTCCCAGTCTTCAAGAAGGGTCGTCGAGCAGATGCGCAAAATTATAGACCTATATCTCTGACGTCGATCTGTTGTAGAATTTTAGAACATGTTTTTTGCTCGAGTATCATGTCGTTTTTGGAAACCCAGAATCTACTATGTAGGAATCAACATGGATTCCGGAAACAGCGATCGTGTGAGACCCAACTCGCGTTATTTGTTCATGAGACCAAGAAAATATTAGATACAGGCTCCCAGGTAGATGCCATTTTTCTTGACTTCCGGAAGGCGTTCGATACAGTTCCGCACTGTCGCCTGATAAACAAAGTTAGAGCCTACGGAATATCAGACCAGCTGTGTGGCTGGATTGAAGATTTTTTAGCAAACAGAACACAGCATGTTGTTATCAATGGTGAGACGTCTACAGACGTTAAGGTAACCTCTGGCGTGCCACAGGGGAGTGTTATGGGACCATTGCTTTTCACAATATATATAAATGACCTAGTAGATAGTGTCGGAAGTTCCATGCGGCTTTTCGCGGATGATGCTGTAGTATACAGAGAAGTTGCAGCATTAGAAAATTGTAGCGAAATGCAGGAAGATCTGCAGCGGATAGGCACTTGGTGCAGGGAGTGGCAACTGTCCCTTAACATAGACAAATGTAATGTATTGCGAATACATAGAAAGAAGGATCCTTTATTGTATGATTATATGATAGCGGAACAAACACTGGTAGCAGTTACTTCTGTAAAATATCTGGGAGTATGCGTGCGGAACGATTTGAAGTGGAATGATCATATAAAATTAATTCTTGGTAAGGCGGGTACCAGGTTGAGATTCATTGGGAGAAAAAAATGGCTCTGAGCACTATGGGACTCAACTTCTGAGGTCATTAGTCCCCTAGAACTTAGAACTAGTTAAACCTAACTAACCTAAGGACATCACATACATCCATGTCCGAGGCAGGATTCGAACCTGCGACCGTAGCGGTCTTGCGGTTCCAGACTGCAGCGCCTTTAACCGCACGGCCACTTCGGCCGGCTTCATTGGGAGAGTGCTTAGAAAATGTAGTCCAGCAACAAAGGAGGTGGCTTACAAAACACTCGTTCGACCTATACTTGAGTATTGCTCATCAGTGTGGGATCCGTACCAGATCGGGTTGACGGAGGAGATAGAGAAGATCCAAAGAAGAGCGGCGCGTTTCGTCACAGGGTTATTTGGTAACCGTGATAGCGTTACGGAGATGTTTAATAAACTCAAGTGGCAGACTCTGCAAGAGAGGCGCTCTGCATCGCGGTGTAGCTTGCTCGCCAGGTTTCGAGAGGGTGCGTTTCTGGATGAGGTATCGAGTATATTGCTTCCCCCTACTTATACCTCCCGAGGAGATCACGAATGTAAAATTAGAGAGATTAGAGCGCGCACGGAGGCTTTCAGACAGTCGTTCTTCCCGCGAACCATACGCGACTGGAACAGGAAAGGGAGGTAATGACAGTGGCACGTAAAGTGCCCTCCGCCACACACCGTTGGGTGGCTTGCGGAGTATGAATGTAGATGTAGATGTAGAACATCAAACAGGAACAGGGCGCAGACGAAATATTGAGGATGGTTAAAGAAAAATATGTTGACCCGAATGCCGAGGATAGTGACAAGATACGTCAATATTATTTAAAACAAGATGGCATCCTTTACCGACGAAGCAACTTGAATTTTGATAATCGGAGGCTATGTATACTCAAACATGTTGTGGACGAATTAATAAAATACGTGCACGTGAGCTATGCTCATTTTGGGCCACATAAATCACAGGAGGACGTCATATTCAATAACATGGCACGGAAAGTACGATCAATTCTAAAATCTTGCGATCTCAGTCAAATTACTAAAATTTCTACGATTCAGCACAAAGGCGTCATGCATATCATTAAACCTGAAAACCCTGCGAAATTTCAGGTCTCGATCTCTATGGACCGCTACCTAGATCAAAACAAAATTTTACTCAAATTTTTGTTTTGACAGATATATTTGCGAAATTTGTATGCCTTTACACCATCAGGAAAGCCAACAGTAAGATTATAATCAAGATACTCAGGAAAGGATACTTCGTAAATACTGTAAAACCACAGCGCATTTTATCGGACAATGGTCGGCAATTTCTGTCACGCCTACGGAAAGATTTTGTTAATGATGAAGGTATGCGACACATTGCAATTTCGTCTTTAAGGCCCGCGTACAATCCGAATGAACGCCAAATGCCTGAACTCGGACGTTCATTTCGTGCACGTCATGGGAAGAAACATATAAGATGGATAGAACAACAGTAATTAATAGTTTGTCACATGATTCGATAGAATTCTCACCATGTACAGTTCTCTTTGGAATGATACCTGACAGTATGTTTCGTGAATACATTTTCTTTCCGCAAGATGAGGAAATTACGCAAGAGCAGCGCTTTAAAATCGCGTTGGAGACGATGAAGAAACGAGCACAAGAACGGAAGCTGGCATGTGACAAGATAGTGAAGCCTATTACATACAAAGTCGGTGTTGTAGTACACATTCGAACTCACTCGAAATCATCAACTGTAAATGAAGATATAAAAGTGTTTCATCGCTACTACCGAGGGCCATTCAAAATTAGAAAGTTTGTTCCCCTTAATTCGGTTGAAACTGAAATGGTGCACTTTGGTCAGAATCATAGCGTTCAACAATTAGAAAACATTAAACTTTATCATCTGAAAGAAGTGTTGCAAGACAAGAGATGCTCTGTAAAAAACTGAACATTGTGTTATTTATTAACATGTCATTTTGCCTGTTTCAAAGTAATTCAACAATAGTCGGTAGCTATTGTGAGTTACTTATAGTGGACAGTAGTAGGCAGCTACTGTGAGCTAGGTGCAATCAGTTTTAAACATTCTGTGTCGTTAAATAAACATCGTAAAGTGCTTGAGTCAGAGTCACATCCATAAACGATAACAGGGGTGCGTGGCGCGAGAGTTGTGTTTGCTGCCGACTGAGTGATGTGCACGCGCAGTGTGTGTTTTGTACCCCGGTGCCGCAGTTCCCTTTTCTGTTTGTATGTTGGCAAACCGACATGGAACCACCGAAGTGAAGCGATGCGTGCGCAGCTCGATCGTCACTTGTCGCTACTGCATCAGTGGATCTGTCAACACCTCCGAGGACCCAGCACGCAGCGTGATGGTCGCTTGTTCCAGCGCTGCGCCAGCTTGTGAGGTTGGCGAACTGTGTGGAGTGCGGAACCATGGTATGCTGACATCAGCGGCCAGCTGATCAACAAGCTTGATGGCGCGGAAGTCGGTGTTATGATCCTGTCACGACAATTCCACCAATTTGCAGAGGCAATGAGTCTACAGTCCCCAGCGGCTTCATTGCCACAGCCCTATAATTCATCGAGAGCTACTAAAACGTGTGTTTTGCATCGCATCTTATAAGAAAGTGTAAAAGCAAAGTAACCATTGAAAGTGCTGTTGTTATTGTGGTTGTGTAACCCGGCGGTGTCGATGCCACAGACCAGGAAGTCCAGTGTGTTTGCGTGTAATTTACGACTCAACACATGGGCAGCGATTAAAGCAGAGGAATTAGATATATGATTTACAACAACAATATGAAGTGCTTCGTGAAAAAGTGTTTTCCAGTGTGATGATTTGTTTATGGATTACTTTCCAAGGTATGTAGTTTTTGTCAAATTTCTTGTATTTCTAACTCTGTAAACTGGGTGCTAAAATCTAACAGTACCATAATTTCAAAATATCCCGCCCCTATGAGTGTAAATTTATATGGGGTAGTAATAGAATATTTTCATGTCAATATTGCATAGTAGAGTTCTCAGTTTATTATTTTGTTTACTTTTGTATCACAGTTATCCGATTAGGCCTATGTTTCTATTGATTCGATACAGTGACAATATAATGATTGGTATTCAGTTCATTATGACAAATTACATGAACAGCAAATGCTTATTGACAATTGTTTTTAATGTGTCACATTTAGCCATGCTATTTCAGTGGGAAGTTACAGCATTGGGTTTCATGTTTCCATGTTATTTCAATGAGATTATGCAGTATGCACAAGCATTTGTGATTAACCTGACTTATGTTGTTGCTTTTACTGATTAATTGAATGAGTTAATGATACACTTCGACTGTAACGCAGTGTAATTAAGTGATACTAGCTTCCAGTTCTTCAATACCATTTGCCATGTATAAACAAATATTGTAAACAGGGACTCAAAACAATTATTCTTAATGAATTGAGTTTCTGAATTGATAAGCAAATAGACTAATTACTGTAATTTTATGATTTTAAATTTTACATTTTTTTCCTTTTTTGTCTTTCTTCATATTTTTAAACTTTAATATTCAAACCTAATGTCGCCATTATAATTCAACATATTGAAGTGTTATTTTGGTGGGGATATGTAAGGGTACTGTACCCTTACATAGCATCGATCATACACACTATGCAGTCATCATAAACTAATTCAAAGACTGTGGTGCTGTCAACAATGTGTGACAGGGTGAGCAAGAGTCGAGTGCTACAGTCCATGGGTGGCAGTTGGGTGTGAGAGAGGCTACAGATGGTTGCTCAATAACTAGGCAGAAGGTTAGTGGCAGAATAAAGGCATAATCGAACACAGTATTTGAATTCTGTTGAGGGTTTATAAATGTTGGTTTTCAAATCGATGTCTTAATTAATAAAATCCAGTATTTGAGGAACGACATGTTATCATTTAGTAGTTTTCCTCTGGTTTCACAATTGTGGAAGAGCACGACAACGAGTTCAGTGCAAAATTAATTAAATATTTCATCTTCAGCGTATGTGAATAATAAAGTTCGGTGCGAAATTGGGGGGGGGGGGGGGAGGGGGGGGGACTTTATAAGTTGATTGCGAAACACGCGAGTCTACCTTGGTGATTGTAGCCATGACGTCTGGGCTGCTACACTGGCGGCATACTTCCCAACGCCCTAGGTCTAAGTTATTGACGTGGGAGCGCTTTGGCACGTCATCTGTCATACCTAGCAAAAGTTGAGTAGATTTCGTGTGCCTTGGAGTTATTTCTTGGTTGAGCGACTGCCACAAGGGCTATATTCTGTGGAGTTTGGAGGCACTCACTCATGAACTTTGTAAATTACGACTAAAATATCTTCTTTCTACTGTTATTAACACAGACGCTATGTGTTTATTGAATACTGTTTCCTTTTGCTTATATTGGTAAATCTCAGAACTTTGTCACTTTATATGTCACTATAATTCTGATTCATATTATTAATCTGGAATTTAATTGGTCAGTATTTTTTCTTAAATAAATCTTAATTTCGTGAAAATGACGAGCTATCTCATGGATCTCCCTTCCGCATGTTAATGTTTGATCCTTTCCTATCCTGAACATATTGATTGGGTTCCACATGCTAACATAAATTTGCATAATATGCACTAGTGGGCAGCCAAAAATCCACACTGGTTTCGTCCCGTGCAACATCCGCAGCCGTTTGGTGTAACATGTTGTGTGGCATCAAATGAAATTATATTGTGGGACATTACTTCATCTCAAACGTTCTAAGTGGACTTTCGTACGCGCACTTTCTGACGAACTATCTGCCGGTTCTTCTAGAAGAGGTACCACTGGATATGCGACGTATGCGTGGCTACAATACGACGGTTCTCCATTTCACTCATCCCGTACTGCAATGGAGATACTGAATGAGAAGTTTCCTGGACTATGGACAGGACGAAATTCTGTTGTGAAATGACCAGCCAGGTCCCCAGATTTCACTCCTCTTTATTCCTTCTTCGTGAGGGGACGCAAAGATCCATTCTATGATGAAGCTCCAGCTGCACCAGACGATATGTGTTGTCAAATGGCCAGTGCATGCTGTACCGTATCGTCCACAGTAATTGCATCTGCTTATTGTTCTTTCAGTCTATGGTCAACAGTTTGAAAGCAATGCTTAAATAGAGGATAAAGTTATGTTTTTGGAAGACAAAATTTATGTTATATGATTTGTGTGGATTCCAAATCATTGTTAGTGAATTATTTACATTATTTTCATGTGTACGAAATTGCATTTCAGTGTCAAATAATCGACAGCGTGTATTGCTAGCAGGTAGTAACACAGTCGTTATTCGCTGACTTTCAGAATGAAACGATGTTTCTTGAGAAGAATATTCATTTTGTGGTGTACAGACTGTCGATAAAATATTTTTAATAAAATGCTTAATTCAACAACTGTATCCCATAGTGTGAATTTTAGACCACTGTAGGCAAAAACAGCTTTCTAGCAGCAAGTATTTTATCTCTAAGGAAAGATAGTCAAACTCTCCTTCTAATATTTAGATTTTTAATGCAGTAGTCGCCTTTTGCGGCACTTAGAACGTCTTTATTTCTGAAGAATGAACACCTGATTTCTCTGTTTCAGTTGACCTAAATCAGGGATGATACACAAATGTGAAATAGTTTTCCTAAGCCTTTTGTGATACGCTAGAGTCTATCCTATGTCGTAACTCCAAGTACAACATTCGTTGGTGGGGCTACATCTAGGTCGAGAGAGGGTTCAAGAGGAAATAAATCTTTATTCTCATAGCACAGAAGTACCTTTTAGTATATTACTACGCAGCCTGGTACGAGATGCCTGCTTAGCAGTGTTTCCACCGCAAATGCCGTTTCCGTCAACCGTGATCTCACGTTCTAGGACATTTCTCGAATTCTGTTACGACACGTTTCAAGGCAACATTAACAAGGTCTGTATCGCTGTACTTGTCTTCAAGAGCTGTCGAAAGCAATTATAAAATGTATACAGTTGCATTTAAAAATGAAAAAAAAGTACTTACTTCAACATCTCAGTTGGTACCAGTGCTAAAAATATTAACAGAGCAAAAACATACTAGCTCTACGACGCTCGAACATTTACCAAAAACCACATTTCGATATGTGTAACGGTTAACTAAATAAAAGGGCTGTTACATGTTACGTGACTCACCTTGTATACGAAAGTATAGTATTAGAACAGCGGCCCTGTCCCAAATACTCCAGTTCACATTCTTGAGCAACTCTGTTACATCACACCATAGGCTACAGTGTTCTGTTATGATCATTGCATTACGGTCTTACTTTCATTCGATATCCCTGACCATGTCTTTTTAATAAGAACATAATGATAGAATGTAATGTCATTAGCGTCTTGTATGTTAGTTTCCTTTACAGACCCATTGTACTCTACTAGAATACTAGAAACTTCCATCTGCCATTTTCCTTTCATACTTGAGATTTTTATGTCTTTATTCCAATTCATGTAGTTTCTTAATCGTAAAATATTTAAAAGATTTGAGGTCGTCAGAATTTCATGACTAATCAGATAATCGTATTTACTCTTCCTGTTGTGGCTGTTATATTTCATTTACCCTCATTGCAAGAGATCTGTCACTGAATCCAAAATCGTCAAATTATGCAGTGGGAATCTTTCTGAATTAGTTTGGTTCCAAAACAATTTCTGATGTCGAACTCTATATGAAACTCCTTGAAAACGTTCTCAAAATTTGCAAGGAAAGGATATCCAACACAGAGGTAATTGTTAATAGACTGGATGCAAAACATTGCCTCTAGGCTAACAGCAAAAGATAAAACACATCCAATACTGAGGTGAATTTAATTCTAGTTCCAGAAGGGCAAGTATTGACAGGTGTTGGTAGTACTCCCGAACCTTCAGATTAATATGTGAAGGTTGCTTGACACGAAATATTTAGAGATGAGTGGGAAAACTGGTAGAGCCTGTCCTTTGGGAAGACTAGTGTGGGACCACATATGTGAAATGCGGTTTTTTTTTACTTCTGTGGCCTATACTGAATGAGAAGCTTCGTGTTTCGTCCCTGGATCGTCTACCAGGCGTTAGAGCGTTGCACAGTGCTCGACAAGCTGCGGTGTCAGATTCTACGAGAGAGTACTGGAACATTGCAGACATAGCGTGCCTTTCGGAGGGAGGCGGGCTTCATATTAGGACTTCATATTACTTCCTACGAAATACACTTCGCAGTATAGCAACGAAAAGAAAATAAGACCTGTCTCCTGAACAAGTAGCTGCCGAAGCATTTCAGTCTGACGAAAGCAGGTTCTCCTCAGATCAAGGATCCCACGGCGCAATACGCGTTGCGCAGTATTACAGTTCCCATGCAAAACATGACGTGGCTGAATAGCAGTCTCCTAGAGTAGTATCATGTCTGATTTTTCACATTTCAGTACAGGGACAATTAGCCATAAACACACAACTGAGTCACATTAATATCAGCACTGCCAATGTTCGACGTCAACGGGAAGTAAGCACTCACAGATGGCAGGTACACTAAAATCTCAGTAACTGCATATCAGACAAGTAAAGTCCAAACAAACGGGTAATTATGAACTTAATTCATTCTAGCATGATGAAATGTGTCCTGTTCTGAGGAGTATGGTGTGTACAAGGACTGGAGAACAGTCATTCAGTAGACGCATATGGTATATCAATAGCAATGTAACCCACCTACCAATAGTACTGATAACATTATATCAGGTAGGATGTTTACAGTCACTTATCGTGTCCTAATACTCCTACAAGTTGCCCTCTGTAGCTCTGGTTTACAAAACGTGTGTGCTCCGAGAAATTACAGGCCCCTGCGAGCTACTGCTGGGGTATTAATAATCTTTAGTGGATGGGTTTAACTTATCCATAAAAATTTGAAGACAACGGATAATGCAATCTTTATAACCACTTCAGACGTCAACTATGCTGGCCTTAATAGGGAGCATAGAGCTTTAATTATTTTTATTCGTTGAGTCAGCATGCGACTGAGGTACTGACTAATTTGTTGGGGTTTGTCTGTCATCTCTAAGGGGTATTTTATCGATTCCTATTTTCCTTTTTCTATGGAGGTTTTAACTATTCTTCAAGTTGTTAATGATAAAGGAAGACACTACCCTATATTTTAGAGACAAAGTGCGGTTTATGGGCCTCATTTTAGACTTGAGATTGTCATGGTTGCCACACCTGGGAGTCTTGAAAGCAAGAACCCTGAAGGCACCGAACATCCTCAAGTGCCTAAGCCACAGGTCTTGGGTAGCAGACAGGGCACGTCTCCTCCAGTTTTACTGCCCTTTGAGTGTTTGCGATTGGGCTACAGTTGCACGGTGAATGGGTCAGCGAGGCTCTCTTATTTGCGGATTCTTGACGCTGTCCACCATGTGGGGATTAGACTGGCCACGGGTGCTTATCGGATCAGTCCCATACTCAGCCTCTGTGCTGAGGCTGGGGAACCGCCACTTACCATCCGGCGGCATATCCTCCTGGTGCACCAGGTGTGTACGTTTCTTGCAGCTCCAACCTCACCCACTCACCTTATTGTTGCTCATCCAACTGTGGACCACCTTTTTTCCCACCGTCCCCTAGCCACAATGTCGTTTAGGATCCGTGTGCAATGTTTGCTGGAGTCCCTCAGTATGGAGCCCATATGGTCCAAAATCGACGGTTTTAACTGCCTGCCACCCTGGTCACTGGAGAGGCACAGAGGGATTTTAGATTTGGTATGGTACAAGAGAGATTGCACTGCTGCTTCCGTTTTTATTGCAAAATTTTCTGCCATTTTATCTGAACGCCATGACTGTGTAGCTGCTTTTACGGTCGGATCGTAACAGGGGGATTCCGTTGGCTGCTCTGTTGTTTTTCCGGATCGTGTCCTGCGTGTCCTAGAGGCGCGAGTGCCACAAGCGATTCCTGTCTTTGATGCAGAATTGTATGCGATGTTGAGGCCCTGGAGCAGTTGAGATGCTCTTCCCGTGATAAATTTCTTATTTGTTCCGATTCAGTAAGTGCCCTTCACTCATTGCAACGTTTGTATCCAGCAGATAAAATAGTCCAGACCATCTAGGATGCCCTCCTCCAACTACAACGACTGCGGAAGTAGGTGGCTTTCTGCTGGGTTTCAGGTCACATCAGCATCGGTGGGAACGTAGGGGCAGACCTTGCTGCCAAGGAGACATTTCGCGATTCGCAAGTATTTCAGTGTGCCATCCCCCTGCATGTACTCACCTCGCTGTTGAGCTCACTAGTCATGCGTCGGTGGGAGGATGAGTGGCTGTAAATGATTGACAATAAGCTCCGTTCAGTCAAGTCCATAATGCATGTAGACGCAGCCATGTAGACGGGACGAGGTTCTCCTCACTCGGCTTCCGATAGGCCACAGTCCTATGACACATGGCTTCCTGCTCTGGCGAGAGGACCCTCCAATGTGTGGTACTTGTGCCGCCCAGGTCACTGTGCGCCATATTTTTTTGGATTGCGTTTTACTTTTCTGACCAGCGGGCCATGACTGACTTGCTGGAGGATCTGCCATCTGTTTTAGGAAATACGCAAACGAATGTGGTTAAAGTTTTGAAGTCCTGTCACTTGTCCTATGCTTTTACCAAGATTTTAGGGAGAGGGTCTTAATTTGTTCACAGGGTGACTGGCTCACCCATATTTTAAGCAAGTGGCCATGCAGTGACAATTTCCTGTGGCATCCTTGACCCTAGTTTCTAATTTTCCTTCCGTTTTTTTATTTTCTTATACAGCTTTTGTTGGATTTACGCTTCCATTTTACTAAATTTGTCCACTTCGTACATTTTAATGTGTGTCAGGGCACTGATGACCTCGACGTTGAGCGCTCGTAAGCCCCAACACACACACACACACACACACACAGAGAGAGAGAGAGAGAGAGAGAGAGAGAGAAAGAGAGAGAGTGGGGGGGGGGGGGGAGAGAGAGAGAGAGAGAGAGAGAGAGAGAGAGAGAGAGAGAGAGAAAATAGTCAGTAGGGGATCTCAGTTAATTTATATTTATTGACTACCTGTAGCATCTGAACTGCTAGCCATGTATCTATTGGATCTAGTTATTGCCCATTCTTAGGAACAGCAGGTGCTCTCATATTATACAACATGACAAATGGTCTCTCTAATAAGCAGAATTTACTTTCACCACGTATTTATGGAACGGGAGAGGGGAGCGCCGATCTGGCTTCAGTGGAATTTTCAGTAGGCAAATAATTATACCTAAACCCATGCCTTCCATTGCTATTAAATTTAATTATTTAAATCAAACAGAACAAGTTCAGCAAAAGACACTAGAAGAGGACTCGGTCAGGGTGAAAGAGTATCAGCCTAATTATTTCAAACTTCATTAAAACGTTCGCCAAAGAGGAGGTAGCATATGGTCCACTTGACTCTAAATGGCAATTTCGGTTTAATCCTGCATTCCGAAACAACAGCACGTTACTTAAGTGGCGGCGCAAGAACATTTACTAACATGTGGCGTGAAAATTCTACAAGTGCACATCCCAACAGAGTAAATGTCAATAAACTCTCAACCTTCTGCGATACAATAGTTTACCCTGACTATTTGGTAGCATACATCATAGTATTTAAATCAAAGTAGTAATACAGGCACAAGAAGCACTGACTATCAAACGGCGGGATTATGCAAGTCACCATTTCATCAATAGGCATTAAAATCCGAACTATTTGTAGATACAATAGTTTAACTAGAGTACTTTACGTAATACTCCTCATTATAAGCAAACCAAATAGTTATGGAGGGCACAAGGAACATTTGTACTTTTCACCTTGATACTAGTTCACACATGTGGCCAAGTTGGGGTAGACAACAGAAATGCAAAAATTCTGACACACAAGGGTATTTCTGTCGTATCCTCCACTCCCGCATTGCCGTATAATTATTTACTCATACCTTGTGTCAGTTGATCTGGCCCACCTTCCTATTAAGGCCCATTGACACAGTTCGGCGCCAAAGTGAATACGCGCACATTTCATGATTCAGAGCTCTAATTCTCTGCACCAATTGACTATTTCTGAATTGAGCTACACAAAATTGTAGCGAAGCTACTGTACATTTTTGGAACGGAACTACACTTTAATAACGCGGTGTTTGTTCCAACTGGCCACATGGCGGGATACCATGTACACAAAGAAAACAAAAAAGAAATAAAAAAAGTCCTCCAAAATATCACTGTGAAAGAAACACCACATTAAAATACTTTAAATGAATTAACTTCTGTTACGCCCAGAGAAATAATACGACCGTGAGCTTAATCAAATTACGAAAATAAACTCCCTTATGGGCAACCTCACACTTGATTTCGAAACCTGGACCTTATAAAGAACAGATTTGAAACATTCTAATACTTTTGATAATATTACCATAAAATCGAGAGCTAAGTCTTCAACGTCTGCACAGCGCCGCTACTCAGGAACCAGTGCCCTGCGGGCCACATCGCCGAACCGTTGCACGTTCTAAGGCGGGCGTGGAAAGCGTGGTTCGCCAACTTGGCAGAGCCAATACTCATGCCTTCACGACCTCTCTGACCTGATTTGCACACTTTGTCTCTTCCAAACTTGTTCGCGCTTGGGGGTTGGTACTACCCTACCAGAAAATCACTCTACTCATGTGATGCTAAAACCTCTGCCTAAGGCTTTCTGCTACTTCACATAATTTCTCACTCATACAGCCCAGGTCACACAAGGGGAAGTGTGGTGTCACCGCTAGACACCACACTTGCTAGGTGGTAACTTAAATCGGCCGCGGTCCTGTAGTACATGTCGGACCCGCGTGTCGCCACTGTGTATTCGCAAACCTAGCGCCACCACAGGGCAGGTCACAAGACACGGACTTGACCTCGCCCCAGTTGTACGGACGACATAGCTTGCGACCACACGTATCACGTCTTCCTCTCATTTGCCGAGAGACAGATTAAATAGCCTTCAGCTAGTCCATCGCTACTACCTAGCAAGGCGCCATGTGTATCATTGCTAATTGCTTACTACTATGCAAGAGATGTATTTCAACAAGAACAAGACTACATTAAAGTTAAGTATATTAAAATCTCTCTTCTTTTCTTTATAGTTTTCATCCAGTCTCCTGTTTCAGAATTTACGCCCGTCTGCGTTAGTTTCGCGTGCACCTAGCCACTCATTGTGTCGAGACCTTAGGGAATCGACACAACAGGAAGGATGCTGGGAAACGTGGCACACACTAAATAAAATCAGTAAGTAAATAAACAAACGCTGTTTGGTCCATTCTCTCCTATGAGCTACCAACTGTAATTTCTGCAGAGAAAAACCCTCCCGCTATTAATTCTCTTGTACCGGAAATTTAATGAGAAAAATGTGGAACAGTACAACAAATTGCGTTTCATCACTCTCGGTTATCTTCGAAGAAAATGGACTCAGAGCTGTCTTTCCGATGGAACGACAGTACAGGACAATTATTTTTTAATTGGTGCCACGAAGAGGAGACACCAATCTCCACGCTACACCAGTCCATTGTTTTTTTCCAAAGGTTATGCCTGGCAGCGTTCAAAGTACATCATTTAAAATAGTTAACTTGCCAAGACCACTCAAAAGGGTACCACTGACACAGCGACCACGGCCACAAATATTCAGAAGATTTCAAAAACTCTATAAATGAAGTCACCTTAAGCAATTAATCACACTTATATCCAATGCAGTTTGGTACTCATAATGTAAACACACTACATTGTCCTAAGACATAAGAATCAAATACTCATAACATAGATGACTGTTAGTGTATCTCAGGGGAAAAAAATGGTTCAAATGGCTCTGAGCACTATGGGGCTTAACTTCTGAGGTCATCAGTCCCCTAGAACTTAGAACTACTTAAACCTAACTCACCTAAGGACATCACACACATCCATGCCCAAGGCAGGATTCGAACCTGCGACCGTAGCGTTCGCGCGGTTCCACACTGTAGAGCCGAGAACCGCTCAGCCACCTCGGCCGGCTCTCAAGAAAAACACAGTATGTACTATACAAAGCATGGAGAAAGGAGTAAGCATTCAACGCAGTTAATAATATAAATCAGCAGCATTCAATGGCTCGACAAACATTTTCTGTTTTGCATATTACTTAGTCACTAATCAGAAACTCTGATGAAGAAAATACATATTTTAAACTGATCACTACAGTAGACGATTTGCTCGTAATGAAACCCTTAATAACGTATTTGAGACTGATCACTAGTTGAGCCTATTTGCTCATAATGAACCTCTTAATAATTATACTTTGATTAAAACCAAATCTCAAATTAAACTAGTACAAAAGTATATAGTGTCTCATCAGGTAGATCACAAATTTCATGGGAAAAAACAACTTGTACTTTAACAGATTATTAAGTTTTATCTAATTTGTTCCTTACTAGCAATGAAGTTATGATCTTCATGAAAGCAGTGTTATGATCTACCATCTTTATCTAGTTAACTCACAGAGTGATAGTACTTTTGAACATATTATGATCAGATAACACTTGACTACGTTATATCTACCATCTTTAGGCTTAGGGCCTCCTTGTCAATACACAAATTTCGTTCCGGAGAGAAAGGAATGAGGGAAACACCGTCGACCTGCTTTGTGATTGAGTAATTACACAACATCTAGCCTTGAGATAGCAAAAATTTGTTCATCTCATTGCCCCAGTTTCAGGCTGATAAATAACAGAAAAAATATACCATCGATCACGCTTCTAAGATGAGAGATAATTCTTTATATTAAATCAAAACATCCCGTCTTTCACCTCTGCTCAGAACTCTTAGTAAACAAGGTACTGTTCTGTAGCACGTTTCATCAAAGAAAGGAAACACTAAATTGACTAATCTAGGACCAACAACATTTCATATCCTACCCAACACATTTCAATGAGACATAAACCATGAACAGAGGATATTAATACAAGGATACTTTGACAAAGATCTACTTTATGCACATTACCAAAATGATACACAATAAACATTTGTACTAGCTCTCACGCTAGTTCGGTTATTGTTTGGCATGCCCTATGTTTGAGTAGTCACATGTCACTGTGGGATTATACGCACACCATACAGAGTAATTGTCAGGTAGGGCTTTCTTCCAAAGGAACTTGGAGGTAGCCTATTACACTCTGCCAACTCTACTTCACCTCAGAATGTCACCTTATATTTATTGTACCTTAGACACTTTCTTTCTGCAAAATTATGGCCTCAAACTAGTTGTCCATTTGCAGTTAACACACTGTATGAAACCAGGTCCCCTTTTTTATAAGCCTTAGACAAATGTAGAATGGACTGGACCAATGGCACATCAGTTTTATTAATCCAAAGAAAGCCGTCTGTCAAACAACTGCAATACGTGTCCCTAAGTTGTTGACCTAATCTTACTGTCCTTAGTTTACTTCCGAATTCTTTAACAGCAATTTGCCATGGTTTACGGCCCTAAGTTCTGTGATGAACAGTGTCTAAGAGTTTCTAGCCTGGCACTGCTGATCGTGCCTAGCCCTAACCGTCGTGGGTCACTAAAACACAAGTGTAGTTTATCATGACTACACACACACACTTTACCAAAGTAAATATCGGCTCATTTATGCCCACTTTCTAAGTTAGAAATCCTCTGTCTTTGCATTGAAAGTTCTACAGCGGGTTTCCCCTATTGTCTATGTTCATGCATCCAACAAGGGTTGCTAATGATGGTACCAGTCCTTAGTATTTTATCCTTTATCCCTAGGCCCTTGCAACAACAACAGTGTTCTCCATCACCAACTAACAGGTTCAGTAGCACTAATAGCCTCTGCCAAAGTCGTCGCCTCCTGTGTCCCGGCGGAGCGACATTGCGATCTCCGTCTGACAAGACGCCCCGTAGCGATAGCAACAGGGATATCCTTTGTAGTGGAAAGAGTTAGCCGCTTTGACCCGCCGTGACTCTTTCACAGGTAGCTGCCCAGAGTAGACGCACACCCACAACTCGGGGCCGTGCGTCAGTGTGGGCCACAGTAACTGCTTTCGTCCTGTCAGCCACCGCCTATGCTGCGTTGAGAAGGGGGGGGGGGGTTGGGAGGGGGGGGGGAAGTTGCCGCGGGACTCCATTCATAAGTCCCGCCCCTGCCGCTCACGTCCCCGTGATGAGCTGTTGGACAGGGACACATCCTTCCGTGTCCTTGTCGCCTGGAGCCTACAGGCTGCTCTTTTCTCCTCGCTGTCACCTTGCAGCAGTTAAATAGAACAACCGTCACTCCCTTAAACTTTAGGAGTCGTCAGTTCTTCCGTTCTTTGTGCCAAGTGCAATTTTCACATAACCCACTGAACACCGAAACTTAATTATCTACAGATTTCGCCAGAGCTTTACAATTAGTGGTGAATAGTTATTAACAAAAATAAAACAATCCTAAATCTCTAAACGTTACACGTTTGCTTACTCACACAGCTCTCTGTAATGTCCATTCTCCTCTGTGAGGCACTTTACACTTACTAAACGAACTAACAATACAGGTCTTGTATCCGTGAATAATAGTTAAATAAAGAAAATAAATCTCTAGAAGTCTGTACAATATCTAGCCTGTTTCTTGCTTAAATGTATTTTACCCTTTTTGCAAATATTAAATAATTATGGTCACATTCTTAGGTACAAATCATAGTTGAGTGCCCATAAAGGAGCAAATTGTGAGTCAACCAGGGGAGGTATCATGGGTTGTGAGGATCGGTATGCAATTCACTACACCACCACCTCTTCGTGTCCTATGATTCTGTCTGCTCACATCTCATAGATTACCTGGGTCTAAGTTACTTGCTTATTACCCAAAACCATTACAAATCACAACAAGGCCTTACATATCCTCTTCCACTATCACCTTTTCCTCTAGTCTACCTCCAAAACAAGGTTAGATGTTTTATTAATGTTCCTTTACCACACACAAACATCCAGTAAAGGTGACAGTAATTACTTACTGAATGCTGATCTGCGTTTCCTCTCATGTGGTCTGGAGGTCGCACTGCTACTTTATTACTGACATATAAGCACAACTTTGCATTCTGACCTTCTTCATACTGTTCATCAAGTATCTCTTTTTTGTGGTGTACTAGTGTTCTTTTGTCACTCGATATCACTATTTCGTCGGACACTGTATTTAACAAAGTAAATATTGCAACCCCATTACGTGTTTTCTCCTGTTTGGCATGTTTAACTACTTGTTGCCAACCTAACGAAGTATATCTTCAAGACTAACTTCTGTGCATGATGTTTATACTGCTTGTGTGCATGAGAGTGAGTGAGTGAGTGAGTGAGTGAGAGACAGAGATAGACAGAGACGATAAGGGTATATTTTTTTTGTCGAGGGAGGAGAGAGAGAGAGAGAGAGAGAGAGAGAGAGAGAGAGAGAGAGAGAGACACTTCAAGGGTGTTTGTTTTGTTGGGCGAGGTTGGTGAGGTTGGTGGTTTGAACTGTATGGTGGTGTACTAGCTGTTAGCGAATGGTTGAAAGCTATGGTGACACCTAATTTGACTTTTCCCTTCAATATTCTGTGGAGGGGTACATAGATAACTGAGGGTAAAGATGTTGGGTGGTATTTGTATTATATTGGATAGTATAATCCTCTTTCGGAGCGTTATTCTATTATTTTATCTATTAGTGGAAATAATGAATTGTTTGGCATGTGTACTTGATCATTTAAGAGGGTTAGCTTTCTGCATTGGTTTTTTGTGTGTGGTAATTTTCTTGCAGGGTTAGGAGATATTTTTTATTGTTATGTCTAATTATTTTCATGTCATCATCTCTAGTGGTTGGTTTGTGGTCATCTTATCTTAGGTAATCTGCAAATGTGATGTGGTTTGTCCCATATCTCCAGGTTCTCATGTGTTCTTTGTATCTGACTTCAAATGCTCTACCTGTTCGTCCTATGTATCTGCCTTCACAAGTGTTACACTGTAGCTTATATATACCTGCTTTCAGGCATGTGATTTTTTTGTCAGTTTTGGGTGGTATTTTTGTACAGAATTGTCTGCTGTGTATGACATGTTTATTCCCTGTCTTTTGAAAATGTTAGTGATTTTACGGGTGAGTTTGTGTCTGTGTGTCATTGTGTACCATCTAGTGTTTTCTTTAATCTGTTTATGATTATCCTCTGTAGTTGTTTCGAGACTGCATGTTTGTGTTTGGTTCTGTTGCGTTTTGTCTGCGGTTTGTTGGGGAATAAAAATGTCAGTTGATGTGGATTTACGGTAAATTTCAAACATATGCACCCCCCCCATGAACCATGGACCTCGCCGTTGGTGGGGAGGCTTGCGTGGCTCAACGATACAAATAGCAGTACCCTAGGTGCAACCGCAACGGAGGGGTATGTGTTGAGGTCAGACAAACGTGTGGTTCCTGAAGAGGGGCACTAGCCTTTTCAGTAGTTGCAGGGGAACAGTCTGGATGATTGACTGATCTGGCCTTGTAACACTAACCAAAATGGCCTTGCTGTTCTGGTACTGCGAACGGCTGAAAGCAAGGGGGAACTACAGCCGTAATTTTTCCCGAGGGCATGCAGCTTTACTGTATGATTAAATGATGATGGCGTCCTCTTGGGTAAAATATTCCGGAGGTAAAATAGTCCCCCATTCGGATCTCCGGGCGGGGACTACTCAAGAGGACGTTGTTATCAGGAGAAAGAAAACTGGCGTTCTACGGATCGGAGCGTGGAAAGTCAGATCCCTTAATCGGGCAGGTAGGTTAGGAAATTAAAAAGGGAAATGGATAGGTTAAAGTTAGATATAGTGGGAACTAGTGAAGTTCGGTGGCAGGAGAAACAAGACTTTTCGTCAGGTGAATACAGGGTTATAAATACAAAATCAAATAGGGGTAATGCAGGAGTAGGTTTAATAATGAAAATAAATAGGACTATGGGTAAGCTACTACAAACAGCATAGTGAACGCATTATTGTGGCCGAGATAGACACGAAGACCACGCGTACTACAGTAGTAGAAGTCTATATGCCAACTAGCTCTGCAGAGGACGAAGAAATTGATGAAATGTATGAGGAGATAAAATAAATTATTCAGGTAGTGCAGGGAGACGAAAATTTAATAGTCATAGATGACTGGAATTCAAGAGTAGGAAAAGGGAGAGAAGGAAACATAGTAGGTGAATAGGGATTGGGGCTACGAAATGAAAGAGGAAGCCGCCTGGTAGAATTTTGCCGATAGCATAACTTAATCATAGCTAACACTTGGTTTAAGAATCATGAAAGAAGTTTGTATAGATGGAAGAATCCTGGAGATACTAAAAGGTATCAGATAGATTATATAATGGTAAGGCAGAGATTTAGGAACCAGGTTTTAAATTGTAAGACATTTCCAGGGGCAGATGTAGACTCTGTCCACTATCTGTTGGTTATGAACTGTAGACTTGCCGGCCGCGGTGGTCTAGCGGTTCTGGCGCTGCAGTCCGGAACCGCGGGACTGCTACGGTCGCAGGTTCGAATCCTGCCTCGGGCATGGGTGTGTGTGATGTCCTTAGGTTAGTTAGGTTTAAGTAGTTCTAAGTTCTAGGGGACTTATGACCTAAGATGTTGAGTCCCATAGTGCTCAGAGCCATTTGAACCATTTGAACTGTAGATTAAAACTTAATGAAACTGGAAAAAGGTGGGAATTTAAGGAGATGGGACCTGGATAAACTGACTAAACAAGAGGTTGTACAGAGTTTCAGGGAGAGGGTAAGGGAACAATTGACAGGAACGGGGGAAAGAAGTAGAGTAGAAGAAGAATGGGTAGCTTTGAGGGATGAAATAGTGAAGGCAGCAGAGGATAAGGTAGGTAAAAAGACGAGGGCTAGTAGAAATCCTTAGGTAACAGAAGAAATAATGAATTTAATTGATGAAAGGAGAAAATATAAAAATGCACTAAATGAAGCAGGTAAAAAGTAATACAAACGTCTCAAAAGTGAGATCGACAGGAAGTGCAAAATGGCTAAGCAGAGATGGCTAGAGGACAAATGTAAGGATGTAGAGGCTTATCTCACTAGGGGTAAGATAGACACAGCCTACAGGAAAATTAAAAAGACTTTTGGAGAAAGGAGAACCACTTGCATAAATATCAAGAGCTATGATGTAAACCCAGTTCTATGCAAAGAAGGGAAAGCAGAAAGGTTGAAGGAGTATATAGAGGGTCTATACAAGGGCGATGTACTTGAGGACAGTATTATGGAAACGTAAGAGGATGTAGATGAAGATGAAATGGGAGATATGATATTGCGTGAAGAGTTTGACAGAGCACTGAGAAACCAGAGTCGAAACAAGGCCCCCGGAGTAAACAACATTCCATTAGAACTAATGACAGCCTTGGGTGAGCCAGTCCTGACAAAACTCTACCATCTGGTGAGCAAGATGTATAAGACAGGCGAAATACCCTCAGACTTCTAGAAGAATATAAAAATCCCAATCCCAAGGAAAGCAGGTGTTGACAGATGTGAAAATTACCGAACTATCAGTTTAATAAGTCACAGCTGCAAAATACTAACGCGAATGCTTTACAGACGAATGGAAAAACTGATAGAAGCCGACCTCGGGGAAGATCAGTTTGGATTCCGTAGAAATGTTGGAACACGTGAGGCAATACTGTCCCTTCGACTTATCTTAGAAGAAAGATTAAGGAAAGGTGAACCTACGTTTCTAGCATTTGTAGACTTAGAGAAAGCTTTTGATTGGAATAATCTCTTTCAAATTCTGAAGGTGGCAGGGGTAAAATACAGAGAGCGAAAGGCTATTTACAAATTGTACAGAAATCAGATGGCGGTTATAAGAGTCGAGGGGCATGAAAGAGAAGCAGTGGTTGGGAAGGGAGTGAGACAGGGTTGTAGCCTATCCCCGATATTATCCAATCTGTATATTGAGCAAGCAATAAAGGAAACAAAAGAAAAGTTCAGAGTAGGTATTAAAACCCATGGAGAAAATAAAAATTTTGAGACTTCCTGGCAGATTAGAACTCTGTGCCCGACCGAGGCTCGAACTCGGGACCTTTGCCTTTCGCGGGCAAGTGCTCTACCATTTTTTTTTTCAAGTTCTTCAAGATACCAGTTAAACATATACAAATGAGTGTTAGGTAAACAAATTATTAGAATAACATTAAAGACAACAAAATAAAACATATCCTGTTTTCTTTTTTTTTGTTTTTGTTTAAAAATTTGTATTGAACAAACTAAAAGTACATATATATTCACCATGCAAGAGTTCTTCAAGGTACCATTTAAAAATATACAAATGACTGTTAGTTAAACAAAAAATTATATATATATTAAAAAAGAAAAACATTAAATACAACAAAATATAACATATTCTGTCTTATTCCTTTTTTTTTAAAAAAAATTGGTGTTTGTTTTTGGTCGATGCATGAGAACGTGGATAAGGGTGTTGCATCATGTGACAGGTAGGCATGGTACACCCCAACTTTGAGGGGGGTCAAGGAAGACGCTGCGGAGAAAACCGGCAAAAGTTTGTCGGTAAGATGGTTTTCGGGTGAGGGTGTTATGCGAGGTCACAACTTTGTACCAGAAGTCAAGGACTGTATGTGGTCCACTCTGAAAGAGATATTCTAAAGCTTGTCCTCGAAACCAGATTAGGGTATGGTGCTTGGCAAGAGGGTAGTGAAATGTCTGGGGCAACAGCAGGAAATCCGGGGTTACCGTCGTTGGCGGGGCGCGGAGGTAAAAGCCCACGATTCGTTGGATGAGGAGCCATACGTTTTGTTTCAGGGGGCACGTAAGACGGTGCTCGTCGGTGTCTTCGAGCTGACAGTCAGGGCAGAGTGGAGAGGTGGCCAGTCCTATGCGATAAAGTCGACTATTAGTCGGGAATTTTCCATAGACTAAAACATACCAGAGTGCAACACAGACGACGGTAAAAAGGGTGCATGCACACACCCCCAAACCGTGCGCCAGTTAATGTCAGGATGCTGGAGCACCATGGGGTCGCAAGGGTTGGACAGCATAAACAAACGATAATAATCTTTAGTACGGGGAGGACGGGTGACTGGAAGATCGGCCCGAACGTAGCTGAGTTCTATGAAACAATTGGCGACGTAGTACAATAATGGAGAAATAGGTGCCACATTGATCGGTGGATCGAGAGAAGCTGGTTGGAGGATATCTAAGAGACTGCGTGTTAAGGACGGGACCGGCCCCTGCCAGTGCCGCAACAGAGTGTGGACAAAGAGTGCAGAAGAGCGTGCCCGCACGTTGATGAGTCCGAGGCCACCTTTTGCAGGAGGCAGTGTTAGAGTGTTGTAGCGGACTTTGAAAAGTGCCCCTGCTGACACGAAATATCCAAAGGCTGATTGGATGCGGCGGCCAAGGAGTAACGGCATTGGGAGGATATGGGCGACGTGTACCAGTTTAGGGGCGACATACATGTTGACATAGGACACACGTTGGAGTTGGTTTAAGTTACGGTGCACTTGACCGCGGACATGGTGCCTAATCGACTGCAAAAGCCGCCGGTAAGCCAGGGCCACTGTGCGGTGTGTGGAGCTCGTAAATTCGATACCCAAGTAACGAAGGGTGGCACTGACTGGGAGTGGGGTCGGCACCATAGCCGGGAGGCCGCGCCCAATGGGCATCATAGTCGATTTACGGACATTAAGAATGCTACCAGAAAGACGTCCATACTGGTGGATCCATTGGATGGCGTCATTGAGTTCCGTGGAGGAGCAGGTGAGAAAGAGGAGATCGTCCGCATAAGCCCTACAGTGGAAGGTGTGGTCACGCCAAGTGAGGCCCTGCAGTCTAGAGGTAAGTCCAGTGATGAGGGGCTCAAGTGCAATGGCATATAGTAAAGTAGACATAGGGCATCCTTGACGCACAGAGCGGCGTATAGGAATCGGTCCTACAAGCCTCCCATTAACTTGTACCATCGAGACCGCGGGAAGTAGTAACCGGCGAATGGCATCGACAGAAAGCAATGGGAACCCCATAAGTGTCGCCACCATGAGGAGGAATGGGTGTCGAACGCGATCAAAGACACTCGTGAAATCGACGGATACCAGTGCTGCACGAAGGCGACAAACCGACGCCAGTGCAATGAGGTCACGGCATTCTCCTAGGGCTGTTTGTAAGGTGGCCCCACAACCACGTGCAGTCTGCTCAGGTGAAAGGACCGTAGGTAAGACGGTGCGTATGCGCGCTGCTAAGAGGCGTGCATAGATTTTATAGTCTGCATTCAAGAGCGTAAGGGAGCGATAGGCAGAGACATGAGACCCTCCCTTCGGTTTAGGCACAGGTAGAAGAATGCCAGTGACGAATTCAGGTGGAATTGGGAAGGACGGAGTAAAGAGTTCCTGAATCATTTCCGTCCAGCGAGGAAGCATTAACGTGGTGAACGCCCGGTAAAACTCCACTGGGAGACCATCTGGTCCGGGTGATTTGTTCTTGGCCCCTTTGTTGATCGCATCTACCACCTCTTCTGCGGTGATTGCAGACATCATGGACGTTGACTCCGCTACAGTGAGGGTCCGATCAGGGGAAGGACGGAGATCATCAGGAATGGGCGTCGCCATCGGTTCATCATCATAAAATTGGCGATAATGTTCAGCAAAGGCAGACACGACTGCCGCCTGTGTTGTGTGGTGAACACCATCGGAGGTCGTGATGTTGGGGACGAAAAGCCGACGTCGACGACTATGGTCGGATGCGGCATGGATTGTGGATGGGGTTTCGTCGTGGAGGAGGTCTTGGCGTCGGGAATGCACCACGACACCCTGCAGTCGTGCACGTTGAAGAGAGAGGAGACGAGCTTTAGTACGTTGTCGTTCCCTGTGGGTGTCTGGTGATGGAGGGAGCGCATCGAGCTCACGGAGGACGGCGTAGTGAAAATTTGTGGTGTCTCGATGCCATGCTGCTGCTTCCTTGCCACATTGTATGAAGGCCTTCCTGATCGCAGGTTTGGCACATTTGAGCCACCAATGGAACGTGGATGTGTACTGCGGAAGGCGTCTTTCGCAAGATGCCCATGTAGTGGCAATACATTGTCGGCAGTGTGGATCATTAAGGAGGGAGGTATTAAGCTTCCAGTAACCTCTGCTGCGCCACACTGACTGAGGTGGCAGAGCCAGGGAGCAAATGACGGCGCAATGGTCCGAAAATGCAAGGGGCCATCGTTCAGCTTGGGCGACTTCATTGCCGAGGTGAGCAGAGACATAAAACCGGTCCAGTCGGCTCGCAGAATGTGCTGTATAATGGGTAAAACCGGGGGTATTGCCATGAATTTTCTCCCAAACGTCCACTAGATGAAAATCGTTGATTAAGGTGAGCAGCGCCGGGCATGGCGAATAACCAGGCACTTGGTCCTGCGGATGGAGGACACAGTTGAAATCGCCTCCCATGATAAGGCGATCATAGCGTCCAGAAAACAGGGGCGCCACGTCATGTCCGAAGAAAGTGGACCGCTGCCGACGGTTCGTGGAGCCAGACGGAGCGTAGATATTGATGACGCGCGTGTCGAAGATGGTAACAGCCATGCCTCTTCCACAGGGAAGGATTGTCGTGTCCGTGAGTGGGATTCCTTCGCGTATGTAGAAAGCCACTCCACGCCCTGATGGATCACATGTGGACGTGTATGAGTCGTAGCCGTAGAATGGTGGTAGTGTGGCAACGCGTACTTCCTGAAGAAGGGCGACGTCGACGTCAGAGGCCCGAAGCATGTCACATAGGAGTTGCAGCTTGGGTGCAGTGCCGATCATGTTGATGTTCAGTGTGGCAAACCGGTACGTTTGTTTCAGTGGTGGTGGACGCGCATCTACCATCACGAAGGGAAGTAAGAGGAGGGCACCGACAGGAAGTCCCGTCCCATCAGCTTCAATGCCTCGCTTTTGATGTTAACAGGCAGCCTCGTCCGGCGGAGGCAACTCATCCGGAGGAGGGGGCGTACCTTCCTCAATGTCGTCGGCCCATGCTCCTGTGCCGTGGGTCTGTCCAATGTCCATGGGAATTGCGTCGTGATGAGAGAGATCTGGAGTTGTCGGCGGGGAGACAAGTGTCTCAACCGGCGCACCGATCGTTACATTGTGCGTGGCGACCTCCATAGTGGTCCCGTCCTGCGAAAAGTCTTGTTCATCGTGAAAGTTGTCCGCCGACCTCTGCGTGGAAATGTCGGCTGCTTGGGTGTCGTCTACGTCGTCGCGGGTGGCAACGCTCTGAGAGCCCGTGGGTGAACGGCGACGGCGTTTGCGCCTACGTGGCGAGCGTTGTTTGCGCACGTGTTCCTCAGTGTCGGACGACGGCAAGGAGGAGCGTCGACCTGGTTCGAAGGCGTCGGTGGGTACAATGAAATTGTCAAACAGGTGTTGTGAAGATGTACTGGTCTCCTCAGCGTCCGGTGCGGGAGCCTGTTCGGAGGCAAGGTTGTCAGGTGGGACGTCTGCACCGTCCGTTGGTGACTGGGACGGCGGGACGTGCCGATCGGAAGGACCGGGCGACGGACTGGACGAAACTGTAGACGTGGCAAGAGCCCCTGCGTAAGTGACCGGTAGAGCGGTCATCGTGGGTGTGACGGACGCTTCCGACAACGGGAGCTGCGCGACACGTCGTTGAATGCATTCAGACCGTAGGTGACCTTCTTTCCCGCAGCCGGAACAGGTCCGAGGTTGGCCGTCGTACATTATAATGGCACGGCAGCCTCCGATACGTAGATAGGAAGGCACGTGTTTCTGCAACTCGATGCGGACCTGTCTAACACCGTTTAAAACGGGATAGGTTTGAAATTGGACCCATCGTTCGGCAACATGTTCCAAAACGTTGCCATAGGGACGGAGCGCCTCGATGACGACGTCTGCAGGTAGTTCGAACGGCAGTTCGAAGATCCTTATCGTCCGTGTGCCGAGACCTGCGTGATCGACGGTAACGGGTCCGACGTTGCCGTCGGAATGACAGAAGCGCAGCCCACGTTTTGCCTCTTGAAGCACCTTGTCGCACGCCGCATCGTTGATCATTTTGACGTAGACGGTACTGCTAACTATGGACAAGTGGATACCAATTAGATCCGTTGGTGGTATTTTAACTTCATCGCGTATAAATCGTTCTACCTCCAGGGCCTTGGGTCGGGCGAAGTCGGAACAAAAGTTGAAACGTAATGTCTTCTTCCGATAGTTGTGCGCCATGGTGGTCGAGAAGGAAAACGGCACTTACAGCGGCCGAAGTAAACACAAACACACCGTGCGCGCTTCGCCCGCAACGCTCTGGCGCGTGACCGTTTCGCAGCACTGCCGGCGGCAGACTGCCCATCTGAGCTACCGAAGCACAACTCACGTCCGGTCCTCACTGCTTTACTTCTGCCAGTATCTCGTCTCCTACCTTAGAAACTTTACAGAAGCTCTCCTACGAACCTTCCAGAACTAGCACTCCTGAAAGTTTGGAATGTAGGAGACGAGGAACTGGCAGAAGTGAAGCTGTGAGGACCGGGCGTCAGTCGTCCTTCGGTAGCTCAGATGGTAGAGCACTTGACCGCAAAAGACAAAGGTCCCGAGTTCGAGTCTCGGTCGGGCACACAGTTTTAATCTGCTAGGAAGTTTCATATCAGCGCACACTCCGCTGCAGACCGAAAATCTCATTCTGGAACAACTTTGCGGTTCGCCGATAACATTGTAATTCTCTCAGAGGCAGCAGAGGACTTGGAAGAGCAGTTTAACGGAATGGACAGTGTTTTGAAAGGAGGGTATAAGATGAATATCAACAAAAGCAAAACGAGGATAATGGAATGTAGTCGAAGTAAGTAGGGTGGTGCTGAGGGAATTAGATTAGGAAATGAGACACTTAAAGTAGTAAAGGAGTTTCGCTATTTGGGGAGCAAAATAACTGATGATGGTCGAAGTAGAGAGGATTTAAAATGTAGACCGGCAATGGCAAGGAAAGGGTTTCTGAAGAAGAAAAATTTGTTAACATCGAGTATAGATTTAAATGTCAGGAAGTCGTTTCTGAAAGTATTTGTATGGAGTGTAGCCATGTATGGAAGTGAAACGTGGACGATAAATAGCTTAGGCAAGACGAGAATAGAAGCTTTCGAAATGTGGTGCTACAGGAAAATGCTGAAGATTAGATGGGTAGATCATATAACTAATGAGGAGGTATTGAATAGAATTGGTGAGAAGAGGAGCTTGTGGCACAACTTGACTAGAAGAAGGGATCGGTTGGTAGGACATGTTCTGAGGCATCAAGGGATCACCAACTTAGCATTGGAGGGCCACGTGGAGGGTGAAAATCGTAGAGGGAGACCAAGAGATGAATACACTAAACAGATTCAGAAGGATGTACGCTGCAGTAGGTACTGGGAGATGTAGAAGCTTGCACAGGATAGAGTAGCAGGGAGAGCTGCATCAAACCAGTCTCAGGACTGAAGACCACAACAACAACAACTACATGCTTATTGTTTCGTTTTTTGATTGTTATATCCAGAAAGTTAATGTGATGGTTCTGCTCTCTTTCAGTTGCGTATTTTATATTATTATGTATCTTTTTGATGTCATATGTAATTTTCCAGTTTTTCTTTGTTGTCCATCTCTTAAGCCAGGGGTCTCCAAACTACGGCCCGTGGGCCGAAACCGGCCCGCGACGGCCGGCAAACCGGCCCGCGTTTGCTGGCCGGACATCCCCGGTATCCGGCCCGCCAAATATTTGAGGTGGTACCTACACTGCCAACAATTGACTTACTAGGCCTATCGCGGCCAATATACCACTACACTGTTGGAACTCTATCTTTACAAAACGGAAGTTCATGGTTAAACTTGTGGCTATCCACAATAAACAGACAGACCATTTTCCGATTTTCAGATTTTCCTTGTCTCTTCGAATTCAAACTTTGAATTGTCCCACACTTCGTCGTCTCACCTACTAATACAGCGCACAAAATACTAAAAAACTCGTGGGACACTCGCAACATAGACACAATCACACAACAGAGCTTTAAAAATATATGCACTGGCTCTGCTACTCTCTACAAGACTACAAAATTAAACTTACTGTTGCGCCGCTTGAAATAACAATGCGTCGACATACTCTACCTCTGTTACGTCTTACAATAATAGTGTTGCTAACAATGATTTTGAGATTTCATTAACTTGCAGGACGCTTTCGTGAAGAATGTGCAGCGACATGCTTTTTTGTCGGTGAAATTCGCCAGAATAAAATACGCCAGAATTTCCGTCAGGTACGTCCACTAATCAAAATTACGTAATTAAATAAAAATCGTTGTTCGTTTCAGTACTATCTATTCCCACAACCTTAGATTTTTGCGATTTCATCTTTCCTTTAGCCTTACATTACGGTGATCGTGGAGTGCTAGGGTGGTTTAATCCCACTAGTGACTAGGTAGATCTTGGCCCTTATGACAGGAGTCAATGAGGCCCGCGGACTAAAAAGTTTGAAGACGACTGCCTTAAGCAAAAGGTGTCATCCATATAGCTGAACCAATATAATATGTTGTATTATTTTGCTACAATTTTTGTGAAAATGATCTGTTCAATGTGGTTTACAAAAGTATTTACTAAGCACCTGAAACTCGGCACGCCATTGGTATTCCAGCTTCTTGTAAATAAAATTAACTATTGGATTGGAAGTAATTTACTTCTGTTATGAGCTTTATTAATGTGTGTATTCTCTTAAACTGTTAATAGGGGAGTTGACTACGAGTTTTTCAGTTTCTCATCTATGATTTCTATTGTTTTTTGGTACTGGTATGTTGGAATACGTGCCTTCTACGTCAAATGTTGCTGTGTCTGGAATTTTTATATCTTTTATTTGTCGTATTAGCTGTGTAGCGTTTTTAATAGTTCTGTCTTCTTGTACTTCGAAATTTTCAGACAGTAATTTTAACATGTATCCTGCAAACCTGTAAGTGGGGGATTTTCTTAAATCCAGTATTGGCCTCACAGGAAGATTCGGTTTGTGGATTTTTGGTAGGCTTCAGAGGAGAGGTGCAGTGGGATTGTGACAAAGCTAAAGAACTAAATTCAAAGTAAAATAAAAGCCGTAAGCACCAAACCGCACAGAAGCTTAGTAACAAACAGATTTGGAACTTTCTAATACCTTTAACAATATTACCATAAAATAGGGAGCTAAGTTTTCAACTTATGTTCTTTTATATACATATATCATAAAAAGTTTTCCATCACCCCAGTTCCCTAAACTCCTGAAGATAGACGCTGACTGTGGTTGTTGTATCGCAGACACAGTTCCTTCAACTGTTCAGAGATGTCACTAAACCCTCCCAAAGATGTAAACAACCATGAATGAGCAGCGCCGATGGGACGGAGGGGTTCCGACAGGAAGTAGGTACATGGCTCGTGTTGTCTGTAGTTGAACCATGCCTAGGCGGTCTATACCGTTGTTCGATCGCGTTCGCATTGTTACTTTGTGCCAGGAAGGGCTCTCAAAAAGGGAAGTGTCCAGGCGTCTCGGAGTGAACCAAAGCGATGTTGTTCAGACATGGAGGAGACGCAGAAAGACAAGAACGGTCGATGAAATGCCTCGTTCAGGCCATCCAGTGGTTACTACTGCTGTGGATGACCACCACCTACGGATTATGGCTCGTAGGAAACCTGCCAGCAACGCCCCCATGTTGAACAATGCTTTTCGTGCAGCAACAGCACGTCGTGTTACGACTCAAACTGTGCGCAATAGGCTGCAGCATGAGCAACTTATCTTCCAACGGCCATGGCGAGTACCATCTTTGCAACCACGAGACCATGTATCGTGGTAAAGATGGGCCCAACAACTTGCCAAATGGACCACTCAGGACTGGCATCACGTTCTCTTCAACAATGAGTGTCGCATATGCCTTCAACCGCACAACTGTCGGAGACGTGTTTGTTGGCAACCCGGTCAGGCTGAACGCCTTAGCCACACAGTCCAGCGAGTGCAGCCAGGTGGAGTTTCCCTGCTGTTTTGTGGTGCCATTAAATGTGGCAGACGTTCGCCGCTGGTGGTCATGGAAGGTGCCGTAACGGCTGTACGATACGTGAATACCGTCCTCCGACAGATAGTGCAACCACATCGGCAGCATATTGGCGACGCATTAATCTTCAAGGACGATAATTCACGCCCTCATCGCGCACATCTTGTGAATGATTCCTTCAGGTTAACGACATCGCTTGACTAGAGTGTCCTGCATGTTCTCCAGACAGGAAACGTAACGAACATTCCCAGGATAAATTGAAGAGGGCTGTTTATGGACGATGTGACCCACCAACCACTTTGAGGGATCTATGCTGAATCGCCATTGAGGAGTGGGACAATCTGGACCAACAGTGTCTTGAGGAACTTGTGGATAGTATGCCACGAACAATATAGGCATGCATCAAAACAGTATCCTTTCATATTAAACCTACTGAAACAGCTACTATGTTCAACAAGTGACCTTATAATTCACAGACAGTAAGGGGTAATTGTCACTTACGTCCTTTGTTGCAGCACTCCTTCAAGGAACGTCATTTGCTTATAAAATACATATGGTTTGCTGGACGTAGCAGCATCACCACTTCTTCCTTTGCTTTTCATATATTTTGTATAGGAATCTCTCATACTTTTCCACCGTTTCTGAACTTCTATCCCTAAAAGATAACGAATAAAAGTATTGTAGATTTATGTAATTACCTGGTGCTCATTTAATTTCTCCTACTTAAAATGAAATCATTTAACAGGTTTGTGTATGAAACAATTTTTCTACTACCAAGAACGATTTTTTCCATTTATATTTTCCACAACGTGTTTTATGAAATGGTTCCCATTTTCAAGTGAATTTCTGCGTGCTGTCCGGTACTGCAGTCTTGTGTTGTCTTTAGTATAATGTATAAATCCATGTGCAGTTTTTAACTAATGATCGACGTTTTTGCAGACTTTCACCATTAACTATATATAAAGACAGACAATTATTTCAATATTCCTCTTGGTTTTATATATTACAATGAAGCCAACAGGACAACAGGCACCTTACACATGGAAAAAATCACGATAAAGTAGCATAGCACACAAAAATACGTTTGGCAGTGAGAACCGTTTCCTGAAACATATATAAAGAGAAAACCCATTGGCTTTCCCAACCCTTTCTAACTGATCAAATCAAATTTTACAGGCATCTTGGGACTGGAAATTCGATGCGTTCTCTGCATTTTGAGTTTCTTCTCGGCCGATCCACAATTGCTGATATTATTAGAGATACTTGCACTTCCATATGGGAGATGCTGAAAGTGGAGTATATGAAACCCCCGACTACAGAAGAGTGGAAGAATATCAGTGACCAGTATGAGAATACAGCAGACTTTCCTCATTGTGTGGGATCCATAGATGGAAAACACATTAGAATCGTTAAACTATGGACATCAGGCAGCGAATTTTATGACTGCAAAAAGTATTTTTCTATTGTATTGATGGCCATAGTAGACAGCAAATATTGTTTCAGATTCATAGATGTAGGGGCATTTGGTCACCAAGGAGACTCCAATATATTCAAAGCAACTGAATTGGGTAAAAAACTTTACCAAAAAGCCTTCAATTTGCCAGAAACTGCATCACTTCCGAATGATCCTTGTGGACTGAAAATTCCTTATGTGTTTGTGGCTGATGAGGCTTTTGCGATGAGTGACCATTTAATGAGACCATATCCCGCAAAAAACCTTACGAATAAACAAAAAGTGTTTAACTACCGACTGTGACGAGCACGACATCATGTGGAATGTGCATTTGACATTTTATCCAATAAACGGAGAATTTTCCATCGTCCAATCGATGTTAACGTGGATGTGGCGGATACTATTCTTCAAGCATGTTGTGTACTTCACAAGTTTGTGAGACAACATGATGGTTACAATTTTGAAGACACACTGACTTGCACAATGGAAAGTATTCCGGCACATGGGACAAAAGGAACGGTCAGTGGCAAACGTATCAGAGATCATTTTGCTGATTACTTCTGTTCCCCTCAAGGATCTGTACCATGGCAAGATCATTATACAAACTACTTCGGATGAAGACTAATTTTTGTATTGGCTGTTAACATTTTATTCATGCATAAATTTCATTTTACACTGTTTATAGCAATTAATAAAATATTTACTGTCTGTAATTACCTAGATCTGATTTTTGCTTGTTATCCATTCCATCCCATTTTTCTCCCAGAACGGCCACTGTAACTGCTCGCCACGATTCTCTTTTTCTTTCTCTAATTTTGTGTTCCGGATCCCTTGTATTGTGCAGCCATGGATGTTTCTGCACTTCCATAATAATGATTTCACTGTCCAGACGCTCCATTCTGGCAATTTATAAAATACAAGAAGACTGCTACAGTGACAACGAAGCGAGGACGGCAAAGTCTGTCCGTAAACTGAACAGCGAGCTGCCGAGCAGGGTTGCCAGCAACCATAGAACTTTTTTCCTAGTACATAAACAACTAAAATCTCGTACTTTGGCTTTCAAACAACGTACATTTATCATGCATTTGACATATTATAAAACCAAAACTTCATTACGAAATATCTACTTTTTATAATATCGCACCACGCATTGTTAGACTGCATGTGTTCTTTATTATGAAATACCTATTGAAATAGTACCGCTCCACCATTGTTGCATATGTTGGCATCGCTACGATTTCGGTTCGGTAATTGTCGGTGAGCGTCGGAGGAAAGGGCTGAGGTTCCGGACTCTGTCGCAGCGTGTCTCCCGCCCGTGTGGCCAGCGCCCAGCGTGAAAAACACGCAGAACGAATGCGCCCGAGAGCGTTCGCTCAGCGTGAACGCCGAAGTTTGCGGGCCCGCGGCGTGCGAAAACGCCTCGTGTGGCCAGCCCCATTCAACACGCAGTGGTCTATAATGTTGGCGTGAAAGCCGGCAGAAACGCGCGTGAAAAAAACGCTCGTGTGGCCGTAGCCTTACGGTGGAGAACCACAGCAGGCGCTCCTACTGTGGAGACGAGTTTACGCGGCCCTCGCGCAGCGCTTCGCGGCGCGGCTCGGCGCGGCGTGCGGCGGGTCGGCCGCCTGCCCCATCTGCTTTAAGCCGTGAGTCTGAGGCCGAGGGTGCTCCAGACAGGGCGAAAGCTGGCGGGCCCGTCTGGCAGCCTCGAGGGCCCGGAGTCCCGCAGGAGACCCGACGAGGGGCCGGCCTGTAATGAGAATCTTTTTGTTTACGGTTCGCTGCCGAGGGATGCGCCAGTTGCGCCCCCGGCTGTCTGGCAGAGTCGGGTCAGTTCATCGAACAACTGCCGTGGCTCCTGTTTCAATGTTTGAGGAAATTTTCACTGTCTGAAAAAGACGAATCTCGGCGTTTCTGGATATGCGAATGAATGGGAGAAAGGATAATCCCTCAGTATTATGTCATACTTTAGCATCACGAAGTATGAAGAACCTCTTGATTTAATTAGAACCTAATGAAAGTTCTGAGATGTGGGTTGATTCATAGAGTTGCTGCAAATTAAGTGGACTGATGAGGTAATGTCTTCCCCAGAATCGTTGAGGAAAGCAATATTTCCATATGGCTAATTATAAGAAGGGACCGGATACTACCGTAGAACCTGTATTATGATATCTAGGAAAGATGTGCATGGTACTATAAATCTAATACTAGAGCAGTAGTAGGGGAGAATATAAGTGTTTTACCTTACCTGTGTAGCTGACAGCGAGGAATTTGCACTGGCATATGAATTACACTGGGCAACAATGAAAATGTTTCGGGCTTAAAAATAGTAAATTTATATTTATTTCCATCTGCTGAGTTCAAAAATCACCATAAAAATTGTTTTGAAGATAAAGTGACATTTCATTTTTGTAGAGTGAAGATTTTAAATTTGGGTGAATTTTTTTTGGGAGTTGGCACACCTGTCAAATAACAAAACACAAATGCTCTTCAGCTGTTTGTAAGTCAAACATAGATACTGTTGCTGTGACTGTGAATTACATGTAGTTTAAATTAATGCAAAATTTCTGGTTCGCGAGTGCTTTGTTAGTGTAAAATTTGTAAAAATACCACGAAAATATGTAAATATGGTGAATAACATTTTCCTCACAGAAACGCAATCTGACGTCTCTTGTAAAGATTTCCTATCAGTATTATTTCGCTTTGAAAGTAGAAGACCAGGATAAGTCTTGGGCTCCACATATATGTTGTAACGCATGTTCAGTTACACTGCGAGAATGAGTGAAAAAGAAGAAACGATGTATGACTTTCGCTGTGCCTATGATTCGGCGGGAGCCTACAAACCATACAGATGACTGCTATTTCTGCCTGACTTCACTTTTAAAGGCAGGATTCTCTATGAAGAAAAGAAGAACAGTTCAGTACCCGAATCTTCCATCTGCTATTCGACCCATTCCATATTCGGATAGTTTACCAGTTCCTGCTCCACCAGAAAATTGTGTGAAGTAGAAAATGAAGACAGTGTGGAACAAGAAGAACCAAACAAGTCTTCCACATCTCATGACCCTGATTTTGAGGGAAAAGATGATAAACCGCACAGACTGAGTCAAACGGAATTGAGTGATCTCATTAGAGACCTTTGCCTGTCAAAGGAGAATGCTGAAATTCTTGGGTCTCGACTACAGCAATGGAATCTTCTCCAAAGTGATGTGAGAATCTCACAGTACAGAAAACGTCACATGGAACTGCTTACCTTTTTTGAAAAGAAAAACAATTTTGTTGTTTACTGCGACATTAATGGCTTGATGAAATCTTTGCATTTGAACCATGATCCAACTGAATGGACTCTATTCATAGACTCCTCCAAGCTTAGTTTGAAAGCTGTGGTACTTCACAGCGGGAACCTTCTTTCTTCTATTGCTGTTGGCCATGCTGTCCACATGAATGAGACATACGCAAATATGACTGCTCTCTTGGACTCAAAAATCATGAACACAAGTGGAACATCTCTGGTGATCTAAAAGTAATGCTTGCGGATTACGGTTGGTCTTTGTGTGGGGAGTCCGAGGAACTCCATTACAAGAGGCAAGCTAAAAGACGACAAAGTCAATAGGCCACCGCATGATTCTCTTCAGACACCATCTGAGAAGTATTTTTCCAGCAACTGAGAACTCTTAGCATCTAATTACCAGTTTAAAAAATCAAATGCACTTTCATTGTTGTTAGCATGTATGTAATTAAAATGTATCTTTTTCTCTCAATCCTTTAATATGTAATACTTCCACCTATCATAAGAACTAGAGCTAATAAAAATTTTTCATTGTCATATTTGTTTTTCTCAACCCAAAATTAGTAGGAATTGCCTCATGAAGGGCTCTAAACATTCAAAAATTATTTTTTGTTCTTCGGTGTTATTCGTCATAGCACTGCAACACTTTTGGAATGTACCTATGGGTCATTACTGTGATATAATGATTATATTTTCCATGATTCGCTGGTTATTTGGCAGCGAGCAGCTTTCTGTATGATAGCTGTTAGTTAATATAATGTACACCAACAGTATGTTTAGCGGCTATTTGGCAGTAAGTCGTCGACCAGGCTTCTATATCACTGCCTTTTGTCACTAAGCTTTAGCTATTGCAGCCCACTTTTTTATACCTCTTTCTTTGATTTATTGTACATTACAGGTTCTATAATGCAGTCATATAACACTACTAGATTTTCAACTGCCCTCTCACATTGCATTATGGCTACCAATCTTTGAACATTATTTTCACACTTGTACATTTATTTAGGCTTAAAGTAAGTGCTCCACTCTAGCCTTTCTCTTCTTTATCTACGTGAGCAAATTATTGATCTACTCCTACCCTTACACATATATTTGATTTTGCTTTCCACTGCACACTGATGCTTGTCCCTGAATAAGCGTTTCATAAGTGAATACGCATCTCGAAATTTTGCGTCTAACTTTGAAATTTGGTTTATTTATGGTCCAGATTGCCAATATAATGATTATAACTTTTGATTTATGAATTTGTGTGTACTTCATAATGTATCTTTTGTAATTCGTTTTATTTAACTGGCCGGCCGCGGTGGGCGAGCGGTTCTAGTTGCTTCAGTCCAGAACCGTGCGACTGCTACGGTCGCAGGTTCGAATCCTGCCTCGGGCATGGATGTATGTGATGTCCTTAGGTTAGTTAGGTTTAAGTAGTTCTAAGTTCTAGGGGACTGATGACCTCAGATGTTAAGTCCCATAGTGCTCAGAACCATTTGAACCATTTTTTTTTATTCAACTGCTACATATTCACCTGTTGTACACATTATTATACGTTGACACCATTTTACGTTGACAAGTTTCACCAAAGTCCTAGAATCAGACAGATATTTGTTAAATAATAAACTGGACGATATAATCGGTACAACAGGAAATTGTCAATTAATTCTATATTATATTAATGAAATGTATCAACACTTGTGTAATTTTTCATATATGATTGCCATCTAGCAGTCTTCTTTACCTAACACTTTGATGTGTACAGTTAGTCTGCATTCAAATGATGTCGCTTCAGTTAGACCACATACTATATATATCCGCATATGACAGATTTATTTTGAATTTTACGTACAGAACATATTTTGGTAAGCTGTAGCTTCCTTTTTCTTCCGATCTGAATTTTATATAATGTTATCAAATTCAAATTGCTCTGAGCACTATGGGACTTAACTTCTAAGGTCATCAGTCCCCTAGAACTTAGAACAACTTAAACCTAACTAACCTACGGACATCACACACATCCATGCCCGAGGCAGGATTCGAACCTGCGACAGTAGCGGTCGCACGGTTGCAGACTAAAGCGCCTAGAACCACTCGGTCACACCGGTCGGCTATGCTTTAGGGAACATTCACTTGGCTATCCATGGGTTCAATGGAGCTCGTCCAATGCACGATGGTGGCCAAGGAGTATCGTACACTGGTTGCTGGCGACGTACGCCCCTTTACGTCGGCCATGTGTTGTGATGGCATTGGCATTTTGAGGAAGATAATGCGCCATGTCATAAGACAAAAAATGTAATGGACTGCTTCGAGGAACAAAGTGGTGAATTCCAATTGATGTGCAGGGCCTCCCAACTCGCCAGATATAAACCAGATCAAACACATCTGGGATGTTACTGAAAGTGGGGCCAGAGCTCATCACCTGGCTACACTAGCTATTAGCTAGGTAGTCATCCTGTTCTGGCTGGTCAGTGTATGTTCCGATCTCTGTTTTCTTATGCTTACAATTTTTATCCTCCAGAGCTCCCTCTAGTACCATGTAAGTTGTTAGCAATTGTCTTAATACTTTTCTATCAAATTGTCCCTTCATCTTGCCAGTGTTTTCCGTATGTTCTTCTTTTCACCTATTCTGCAGAGGAACTCCTCTTTCCATACACAAAGTATATTACTCGATTTTCACCATACGTTACACCTTTTTATCTCGGAATATCGACAGTCCTGCATCATTTTACCTTCTCAAAAGCTTTTTTTGTGTCGACCTGTCAAATGAAAATGTCTTGATTTTTCTTGTTTCCATTATCAAGCGGAATGTCAGAACTACCTCTACTGTACTTTTACTGCCTCACCTTTCCGAAAGCGGAAGCTATCGTTATGCGGCAGTTCCTCTATTTTAAATAAAGACCATTGCTCTGTGTATTATTCTTGTCAGTAAGTCGTTACGCCAATTGTGCGATATTTTTCGCCCTTATCAACTCTTTATATCTTCAGGATCATGTAGATGATATTTTTCCGAAAGTCTGATGACATGACTCCAGTCTCACGCTTTCTTCAGTTGAATAGCCAGTAACCGACATAACAGAACAGATCACCTCTGTATTGTATCATTCACCCGAAGCAGTTTGAGGCTGAAGTTTCCGCGCCTCGGCTGCTCCCTTTAAACGTAGCCAGTGACGGACGGCTTACGTCGCGTTTGCCGAAGGGGAGCGTCGTTCGGTTGTGGCGAGAACGGACTGACTGAGCGCCTGCCGAAGGGAAGCTTTGTTCCGTTGTGGTGAGATCAGGCTGACTGAAGAGCCGCTCATGGTATATTATTCGTCTGATGGTCGATATTCTCACAGAGACGTAGAAGATTATCCTCTGCGTCACTGCCGGAGGATGAGCCGGCTACAGCAGGAAGCATGCTTACTTCTTAACATTTTGCGAACGTGGTGGGAATGAGAGTTTAAATTGTGTCACAGGTGTATCGTGTCTTTACGTAAGTATTTTTTATCAGTGACGTATTTAGTTTGCCTTTTACTGATAATTTATTTTGCCACGTGGCAAAATCTGATCGGTGTAAGAGAGAGGACTGTTTCCTGACACGACTGAAGCAACCTCGCCAGTACGGCGGATCCTGCTTTCAGGCGTATTATACAGGTTGGGGCAATAAAAATGGCCTGGAGGACAGAGTTCCAGGGTACAAAGAAACACAGCAGAGGAAAGAAATACAGCACTAATTAGACTAAAGCAGATGAAAGTGACCACCATACATCCTTGGCACTTTTGGGCCCTGGTCAGTAAGTTGTTGAAGGAGGATCGAAGATGGACGCCTGGAATTACTGCATTCTCATCCGAAATGTTCTGCTGCAGCTCTTGAAGACTATGAGGGTTGTGGCTGTACGCCTTGGACTTGATGGCTCCCCAAACAAACAAACTCATCACACACTGACAGCTCAGGTCACCTGCGTGACCAGCTAGCGCCGCGACTAGACAGACCTCTGCTAACAAATCTGTCAGGCTTGAAGATCGTGTAATTGTGCTCGTAGGTTCAGCGGGCTCTATGGACTGTTGCTCATTCCTGGTAGAAGTAAATGTAGGTATTTTCCTCCTGGTTATATGCATATATTCACGCCCAATCATATCCACTCTTTCGGCCTACTTTTATTTGCCCCACCGTGTAAGTTCACAACACGAAAGCTGACATTAAATGGTTCTTCACGGCAGGGGGCGAGAACACCCCATTTTACAATTGAATAGAAGTACAAGTGATGAAGTGATGAAGAGATATCCGGAGTTCTGAAATTAATCCGTCTTTCTGATGCATAATGTATATTCCCCACGTTTGTTAACGCAAAGATCACGTTATTCCTCTAACTCAGTATGTTTGACTCGTAACTGGTAGTTATCAAGAGAGATGAACAGGATAGTTGCTTGGCCAGGTATCGAATACCGGATGTCCAGCCAACTTATAAGCCAGGTATTCGGTCGCAAATAGATTCGGAGCGTGTCGTAATGTGTAGGTCTGAGTGAACCCGCGGAGGGTAGGCCTGGGCCATGGGGTAGATTCGGCTAAATTCGAGCATCGTCTTTCATGAATGAAGTAAGTGAATGACTTATTTATTGACTTGTTTCACTGATTTGTCTCCAGTTGTGATCACTCTCACTTGTTATTTAAAGTGACTACTGAAAACAATTTATTAACTGGAAGGTATATTACGAAAACTGGCGTCAGTAAAGAAAAGACCACCATTTTGCGAATATTTTGATACGAACAGTGACAATGATAAGTTTTCCGGTGGTTGTGCTGAGTTGAAATTTCCATTCTGAAGAAGTGAAAAAGAGATAAAATTGTACTGGTTGCGTTTACTGGCATATGGACCGTACTCTGCTACTGAAATTATCTTCTGAGCTTCGTAACTATTCATCCACTGAAGATAAAAGCTCTTTTTTTTACACCACTTATCGTGGTGCTTCTCATTTACTTTAGATAACTGTAGTTTCAATATAAAACTACACTCACATATATGGAAAGTGACACGCCATGAAGTACCAGAACGATATTTATCCAATATTGTGGAGATAGTCATTACGTAACTGGTAATAAAAAATGGAAGTCCTATTCCATTCGAAACTGACGCTCGTCATCAATATCAATTTAACGTGTGACCTCCACGGGCACGAAAACGCTCTTGTATTCGTTGTGGCATGGAAACTAACAGCTTCCGAATGTTTTACTGAAAACATTTCTCCTGGCGTTAGTAGCGTGAACTGCAGTACGTGGGCTCGCAGTGTGATGCTGGAATATGCAATTTCGTACCGTGGTGAAAAAAATATATCAAGCGAAGATTTACCGTTCTTACCAGATTCTGGCGAACATTCAGCCTTCGTTAGAAAAATACCAAATCAGTCAATCGTCATATCCAGTAGCTCTAGATAATGTGATCCCTCAAGGTGAAGCAGTCTGTGTCTGTACGATCGCGCTTTACGTGATTTTTCACTAGGTCCACTACGGGCAGGTGGATATCGATCTGACCGGCGCAAATAGAGACTCACCGCTGAACACTACGGAATCTTACTAACCCTAAAGCACTTAATGGGTGAAAATGCAGCATTGCTACTAAACAATAGTAAATGTTTCTCCTACAAATTTTATTCAAAGCGAACCATAATCTGTAGATTATAGAGTAACTAAGTACAACGATTAGATATCGAATAGTATGTTACACACAATGTAAGTACAAAATGTCCGGTTTTACACACTATAATGAAAATTATATGCTCAAAATGTTATTAGGAACGAAGTCAAAACTGATTTTATTGACTGGTTGCAAATTGTCATAATTATTATAATTCCAAGCGTATTTTACTCACAAAACGTCTGGAGAGCCTTCTGCATTAGGCACTGTTTTTACAATCCATGCAAGACCTATCTTGTCCTGCCATGATCACCTAGAAATTCTTCTATCAACTCCTTGTTTTCCTCATTTGCTATTTCAAAGTCTGGGTCTACATCATTGTCATCTGAACACATAACGTTATCTCCTTCAAGAAAATCTTTCTCCTCACGAAATTCTCCATTGTCTGAGTGTTTATCACCTTCATCAAGCAAATCACACAGTATGTTGGTGTGAAAATCAAACTCAGCACCATACACAGAGTGCTAATGTCAATAACAATGAAAGAGATGATCACTGAATGGGGCGAAAGTGATACAAACTAACAGTGTTATAACTTTGGCAGGTTGACATTTGCCCTATGATACCAAAGTAAGATAAATTCCAACGATGAAACAAATATGGTGACTATTTCTAAACATGCAGACCATTATTAAACATTCGTAATATTTACAAGAGCACCAGTGTCAGCAATGAATAATTCAGTCATTGTTAACAACACGGATTGCCAAGAAGGTACTCAAGAGCATGTGTCTCTCATGCGTCCAGATTTGTGGGAATCTCGAAGAGATACCAATTGCAGCGGAAAATTTTGCTAGACTTAAATGTCCTAGTTGGCTCTACTCCACGCAAGTCACTGTTTTTTACTGTCTGATGTTAACGGTAAGCGATACAAGGAATACGAGATCTCATCCCAGGTTCCAGTAGTCTTCTGCTGACAGTTAGTGATGACACTCTGCGCCGCGCAGAGTGGCCGCTAGGTTCGAGGCGCTATGTCACGAATTGCGCGGCCCCTCCCGCCGGAGGTTCGAGTCCTCCCTCGGGCATGGGTGTGTGTGTGTTGTTCTTAGCATAAGTTAGCCGGCCGTGGTGGTCTCGCGGTTCTAGGCGCGCAGTCCGGAACCGTGCGACCGCTACGGTCGCAGGTTCGAATCCTGCCTCGGGCATGGATGTGTGTGATGTCCTTAGGTTAGTTAGGTTTAAGTAGTTCTAAGTTCTAGGGGACTTATGACCACAGCAGTTGAGTCCCATAGTGCTCAGAGCCATTTTTAGCATAAGTTAGTTTAAGTAGTGTGTAAGTCTAGGGACCGATGACCTCAGCAGTTTGGTCCCATAGGAATTCACACACATTTCAACATTTGGTGACACTCTGCGTATTACCTCAGCCATATGACAGCTGTTGCCAACCGTCTACTTGTGAGATCGAGTAGAGCTACCCGACGATGTCCTAGTAGTGCGGTCCTTCTGAAACGACCCGTCCGGAATCCTCTTGCCACACTGCAACCACTCTACTGTACTGGGTCCACCTCGTCACCACTCGTTCTGCAGACATTGCACTGTAGCCAGCTACCTCTGCTGACTGTCAGTGTGACATTTCAATGTCGCTTCTGCCAACGATTCGACCTTGATTGCGATGCCGATTAACGGGACTGGCACGTCTTCAGGGCATGATGAGCTGCGGTTTCCACTTGAAACGAACCAGTATCGCTAGACAACCCAGCTTACTCACCTCATTCTGCATCTGAAGCAGTGGCGCCTTCCTGTGCTGAAATAAGAGGAAGAAAGAAAGACAGGAAATAAGCTCGCAATAAAAACGAAATTTTGAAGCACGTATCCGATAGTGAAACGGTAGGAAGCTAAATTACGGGACTGGAACCAGGTGACGTGGCAGATAATCGCTGATATTTCGACGAATCCCTGTCATGTTCAGTGCAAAACCGCAGCAATAAGCGCTGTCAAAGTGAATTTAAACTTTGGTTTGCAGGGCATTTTCGGAAAGCTAACAAACATGCACACACTGTTAAGACTAGCGCCACCACACAAAGATGACAGATGTCAGACGTTATCGATAGACATAACACACACACATACACACACACACACACACACACACACACACACACACACACACACACACACACACACACACACACAAATCGTAAATAGGAGTGCCATCACAAAACGAAAGATGACAGACGCCAGAATTACCGATAGTGAAGATTACTAAAAAAACGGGTGACGTATTAACTCTGGCGTTGTGTATTTTGAGAAGGAAGAGAGCAGAATTCCACACAGAATTTAAGCAAAAACAGCATCTCTGTTTACTGTATTTAAAATACGCAAAGCATATCAAATAATCAGCCTTCAGACATTAAAATTGAGAAGAATAAAGAGTACATCAAAGAATAATAGTCAGCCGGCCGCGAGCGTGAGAGACCATTGGAATGAAAACGTAAATACACTCACACTCAGAAAGAAAGGGAAGACCCTGAACGACTAGAGATAGGACTTTAATATTCACAGGATATGTACATTAGAACACACATCACAAAAGTTTAGCATCACCTCGGTTCCGAGAGTTCCAGAATCTGTACAGAAAATTGGAATAGAAATCAACATAAAGATCATTTCCGCCCTTTTTATTGCTCATGAAAATCGCACATGCATGTTGCACGATCACACAGCGAGACCTAAAGATGTAGTGGTCAAGATTACTGTACTCACCAGTACCTCTAGTACCCAGTAGCACGTCCTCTTGCGTTGAGGCATGCCAGTATTTGTCGTGGCATACTATCCACAAGTCCATCAAAGCACTGTTGGTCCAGATTTTCCCACTCCTCAATGGCGATTCGGCGTAGATCCTTCAAGGTTGTTGGTGGGTCAAGTTGTCCATAAACATGCATGATCGATAGGGGTCATGTTTGGAGAACACGTTGGCCTCTCTTGTCGAGCGATGGCGTTATCCTGAAGGTTCAGAAAATGTGCACGATGGGGGCGCGAATTGCCGTCCATGAAGACGAATGACTCGCCAATATGCTGCCGATGTGGTTGCACTATCGGTTGGAGGATGGCATTCACGTATCGTACAGCCGTTACACCGCCTTTCATGACCACCAGCGGCGAACGTCGGCCCCACTTAATGGCACCCCAAAGCAGCAGGGAACTTCCACCTTGCTGCACTCGCTGGGCAGTGAGTCTAAGGCGTTCAGCCTGACCGAGTTGCTCACAAATACGTCTCCGACGATTGTCTGGTAGAAGGCATATACGAAACTTATCGTTGCAGAGAACGTGATGCCAATCCTGAGCGGTCCCTTCGGCATGTTGCTGGGCCCATCTGTACCGCGCTACATGGTGTGATGGTTGCAAAGGTGGTCTGCGCCATTGGCGTCGGGAGTGAAGTTGCGCATCATGCAGCCTATTGCGCACGGTTCGAGTCGTAGCACAACGTCCTATGGCTGCAAGAAGGCATTATTCAACATGGTGGCTTTGCTGTCAGGGTTAATCCGAGCCATAATCCGCAGGTAGCCGTCATACACTGCAGTAGTAGCCCTTGGGGTCCCTGAGCAAGGCATGTCATCGACAGTTCCTTCCTCTGCGTATCTCTTCCATGTCTGAACAACATTGTTTTGGTTCACTCCGAAACACCAATACTTCCCTTGTTGAGAGACCTTCCTGACACAAAGTAACAATGCTGACGCGATCGAACCGCGGTATTGACCGTTTAGGCATGGTTGAGCTACAGACAACACGAGCCCTGTACCTCCTTCCTGGTGGAAGGACTGGAATTCATCGTCTGTTGGACCCCCTCCGTCAAGTAGGCACCTCTCATGCATGATTGTTTACATCTCTGGGGGGGGGGGGGAATTAGTGACTTCTCTGAACAGTCAAAGGGGCTTTGTCTGTGATACAATATCCACAGTCAAAGTCTGTCTTCAGGAGTTCTTGGAATCTGGATAATGCAAAACTTTTTTGATGTGTGTATTTTCAACAGGAATGATGAGCGTTTCAGTCACCTCATTTCATCATGAGTCCTGTTACCTACTAGGCAACAGCTTTCGCCACGGGTCCTGATAACTTTTTCATGGCTGATGGCATGAAAACGTGTCTGCCGCGAATGGTGTCCCGGAGTACAGCCATCCATGCTGCATTCACCTGTTTCCGATGCTCATCTGAGGTAGTTGACATTGGGTCACAGCGCTGCACCTTGTCATTTCACCATATCCAACACATTTTCGATTAGCGACAAGTCTGGTGATCTGGCGCGCTAGGGCAAAAAAGGCTGACATCCTATGACACCAAGAAGATAAGTGTAGCAACATGGCCGGCCGGTGTGGCCGTGCGGTTCTAGGTGCTTCAGTCTGGAACCGCGTGACCGCTACGGTCGCAGGTTCGAATCCTGCCTCGGGCATGGATGTGTGTGATGTCCTTAGGTTAGTTAGGTTTAATTAGTTCTAAGTTCTAGGCGACTGATGACCTCAGAAGTTAAGTCGCATACTGCTCAGAGCCATTTGAACTGTCCTGCTGAAAAAAAAAAAAAAAAACAACGTCTGAGGTGTTGTACAGAAAGCGTATGGCTTTGGGTCGCAGGATTTTATCCACGTAGGTCACATTGGTCTCAGTGTCCTGGACAAGCACAGCTGTGATTTGTGGTTGCAGCCAGTAGGACCTCACGCTGCCAGGCCTACGTTGGCGCTGAATGTCTTGTGCGAATGTAGTCACAGCTCCCCCTGTCTGCAGTGAATCAAAATTTATCCATCATTCAATGGCTGTAAAACAGATTGTCGCCGTTGTTCCTGGGTGAAATTACCAAGAGCGCAAGTCCAAGTCCAAGTCCACAAGGAAAGGCCGCGTATTCTGGGATTCAGACTTCATACCGCGACCGTTCGCTGCCCTATAAGGAAGCGAAGAGACACTTGCCACATTGTGGCTGCCCCATTAACGGTCAACACGTTCGCCTCGATAATCCAATGGGATCCAGCTTCCAGCTGCTGCAGGGCGTCCGTCGAACGGAACATAGGGCCATCAGCGAAATATCGCCCTCAAGTCGCAGTGGACGATCAGCTTACTTCCTTGCCATCGCTCATATGCGAGTCTTTATCCTCGCTAATGACTACGTCACTGCCTTCCCCCCCACCCCCCCCCCCACCCCTCCTCAGCAGGATGCACAAGACACAGCTACTGGCTATGGGCCAAAGACGTTACACCAGAGGGCCAGATACTGGTGGCTCTTGCACAACTGTGATAGGCTGGGAGATGCTGGATTATCAGTTAGAGCTTGGTCAAGTTGTTCCTACTACTACATTTCCTATCCCTAACACTGTGAATGTTTAAGCGACTGAAAGTTGTGCATACAACTTTCATTGTAATATTATGGAGAAACCTAAAACTAAAGTGAATACGGCGTTTTACTACTTGCTATAGGCAATGTTTTCTGCCTGTTCTTGTGGCTTTTCCTTTTATAAGGTAACTTTAAGAAGGAAGGGGAAGGGAGGAATGGAAAGGGAAGGAACTCCTGATGCCAGCTGTAAGAGGACTTCATGTAGAATCGGCGACGACGAATGAAAATGTGTGGCGCAGTGCGATTCGAAACCAGGAACTCCTACTTACTACGCTGAAGTCATTCAAAAATTAAGCAATTTTTAACCACTGAGCAACCCGGAGATAGTGTTTTCCCTTTTTTTCAATTAGCTGCTATAAAGGAGGAGTTCTAAATCACTGAGACATCTTGAATTAGTTTTCTTCCAATACCAAAGGTCTCAATATCGAAACATCCTAGCGAAAGGGTATAATTCATAGCTTTCCATGCTCAATCGAATTAAAAAGGCATGGGACGAAATATTCTTTATTTCCACGTAAGTTAGAAATTTTTCATCAATATCGGTTTTTATGTAACGGAAAATTACACTAACATTGTAATAAAAATTAATAAGATTAAACGTGAATTTTAGCGACACCAATACAAATATAACGACGTTTGCTGCTAAATTCGGAATATGTGTAAAAAAAAAAAAAAAAAAAAGATTCTCAATCAGTCTTCCACATCTATTTATCAATATTATTGTTTCTTTCATTATGTTTTAATGCTTGAATTCGATGTTCTGTTAGCAAATCTTTGGCATTTTCAAAAGAATCTTTCTTATAGAATGTAACTTTGTGGCCTTTTATATATTTTCCCTCGAAACTAAACGCTACAGAAAACTTATTTATTGTGAAAGTGAGGACCGAGCGAGGTGGCGCAGTGGTAAGACACTGGACTCGCATTCGGGAGGACGACGGTTCAATCCCGCGTCCGGCCATCCTGATTTATGTTTTCCGTGATTTCCCTAAATCACTCCAGGCAAATGCCGGGATGGTTCCTCTGAAAGGGCACGGCCGACTTCCTTCCCCATCCTTCCCTAATCCGATGAGACCGATGACCACGCTGTCTGGTCTCCTTCCCCAAAACCAACCAACCAACCAACCTATTGTGAAAGTGAAATAATCATAATGAGCGGAGTACCCCGTTAGGGGTTGTTAGGCCGTCTAGTGCAAGTGTTTTTGTTTGACACCACTTCAGCGACTTTTAGGCCGATGAAGGGATGAAATAATGAGGACAACACAAACATCCAATCACCAAGCGATGAAGAGATAAAATAATTAGGACAACACAGTCACTCAACAGAGAACTGCATAAAATCACCGACACTGCCGGGAATCGAACGAGGGCCTCGCGATCGACAGACAGCGACACCAATCACTGGACCACTAGCTGACGATATCACCATTATAACAGAATAATAGCGATTAAAAACATTACAGTATATAAAATTTAACCTTTGCTCTGCACCCCGCCTTGAACTGGTATAGACATTTCAACACTTCGAAATTTTGATTTCAATACAATGAAGTCATGCGCTGCCTACTACATCTGTGCTATGGTCTAGTCGGCGAGTGTCGTAGTTTATTTTTAAATTAACTTCAGATCTCTGACACCGACACGGAAACTAACCACAGCGCTCCACAGTAGTGGATTGTCGTTTGTCAAGACAACTAGAAATCATATATCCAAAAATTTTCCTCACTGGATGAACTGCGATGAAGCGACATTATTGTCGATAGTCGATAGGTCATGATGAAGCCTGTACCATAACGCCTCTAAATAGTAAATGACGAAGAAACTATCAATTTAAACTGTTACTTAATGCGCCAGGTGCAGATTTCGTACCTTCTTGTTTATTATAAAAGTGTTCATCGGTAGTGCCTACGTAGTTTGCAAACTTCACCCATTGCCTTAGAATGAGCGCAAAAGAATAAGTAACTTTTCTTTCTTGCCTTTCGACTAACACAACTGTGGTTTCTGTTCAAGTTGTAAACGGCATTGCGCTCCCAGTATTTTACCCCCGGTACCTCGACAATTTCAGAGCAGGTACTGCAGTCCACATTCAAAAGAGCAATTTCTACAAGTACGGATGCTGTAAAAGTAGGTTTTCCTCTACTTAACATGTTGTCTAAGAGAAGTCATAAAGTCAAAATTGCCTCACGAGTTCTTACATTCCTCTGAAACCAAACTGATCTTCCCCAAGGTCGGCTTCCGTTAGCTTTTACATTGTTCTGTAAAGAATTCGTGTTAGTATATTGCAACAATGACTTATGGGACTGATTGGTAATGTTCACACCTATTGACATCTGCTTCCTTAGGAATTGAAATTATAACAATCTTCAAAACAAAGGATATTTCGTCTGCCTCATACATCTTGCACACAAGGTGGAATATTTCTGTCATAGGTGGCTCTGCCAAGACTGTCAGTATATCTGACAGATCTGCTCCGGAAGCCCTGTTTCGACTTTGGCGTTTCAGTGCACTGTCAAATTATTCTCACAGTATCTCCATCTAAGTCTTCTTCCTTTTCTATAATATTGCTTTCAAGTTGATCTCCAATGTATAGACTCTGCATTTACTCCTGGCACCTCCCAGCTACCCTTCTTGGCTTAGTACTGGTTTTTCATTTGAGCTCTCGATATTCATACAGCCGATTCTCTTTTCTCCAAAGGCGTATTTAATTATCGTGTAAGCGACATTCATTTTTCGCTTGGAGATATATCGATATATGGTAATTTGCACTTACATTTGTCCTCTAGCTGTTTTTCTAAGCCTTTTGCACTCCAGTCAATCTCATTTCTTAGGTGTTTATATTCCCTTCCGTCTGTTCCATTTGCTGCATTTTATATTTTCTTCTTTCATCAATAAAATTCAATAACTCCTCTGGTAACAAAGGATTTCTATTAGGCCTTGTTTGGTTGCCTATTTAATCCTCTACTATCTTCACTGTTTCATCTATCAAAGCTACTTATTCGTCTTCTACTGTATCCGTTTTCTCTGTTTCAGTCCGTGGTTGCCTAAAGGGCCCTCTGAAACTCTAAAAAATCTCTGGTCATTTCAGTTTATACACGTCTCATCTCCTTAATTTCTTATCTTCTTGCAATTTCTTCAGTTTTAATGTGCAGTTCATAACCAATAAATTGCGGTCAGAGCCTACATCTGCCCCGGACAATGTCTTGCAGACTAAAATCTAGTGCCGCATTCTCTGTCTTACCATTCTGGAATCAGCCTGAAACATTCTCATGTCTCCAGGTGTTTTCTACTGATACCATCTTCTGCAGGCCGGGGTGGCCGAGCGGTTCTAGGTGCCAGAGTCTGGCTACGGTCGCAGGTTCGAATCCTGACTCGGGCATGGATGTGTGTGATGTCCTTAGGTTAGTTAGGTTTAAGTAGTTCTAAGTTCTAGGAGACTGACGACATCAGAAGTTATGTCCCATAGTGCTCAGAGCCATTTGAACCATTTGATACCATCTTCTACTATGATTTTGAAGCCAAGTGTCAGCGACAATTGAGTTATGCTATCTGCAGAATTCTAGCAGATGGCTTCCTCTATCATTCATATCCCCAAGCCAGTGTTCACCTACTATTTTTTCTCCTCTTCCTTTTCCTACTTCGGAAGTACAGTCCCCCATCACAACTAAATTTTCGTCTTCCTTAACTATATGAATAATCTTTTTTTGAATCTTAACTATATGAATAATCTTTTTTTGAATCTTATCATACATTTCCTCAATCTGTTCATCATCTGTAGAGCCTGTTACCATATAAACTCTTATTACTGTGGTGTCTGGTGGCTTCGTGTCTGTCGCGTCTATGACTGTGTGTTCAGTATGCTGTTCATACTAGCATACCCACAATCGTACTTCCCTCTTCTTGGTTAGTCCTACTCCTGCGTTACCCCTCTTTGACTATCGCCGGACCAGGTGCCCTGTCCTCCCCCCCCCCCCCCCCCCACCTCCTCCAAACTGAACTTCCTAATTCCCATTATGTCTAATTTCAACCTATCCAAGGAATCTAACATTCCACGCTCCGACAAGTAGAGGGCCTGTTTTGTTTTCTCCTGATGGTCACAGAATCTTATAGTTCAGTTAATTAAGAGCACTACTGAATATGATTCTGCAAATGGTATGTCCTCATTTGGTTCCTAGTAAATGTGGCACCACACCACAGTGGCCTGATTTTCGGACTGAGGTTATTAAATGCCTGAAATCAGTTCATACGTATGATTAATAAATAGCCTCATATTGCTGCTGTGACACATCATCTTTAAGGCTAACTCCTGTATGGAGCGTTAGGAAAATAGGGAAATGCTATCCCTCACCTATGCCGGGTCGATGCGTGGAGGAGGGTAACATGTAAAATAAAACAGCCTTCGCACTAGCTTTTGAGCACTAACTCATTTTTCCAGTATAGTACACACATTCTCTCACACACAAACACCAAAACGCTCTCTCCCGCTAACAAGGCTCCCAGTACCATGGCACGAATAGTGTTACTGTGGCAGTCGGAGAGTGCGTTTGGGTGTCTGTGTATACTGTGTGTACGAATGTGTGTACTACTGCTGGAAAAAAGAGGTAGTACTCGACAGCTACTGTGAATGCGGTTTTTTCTCACGTGTTGCAGTGTTCCACGTACGATCCATAAAGGTAAGTGTTTGCCTTCCGATTATCGCAAGTAATCTTTTGTATTGTACGAAATTGGAATGCGACTGTTGAGTGAATGTGCAATTGATATTATTATCATTCACTGCTGTTAAATTTAATTTTTCTTGATTTTTTAGTGTTGCATTGTATGGGCTACATCTTGTTTTCCGACTGCTTCTTTTAAGTTATTTGTTTCAAATTTGTGTAATAATGTCATTAGACAATTTTGCTAGTACGCATCATTTGCATAAATTTTTGGGGTAAATGTTCATTGACCATAATAGTACTCTGTGCACACTATGATTGCAGTTTATTATGTGATCATCTCATTCTAAACCCTCGTCACGTAATGTGTGATAGCGGTAAATTTGTTTTAACAGGCGTAACCTACAATGTGGTATTCGTATATATTCGTTTTTCTTTCAGTCAATATAGGCACCCTTGTAACGTTTCGGTTTGAGATACGTCGAATTGTATATTTGTATGGACTGAATATTTATCAGTATATTGCGTAAATGGAGGAGTATCATAGCGTTATCCTTACTGTGGTTAGTGTAGCTTTCATACCTGTTTCGTCACTGAAACGACTTAATAATATATAGTTTTAGTAAAAATGTGTTTATTAATCTATTGATTTCACTTAGTTGTTAATAAATAAAGCAATAGCCACGGGTCATGGGTGGCGACGATTATATCGTGCTGCCTATTGTACACTCCTTCACGTAGCATTTGTGCAGGAAATTATATAATCATAAAGGAAACAGCTGCATCTGGCACCTAATAACAGTGTTTCCGTTTCCCATGAGATATTCTCCATCGTAAAAGTTTAAAGCTGGAGTCGCGTGTCTCTACGAGCACAGGATGCAATTACTCGTCACGCCACGACCTCTAACTTAAGGATATCCGTCTCATCAAATGCTGGAACATTGACTAGACAACAGAACTCCTCGCCAGCTCAAACTGCGAGCTTTCTCCATCAAACAATTCATTAACAAGTAGACTAACTGTCTTAACGGATTATTAAGAAACAATATGCAAACGTAAAAAGCATGTGATAACATAAAGTTAAATACTGGCTTAAAGACCTACGCTAGAAGAAATGTTCGCCGTCAATATTTGGCTAGCAAGGGGACGAGAATGGTGACGCGAAGTTCCTATCACCTCAGTTTGCGCCGACTTCTTAGATTAAATTCCTCATGAATTGGAGGCATTCGACACTACTGTTGGTTGTTCGTCCTTCGGACTGGATTTTAAAGTCGGCTGCCCCTTTCGGTCTATTCGAGAGCAGTATGTTATGTACCGGCACGGGACTTAACAATCTTCAGTCTCTCACTACACAAGACAAGCATTACACCACACTGCGCACATCTGTTTCAGTCACCCATACTTAACAAATACGTCACTATTACCCACCGCCAGGAAAAGTACTACTGAGCCGGAGGAATAAATCACTTTCCGATTAGGTGGCTGAATTTATAATCGGAATCTATAAGACAACACTTACAAAAGAGTCTTATTTACTTTCGTACTGTTACCCACTTTTTTGCGTGTGTTTGACAATAATGTTGGTTAAGTGGTCATGAACTGTTCCCTCGATGTGTTCCATTGACAATGCTACTAGATAACGGCATATCGTGCTGTGTGGAATTCTATAAATATTACTGTCAATTTACTAATTTGAGAATACATACCGTTTCCCATAAGATGGACATTTAACGTTTTATTTCAACGGCGCAATATTTTTACAAGTGGCTTTCGCAATCTTCTTTTTTTGATTCGCTCCCACACATAGTCATGTAGGCAGATATCGACTGACAATACAGTTAGACGAACTCTGTTTTATGAATGCCACATTTTGTAAACTTATTGACGCTGTTGCAGTGAATAAAATAGATCTTAAATTTAGGGGGAAAGCCTATTCTACAATGAGGTAACAAAAGTCATCGGATAGTGACATGCAGATATACATCTGGCGGTATTATAGCGTCCACAAGGTATAAAAGGGTAGAGCATTGGTGGAGCTAGCATTTGTACTCAGGCTATTCATGTGAAAGAGTTTCCGATGTGATTAAGGCCGCACGACGCCAATTAATAGACTCTGAACGGAATATGTTAGTTGGGGCAAGAAGCTAGCGATATTCCTTCCGTTTCGAAATCATTAGCTAATTCAAAACTACGTGAACCATAGTGCCAAGTGTGTGCCGAGAATAACAAATTTCATGGATTACCTCTTAGCACGGATAAGACAGTGGCCGACGTCCTTCACTTAACGACCGAGAAGTGCTGCGTCTACTCAGAGTTGTCAGTAATAATAGACAAAGAACACTGCGTGAAAAAACCGCAGAAATGAATGTGGGGCGTACGATGAACACACCCGTTAGGACAGTGTGGTGAAATTTCGCGTTAATAGGCCTTGGCAACAGACAATCGACGGGGGTGCCTTTGCTGACAGCGCGACATCGCCTGCAGAGCCATTCCTGGGCATATGACTATACCGATCGGACCATAGACCACTGGAACACCGTGGGCTTCTCAGATGAGTCCCGATTTCGGCTGATTTCATTTGGTAGGATTAGAGAGTGGCACGGAATGAAATTGGTCCTGTGGTCCAACTGAACGGACCGTTGGCTAGACATTGTTATATGCGGCTACTAGGAGATCACTTGCAGCCATTAATGGACTTCATTTTTATGGATGAGAATGCGCCATGTCACCAGGCCGCAATTGTTCGCATTTGGTCTGAAGAACATTCTGAACAAATTGGCCATCCAGATCGCCTGATATGAATCCCATCGAACATTTATAATCGAGAGGTCAGGTCGTGCACTAAATCCTACACTGGCGACACTTTCGCAGCTGGTGTTGGCTGTAGAGGCAGCAAGGCTTAGTATTTCTACAGGGGACATCCGACAACTTGATGAATCCATGCTACGTTGAGTTACTGCACTGCACCCCGCATAAGGAAGTTCCAGACGATATTAGGAGGTATCCCATGATTTTTGTGGCCCCCACTGTATACTGCTCCGCACAACGTTTTCCTGTATTTCGGAGTGTAAGATCACATTTGATAGCTAGTTGTCATGACAAGCGGAATTCTCTTTCGGCAGTCGCAATTATTGTGCTGCATCCAGTATAGCATATTCTGTTCTTGCAGATTTATACGGTTTTTGATTCATATGGCAATTTTCAATAATTCTGTCAGTCGACTGTATGTCAGGTAGAACCTCTTGAAGCTGCATGTCATGACTTAATCAAACGCTTTTTAATGCTTATAGTTTTTCCTTGTTGTTTTCTACGTCCATGCCATGCTTCTATTCGGATGTAGACAACATGTAGTTTTCGACAGAAAACGTTTACAGAAATTGATGGAAATACTATTGAAAATAACTCTGTGACACTTGCAACGCCGAGCTACTGGTTCTTCAAAAAAAATGTCGTGCATTCTCAATAGACCACATATTACTAATTGAAATAAATACATTTGATGGAGTTATTATCCGCCGACTTGTGTACGGGGATAAACTATAAATTTGACTCTGTAAAAAGATAGAATTTTTAATTAGCACTTTTTATTGCTTCAAAACCATAATTCCTATTAAGAATTCATCTTTGGTATTAACAATGCGGATACATATCATACAGTCTGCAGTTTGTAGCATAAGGTAATAATTACTGACATAAAATAACCATTAGAGAGAATAGATTTACAAGTTAATAGTATAGTCATTTTATTCATCTGTGGTCCATTTTTACAAACATATTGTACTTCTCATGTTATTGTAATCGAAAGGAGGAGGAGATTAGGAGGAGATTAGTGTTTAACGTCCCGTCGACAACGAGGTCATTAGAGACGGAGCGCAAGCTCGGGTGAGGGAAGGATGGGGAAGGAAATCGGCCGTGCCCCTTCAAAGGAACCATCCCGGCATTTGCCTGAAGCGATTTAGGGAAATCACGGAAAACCTAAATCAGGATGGCCGGAGACGGGATTGAACCGTCGTCCTCCCGAATGCGAGTCCAGTGTGCTAACCACTGCGCCACCTCGCTCGGTTTTGTAATTGAAGCAAGACAAAAATGATTCAGTTCATTGGCATTTACTTACTAACAGGTGTTGTTTGACGAAGATGGTGTAGGTAGCTGGTTGAGACCTTGTAGTAGTAACCATCCCAGCAATAACTTTAAACAATTTAGGGAAACCACAGAACGCCAAAATCAGGGTACAGATGAAGATTGGAGTTTCCGCCCTTTCGAGGGCGAGGCTAGTCTATGTAAAACTATGCTGTCTCATTCGATTTCTACCTACAGAACAATCCTGTTTTGCAAATAAATTACTTAGTAATGTAAAAAGTTAGATTTCTCATTCCCAGTCACTGCACACATTACACACACTGTATTTCATAACACACGGATTACCACCTGCTGCCAGGACCATAGCTTCAATGTATGGTTTCCATTTCGTTTAGGGAAACTTCCCATTTCTTAATCTGAAAATATGAGTGGGCGACCCTTCTTACTTTGTTTGTGGTGAACCCAGAAACAGGGTAAGGTAATACTATTATATATAGCAAAACTTTGAGAGTAACGTTTTCCAGAAGAAAAATAAGTAAAAGAATGTAAATAAGGTAATGTGAATGCGTTGTATGAAATGATAATGTTATGTGGGGTGTTATGGGTTAGATGACTCAAGTAGGAAGGAAAACATAGAAAATGTTGTCGGAAAGGCTAACCGAAGACTGCCTTTTATTGGCAGGATACACGAAATATGTAACAGATCTACTAAGGAGACTGCCTACACTACGCTTGTCCGTCCACTTTTAGAATACTGCTGCATGGTATGGGATCCTTACCAGATAGGACTGATGGAGTAAATCTAAAAGTTCAAAGAAAGTCATCACGTTTTGTATTATCGCGAAATATGGGAGAGAGTGTCGCAGAAATGATACACGATATGGGCTGGACATCATTAAAAGAAAGGCGTTTTTCGTTGCGACAGAATCTTCTCACAAAATTCTAGCCACCAACTTTCTCCTTCGAATGCGAAATTATTTTGTTGACGCCGACCCAAATAGGGGAGAAGATCACCACTATAAAATAAGGGAAATCAGAGCTCGTACGGAAAGATATAGGTGTTCGTTCTTTCCGTGCGCTACACGAGATTGGATTAATATTGAATTGTGGAGGTGGTTCGATGAACCCTCTGCGAAGCACTTAAATACGATTTGCAGAGTATCCATATAGATGTAGATGTAGATGTAGAAAGTGCAGACATTTGTAGATGGTATCTTAAAACATACACACACTATGTGTTTTTTTTCTATGTCTAACAGCCTTCCCACAAACATGTCACATAATTTACTACGTGACGTTTTCTGCACAGTCATAACCGCACCACTTAGAAGCATACACTGGTCGGTACAGACCTACCGTTTTGCGTCCAACTGTCCACATTTCAATACCTCACCTGTTGCCCATGGGAAAATAAGTGTCAGTGGGTTGCTTTCGTCCTATGCAGATGGATCTATTAACTAACCCAAACATATGGAACTTGTTATAGCCAAAAATATTAGTTTGCAAACGACACAAATACTTACGTAATGTTCAGTCACTAATAGAAATGTCCGCACTTATACTGGTTAACCCTATATTACCGTTAGTACTTTACATGCGTTACATTTTTTACCAGTCCCCTATCTGTCTTGTCTAAATAGTCTTTCACTGTACAGAAGTATTGCTTAGCAGGTAGTTTTTAACTGTCTTTTTAAATATGTTCATTTTAGTAATCTCCTTAATTTCCTTGGGAATTCTGTGTGTAGTTTCATTCCTTGGTTTTAAATTATGTTTTGAGTTTTACCATTATTCTTTTATGGTGACTAGAAGTTCAGTGTAGATTTTGTTCGGTCGTCATGGATGTAGTGTTTGTGTATTATTTATTAGCTTTATTTTTCATGTGTGCAGCTGACTGGTAAAAGCGTACATACTGTGAAGCTAAAATGCCTAGTGTTTTGAACAGGTATTTACAGTGAGCTCTACTACATTTTTTTTACAGCCCTTTTCTGCAGTTAGAAAACTGTGTTCATATTTTGTGCATTCGTTGCACACAAAAGAAATCCATAGATAAGCACTGAGTGCAGATACGAAACGTATGTAAGTGAAAGACACTGACTGGTAAACATTCATCACAGGACTCTTAGGCCACAACATTCAAGTAAGTATCTTTGTGTGTTCACACTACTTCAACCGAAAATCAGTATCTGTAACAAGAAATTTAGTGTTTGTTACACAGTCTAGACAGATACAGTCTACATTTGATTTAATGTTACAATTGTTTTCAGCCTCAAATTTTTGATATTTCCTTCCTTTATTTTCAGTGCCACTTTCTCGCATAGTTACTAACTGCAAACTCCTTTGAGGGATTCATTTGCTTTCGCTGTAACTTGGTATCGAGTTCTCTCGCTGACTGTAGTGTCGTTGGTGTCTGCAAAGAGAATATTTCCCAATGACTAACACTATTATGAAAGTCATTGGTGCATGAACATTATTGGTCCTAATATGCTAGCCTTGAGGAATTCCTTTGTTAATGCCTTTTAGTTCTGATAAATGTTTCACTAAAGGCTTGGTCTTAGTTGAGATACATGTTACCCCTACTCTTTGTAGCCTAGCTGCTAGGTACGATTAGAATCAGTAATGACTACACCTATTTCTCCTAATGATTCTAACCGGTTTTACGACAGCATCAAAAGCCTTAAAACGATGCCTTTAACACACTCCACTTTGTAAAGAGCTACCAGTACCTCTTTCGAGAATTTTATGAATGACTGATTGCTTGTTCCTACCACTCCAGAAACCAATTTGTCATTCATTAAGAAGGTTATATCTATTCAAGGAAATAATTTATCAATCTCCCATAATGATTCCACTGTTTTTGGGACGATAGCTAAAGATAAGTGGATCGTTATATTTCTATGTATTTTGCTCTATTTTTCTTTAGCACTGGGATCATTTAATCTCAAGTCATACAGGTCATGTCAACTAGTGGTCATGAACTTTTCTGGAAAAATTATATGTCAGACCACTATACCATAAGTGTTAAGGAATAAAATATGTTCGTTTTATCTTAATTTTTGTAAATAGTACAGCTCTTTGAAAAGTGTATATTTTGTAAATAACTCTTAAAGTGGTAGAGAACAAAATGATATATAACTAATAAACCAAAAGTACTGGAGACCTGGCAGATGTTTAGCGCTAAAGCTCCCTCTCAGTGCGTTGAAATTTAGTTGACATCTGAACACTTACGGGCTCGCTTTAACTTACTAATTTAAGAGGAAAATACGAAATTGAAGTTAATTTTTCAACTAAATTTCTTTCTTATTTGGAAAGTCACAGAACACTATCTTTTCTGTAACGTTAGCAGATACTATTGATTTAATTATAAACAGTATCTTCTCAGATGCCGATCTCTGTACTATGTAAATATTTATTACTTATAAAAGTAAAAAATTGTATTTTTACTACTTTTTACTAGTTATTTACTCGAAAATCCCCATCCGAAACATTTGAGAGCTACACAATATTGTTTGATTAATATGTTAGTAGTCAGTGCAAAGACAGTGGGCAATATTTTTCTCTGTAAAGTGTTTTTCAACCTTTTGCATATTTCGCAGAACTGAATTTCTGGTGTAAAATATGCATGCTCGCAACATTGATTTGGGCACTCTTCTGTTTACAACAAACGATTCAGAACTTGCACATAAACCAGTTTTGTATCTGGTTTGAATATTTTGTTAGATACAATGTCAGTGAGGAAATACAATATAGTGAAAGCGTGAGGTATGTGGATTATGGAGAAAGATACAAGAAGATGGTGTTTAAGAAAAGTGGAAATCACTTCTCAGTTGTTGGATATCTGTCGAAGATCTTGCAAAAATATCTTGTTCCTCAAGTAACGGTATTAACATCACATCTATTGTGCAGGAATAGCTGAACTCACCACAAGAAGAAATTTCGTGACAACCCACCTGAACGATACTATCATCCGAATGCGAAACTGTAGAAGACAGTGCAGATGTTTATATTGCTGGGTTTGAATTTGTTGGTTGTTGATGCTTTGAATATTAGCATTTCTACTGTAGGCCCTACTATATCCAAGGAGGGATATATTAGGAGCTACAGCAGAAATTCTAACATTCAACACATCAACAAAGTCACGTCCAGGAATATAAACGCCCAAAAAAAGTAAGAAGCACAAGAAGAACACAGTATATAAAAAAGAAAAATGAGAAAAATTGAAACAGTTTTGCAAGAAAGATCTTTAAAACTTTGTGAAGTGCATAATGTAGAGACACTTGGTGCAGAACCTGAAGATAGTGATATGTGCAGAAAATGTGACGTGTAGTTTCGAAACCTAAATATTGCTACCTCAGCAAATACTCGTACCTAAGCTAAGAAAGTACAGTTACTGACACAGATACCAGCTAGCTGCTCTAAGCAACAGATAGAGATACACATACCCATTTCTTCACATTATTTGATATCAAAAGCTCGTAAAATAAGGAATGAGAAAGGTATTTCGGCCTGTCCAGATTCTTACTGTGGGCATCTGTCGCAAGATGATACGTTTATTGTTTCTCTAGAATATTAACTAAGTGATGACAAAGATCACAGCACCAAAGTACTAACCAGGCTGATGTTATCTCTGTCAATGAAAAAAAAAGTTCAAATGTGTGTGAATTCCTACGGGATTATACTGCTGAGGCCATCAGTCCCTAGACTTAGATTCTACTTAAACTAACTTACGCTAAGAACAACACACACATCCATACCCGAGGGATGATTCGAACCTCCGGCGGGAGGGGCTGCACAATCCGTGACATGGCGCCTCAAACAGTGCGGCAACTCCGCGGGGCATTCAGTCAGTGAAAACGGTGTAAAAGTTAAAAACGTAAAAAGATATACGACAAGATCAGTGAGAGAAGCATATTTCCTAATGAAGAACAAGAAACCGAATTTAAAAACTGGTCTCACAAAATTCTACTCCTTATGACCAAAATTGGTAAAATGCCAGCCAGCACTGATTTGAAACCTGTTTGTTTCGCCATAAGCAGAGTCACAGAAAAGAGGTACTCTGAGATACGCTTACTGTCGCTCTGGAAAATTATGTAAGTGATGACAACGATCGCAGCCAGCAGGAGCCGCGAGATATACACTCCTGGAAATTGAAATAAGAACACCGTGAATTCATTGTCCCAGGAAGGGGAAACTTTATTGACACATTCCTGGGGTCAGATACATCACATGATCACACTGACAGAACCACAGGCACATAGACACAGGCAACAGAGCATGCACAATGTCGGCACTAGTACAGTGTATATCCACCTTTCGCAGCAATGCAGGCTGCTATTCTCCCATGGAGACGATCGTAGAGATGCTGGATGTAGTCCTGTGGAACGGCTTGCCATGCCATTTCCACCTGGCGCCTCAGTTGGACCAGCGTTCGTGCTGGACGTGCAGACCGCATGAGACGACGCTTCATCCAGTCCCAAACATGCTCAATGGGGGACAGATCCGGAGATCTTGCTGGCCAGGGTAGTTGACTTACACCTTCTAGAGCACGTTGGGTGGCACGGGATACATGCGGACGTGCATTGTCCTGTTGGAACAGCAAGTTCCCTTGCCGGTCTAGGAATGGTAGAACGATGGGTTCGATGACGGTTTGGATGTACCGTGCACTATTCAGTGTCCCCTCGACGATCACCAGTGGTGTACGGCCAGTGTAGGAGATCGCTCCCCACACCATGATGCCGGGTGTTGGCCCTGTGTGCCTCGGTCGTATGCAGTCCTGATTGTGGCGCTCACCTGCACGGCGCCAAACAAGCATACGACCATCATTGGCACCAAGGCAGAAGCGACTCTCATCGCTGAAGACGACACGTCTCCATTCGTCCCTCCATTCACGCCTGTCGCGACACCACTGGAGGCGGGCTGCACGATGTTGGGGCGTGAGCGGAAGACGGCCTAACGGTGTGCGGGACCGTAGCCCAGCTTCATGGAGACGGTTGCGAATGGTCCTCGCCGATACCCCAGGAGCAACAGTGTCCCTAATTTGCTGGGAAGTGGCGGTGCGGTCCCCTACGGCACTGCGTAGGATCCTACGGTCTTGGCGTGCATCCGTGCTTCGCTGCGGTCCGGTCCCAGGTCGACGGGCACGTGCACCTTCCGCCGACCACTGGCGACAACATCGATGTACTGTGGAGACATCACGCCCCACGTGTTGAGCAATTCGGCGGTACGTCCACCCGGCCTCCCGCATGCCCACTATACGCCCTCGCTCAAAGTCCGTCAACTGCACATACGGTTCACGGCCACGCTGTCGCGGCATGCTACCTGTGTTAAAGACTGCGATGGAGCTCCGTATGCCACGGTAAACTGGCTGACACTGACGGCGGCGGTGCACAAATGCTGCGCAGCTAGCGCCATTCGACGGCCAACACCGCGGTTCCTGGTGTGTCCGCTGTGCCGTGCGTGTGATCATTGCTTGTACAGCCCTCTCGCAGTGTCCGGAGCAAGTATGGTGGGTCTGACACACCGGTGTCAATGTGTTCTTTTTTCCATTTCCAGGAGTGTATGTTGGTTTCCGAAGCGTGCAATGTATCCTCGTGGTGAAGACATGACTGTGAAAGCATTACACCTTCAGGATCCTGACAATGACGTAACCTGTACATTGTGGGAGGGAAGAGAGTTGGCGAAGAAGACATTTGAGCCAGAGACGTTTGAAACAGAGTTTAGGCATTAGGTCATGAAAGCAATAGCTTACCAACATATCCGGATGATTTAGAGGCAGGCCATAATAGAAATAAAATCAGCCACATCCCAGAATAATGACACATTAGTTCTTCATTCCGACTTTGCTCAGAACTGGTCTGTTGCTTTGCAGAATGAAAGTCAAAGTTACCACTGGCACACATCATCTGTATCAGTATTCACATGTGTTACTCACTTCCTTGGAATATCAGACTGTTTTGCTACTGTCAGTGATAATCTCATACATGACAGTGTACAAGCACACTACGCTGTCAACATGATAATCGATAACACAGCATCTAGAGACCACGCATTTCCTAAACTTGTGTATATGACTCATGGTGCAGCATCTCATTTTAAGAACCACTTTAAAGGGCTCCGGAAAGGCTCAAAATCACGAAAAGTTCAATTTTTACTCTTTTGCGTTTTCTGAATCTGCAGACTATTACCTTTTAATAGATATATAATTTATTCAATTCCGAAGACTACAACTATTTTTAAATTTTTTTTGAAATGTGTTCTACATGGGCGTGACCCACTGTGGCGCTGTTAAACTGCTGTCAAATGGTGTTATTATTAACGTCCGTGTTAATCAGGTACATTTTAGTGATGTGAGATAAAGTATGTGTTGTGGCTAACCTGTGATGGTTCAATATATATCGCTGGTGTGATTGTCGATTGTTTCATGTTTATTTACTCTGTCGTTATCTCGAAAATATTCGTAATTAATTCTGTTTCTTGAGTCTCTGTTTTGTTGAAGTATAATAATGAGTAAAAGTAAAGTTATTAGAAATCCTCTGAAGGCTTTTAACAAAAGGAGAAATGTTGAAAGCCAAAGGTATGTGTTATTACTGTAAACAATAAAGACGATGAAAATCCCCAACATAGCTTGTGTCCCAAAGAAGAAGACAGTTGGTGTAAATATAACAAAGGATTGCTAACTGTTGAAGTGTACACTCATAAGCATAGTCTGCCTCATGCAATAATGGAGGTGATAAAACCTATTTTCAGAGACTTAGCAGCACCTGAACTGTTGAAAAAGTGTATTCACGGAAAAACTCAAAACCCCAATGAAAGTGTAAATAGTGTTATATGGTCGAGAATCCCCAAGACTGTATTTGTTGGAATAGAAACACTTCACTTTGGTGTGTATGATGCTGTTGCGACTTTCAATGATGGCAACATTGTAATGTGCAAGGTATTTAGAAATATGGGAATGAAGATAGGTTCTAACATGGTACGAGCGATGCTTTAGACAAGGAACGCCTTCGGGCTGCAGACAGGGCTGTAAAGAGTCTAGAAATAAGTCTAGAAATACAAGCAAGGAGGAACAAGAGGAAGCTGGAGGAGGAGTTTGCAGAGGATGAAGATAATCCATCCTATGGACCTGGAATGCACTAAAAAGTTAATCCAATCTTTGTCGCTCGATTCCCAAAACTTTTATTTTCTCATACTAATTACATGTTTTCTAAGGATCTTCCAAACATATTTGTTTTAAACTTTCAGTAAATGTTACCAGTACCTTCTGCATAATTTAACACAGCCTTTTTCCAAAAAACTGTATATTTTTGAATATATAAATAAAAAATTGCAAAAAAATGTTGTGAATTTTCATTACAGTTGAAAAAAAAATCATCTTTAATAACTGAACTAAAATTTTGTAAAATCCCTGTGTTAAGTTGTAGCCCATATTCCAATAAATAATCTGTAAAAAGTTCAACTTCCTACCTCAAATACTTTGTGAGGAAAGATGTAATTTATAAGCGTTATTTTAACATTGCAAGTATAGGGTGTTCCGGAGCCCCTTAAGCATTATGAGCTTGGTGAACATTGTAGTACGGGTATTAAGACAAAAATGGATATTTTCAGTAATGGGTCATGGAAAGAGAGCATTTGATGAAATAAGAGGGCTCTGTAAACATCATAAAAGAAGAAGTTTCATTTATGTCTCCACACAGATGTATGTTGCCTTCCTTAATTAGAACATAGTACGTAACTACTTTACAAAGGAAACATTTCCACACCTCTACTTGGTCATGTACAGTGGAACAGAATGATTATTATCACCTTGACGTCACACTCTGTTTCATGAACAACTGATATTTCGAAGTGATTGTCTCCACTTACTGTACTGTAGTCATATATAGATTTAAACTGTGTTCTTCTTCTGACGTAAATGCTTGATGCTCGATCCTTTGAAGTAGTTTGTCCTTCCATACAACAATAATACTACACATTGGATTTATACGCCTCTGCATCAATGCTCAGTTGCATAAACTGCTGTGCAGTTCAAGTATTGGAGCTGAAGTTGAAATTGCTGTATTTTATTTTTTGTTGATTATATGTTTTGATGGAGGTTTGTTAAATCTGTGAAGTGTCTAGTGTAGCTACTTACAGCACTTTTTGTTTTTATATGAAAAATAGTACTGCGTCATTTTGTGTTTGAAATCTATCGTATGGATGCTTATTGGAGAGCTCTTTAAACTGCTAGAGATACCCTTTAAGTAGTAAAACCTGTTAGATGGTTTAATCCTAAAACAATTATACTCCTCCCAGTTCCACCCCCTTTACTTTCACGTGTCAGTAGTACCAGTCTGTCCTTTGTAGCCCTTCTTAGGTGTAGGCATGGCTAATGAAATACTAGCTATTGACAGTCCCTACTGGTGCCAGAACAACGTGCCCGAAGTCGGCTACCATCAGTGCCATTTCTAACACGACATTAATCCATCTCATAACTCCATTATGGCGCCCCTGATCATGACACCGATGTAGTTCGACAAAGTGTATATTCGTGCCATGAGTTAGGCATGCTGTTTTGTCCGGGTCACCATTTACGTCATTTCCACATGCCTGTCCAAACTGCTACTCAAAGGACCCACAGTCACTGAAAAGTTCTGTTCTGAAGAATCGGTACATAAATATTTTAAGTCCTTTCTCATTTGACTTAGCCCTGGTATTGTTCTAAACTACTGGTGCCCTGGAATGCAGACTCTAGGTTTTCCTGTAATTGAGGTCCCACGCTTTGGCTATGGCTGATACCTAGCAGCAGCAGTTTCTTCTTCCAATCGATCTATACATTCCTAGGCTTCCTGATCTCAGTTGAAGCACGCTTCCCAATGAAGCTTGCTGCCAATTTTCTGGTCTTACAATTACCTGCGGCTCTGATTGGGGATGATACCTGTTTTGAGCGTCGATAGTATTATCAGATCGTGTTATTTTTCTCTGTACCGTCCTATCCACTGCCAGATCCCAGCTAGCCTTATGCCCTATGCCTTCGTTGATCCTGATGAACTGTTACTTTACTTCTTCTAACTCTGCTCGAAAGGCACAAACTTTCCTTCCTGCTCCACAGTCAGTTTTCTACCTTTTCACCTCTAGGCACCGTAACTTCACATAGCGCGAGCATTGTGTTGTGTAAATGTAACTGTTATACGTAGGTGATAAAAATGGTTGTGTCTAGAATGTGATGACAGAAGGGAGACGGTGGAACCCAAGGTCGCGTCGTAGGCCATACTTCCTGAACAGCAGCAAGGGGCCCAACGAGCTAAAAGTCTCCATGGGGCAGACGGATCACAATCAACAGCTCACTTGAGTTATTGTGGAGAGGTTTGTAATTTAATCCCATACATTGGCATCAAGACTGAAAATCAGGAACCTCACGCTACCTCCCCTTCTCTCCCCTCTCAAAGCAAAGCAAAAAACTGACAAAAGTGTAGAGTATACGAGGATAGCCAACCATTCAAATATAATCGTTATGATGGTCAACTTCACTCATCTGAGGGGAACGGTGTATCCACTGTGTTACAGCTGTTGACGGAACTCCTGGTGTAACATACGCTTTGGGGTACATTTGGTGCCCAAAACACGACTGTGGTTCAGTTTTAGAACCCACTTGGTGGAAGGCACTACGGACTTCGCAATTAAATGACACAAGGTTATTATACTCTCTAAATTGTCTCCATTATCTCTTATAAACATCGTAAGCATTTGTTCTACATCCAAACGTGACTGTAGTTCGTTCTTTGTGTCCACTTGGTGCGAGCAATAATGAATCCGAAAATTATGTTCCGCAATGTTATTTCTACATCTAAATATTGTCGGTGCCATTTATAAAATTCGTGTGAACCGCTTGCAGTTAGACATTTGCATTCACTCATTAATGGACCCTCAAATTAAGTTGCATGGTATTATTGCTACCTCTAAATTGTCTGCTTTATGGTTGAAATGGCTCTAATCACTATGGGATTTAACGTCTGAGATCATCAGTCCCCTAGACGTAGAACTACTTAAACCTAACTAACCTAAGGATATCACACAAATCCATGCCCGAGGCAGGATTCGAACCTGTGACCGTAGCAGCAGCGCGGTTCCGGACTGAAGCACCTACAACAGCTCGGCCACAGCAGCCGGCTTTAAATAAAATTTCGACACCTTGTGTACATTGCATTCCTGGCAATGGATGAGATAAAATGAAGCATATGCAGAGTTTGCGCTATGCCTTTTTGCCTCTGCAAAACCTATAAAGTGCGTGCAATGTTTTACTTAATTTTACACACCACAGTAACTATGACATCATTATAACGAAAAGAAATTCAGTCTTTTATCGAACAAAGATGTCAAACCTTGAAAAGTGCAAAAATAAAGTTTTTTCAACTAATTCTTTCTTAAAATCGGATGATAGGTTTTTCTTGGCAGCTGGCCAGAAAACATGGACAGAACTGGGCGCAGCACGTGCGACCATCTGTCGGAAATAAAACACAGTCACATGAGAAAAAAACGAGATATCTTCCTGCTCTTAATTTTAAATAGAGTTTCGGAATCTGATCTACATTCTGTTTATTGCAACGTATGTTCTAAGGTCATCCATACGCAAAGTTTTGGTAATGCGTTTTTACTTACGAAAGCTCTTTCATTCCAAGCGATGTTTTACTTAATTTTATGCAGCGCAGTAAGTATTATGGAGAACTAAAAGAAATTCAGTTATTTATCAAGTGTAGATGTCATACAGTCGCAAAACTCGAATTTTTTCACTGAATAGTTTTCGAAATATCTGATGATAAACCATATCGGCCAGAATGCGGTCTCCCAGGACCGGTACCAGCATCTGGTGAGCAGTCCAGTCAATGGCCACAACGTATCTCCAGCGGGGAAGGGCTAATTAATGTACTTTTAAATAGGGAGAGAAAGATTCCATTCTCTTCTGCTCACACCAAGTGAAGAGGATACAATGGCAGTGTGGTCTGAAATTCACATTAAAGATGATATTCCTTCTCTACCAAGTAGACGTTAGGTTGAACCACAATAAAGTCTGGAGTGGCGACGTGTAGAAACTGTATTCCCAGTAATCTTTCTTATACTAGTTATTTATTTCTAGTGACGAAACAAACGCTATACGAGGTCACAGGATACTTATACCATCTTTTATCTGAGCTTCTGTATGTCGATAAAATTGGTTCTGAACTGAGAATGCAACTCAGACCGCCCTTAACGCGGAATTTGATCCCTTCGTGACAGTACAACTCGGCTACAATTTTTTGTTTGTCCTAAACTGCAGATTCCTCAACATCTCCACATATTACACGTGAATGGTTTCGAAACCTGACCCGGCACAAAAGATTTCATTACATATTGTCAAGCTCTAGCATGAGAACACCTATCTGCTGGTGGATCATAATTTTTATTTTTATTACATTTTCATTCGTTGTCAGCACTAACGATATCTGACGTTTTTCACTCCCAGTGACACACAGAACTATTTGCGAGATCACTGTGAGTTCAAGATCTTATTCCGAGCTGCTGGTGGAGAAAAATTCGGTAGCTGACGTCTCTTTATGTGTAGTCAACAAAGAGATGTGTGGGGCTCTATTCCCAGTGAGCACTGAACTCTTCGTCATATTATTTCTAGTTCAAACATGCTCACACGTCGCTGGTGGTGCAACAAACTAACATTTAACGTTCGTTGTCTCTAGAATAAAACAGCGATAGGTGTCGGGTTGGAGTCCTGGGAAGGAAAAAATTTATGTTTCGTCTCGCCATTTCAGTTAAAACATCTAGCTACTGCCGAGAAAATCCGATATGTCACAGTTGGTTGTGTTTCGATATCAATGCGATTACGTTCTGGGTTCGAACCCCTGTCCAACACAAAGCTTTACCTCACGGCATTGCAAGTAAGTTACTTGTGAAGGAGCAATATTTAACATCTCTCGTAGTTCGCTAACAGGGACAATAGATGCTGCGTAGGAATTCGCGTCCGTTAAAAATGTTCGCGTTATGTAATTTAAAGTTGATATTTGCTAACTGATACTGTCTAAAATCGAGGTATATCACTCTCTGTACGCCTAATCAGGAATGACTGTTAGTTTGCGTCAGTCACGAAATCTTTGCTTAGTCTGCATGACCTAGGTTTGAATCCATATGCAGAACGAGACGGTTCGTCGTGTCATTTGAAGTTCATACATTTTGTCAACTAACTGCTCGTGAATAACTTAAATTTTTAATGTCATTTTGTGTTAAATAATAAGTACGGTATGTTACTTCAAAGAGGAAATCATGAATACGACGAACTTACTACGTGCATTACCTATCTGACGTAATAATGAGAGTGGTAACATTTTAGGTACGTCATTTATTGTAATAAATGTGAGCTTACAAGCTTTAAAGACAGTCTTATCTGTGATAAAGTGTTCCCTGATATTTGTAGGATCGTGGTACTACTTTACATCTTGAGTTACTGCGATACAGAGCAGTGTTTTCTAGTGGTGACTTGATGGAACCATTTTCAATAGTCAAACGACTGTACCAAGGAGCGATTAGAGGACCTGCTAGACAGCTGCGTTATGCCGGATGCATGCGAATCAGGCGAAATGCAATTCAGGTCGTTCTGATACTTTTGAGCATGACTGTACATACAGATGTGGGAGTTTCATGTAAAAACATTATGTATTTCGATTTAAGAAATATGTTGTCGTTGTCAGAATTTCGATCGTGTAAGTTACTTTTAGCTGCTGCTTTGGTGTTGTAGAATGTAAGTGGGGCTCCACATGACAGTAGCCTTTCGGGATGGACTTTCGTGTTATTTCAAACACTTTACCGATTTTCTGCTGAAATTCACGTCAGAGCACTATTAAATCATGTTATGCTTGGCAGTGCGGGTGCAGAACGTGCGCTGTATATCTTTGGTGCAAGACACACAGCGCCTGGGAGGGCGTTGTTTGGCGTAGAGCGGCCACCGCCTGCTGGCCAACGTCTGCTACGTCTGGAAGAAAGGCTTTGTTCAGAAATTGCTCTGGTGTAGACCGACCGCCACGAGGTCTTTCGTGGAAGTATTTTCATAAGTTTCGATATCACTATCGTGGTACAAAATTAAGTGAATCATCTTTGAGATATCAGCGTGCCACTTACAGCAGACAGACAAAGTGCAGTTTAAAAATTGAATATAGGTTGGAGCTCCCGACTCTGCATTTACACTTCACGGTTTTTCACATATGACCACAAGGAAATGCAACAGGAGAATAGCTGGACAGCACTTTTTGTCGACATCTCCGCTTCCTTCAGTGTTGCTAGTTCTTGCAGATAACTCTGCTTAAGAGACTCCGAGGGGCGCCTCAAGTAAGAGATCCAGGCTTAGTCTGCTATGCTCCCAAAATTCTTCCTTCCCCGTGTTTCATTATCCCACTTAAACAGAACGCAGGCTCATCATTTAATTTACAAGATGGTTGACCTGGCGTACGAGTCCGGGTGCAGTTTGCCTGATTAACGGCTTCCAATTTAAATCGGATCTTCCAGAGTGCGGCTTAACCAAAATGAAACACGTGAAAGGACTGGGCACGGGCTTTATGCACACATCACGTACCAATCGACAAACTTTATCACCACTAAAAAAGCTATATACACTAACAGAAACGAATTCTGAGATCAGCAACAAAAGTATTACAAAGCAAACAAAAGGAACAATAGTTTGGATACCACCAAATTATAAATTGAAACGAGGATTTTCTAATCAAATTGTAACTTCTGATAGAGAAACCCATAAATCTAGAAATCTCTAATGTCAAACGATGACGAAGAGTGACTGTCATTTAAAAGACAAACTGTATATATTCTATCAAAGGGCACAGATTGGGAGAACAGTAACGGGTAACAGTCACGGGTGCGTACAAGACAAAATTTAATTTTCCTTAAACACTAAGAAAAACGTCACAACCTTGCCCCACTGGGCTAACTCCACGTATAAGCAACCGCGAAACTAAGGCGCAACAGCCTCAATTTTAAAATAAATAAAAAAATTATGACATGGCAGAACCAGGCGATACACCTATATCTCTAACGAGAAACAAATTCTGGCGCCGTATCTAACCTTAGAATTCAATGAGAGTGAAAAACGATTAATTATTTGGCGCAGAGTCCTTTTGTTTTCCCCTTTTTCTTAAAAAAAGAAAGTGTTCAGAATCAATGAACTTTATCCTGCATTAGGCGGTCACAGTAAACTAAGCGCGGCCAGGATGTTCGGCAGAGGTAAATCCTTTGGCCACAAGGTTCCGGCCACGCACTGCAGATTATTTTATTTTCCTCTTAAAAGATTTCACTGATAACACCAAATACAATAAATAGAACCCCAAATGGCGATGACATGACAAATGAGGAATGATTAAAAACAACATCTAGGAACTGCGCCTACGAAACACAGTCTACTGTGGCCAAACCAAGTGCGAGGTGCCCAAAGCCAGTACCGTTACAGCCACCGACATTAAAAGAAAAGAGAAGGGGTGGGGGGGACGAAAAAGATCGAGCAATCTACAACAGAAATAGATTCTCACACTAATTTTAAAAGACTTGGCAAAGTTTAAGAACCAGTTACACTGTCGAAACAAGGGGTACCAAACTGGGATAGAATAACTGACCGCTTAGGCCCTTAGAATGAGAAAAAGAGCAGTTTCATGAAAGAGTTACTAGATTATAATTACGACCACCACTGGCTGCTCGGCCATCAGAATGAGAAATCCAGGGCGAAGTAGGTGCGGGCTGGCGTGGCGTGTATAAACACAGGTGCCAAGGTACTACGGTCCAAGAGTCCCACAGGGCAGCACTCCTCACTGGCCTTGACGCAGGAACAGACTAAAGCCACGTCTACGTCCAAGCCGCCAGTACACGCACAACACTGCAGCAGTTACCCCACTAAGCGAGATGGCTAAAGCTGAGAAAACGTGTTTGTGCATTGAAGCACCAAGGAAACTGGTATAGGCATGCGCATTCAAACAGGCAGAACACAGCGCTGCGTTCGAAAACGCCTATATAAGACAATAAGTATCTGCCGCAGTTGTTAGATCGGTTATTTCTGCTACAATGACAGGTTACCAAGATATAAGTGAGTTTGAACGTGGTGTTACAGGTAGCCCACGAGCGATGGGACGCAGCGTCTCCGAGGTAGAGATGAAGTGGGGACTTCCCAGTACGACCATTTCATGAATGTACTGCGAAGATCAGGAATCCGGTAAAACATCAAATCTCAGACATCGCTGCGACCGGAGAAATATCTTACAAGTACAGGACCGACGACGAGTGAAGAGAATCGTTCAGCGTGACAGAAGTACAACTCTTCCGCACACTGCTGCAGGTTTCAATGCTAGGTCATTAACAAGTGTCAGATTGCGAACCATTCAGCGAAACATCATCGCTAGGGGCTTTCGGAGCCGAAGACCCACTCGTATATCCTCGATGGCTGCACGACAAAAAAATTTTACGCCTTGCCTGAGCCTGTCAACACCGACATTGGACTATTGATGATAGGGAACATGCTGCCTGGTCACACGAGTCTCGTTTCAGATTGTGTCGAGCGTATGGACGTGTACGGGTATGGAGACAACCTCATGAATTCATGGACCCTGCATGACAGCAGGGGACATTTCAAGCTGGTGGAGGCTGGGACCCCTGATACGTCTAGGGACGACTCTGACAGGTGATACGTACGTAAGCATGTTGTCTGATCGCCTCATCTATTCATGTCCATTGTGCATTACAACGGGCTTAAGCAATGCCAGCAGCAGAATTCGACAATCCACACGTCCACAATAGCTACAGAGTGGCCCCAGGAACACCCTTTTGAGTTAAAACTTTTCCCCTGGCCAAGACATGAAAATTATTGAGCATATCTGCAATGCCTTTCAACATGCTGTTCAGAGAGCTCCCCACCCCTCGTTCTCTTACGGATTTATGGACAGTCCTGCAGGATTCATGGTGTCAGTTTCATCCAGCACAACTTCAGACATTAGTCCAGTCCATGCTGCACCATGCCGTTGCAATTCTGCGCGCTCGCGGGGCCTACACGATATTTGGCAGGTGTACCAGTTTCTATGGCTATTCAGTGTAGTACACATTCACTGTAAGTATCACAAATGGGGATGGTAGAATACAAAAATAATTCCAGAAGTACTACGGAACATGGACTAACAAACAAAAACAGACCGATTCACAAAGGTACCGCTAACGAGACAGGAGGGACAGTGAGAAGCCTGAAGAATCATACTCACTTTCAGAAGTCAGATACACGCTTTCAGACTAGAGGTGGGTTTCGAGGACCCAAAATTTACACTAGGCGAACAAGCAACAAGGGGGCTTAATTTCGCGGCTACGAATCAGCTACCATGCTCAACTAGATTACCACCACAGGCAACAAATATAGAATTATATGTATGAAGATATGGAAATGTCCGAAAGAACAGATACCTTCTTCATATATATATATATAGTTAAGGTTCACCGGCCATCTGGCCATCTTCTTCTGTGCGGATGCACAAACAGTGCCCGAACTACTACGGGAATCGGCAGTAAGGCCGCGAGTATTGAGTATAATGGGACGGTCATTATGAATATAGTGCGGGGACAATAAGTTGCAAATGTGGGTGTGACGGGAGGCGTGCCAGAGATAAGTCCCCGCAGTCACACTGTCCTGTGTGTCCTCGGTGGTTCAGCTGGAGCTGGCACGGTAGCTCAGCGTATTCGGTCAGAGAGCTGGTTGGCCTCAGTAATAAAAAAACTGAGTGGAAGGATCAACAAACGAACTTGAACGGGTGTCATGTGACGTCCGCAACGACCAAACACAACGATCAACAACGAACAAAATAAAGAAAAAAATGGACAGAGCGTCTGCCCATGTAAAAAGGAGATCCTGGGTTCGAGTCCCGGTCGGGGCACACATTTTCAACTGTTCACGTTGACTTACATCAACGCCTGTGTGCAGCTAAGGGTGTTCATTTCATTGTAAAATATAGAATTTCCAGTCCTTCATGTAACTATTGTCCTATTTAAAAAATTATAGTGCTGTCCTAATGTGCTTATTAAGAGGTATAATCTTATGTTACTTATGTTAAACGTAAAACACTATAAGGCAATTATTGATGTTAGAAACCGTGTTTATAACTTTAAGCAGCTTAACTCACGCTGCGCAAATTACCCTGAACACATGCATCCAGTATTTGAGACTGATAATACTTAGTGACTTAAAAAAACTGGTCACATAATTTGAAACTCATACGAAACTTGGTCTTTTTGACACACCAGCGTAATAATTATAGACGGAAAGTATAACGGTTACTACATTTTAGCTTTTCATGAAGCTTCAAGCTGATGTTTGGATTTGCTACTTCTCTACAATTAATTTTACTTGCGAGAAATGTTGCAAGTACGCTGTGTGATCAAAAGTATCCGGACACCAACAAAAACAAACGTTTTTCATATTAGGAGCGTTGTGTTGCCACCTACTTCCAGGTACTCCATATCAGCGGCCTGAGTAGTCATTGGAGCAGAATGAGGCGGTCCGTGGAACTCATGGGCTTCGAACGTGGTCAGGTGATTGGGTGTCACTTGTATCATATATCAGTACGCGAGATTTACACACTCATAAACATCCCTAGGTCCACTCTTTCCGTGTGATAATGAAGTGAAAACGTGAAGGAACAGATACAGCACAAAAGCATACAGGCTGACCTCGTCTGTTGAATGACAGAGACCGCCGATAGATGAAGAGGGTCGTAATTTGTATTAGACTGGTGTCTATACAGACCATCACACAGGAATTCCAAACTGCGCCAGGTTCCACTGCAAGCACCACGACAGTTAGGCGGGAAGTGAGGAAACTTGGATTTCATGGTCGAGCGTCTGCTCATGAGCCACACACCACGCTGGTAAATGCCAGACGTTATTTTCATGGAGGGGGCTTGCACCCTTTGTTGTTTTGCGTGGCACTGTCTCAGCACAGTCATACATTGATGTTTTAAGCACCCTCTTGCTTCCCACTGTTCAAGAGCAATTCGGGGATGGCGATTGCACCTTTCAACAAGATCGAGTGCCTGTTCATAATGCACCGCCTATGGCAGAGTGGTTACATGACAATAACATCCCTGTAATGAACTGGCCTGCACAGAGTCCTGATCTGAATCCTATACTACACCCGTTGGAACACTGACTTCGTGCCAGGTCTCACCGACCGACATCGATACCTTCCCTCACTGCAGCACTCCGTGAAGAATGGACTGCCACTCTCCCAATAAACCTTCCGTCACCTGATTGAACGTAAGCCTGCAAGAGTGGAACCTGTTATCAAGGCTAAGGGTGGACCAACACCGTATTGAATTCCAGCATTGCCGATGGAGGGCGCCACGAACTTGTAAGTTATTTTCAGCCATGTGTCCGGATACTTTTTACCATATAGTGTAGTATCCACATATACCACTAGAAGTACTAGAAAAATCATATCAGATGCGTGTGTATTACCCTGACTATACTTACCGAGTGTTAGATAATGAGAGAACTTAGTTACTTCCAACACTTTAAACCTAATTCAAAACAACTCTAAACTATTTCTCGCTTACATACGTAACGCCAATAGATTTCTTTTTTAAGGCAATCAGAGGTTTCAAGCTGTGATATATACACACATACTTTAATGAAACGCAAAGTGGCATGTTTGATCGTGTAGGGCATGGAACAACTTAATCCTGTGCGGCTTGAAACGCGAACTACGCCGATGAACATGTCAGACAGGTAGGAAAGGAATTTCTAACTCTCGGATGGCAGCACCAACAGATTTCTGTGGTAAACGTGAAAACTATGTTGAATATACCCTGCTTCCGAAAGAGAAAGCTGCAGAGTGTTCAGTGTCTCGAATCTACTAGCTCGATCCTCGAACACTTTGATACGTGCAAGGCGCTGTCCCTTACTCTCGATGAACATAGTGCGCACATGTTATTCTTGCCACCGTTGGAACCAACGAGTTAAAATTTCATAGAGTGGCTATAGGTCCGCCATGTTTGAAGCAAATTGAAGTTCTGTCCGCCATGTTTTCTTTAGTCAAGTCATTCGTCTGCTGTGTCCCGCCCCCTTGTAACTGCGTTTGACTTACTTGAAATAGCCCATACTAGCTTTATTTTTTCTAAAACAAGCAATAGACAGCAGTGATTTCAGTGTACACTGACAGCAAAAAGGGATGTTTTTGTCGAAATATGGCTAAACTTTTCGATGTAGATAACACTACAAGACAACTCAAATAAGTCTGTCCATCCACTATAACGTTACTTGTTGCCCATAAATTAATGCAATTAGAGCAGGTACCACCAGAATATTACGGTGAAACTTCTAAACATGCTGTGGTTAACTATTATAAACAGTAACGGGCGCAGAAATGCGATATTTTTGTCGCTATTTCAAAGTAAACAGTCAAAGCCTCAAAAACCAGTACACTGTGAACGAGAATTTATTTGAAATATGTGTTACATTGCCCAACGGCGAAGCGTCCTTGGGTGGGGTAATTTCACAAATTTTCGTAAGTAGCTGTATGCCTTGGCAGAATAAAAGTGTAGGGTCAGGGCAAATTTCCTTATTTGCTGAGAATAATGGCATACTTTAGCACTGCACCGAAGTTCCAATAGCTCCTTCAACAAACCAACTACATGTTCACTGTTTAACATATAAGAAACTGAGCTACATTTCCTTCTTCTCAAACCAGCAACTAAAGTCTGTAACTGCACTATTCTTCTTTTGTGTCGTACACTAAGTTGCTTCATTTGCTTTATCTGCTTCTTTAGTCGCACATTCTCTGATTGTACTCTGTTATATTGTGTTTTCAACTTCTTAGGGCTTGGGAGACAGTAATTGTGGTCAGCAGAAACAGATATGGGTCCGACAGGCACTGAAAGAATGCAGTTACATCATAAGTTTATAACAGAGTTACACCATAAGATTATAATAGAAAGTATGTAATTCAAAGTAATAAGAACACGGAGTAAAATTACATTATTGACTTACTTTGTGCTAATGATGTCACTGTAACAGCACTATCTTCAAATTGTCGAAAGATCGCTTTCTGGGTTGTGGTCGTAATACTTTATCTTGCTTTTGTAAATGTGGTGGAAAGTTAAAGATAGTAGGTACTGCTTTTGACAAAAGGCGCCTCTGGACATTTGTGTGGTACATATATTTCTCTTCAAAATGAGCTGAACATAGGTAACTGGCTGTAGTAGGAAACCAGTTTTCTCGCTTCATATTTATAACCCATCTTTTTGTAATTTCCTTATCTTTTAAAGGAAATCTGTAATCAACGATAAATAAATTACTTTCCTGCATTTGTCTTAAGCATAATTACAGTTACAATGCAAATGACTAATAAACATTAAAAAACATGTGTCGTATTTCGGTACTAATATACTTACTTATTATATGAAATATTTGTTGTTTTATCGCTGCGATTTGTGCAGTTGAACGCTGAACACACTGCAGGCATGTTGACTTTATATTTTGTAACAAAAAAGTCAACTAGAAAAGTTAAATATTGCAGTAATATCACAACAGCTGACACACATCCAACACAAACAACAGTAACGCTTTCCTAATGTTTTGACTAAGGAGAACATGGCGGCCGAGTTAGCGTTGGTTGCCGCTAGGAGCGCTGTAACTAGTATCTCAGCCACTCTATGAAATTTTAACTCGTTTGTTGGAACGCAGAAAGCAAAACAAATTATGTTGCTCCGTTATCGCAGTGTGGCTTGAATCGTATCGCGTAAAAATCGGCGACTGTATGTACCGGTACCATAATAAACTTACAGCAACTATGCGTAAGTTAAAATTTACAGGTACTTTCTCACCTCAATGATGTAGATGATGAGATGTTGCGAAATCGGATCAATCTGTCTGAAACACTGTGTGCATGAAGAAGTTTACCAGAATTTACACTTATCGACGTATTGTGTGAAGGAACAAGAGCATGAAGAGTAAAAAAGCAGCGGTAGCCTCAACTCAATTACAGGATTAATTTCTGCCAGAATTTGTATTTGATTGTCAATGGATAAAGCACCATCGTTTAAAACATGTTGTACCAAAGGGTGTAGTGAAGCGAAATCTAAGTTACTGGGAAGAAGAATGATAACTCAGAACATCTATTGGTTGGTTGGTTGGTTTCGGGGAAGGAGACCAGACAGCGAGGTCATCGGTCTCATCGGATTAGGGAAGGATGAGGAAGGAATTCGGCCGTGCCCTTTCAGAGGAACCATCCCGGCATTTGCCTGGAGTGATTTAGGGAAATCACGGAAAACCTAAATCAGGATGGCCGGACGCGGGATTGAACCGTCGTCCTCCCGAATGCGAGTCCAGTGTTTAACCACTGCGCCACCTCGCTCGGTGGAACATCTATTAATTAAATGCATACTTCTGTTAATAATTTAAACAAATAACCTTATACTCCTCGGAATAGACCAAAACAATTTAGATATATAGAGTAGTACAAGGAGTAACACTGGAAGACACAAAGACGGACGGGCGTCGACAGATTGCAAGACGTCAATACTTAATGTCTATACTGGCCACATGCTTATGGATTACATAGTAAAGTGACTAGAGTCATTTATGAAACAAGTAATATTAGGAATGGCCGAGAGATATGGTTGCAGTTCTTATCGAACCCACTTCCCCAAGAGGCTAATAACTGTCTTCTGTCACTTCCCGAGAAATGGGTATTATAACCCAATTCTAATTCGAAGCTAACTCTTCAGAATATATTAACGAACCGACAAAGGGTTTACCTTAAAATAATTATTATATACAGAAGAATATGCAGCAAAACAAAACTCACTCGGAAGAAGGCTCACCATACCAGAAACTAACATAAAATTACATCCGGTAAACACAACATTGTGATCATCCTTTATTTGGACTATGCAGTCCAATGTGTCCAAAATTTACCTCAAAAAAATTAGTGGTGCGTTTTCCTTTGGTTACTGCAACTGTATTTATCACTCATCCTTTTTGTTTTGAGATTTTAGTGTTGTGTTGAAACACTAAATGTTCCATATTTGAAGGTTAGGAGGGATAAAGGGGAAATGGAAAAGATCTAACGTTAATGGTATTTAATTCATTTTTGATGTAACAGAGAGGTGAAGATACTGGAGACAGCTCGAAACATTTGTAGCATGTAGTGGAAGAGTGCTATCAAAGAAATCACCGCATAAAATGATTTATCGAGCAGGATCATCATACCTGAATTTTTCGCCACATTGAGGAAGATAACTGCCACCGATGAAGAAATTTTTAGCCAATATGCTCCACGCCAGTGCATCTGAATTAGCAAGTGTCATGACTGCTCCTATTTGACCTTCCTGTGGAATTTGTATTCTATGAGTAAGGTCTGAAAGTGGGATGCTGTGGTACTACATTAATTCAAAGCAATAAATATTGAAGTGACGTCCAGATCTACATATCTGCTTTACGAGGCGCCCAAGGAGCTTTCCTAAACAGTATCAAACTGTTGACGAGATATGGTACCTTTACGCTAACTACAAATAGTTGTGGGAAGCCCCCCCCCCCCCCCCCGCAAAAAAAAAAATCTCCTCAAACGTTACTCTCTCTCACGCATCATGTGCTCCACTCTGCATATTTCAAAAAAATAGCTATCCAGAAAATTGGTTTTTTCTTTTATTACACCTCTTCTCATGATCCTGCTCGATAAAACATATACCGATTTCATTTCTTCTTTCCTTACTGCACAGAATAGCGGTCCATATTGCACGCATATTTGAGAGATTGAGGGCAAAAGCGGTATAACTCCTTGCTGCAGCGAACTGAGCAAATAACTATCAGAGTGAAACGGCTATTTATGAATTAAGTTAGCTACTAGGGAAACATGAGATATTTTTTCCTAATGGTGATGTTTTGCTGCAGGAAACATCCGGGTGTGAATTGCCAATTCGATTAAAGGGCTTTTGGAGTCGCATACAGGCAGTACAGGCCAGCGTGGCCAACGTTCTAATCAAGTAAGCCATTCTTAAAATTACATCAAAACACTCCAGTCAGAGGGGATTTGCAACATTGGTCATGGCTGAGTAGCATAGAACCACTAACGCCGCAACATACTGTGAACAAGAATGAGGAAACATTCTGTAACTCAGAGCACTTGCGTGCTGCCGAGAAAATCACAAGTTGCAAATTTAACCAAGTCTAGGAACCAGTACTTTGTGTTTGATACAGAGAGAGCTACGAAAAGCTGACGGGAAAAGTAATAGGAGAAACACATTCTTCCCCCTCCCAGAAGGGCTACGTCAGTAGATTAGCCGCAAGGGTGTAAGTAATCGAAATTAGGGGCTCAAGGCATTGAACCATGTTGCAATTACGTCTGCGCCTTGAACTGGAGAAATCACGGCTAAGACTTGGGTGATGAAGCTCTCTGCTGGATGCCTGCCCACAGATTAACTCGCCAAGTTGCGGCACGACGCTCGTCATGTGGCGGGGCAGCTGCGCGGCAATGGAAATTTCACTGACGCGTGGAGGTGGTGTGTGACCAGTCGTAAACCTCAGAGGGACTTCAGCCGACGGACTGTAAGCCGTATACGAGCCAGATGGAACAGGCGCTCCCTCGCACCTCGCAGCCACCTAGCCGCCTAGACGTCATCGGCCATCATCCTGGCCGCCCCCTGGGGGATGGGGGGGGGGGACCAGGGCATTGGTACTAGGCACCAGTCACATAGTGTCGGCTATCGCATCCAAGTGCAGTGACATGGGGACCACCACCACGGGCGGACAGCGCTCGCTCTCTGCTGCTGGCGACCGAGGACTTCGGGTATCACAGACGCCATCTGGGCGACAGCACATTCCGCAACTGACTGCGTCTGCGACCACACAGCGCGGCCCTAAGGCCGGCTAGGATGCCGTATGAAGCAGCTTGAATAAACACCCGTCATTAGGACCAGTGTTTAAACTACATGTTGTAGCCTTAAGCCGTCGGCACACGGACCGTGCATCCGAACGTTGAGCGTTGAGCGTGCCGAGTTTCTGACGTCACAGCATGGAATAGCACGCTCGGGAGTCTTTCCGAACGTGCAGAGCAATATCTGGCATGTCAGATATTCTGAGCGTGCGTCTGACCGTTGACCAATGAGATGTCACAACGCCACCTACGTCACAAGCACGCTGTCTCCCTTCAGTACAGAGTTGTGAGGCGCCATATTGGCATTCATTTCAAGCCTATATGTATATGTGCCGTTTCTGAGCACTAGCAAATTGAGAATCACTGGAAAAACCGTTGTTAACAGTGTGATTCATTCCAATAAAATAATAAGACACAAAACATTCGTGACAAAAGAATTATTGTAACTTGCGTATTATGAGAGTAGGCTATTTTAAGGCAGCGACACACTGAAGATCAAACCAAAACGCATTGTTCTTGGTGCAATTTGTCATAATTAAATTTCAATTAGTAACATATCTATGATTAACGTTTTCAGCAACGCGTAACATAATATGATTACGTGCTGGAGGTCAGCTGTTGGTTTAGCGTAATGAGTAGCGTCACTACCCTGTCAAGAGTTGTTTGATGGGGCGGTGGTTCGTGTATTGACACTTCCAATTTTTTTTCGTAACATTAGCGTTTTTATTAGGTTCTGATACTTTATTATTAATTTAATATAAGTATATACTATAACATCTGATGTTATGTAAATATAAGTTCACCTTTTTTTGAGGGGTGGCTTTGTTCGATTGGCTTAATCTACAGGACTGCTTGCGCTACTTGTATAAAGATATTTTGCTCCTTTTTCTTTTACGCTATCGTAATTCACATGTTGCAAAGATTCTGCTACTGGGTAGGAACAATGATCAAGTAAGACTGACCTTGGGGTTTTACTAAAATGTGGGAATGATGAAATAATGTTTATCTTATGCGCAGAAGTATTCCAAATTTGTAACACACTGTGCGTTTTCAACTTCTCGCGGCGTAATGAATCATCGATTAAATTTCGGGCATGCAGCCGCGCAAATAAAATTTCCTCCACTGATATTTCGGCCGCGTATCGTCCGGCCATCCTCAGAGTGAGCTTATGACTCACTCTGAGGATGGCCGGACGATACGCGGCCGAAATATTTGCGCGGCTGCATGCCCGATATTTAATCGATTGTAACGCACTGTTTGTAATGGAACTTTTATAAGCCTGTGTCCTTATTGATTGGACATGGTACTTTCCTTTTCGTGGACGATGGAGGAGACGCGCGTTTTAATAGAGCTAGTGTGGGAATTTTACGCGCGCCCGTTGAGTAAACAGTGTGATTTAAGAACTATAAACATCCCTCAACTGCCGCTGGAGTGCGTCGCGATCGCGTATACCACGTTGGGGCCCACGTACCGTATGCACAAGTCGCATCGTTCCTGAGCGTTCAGCAGTACGTTGAACTTGGCACGCTCAATGTTAACGTTCGACAACATGGTCCGTGTGCCGACGGCTTTAACCTGCTCCCTCCCGCATAATTCCTTTCACTCATTCTCAGTCGACTTTACCAGAAAGTACAATGTCACTGAAACTAGGTTATTAGAGTCAATTAGTTTGTGTACAGTTGTAGGTATGATTAGAAATTTTAGTGGCACTGCATTATTTTTTATAATACTAGGTGACCGAAAAGTCCAAATATTTGAAAAATCAGTAATTCATGGAATAATGTAGGCAGAAAGGTAAAACTTGACACACGAGCCTGAAGTGAGATGGGAGTTTTATTGACACCTAAAACGAATGCAGAAGCCGGTCAGCAGATAGTGGCCAACAGCAACACGTCAGGGACGCTGCATGAGAACCCTGTATAAAATGAGCCGTAAGAGAGAGAGGGAGTCTGATGCGCCAGCACTCGTCGAAAGTTGACTTTACCAAAAAATACAATGTCACTGAAACTTTGCTATCCTGAATGGACAATCCGCTCCTGCGACATTACGATCCTGTCGCCATAAGAAGGGTATCTGACAGGATAACTGCCTTTCGACAACGGCCTTTCCAAACTGGGGAGCACTGAGACGTATCCTTCAGTATTATCCGTACAAAATCCAGTATCATCATGAACTGTTAGTCACTGATTTTGCGACACGGAGAACTTTTGCGGTGTGGGAACTTCAAAAATGGGAGACGATAACGACTGGTTGTCGTGTTGTGGACCGACGAAGACCATTTCACACTGTGGGGGTCTGCCGACACCCACAACTGCAGACTGTGGGATATCTAAATTCCTAGAACTGTCACGGACACCCCATTGCTTGATGGGAAACTCACAGCGTGGTGTCGATTTAATACATCAATCGTCGTCGGAACCTTATTCTTCGATGAAACACCAGGTGCTGCTTTTCAAAGTGTCAGCGTGATGGGTGCGAGGTATGTCCATGTGTTACAGAATCGCAAGATCCCTAGCCTGGATAATAAACCCCAAGTGGAATGTACGACAGTTATTCAGGACGGCGCTAAGGTTCTCCCTCGACTACCGGTAACGTTGATCAATGATGGCCGAGAAGTTGAGCACCTGTTACAAAGATCATCATCTTTGCTAAAAACCAACTGTTATGTGTTTCTGGAGGAAGGGATATGGGGGGCGATTGGGGGGGGGGGGGGAGATGGGCGCCAAGAGTGTGTTGTAGGCGGGCTCCAGTTGTGTTCGTTACTACACTGCTCGTTATACTGCACCATTGTGTTATGTTTTTCGTTCTTCCTCGTCTCCTCCTTTGACGACACTGTCCTCTTTCTCCACTGCTTTTCTCCTTGCAACCATGGTAGCCGTTGTCTGGGAATGGGATATATTGTGATACAACTTATGGTACAGAGGAGGGACGCAGTTCTACATTTTATAACGTTTTTCGGTTTCTAAAATTCACTATCTCGTATGTATGGAAATCTGGCAGGAGAAATGGATGCTAAAGAAGTGGCCGATTGATTCAATGCCACAAATTGTGTATTCAAACAACTCACAAATCTCTGGATATAAACAGGAATATCTAAGTTTTAACAAGAGTGCAAGTTCCAGATATCTAAATATTTAACCATTACACCTAAGGGATACCAGATAGAGCATGTGAGAAGAATAAGGTGGAGAAGTTAAGATATCCTCTTACGTTCTCGACCAGGGAGAAGGTAAAAAAGAAGATAAACTCTTTGGATGTCCAGTAACACTGGCATGAACAGCTAAAGCAGATTATGCTTCTCAAAGTAACCACTTAATTAGCCAGTCAGTACCACCTGCAGTCCACTTTCGGCGTCATAGTATTTGATAATGTATAATACGTAAAAGAAAATATGAAGTTATTTGTAAATACTGGCTTGCTGCTGTGGCCAAGCGGCTCTAGGCGCTTCAGTCCAGAACCGCGCTGCTGCTACGATCGCAGGTTCGACCCCTGCCTCGTACATGGATGTGTGTGATATCCTTAGGTTAGCTAGGTTTAAGTAGTTCTAAGTCTAGAGGACTGATGACCTCAGATGTTAAGTCCCATATTGCTTTGAGCCATTTGAACCATTTTGTAAATACTGCTCGGAGTGACCTTCCTGGATTCAAAATCATATCATGAGTTTGAATACCTCATGTTACACATTAAGTGAGAAATCCACGATCACAGCATTACCAACGTATTCTGCATTAGGTGTTCATTCCAGTGTCACTGCACATCTAGACACTATCAGCTTCTCCAGCAGCAGGAAACAATTTTCCGAGAGGCACTAAACGTCTTGCACTTGTGCAACTAACATAACTAGGCACTATGTGCCTATCGGTTATTTTGGGTTATTAGATATTGAAGTACAATACATACTATAGAGTTGTACCGTGATTCCTCATATTAAGTGTATCTGTCATATGTCATGTTTCAAATGAATGTACAGCAAGCGGCTGTTCTGAGCATCTACATTCATCTGTTTGTACGTGTGGTTGGGAAGTACTGTACCATCCACCGTACTCCCCGGACATAAGTCCTTCTGACTCTGATTTGATTCCGAAGATGAAGGAACCACTTCGTGGCATTCGCTTCAGAACTGTTCTAGAGATTCGACAGGCAGTAGACCGCTCCATTCGCACCAGCAACAGATCGGGCTCTGCTAACTGTATACTAAGCCTTCCACATCCCTGGCAACGGGTTCTACACAACGCTGGTGACTACTCTGAAGGGGAGTAACAGGTGCAACATGTAACTCTCTTGTATCGGTTGTGAATAAGTAGCTGTCACTGTTAAAGTTCCAACCCTTGTAGTAGTTACATCTACTATAGAGGAAGGCAGTCCAATTTACTATGTTCTGCTTGTAGTCTGTGCATCTAGATATTATCGATACTTCAGTTATAAACAGCAATCTCAATTACAGATATGAGAATAAAACTCACTAACCAATACATTAAGTATATCGCCCACGAGTCAACTGGTCCCAGTACGTCTTTGAAGCACGAGCTTTTCAAGTGCGAGCCAGCTGAGGAAAGGTATTGGCTGTGAAAACTTATTCTTCTTCCTAGTGTGTAGCTAGGATCTGTCAACACTGTAGAACATATTTGGCACTATGTTATCATTGACTTACTCCTTACAGTGGAACATGTCCTACTAATTTCACTCGACGTTCTCCTGTCATTACAATTAAATAACCTGAATTGTTCACTCTTAAACTGGAACACTGAGTTACCAAAATCATGATTTGGTTCCAGAAAGATTGTTTCGCATGGAAGTAATCTCATATTTTACATAACGAATTATGTATGTAAGTTAATATTACGGCCACAACAGTGCCATGACGTCAGCCCGGCTCGCTAGCTAAGTGGTAACGCTGTCATCTTGGGGAATGTAAGCTGCCTTAGCAATTAGTTGCAGTCTTGCTGGAGACCTAGACACTGTCATTTTTTACCTCTCCTCATACCAAGCTACGAGCTTCCAGATCGATATCGAGGGAAGAATTCTTAACTTTTCATCCTAATGCATCTCACAAATACGATTTAATACCCTTAGACGTGAAGATGAAAAATTTAAGAAATTCCTATGTTACACCTCCGTTAAAGATTGAATTTTTCTTTTTAGCGAATAAAAAATTTGATTGAAGCATGTGTGTCCCTGAATAATTTCCTAACGAGGTTTCGTTTGACGTCTAGTCTCACTGCCCGATTTATATACTTTGGTAGTAGGCGTGATATGTTTCATGAGTAATACGTTGAACCTTACGAACAGAACATACTGAGGTCAAGATTTATTAACTCCTGATAATACGTGAAACTTTGGGAAGGTTTTACCATGAGTACTTTTTGTTTCGTTGAAGATAACTGTAATATGAAGATAATCGTGGTCAGATGTCCAGCATGATGTTATTGTGTTCCGTACTGCTTCATTGAACATAACTGAAAAACGTAAGGGACAAATTAATCGTTCAGAATACAGTCTCTCATTCTCTATGCTACAGTTTGACAATGCTCAGACAGGTTTACGATTGCTTATTTACTGGTTTCGAGATAAATAGTTCAGCAAAGCAAGTTAAAGCGTATTTTTGTCGGGAAAGTAAACAGCACGTTCAGCAAAGCACGTTAAAGCGTATTTTTGTCGGGAGAGTAAACAGCACCTAATGCTTCTTTCTCGGTGGTTTTTGCTACCGAAAACTGCCTTAGATGTTGACAAAAAATATGAACGGAGATAAACATTCGTCTGCGCCGAGGTTCATAGCACCCAAGATTTTTATTGTGTCACTAGATGAAGAGTAGTATCTCTTGTGTTGGCACAATACACTATGAATAACGAGACGTTTTATGTTAGGTCCCATTTTATGTTACTTATGTTATTGTAATCAATAAGGATATTTGGTAAAAGTGTTTAATGAGTGAGTGATCATATTCGAGCGAAAATATGGATCACGCCACCACTTTCACTTTTGTTGCTTTAAATTAGAGCATGTAACACAGATAAACGTGGCTTTCAAATCTAGCCCACTCAATGCAAATCCGGAATGCAGGTTAATACGTTGCAGTTGTTACATCTCCCAGTAAATGGGTACAGTGCCTTGCTCCATAGTTCTAAAGACGGTCATCATCAACACGAGTTGACTTCCGGAGTGTGGCGAATACTTGTGACAAGACGATCCTATCGTAAATGAGTCAATCGTTTCTTTTGATGCTAATTCTCCGAGTGCCCTTTCCCCCAGGCGGAACAAATGTTTTGAGCTGATCCGCTACAATCACCCCTCTATTTACTTTAGTAAGAACCAAATGTCATTGTTTTACTTTCAGATTCTCCATTTTGTAATCGTTCAGCAATATTCCTTATAACCTTCAATTATGCAACATTCAACATATCCCTGCAACTACAGTACTAGAATCTCAAATAAAAATTACGACTGATAAATACGCCTATATGAACCAAACTAAAATGACTCAGGCTTACACACCATCCATTTTTTTCTTCAGGTAAATTCTCCCCCCGTGGTATATTACATACTTCAATATTCCTCACCGCTTATGCTCCTTGAGTAACGTCAACATTGCTGTTGTTACTGTACGATAGTCAGTAGTCAAATGATTTATCGAAGTTATTTGCGACTGAAGATCACATTATAATAAAGAATAATCTTATGCTTGTCAATGCGATTGCAGAAACGTTCGTTTTAGGTCATTGGTGTCAGTCACTTTAGCAAGTGTTGGGTGGCGTCGCGCAAAAAATACTTCCATCTGGACTAAGAACCGAGAGCCCTGTCGTGGAACAGTTTTGGAATTGTTGCTGTTACTGGCGAGCTATATAGTAATGCAAATTATTTCCGAACGTCCATCAGATTGAAACTTTTAGCAGACAGACGAAGTGCGGTTTAAGAAAGGAAGGAGTTAGTGGGCTGCAACTCTCAATTTTGTGTTTACACAGAGCCACGGTTGCCGTGCCGCAACTCTTTGACCAGATACGGCACCAGAGCTGCTCGAATTGAAGATAACACATGTTTTGGGGACTTGCGCTTCCTACACTGCTGCCAGTTCATGCAAAATCACGCACATTGGCGACATAAGTGAACTATTACGACTTATTCTTCTGCAACCGGCTGCTGGCTGGCAGATTTCGTGCCAGAGACTATACTATATATGTGAAAGACATGTGGATTCTTCCACAATTGGAAACACAAATTTTCATTCTATAAAATAAAGGATTATCATGTTGGCCCCTGGCATCTCCAAGTAACAGCATTTCATAACAACAAAAAGCTCACCACCCTTTTTAATTAACGAACTCCACGTTTTTGATGGCTTCAGGTGCCTAATCACTTTACAAATGAGTTACTGTGTTCCGTATTTGTCATTAAACATTAAGGGGCTAAAAGGTTAGAAAATGTTTTAAATTACCTTTAGAGTTTCTAGGAAGTCATTATCGAATACTGGATGACTTAAGTCTTGGGAACCTGCGAGCTTTCTCAAGGAAAGCCTGTTTTTCCCTCATCTTGTGAACTATATGTAGTGCAATGATATAGTTTTCTACGTACTTTCAGTGACATATATGGATACTGTCTAAAATATATGTTGCGAGTAGAGTTAGTTGTAAAGAAGTAATTAATTAAAACGTCAAACTTGATACTGAAGTTTACTTGCATGAACGACAAAAGATTAATGACCAGGGGTGGGGGGGAGGGGAAGGGGGAAGAGTTGAGGACGATGAAGTGTAATTTGGGTGGCGTGGATTACGCAGTCTCTCACTAAAACTGTTATTTCTTCGGTAACAATAATATAAAAAAGATAAAGTATGTGTGAAACCCTGCTCCGATCTATGAGAGGTATTAACCGGATCATGTTAAGTAAATAAATGAATAAAATAAGTAAAAGAGATTGACACTCTTCCACATGGCCTGTGCACCAGTCACCAGGTTAGCGTATTAATATTATAGGCCTCAGAGGTGGCTAAATCACCCCATGCTATGTGTAGGTTTTTGTGACGATTTCTAAAGGTCTTCATGACGATGTAGTCCCTTCTGTTAACGTTTTTGTGAACTCCAATGTCACATCACAACAGAAATGTATGCAGTAACTCCAAACAGAAATGTATGCAGTAACTCCAAAAACTCTCGCAAAAATATAGGACGAGTTTCACTATCGGCTGAATATTTATTGTGTGCCGGTTAAGGGCACATTGAATATTTAGAAATCTGGGTGTAACTTCAGTCCTAAATGTAATTGTAAAACCATGCCAATGTTGTATGTTAATGAATGTAAAATATGCACCCTTCCAAAACTGAATAGCTCTTTTCGATAGAAATTCTTGGTAGCTGTACGCGTAAGCAAAAATTTGACCCGAGTTTTCATTGCCATTCACGTAGAAAATGTAAAATTGGATGTATCTGTCTACAAAATACGAAAACATGAAATTTTAAATTTAACTAAAGCGAGACTTCACAATTATTCAGTTGAAGAGTTGCTATCCTACCAACTCAACCTGTAGGATACAGTCATTATTCCTCAGACCTTTGGCTATCAAACATAAGAATGTTGTGTATGGATGACATACATTCACATACAATCACATCTGTCCACGCAAAAGTAAAAAATTAAATGTTTATAAGCGAAGGAAGAATAACTCTAAAACATTCTAAACGTAAAGGTACTAAGAAAATAGGCTAGTTTTTACTTATTGTTACGATGTTTAGCAAGAATCGTATATAGTCCCAAACACTACTGAAATACGGATTTACGACAGACAAAAATATCGCTGTGACCAACGGAAATCACTATGTAGGACCCGATTGATCAGAAGTTAACTGCAACAACTAGCGTAATATGGCCATCTGAAACAATAATCTTATAATAAACGAGAGTGAAAGCAAGCATTCGGAAGAACAAGCATAAAAAGTGAAGAAATTTTTTAGGTAAGAGACAAGACTACACAGGTTTCACTTCTGGTCCCTTTTCAAATTAATCCATTACCTAGATAAGAATGTGATGAGCTAAACGACGCACTAATCTGTTGTCAAACATCGCTTGACATGTTCTCACTATGTCCCACCAAAATTATGAAGTTTTCATACGACTGCATGATTCCATCGCTTAACTTATGTTACATTGTATGAAAATTCAAATGAAGCCATCAATTAAGTAATAATCAATTTCAAAACTTTCCGTCTTTAAAATGCTTTAATGTCAAAAGAAGTAAACGTTCTTTGTCGAAGTTAGATCTAACGCGAGAACCAGCTATTGGCATAATGCATTGGTAATCTGATGCATGGCGAAATATTTCTACTTTCAACCTGTCAGTAGTCAGTCCAGATCCGCGGCTTCAACAGTGCTACCTGCCTTTACTTACGCGAACGAAGACTCAATAACAGCTCATTCGAAATTTCCGTGCATTATACCAGAGCTTACCGTAATTGACAGTGAATAGACAGACTTCTTCCATGTCTTCCACGGTACTGGTCTTGATCTCTAAATCTAGTGCATGTGTTATGTTTCATGACGGGGATGTGCAGATGTGTGCTGTGAACAACGAGGTAGTGACAGCGTCCGGTTAGTTACGGCGCCACGTAAAAGTAGTATAGAACCCAAACACGACGAGGAGAGCATACGAAATTAAACACAGCAACCACGTTCTCACTTTTTGAAGTTCCTGTCTCCTATATGACTCTCTCGGCCATAGGACAGAAAAATGTACAATATACTCACATGGTGTTTGTGGTGTGCTGCATAAGATTTCTTAAGCTATACATTTACAAATCGGGAAATATATTTACAGTTGTAAAGGCGGGCAACCTCCAAGTGTAGAATAAAATTACGACAGTGAAAAGTTGTGCCGGACTGGGACTCGAACCCAAATTTCCCGCTTTTCGCGAGCGGTCAAGTTAACATTTTCGGCTACCCGTCCACACTTCATGGCCAGACCCCTAGCTTTAATGTTGTCGTCCATGTGAGAGCAACCTGCACTAACACACTTACTGTAACTGTCCCACATTTCACACTTTTAATCAATAGTCCTAAAAAGCATCGCATCGCACTTCTCACACCAACACAGGCACTGCAATATCGTATATGTTTACAAATTTCCACCTTTCTTGTGGAATACATGGGCTTCATTGTTTATTCTTCCTAATGAGGTGTCATTCTCGGGCTCGATTCCATATTTTTTTCCAATTGAAAGAAAGTATTTTTGTGCGGTTTATTTCTTTGTGTTGTGGAGTCTTACTCTGTGTTTCCAGCAGTTAATTCTGAGCGACTTCAGACGCAGTGGCCTAATCTTTCTAGTGCCACCTGCACTCCCAGTTGTTGAATGCCACCAGACAGCGCAACAGGGGCTCTCGGGATGTACACAGCAGGACTTCATAAGGAAGGAAAGTTTCCTTAGTTTTGCTGTCGAAATTTTCGGCGACGCTATAAATGTTTCATACGCTTCGTTCGCTATAGTACGTTATTTGACGCTGATGGTCACTTTCCTTTATGTCAGATCAGTTTGGAAATGAGATATGATACTGTTTTCACCACAGATGTGCTAGTTCAGTATAGTGCGGTTAGTTACTCGGAAGCTAGTTTCTCACCAAATTTAAGTTATTGCAAAAGTATCCATTGTTTATCGAATAGATGAAGTATTGTGGTTCCTGTTAATAAACAGATAAACGATAAACGTCACACATGCGAAAAATCAAAACACTTCACAACAGCTTCAGTGTCTGATTATTAATGTATCATGTGTGTATTACAATACGATGGAACTAAAACAGTATCATTAAAAATGCATGCTGGACTGTGATTCCAACCTCGTATCCAGTTTTTGGCGAGCATTCCTTTTATCAACTAAGCTGTCCGCATATGACTCGTATTTCCCTCTCACATATTCACTTCTTCCAGGAAAAAGTACAAGCAGAACTGATAAAAAATGCAGGACAGAAATTTCTCAAACATATACACATGGTTGTATCTAAGATCTGGCCAAACGCAAATATACTTTATGAATGGAATATGTGAGTAATTACGATATACCAAACATAAGAAAGGCGGTAACATGGTGTGCTCTAACTATGGGGCATTTGCCTTTCACATACTGCATATAAAATATTTTTCAGCCTCCTCTTTAGAAGGTTTCCAACGAATATTTATAATGCTGTTAGTACTACGAATGTGAATTTGGTGAAGAAATATCTACTATTGATCAGATATTGACAATAGAGCATATAGTAGAAAATGTAGTGAATTTCGATTGATACACATAATCTCTTCATAGATTTCAGATCAGTCTGCACCATTGTTGACGAAAGCGAAGTATATGTAGCAATGACAGAGATAGAGATCCCTAAAAACTGCTCGCTTTAGTGATAACTACTACGGAAAACACCCGTGGTGAGGGTAAAACACACAATATGTTATCAGGTGTTGAGACAGCAAAAACTGTAGTCAGTAAGATTCATTAGACTGCCTTCTGTTTAGTACAGCCTTCCAAAAAGTTATAAGGTATGTGGGCATCATTATAATGGGGAATATACCGTACAAATAAACTCAGTTGCTGGGAAACGTTGATGACATTGATGTAGTTGCAAGAACGCCAAGAGCAATGAAACAAGTCTTGAAAGAGCTGTTAGAAAGATGAACGCACAGATAAATGAAGGGGAAGTAATTATTTGCGTGTACTTGATATAGATTATCCTAACGAACCCTCTTCATAGAAATCCGTTCATGTGATTTTGAAGCGGTGTGTAATTTCATATACCTTGGGTCAGACGTAAACTGTAAGAACAGTGTTAGAATATTGTACGCCCATAATAGTTACCATGGCGTCAGAAAATATGTGAAACCTAAGCTAATATTCTGGATAAAAAATGTTATGATGTAAAAATTTTTATTTATACCTTGCTAACACATGGTACCGCAACATGAACATTAACGAAATTCGATATAAGCAATTTGGTACTTCTGAAACAACGATCATGAGACACACGCTCCGGCTAATTGAAGAAACTTGTGTCTGGAGGAGGATACGCAACTAAGAATTGCAAAATCTATATAATTAATCAGGTTTTACCCTGTACAGTAGGCCGGCCGGTGTGGCTGAGCGGTTCTAGGCGCTACAGTCTGGAACCGGGCGACCGCTACGGTCGCTGGTTCGAATCCCGCCTCGGGCATGGATGGCTCAAATCGCTCTGAGCACTATGGGACTCAATTGCTGTGGTCATCAGTCCCCTAGAACTTAGAACTACTTAAACCTAACTAACCTAAGGACATCACACACATCCATGCCCGAGGCAGGATTCGAACCTGCGACCGTAGCAGTCGCACGGTTCCTGACTGCGCGCCTAGAACCGCGAGACCACCGCGGCCGGCTCGGGCATGGATGAGTGTGACGTTCTTAGGCTAGTTAGGTTTAAGTAGTTCTGAGTTCTAGGGGACTGATGACCTCAGAAGTTAAATCCCATAGTGCTCAGTCATTTTTGAACCATGTACAGTAAGATTAAACGACTAGAACTGGCAGGAAAAATTCTAAGACCAAAAGACGGAACGATATTCAACGTATTACCTGAAGGAATCAGGAGAGTTGGAGGAATACGTCAGAGAGAATAAAAATAAAATTGTAACTGGGAATTGGAAAGTTCAGCACTAAATAGACTGGAACAACCATCTACAGGAGGCCAAGTCGTGCCATTAATGATTCTGATTTTACAGATAAATGATTAAGGTCTGAAACGCTGATAAACATCGTCGTATACGATGTGTCGTAATTAAATGACAAGCCTGCGCTCCTCCAAAGGTGCAGCCGCATGGAGCTTGCCATTGAGATGTACTTGACCTTAGACCTTCAAGAGTACTCACCATTCATTTTATCTTCTTATATGCATGCTTACACACTACTTAATATAACTTAAACTAACTTAACCGACAGAGGACTCGATCCTCTGACGGGGAGAGCCGCGTGAACCATGGCAAGGTGCCTAAGACCGCGAGGCTACCGCGAAAAGCCATCATTTTGAGACGAGCATCATGTTAACGTTTTCAGTGGTTTTGAGGTTATGTTCAACATAGTACCCTTAAATGGGACTACTAGGAGTACATGGCTCAGAACGCTATTGCAGCCTTTATTGAGGACATATATCTCGAGCGAACTGGCGCAGTGGGATAGTCGTACACTGGACTCTAAAAAAGGAAGAGCGATGTTCATATTCCAACCTAACAATTCTGTTTTTTATTTTCCATAGTTTACTTATATCTCTAGGACTGAAAGCTGCCATGATTTCTTTGAAACTGATGCACCTGCTTTTCTGCCCCATGTGTTTTAAACTTATGTTTGTATGCCGTGTCTAATGGTCCCCTTTTACTTCCTTTGACGATTTAGAGGAAGATGAACGCACAACACCGTTAAAATTTTGTCGTCTGTGTAACGATTTATGAGAAAACGTGAAATGTTATTCACCAGTGCATTTCTTCGTTTCTCATTCTCTCTGTTTCTCTCTCGCCCTGTGTGTGTGAGTGTGTGTGTGTGTGTGTGTGTGTGTGTGTGTGTGTGTGTGTTTATGTGTGTGTAGGTCTAAGTCTGCGACGGTTTACATTTTTTGTGATAGACATATTGCTTCAAATTGAAATACAAATTGCTACAAATGAGCCGAAAACTGATATTATGTCACTAATGTTTTAGAAAAATTAATTTTGGGTAATTTGGCGCCATACCTGCAATACATCAGCATACGCCGCTTGAGGTGTCTCCATTCAGAACTGCACCAAAAAGGAAGTATGTTGTATCAGATATCCAGTTATAAATTGAAGGTGTTTCAACGTATTGCGACAAACATCTATGAGTGATAGACCACACGTTTTTCAGAGACGCTAGGCGCTCTTTAGTAGTCGCCGGCCCTGGAATGAGAAGATTTCCCCGAAGTAACAGGCTATTTTAACTGGGAGAGCAGCAGACTACCTAGTGCAGTAAATTTAAACAGCAAGAAAACCATAAGAAAAAAATTTATCTAAACGGAGGAAGATATTTTAGAAGCGAATCAGCATTTTGTCTCTAACTAAGTGTGTTGTCCACGACATGAGCTGCCATCCCTAGAAGTTAGTCTCAAAGACTTTGAAACGCTCTGTATAATAACGACTTTGCAAGCAGTATCGCGCGCAATACGAAATGACCATTATGCCAATATCGTCATTGAATGAGTGTTGGAGAGGCAAGGGTTTATCGTACTGGTGTCTTACTGCACACATTACACACTATAACGGCAGCCGGTCGGAGTGGCCGAGCGGTTCTAGGCGCTACAGTCCGTAACCACGCGACCGCTACGGTCGCAGGTTCGAATCCTGCCTCGGGCATGGATGTGTGTGATGTCCTTAGGTTCGTTAGGTTTAAGTAGTTCTAAGTTCTAGGGGACTTATGACCTCAGCAGTTGAGTCCCATAGTGCTCAGAGCCATTTTGAACCTATAACGGCTACTTGTAATTCAGGTAGTTACGGTGACGCTCTGACGACAACCGGAATTGGTGTCTGATGAAAGGTGATTTATTTCCGCTGTTAGCGATAGTACTACATTTCTCCGTGTGGAGACAAGCCAGCAGGACTCTCATTCTTACATAGTGGACAGACACAGCGGTTCCCAGTTAAAAGTTCTGAACACAGGTGTGTACTATGCCCACGTCTACGCCATGTTCCTTTTTGCAAAACCAAATCACCGACAATAATGTCATTCTTCATCTGATGTTCATCAATGAGCATTCTATGTGTAAAAATATCCTCGGTTTTGCCTGAGAGACAGCTGATGATTTCTAAATAGCGTCTTCCAGCAGAGGTTCATGATGCCCACTTAATGGGGCATGTAACGGATAATGTAAACATTTATTTGAAGATCATTCCGGCCATATTTATTAATGTAAAAATCTAAAATTTTGCCTGTTTAAAGTAAAAGAGCTGTATTTTAATGGAAAAATCTAATATAATATGCAGGATTAATGTTTTGCCTGAAATTTCAGTTTTTAATATTTTTATTGTCTTTTTTATAAAAACCAATAACTCAAGTTCTAATCCTGTAAGTAACCAGAAAAATTTTATTGACGTGTCCAGAGAAGGTTATAAGACCACTGAACTACAGTTATCAATTTAAGGTACAAATTGTATCATCAATAGACTTTTAATTTTCACATCCAAAATTAATCTTTTTTCTACATCTAAAAACCAGAATGTAGTTGTAGGATCTCGTAATTTTTAGTTTCAAGTACACAGCTAAACGTTGCGAACAGTTCCTGAAACTGTGCATTAGTGCATGTTGTTGTTGTTGTTGTGGTCTTCAGTCCTGAGACTGGTTTGATGCAGCTCTCCATGCTACTCTATCCTGTGCAAGCTTCTTCATCTCCCAGTACCCACTGCAGCCTACATCCTTCTGAATCTGCTTAGTGTATTCATTTCTTGGTCTCCCTCTACGATTTTCACCCTCCACGCTGCCCTCTAATGCTAAATTTGTGATCCCTCGATGTCTCAGAAAATGTCCTACCAACCGATCCCTTCTTCTACTCAAGTTGTGCCACAAGCTCCACTTCTCCCCAATTCTATTCAGTACCTCCTCATTAGTTATGTGATCTACCCATCTAATCTTCAGCATTCTTCTGTAGCACCACATTTCGATAGCTTCTATTCTCTTCTTGTCTAAACTATTTATCGTCCACGTTTCACTTCCATACATGGCTACACTCCATACAAATACTTTCAGAAATGACTTCCTGACATTTAAATCTATACTCGATGTTAACAAATTTTTCTTCTTCAGAAACGCTTTCCTTGCCATTGCCATTCTACATTTTATATCCTCTGTACTTCGACCATCATCAGTTATTTTGCTCCCCAAATAGCAAAACTCCTTTACTACTTTAAGTGTCTCATTTCCTAATCTAATTCCCTCAGCATCACCCGACTTAATTCGACTACATTCCATTATCCTCGTTTTGCTTTTGTTGATATTCATCTTATACCCTTCTTTCAAGACACTGTCCATTCCGTTCAGCTACTCTTCCAAGTCCTTTGCTGTCTCTGACAGAATTACAATGTCATCGGCGAACCTCAAAGTTTTTATTTCTTCTCCATGGATTTTAATACCTACTCCGAAATTTTCTTTTTTTCCTTTACTTCTTGCTCAGTATACAGATTGAATAACATCGGGGATAGGCTACTTCCATGTCTCCCTCCCTTCCCAACCACTGCTTCCCTTTCAGACCCCTCGACTCTTATAACTGCCATCTGCTTTCTGTACAAATTCTAAATAGCCTTTTGCTCCCTGTATGTTGCCCCTGCCACCTTCAGAATTTGAAAGAGTGTATTCCAGTCAACATTGTCAAAAGCTTTCTCTAAGTCTACAAATGCTGCAAACGTAAGTTAGCCTTTCCTTAATCTACTTTCTAAGATATGTCGTAGGGTCAGTATTGCCTCACGTGTTCCAACATTTCCACAGAAACCAAACTGATCTTCCCCGAGGTCCACTTCTATCAGTTTTTCCATTCGTCTGTAAAGAATTCGCGTTAGTATTTTGCAGCTGTGATTTATTAACCAGATAGTTCGGTAATTTTCACATCTGTCAACACCTGATTTCTTTGGGGTAGGAGTTATTACATTCTTCTTGAAGTCTGAGGGTATTTCGCATTACATCTTTCTCACCAGATGGTAGAGTTTTGTCAGGACTGGCTCTCCCAGGGCTGTCACTAGTTCAAATGGAATGTTGTCTACTCCGAGCTTCCATTTCCATAATATTTTCCTCAAGTACATCGCCCTTGTATAGACCCTCTATATACTCCTTCCACTTCCTGCTTTCCCTACTTTGCTTAGAACTGGGTTTCCATCAAAGCTCTTGATATTCATGCAAGTGGTTCTCTTTTCTCCAACGGTGTCTTTAATTTTCCTGTAGGCTGTATCTATCTTACCCCTAGTGAGATAAGCCTCTACATCCTTACATTTGTCCTATAGCAATCCCCACTTAGCCATTTGGCACTTCCTGTCGATTTAATTTTTGAGATGTTTCTATTCCTTTTTGCCTGCTTCATTTACTGCATTTTTATATTTTCTCCTTTCATCAATTAAATTCAATATTTCTTCTGTTACCCAAGGGTTTCTACTAGCCCTCGTCTTTTTACCTATTTGATCCTCGGCTGCCTTCACTATTTCATCTCTCAAAGCTACCCATTCTTCTTCTACTGTACTTCTTTCCCCCATTCCTGTCAATTGTTCGCTTATGCTCTCCCTGAAACTCTGTACAACCTCTGGTTCTTTCAGTTTATCCTGGTCCCATCTCCTTAAATTCCCACCTTTTTGCAGTTTCTTCAGTTTTAATCTACATTTCATAACCAATAAATTGTGGTCAGAGTCCACATCTGCCATTGGAAATGTCTTACAATTTATAACCTGGTTCCTAAATCTCTGTCTTACCATTATATAATCTGTCTGATACCTTTTAGTGTCTCCAGGGTTCTTCCATGTATACAACCTTCTTTCATGATTCTTGAACTAAGTGTTAGCTATGATTATGTTATGCTTTGCGCAAAATTCTACCAGACGGCTTCCTCTTTCATTTCTTAGCCCCAAATCCATATTCACCTACTATGTTTCCTTCTTTCCCTTTTCCTACTCTCGAATTCCCGTCACCCATGACTATTAAAATTGTGTCTCCCTTCACTACCTGAATAATTTTCTTCATCTCCTCATACATTTCATCAATTTCTTCGTTATCTGCAGAGCTAGTTGTCATATAAATTTCTACTACTGTAGTAGACGCGGGCTTCGTGTCGATCTTGGCCACAATAATGCGTTCACTATGCTGTTTGTAGTAGCTTACCCACACACCTATTTTTTATTTATTATTGAACCTACTTCTGCATTAGCCCCATTTGATTTTGTATTTATAAACCTGTATTCACCTGACCAAAAGTCTTGTTCCTCCTGCCACCGAACTTCACTAACTCCCACTATATCTAACTTTAACCTATCCATTTCCCTTTTTAGATTTTATAACCTACCTGCCCGATTAAGAGATCTGACATTCCATCCTCCGATCCGTAGACCGCCAGTATTATTTCTCCTAATAACGACGTCCTCTTGAGTAGTACCCGCCCGGAGATCCGAATGGGGGACTATTTTACCTCTGGAATATTTTACCCAAGAGGATGCCATCATCATTTAATTATACAATAAAGCTGCATGCCCTTGGGAAAAATTACGGCTGTAGTGTCCCCTTGCTTTCAGCCGTTCGCAGTACCAGAACAGCAAGGCCATTTTGGTTAATGTTACAATGCCAGATCAGTCAATCATCCAGACTGTTGCCCCTGCAACTAGTGGAAAGGCTGCTGCCCCTCTTCAGGAACCACACGTTTGTCTGGCCTCTCAACAGATACCCCTCCGTTGTGTTTGCACCTACGGTACGGCTATGTGTATCGTTGAGGCACGCAAGTCTCCCCACTAACGGCGAGGTCCATGGTTAATGGGGGGGGGGGGGAGGCATTAGTGCATATACTTTTTGAAATAAGGCTTCTAATAACGTAAAAAATGTAAAACAGGGAAAATGGGATTGAAAGATTTTTTTCTCATACTTCTACTTGTAATAAACTTACCTCAATTTTAAAATCCTCCGTACTGATACTCCTCATCCTCCAGATTTCTATCTCTCCTCTTCGAATCTCGTCGATGGTGTAAAATACTTTTGTATCTTCAGTACTTCAAGTCTGGCATTATTTACGTTATTGTAACATACAACTGCAACATAGACACCTATTTAGAGTACCTCCAGTCGTCAGTATGTCCTATTTGTGCATCTAATACAAATTAAATTATTGAGGCTTTCATTTGCATATTGCGTCTTTCCGTGAAGACACCTCCTCAAGAAATCAGTGTTTGCTAGAAACATGAATGTGGGCTTAATTGCATCCATAACACGTTCAGGTAAGGAGTGTTGATGTGAATACGTCTCATTTCTGTTGTTGAACTTACACCAATCGTCTTTCGGACACAGATTTTGCATTGGTGTTTGGTAAGTGGATAGTTTGCCTCCAAACTATGTGTGTTTTTCCTGATAGCTCTTCCATAAAATAACTGAAAAGAATCAATTTCTTCCAGAGTAGGCCTGCATTTTCCTCCTAGTGGTTTTCCATTCTCGAGTACTTCACCTTTCTTCTCTTTCAGCAAGCGACGAAGCATATCATCAGGAATCTTTTGGATGTGACCAACACATTCCCAGTTTTTTTTGTTTTGTTTTATTGTGCGAATTTTTATCTGTTACAGATTTGAACGAAGAGGAGTCCCCATGTCTAAGGTATTTAGTGAGCCTAACACCATACTGGTCATCAGATCTGGAAAACATTCTCACAACTGCAACAGCCTCCATGCCCCCACTTGAGCCGCTATAATTTTTAGAGCATGCTACTGCATACTTTTCTTTCCACAGTTTCTCACTGTCTTCATTGTTGGACATTTTCCTTGTTGCACACTGGTGGCAGTGTTTAAACATAATTTCTACATCTAAAACTTTACCTGAGTCCACACCAGTAACGGATGCTACTCCATACAGAGATGTGTGACCCATTTTCATCCAGTTCCCATCTACAGACACACACATGTCAGTAACATTTGTAGGAGATTCACTGTCATGAATGTCTACCCCAGGATCTATTTCTTTTTGGTTTATTTCCACCAATTCATCCACTGCTTTCTTCATAGAAACTTTGGCAGTATCGCATACAGCATCAGACATTGTTTTATTTTTTTTAAACCTCGCACAAGGTGGAGGCATGTACAGAAAACCGCACAAAAAATTTACTCCTCCCTGCCCTGTCCAAGGCATCTCAGAGCATATTCTGACTTAAAATTGCTTTCATAGGTACCAGAGTGAGTTTTTTGGAGGAGGAAAACGAAAATTACAAAATAGTTTAAAATCACAAGCTATTCCCACTCTTCTTTATTCAACAACAATCATGTATTCCGTATTTTTACAGCCAACACATGAACATGAAAACTTTATAACTTGGCAGAGAAGCTCTAAATCAATAAGTCTGAATCCAGTGGAATCAATATTAACATCATTCACGCACCTGCACAATTCTCCTGTCCCAAATTTCGATGCTGAAGCTGAGAGCTTAAAGGTTTGTGAATTCAACCCTCCACCTACTAATTTGTGTTAATATTTTCAAAACGTAAATAAACCACATGCAAGGGAGTTTTCAGGCAGATATACAGATGTCAGCCAGAGATACAGTTATCAGCCAAAGATATCGACAGAAAACAGCCTTCACACTGACAAAAATTCCGCTGACGGAAGCGGGTTACCAAATGTCGGAAAAGGTGGGAGTGGCCATCAGTTCAGAGTTAATCATTTTAAAAATTTAAATGCATTTCTAAAGCTGCTATCACGATAAATTTCATACACAACATAGATGAAACTGTGTAGATCAAGAAAATAATATTTTTGAAAAATCAATTTTTTGAACCAAAATCCACTACAAACCCCTTTAAGACTCAAGGACAGAATTATGACGGAAATGAAATATTATGGAAAATCTGATAGCATTCTACATTTGTAATGAATCACGCATTCCTCAAAACAACCATAATCAGGTTATATATAAAATAGAAACAGTTAAGAATAAATGAAAAAGTTCTGTAGTTTTCTAAAATGAATATTCCGCCTTCCAATGACACACACCAGGATTATGTGTATAAATTACGCGTGATGAACAACAAAGTACTGACGGTTGAACAAAGAATCGAAATCAAATATGTAACAGTTACAAAACTACACCAATCATCAAATATTTTCTGCCTTCTGGCTGTTTTCATCTAAATATATGGGTTTTCTACTATGAGGGAAACACATACGTCACCTGCTCAGCTTGCGGTATCACAAGTGAGCGCAACGAGAAACAGCGGCGAATCCACTGAAGAAAAACTTTCACGGCATCAGTTTGCAGTCGATATTTCTTGGAGCCAGAAGTGTTGCAAACTACCGCAGGTAATCGGAACTTATGAAACGAAACTAAGAAACCTCTACTGTGTAGTTTCAGATGCTTTTCGCCAGAGCAGCAAGTAGGAACCTATTAACGTCAAGAAACCTTCTTTTTGCTATATGCGCTACGATAACTCATTCGAAATATGAAACAGCACTGCAGTATTCCCCCTCAATGCGCTCTTCTCAATGAAGCAATTGCCATTTGTCCTCGGAACGTAAAACAGATACTACAAAGAAGGTTGTACAAGAGAGTTTTCTAGTTCATCGCACAGATGTTTGAAATGGGACTGAGAACTTTTAATATTCTTGGATCATGTCCCAGCCGAAGACACAGTAACCTCACTGGAATATAATCCATGAGACTCTTTACTAATTACAGGTTTTAGTTCACAGGAATTTCTCTTACCGATACCGTAAGATCACTAGAAATTAATGCACGAGTTCCTTTCTAAATGTAGATTTTAGTTCGGAGAATTTCACTTACCAAATTACTATCATTATTTGTTCGTAACGACTCACGAAAGTAATAGAGAACTGAAATTCTCATGTGCTCTGATTTACAAACAGGCGGTTTTGTTCTGTCATTTTTGAAAGAAAAGAATCAGTCGAAGATAAGAAGACAGAGTTAGAGTAACATTAACCAATAATAGGAAAATATTGCTAGAAGTGGCTCGCCTTTAACACATACACATAGGAAGGCACTGTGCTTTATTAAGGGGCTCCGGAAAGGCTCAAAATCATGAAAAGTTCAATTTTTACTTTTTTGCGTTTTCTGAATCTGCAGACTATTACCTTTTAATAGATATATAATTTATTCAATTCCGAAGACTACAACTATTTTTAAATTTTTTTTGAAATGTGTTCTACATGGGCGTGACCCACTGTGGCGCTGTTAAACTGCTGTCAAATGGTGTTATTATTAACGTCAGTGTTCATCAGGTACATTTTAGTGATGTGAGATAAAGTATGTGTTGTGGCTAACCTGTGATGGTTCAATATATATCGCTGGTGTGACTGTCGATTGTTTCATGTTTATTTACTCTGTCGTTATCTCGAAAATATTCGTAATTAATTCTGTTTCTTGAGTCTCTGTTTTGTTGAAGTATAATAATGAGTAAAAGTAAAGTTATTAGAAATCCTCTGAAGGCTTTTAAGAAAAGGAGAAATGTTGGAAAGCCAAAGGTATGTGTTATTACTGTAAACAATAAAGACGATGAAAATCCCCAACATAGCTTGTGTCCCAAAGAAGAAGACAGTTGGTGTAAATATAACAAAGGATTGCTAACTGGTGAAGTGTACACTCATAAGCATAGTCTGCCTCATGCAATAATGGAGGTGATAAAACCTATTTTCAGAGACTTAGCAGCACCTGAACTGTTGAAAAAGTGTATTCACGGAAAACCTCAAAACCCCAATGAAAGTGTAAATAGTGTTATATGGTCGAGAATCCCCAAGACTGTATTTGTTGGAATAGAAACACTTCACTTTGGTGTGTATGATGCTGTTGCGACTTTCAATGATGGCAACATTGTAAGGTGCAAGGTATTTAGAAATATGGGGATGAAGATAGGTTCTAACATGGTACAAGCGATGCTTGCTTTAGACAAAGAACGACTTCGGGCTGCAGACAGGGCTGTAAAGAGTCTAGAAATACAAGCAAGAGTAAACAGGAGGAGGAACAAGAGGAAGCTCGAGGAGGAGTTTGCAGAGGATGAAGATAATCCATCCTATGGACCTGGAATGCACTAAAAAGTTAATCCAATCTTTGTCGCTCGATTCCCAAAACTTTTATTTTCTCATACTAATTACATGTTTTCTAAGGATCTTCCAAACATATTTATTTCAAACTTTCAGTAAATGTTACACAGAACCTCTGCGTAATTTAACACAGCCTTTTTCCAAAAAACTGTATATTTTGGAATATATAAATAAAAAATTGCAAAAAAAATGTTGTGAATTTTCATTACAATTGAAAAAAATCATCTTTAATAACTGAACTAAAATTTTGTAAAATCCCTGTGTTAAGTTGTAGCCCGTATTCCAATAAATAATCTGTAAAAAGTTCAACTTCCTACCTCAAATACTTTGTGAGGAAAGATGTAATTTATAAGCGTTATTTTAACATTGCAAGTATAGGGCGTCCCGGAACCCCTTAAAAGATAATGATAATTTAACTAACATTAGCTACATTCTTCGTTGGTATTAGAGCGAAGGAAAAATAATATTCAAAAGGAAACAGTTTGCTGGTAAACTATAACTATTCTCTATTTAATCACATAATGCCTTTCTGCGTTTTGTGCCATTGTCAGGAAACAACCGAATGTCACAACTGCATATAAAATGGCTTCAGACTTAATAGATTTTTACGTTACATACACATTAAATAATGAGCTACAGGGTACTTGAAACGGTAGATATTGGTTTCTTTCCTTTTTTAACGCTATGTGGCAATCATTACCTTATGAAAATACACTGAAGCGCCAAAGAAACTGGTGTAGGCATCAGTATTCAAATATAGAGATATGTAAACAGGCAGAATACGGATCTGCGGTCGGCAACGCCTATAGAAGACAAGTGTTTGGCGCAGCTGTTACATCAGTTACTGCTGCTACAATGGCATGCTACCAAGATCTAAGTAACTTTGAACGTTGTGTTATAGTCGGCGTAAAAGCGATGGGACACGGTATCTCCGAGGTGGCGTGAAGTGGGGATTTTCATTTACGATCATTTCACGAATGTACCGCGAAGATCAGAAATCCGATAAACATCAAATCTCTGACATTGCTGCGCCAGGAAAAATAACCTGCAAGAACGGGACCAACGACAATTGAAGAGAATCGTACAACGTGACAGAAGTGCAACCCTTCCGCCAATTGCTGCAGATTTCAGTTCTGGGCCATCAACAAGTGTCAGCGTGCGAACCATTCAACGAAAAATCATCGATATGGGCTTTCGGAGGCGAAGAAGCACTCATGTACCCTTGATGACTGCACGGCACATAGCTTTACACCTCGCCTGGGCCTTCAACACCGACACTGGACTGTTTATGACTGGAAACATGTTGTCTGGTCAGAAGAGTCTCGTTTCAAATTATATAGAGCGGATAGACGTGTACAGGTGTGGACACAACCTCATCAATCCATGGACCCTGCATGTCAGCAGGGGACTATCCAAGCTGGTGGACGCTCTTAATGGAGTAGGGCGTGTGCAGTTGGAGTGATATGGGACCACTGATAGGTTTAGATGAGACTCTGACAGGTGACACGTACAGAATCCTGTTTGATCACCTATATCCAGTCATGTCGACTGTGCATTCCGACAACTCCAGCAGGACATGTGCTACCCCAAACGTCCAGAATAGCTACAGAGTGGCTCCAGGAACACTCTTCTGAGTTTAAACACATCCGATGGCCACCAGACTCTTCAGACATGAGCATTATTGAGAATATCTGAAATGCCTTGCAACGTATTGTTCAAGAGAGACCTCCACCCCCTTGTACCCTTCAGAATTTATGGACAGCCCGTCAGTATTCATGGTTTCAGTTACCTCCAGCAGGATTTCAGACGTTTTTGGAGTCTATGCCACGATGTGCTGCGGCACTTCTGCGTGCTCACCAGGGCCGTACACGATATTACGCATGTGTACCATTTTCTTTGGCTCTTCAGTGTAATAAGAAATAATGTAGAATATGTTACTATAATTTATCAGTTCCGTTACATATAGCTGATCTGAAGGAGATGGAAAAATGTAATTGTAAACCTGAGCTAGCATCTGTGCCCCACATTCATTGATTTTAAGTCTTTATCGTACTTTTCTAAATGTGCTTTTGTTAACATTGCGTAAGACATCAAAATATACGTCATACGCTTGGACTTTAGTTTTACGATGTTCCATAACATACGAATGTACCTTTCTTAATCTTCGACTCCTCCAATGTTACTATTCTACATGTACTTTTCTACAGTGTTTTCTCATTTTGTTCGATCCTCGGCCCTCTGTAATCCCATCCTGCATGGAAGCAGCCGGAAAGCAGCAAGGTGGAAATTAATTAAAAGTTTCCTCTCATCTCGTTGTAGCCGCTTTTTATTTGGAAGGAAATTACCATTAGGTACTGATCTCTTCTAACGTTAAGACTCAAAGGCTAGAGATATTTATTCATTTTGTGATCTGTAAAAGAAATATTTAATCAATAAAACAGCTATACTGTAACCTTGCTAATTTGAAGTATTATAACTGCTTTTTCCAAACTTTGCGCTAGAACATACCGTTGTGTCTGTATATTACAAGAACCAGATTGGCCCACTTGTACTAAAAAGAGAACTACGCAAGAAAGTCACAAACAACGTCGGAAAATTTTAATATCGCGGTATTATTATATAGCTGAAATGTTTCGTCACATGTGACGTTACAGTTTCCAGGTGATTTTTTTATAGACCACTCTCATCTAAGGGTTGAATAGTGTTGAGTTACTACATGCATTCATGTCTGGAGGACATTTGCATTGAACTGCACAGACTCTGCCGAAAGCAGACACTCCAATAACTGTGTGTCATGTCAAAGTAGAAGCAAAGTGACTAGCAAAACACTGCCTCTGTTCATAATATGGGAGCAGTAAGGGACGCGTATAGAAGTTTGGATCGGTCCTGGAGACGTGCTACGACAGCAAAATGCGGTTTAGGCGACCGCTTGTGTTTAGCGAGAAATCCGGTTTGGAGTCCCAGTTCAGCACAAATTGTCATGTCTTTATAGTGTTTAATAGTGTACAACTATATTTAGTATGTCGTTGGTATTGCAAATGCACGTCTTTAATGGCGAAACTTCAACACTTTTGTTAGCATACCACATGTGAAATTCCTCGAACGCAGAGCAACATTCCTTATACCAGATCAGCGGCTTGTAGCTATTGACAGCCAGCAGGCGGTGAACCATAACGGTGTTAGATTGGACCTTTTGGGACAACACATACAAATAATGCAGTAAAGTCATCCCATTGGATAGTAGGAAAGCAGGCACAGGTTTGTTTGGAGCCGTTGTGACCTTCTCTGCCAGAGTATTTTTATTTATCACTTGCAAGCAGGAGAAAATTTAGGTACGTTCATGTTGCTAGCATACACATTTCGAAAACTTGTGAGGCCTTATTTTCTCCCGGCGTATGCGATGTTCAAATAATTTGTGCGAGTGCTGCCGGTAACATCAACTAGCTGCATTCCCGTAAGTTATTTGAATTTCATTGGTCTTGTTTATTGTACAGCTATACTCCAGGTCGAAAAATCCAGCTGGCAGGTTGTACATTGAACCGAGCTGAGAGCAGTGTGCTCTCGGATTCTCGCTACAGCTGTAAAAAGCGCAACGTGCTCCGACTTGCCAGTCAGGTATCTGCCGCTAGCTGGTCGTCGAGGCGGTGCTGGCGACTTGGCCTCGAGGCACGACCGTACGGCCTGGCATCGGATTGCAGCAAATGCGGCGTCATCAATGGAGCAGTCACTGGCCTGCGGCGTCTGGTTGGCAGCGTCTGGCAACGGTTGCCGGTAGGGTCGAACCTAAGGCTCGTCAGTGGTACTTGCAGGACTGTACAGCAGGCCGTCCAACTGAATGATGCTATCTGACACAGACTGAGCGACGATGCTTTCCTTCACCCCATAGCAGTCGCCCAGTAAAAGCGGTCGTCGGATGGATGGTCTTTGCTGGCTAGACGGCCGTGCCAATGGCCTTGCCGCAGTGGTAACATCACTTCGTGTCAGTCACCGAAGTTAACCACTGTCGGGCTTAGCTAGCATTTGCATGGGCGACCATCCGTGACCACCGAGTGCTGATGACAAGCTGAGTGCCGTAAGTCCTCGTGAGGCCAACTGGGGAGCTACTCGACTCAGAAGTAGCGGATTCGGTCACAGAAACTGACAACGGCCTGGTGTGCTGACCACATGCTCCTCCATATCCGCATCAAGTGACGCCTATCGGCGGAGGATGATACGAGAGTCGGCCGTTACCGCTGGGACTTCTGAGGCTGTTTGGATGAGGGGTAACCAGTGGGTTGTACTGAGGAAGCCTCAGCTTTCACTTTGTCTGTCTGTCGTAATGCTGAAATGGCTTCCTTGAATTCGGTGGCACCGCTGTGAGCCGTGCGTGGCTCGTGTTCCCGCCATCATGTATTTTACTCCCTGTTTTTACATCTACATCTACATGATTACTCTGCACTTCACACTTAGGTGCTTGGCAGAGGAATCATCGAAACACAATCATACTATCTCCCTACCATTCCACTCCCGAACAGCGCGCGGGAGAAACGAACAACTAAACCTTTCTGTTCGATTTCTGATTTCTCTTATTTTATTTTGATGATCATTCCTACGTATGTAGGTTGGGCTCAACAAAATATTTTCGCACTCGGAAGAGAAAGTTGGTGACTGAAATTTCGTAAATAGATCTCGCCGTGACGAAAAACGTCTTTGCTTTAATGACTTCCATCCCAACTCGCGTATCACATCTGCCACACTCTCTCCCCTATTACGTGGTAATACAAAACGAGCTGCCCTTTTTTGCACCCTTTCGATGTCCTCCGTCAATCCCACCTGGTAAGGATCCCACACCGCTGAGCAATATTCTAACAGAGGACGAGCGAGTGTAGTGTAAGCTGTCTCTTTAGTGGACTTGTTGCATCTTCTAAGTGTCCTGCCAATGAAACGCAACCTTTGGCTCGCCTTCCCCACAATATTATCTATGTGGTCTTTTCAACTGAAGTTGTTCGTAATTTTAACTCCCAGGTACTTAGTTGAATTGACAGCCTTGAGAATTGTACTATTTATCGAGTAATCGAATTCCAACGGATTTCTTTTGGAACTCATGTGGATCACCTCACACTTTTCGTTATTTAGCGTCAACTCCCACCTGCCACACCATACAGCAAACTTTTCTAAATCGCTTTGCAACTGATACTGGTCTTCGGATGACCTTACTAGACGGTAAATTCCAGCATCATCTGCGAACAACGCAAGAGAACTTCTCAGATTGTCACCCAGGTCATTTATATAGATCAGGAACACCAGAGGTCCCAGGACGCTTCCCTGGGGGAACACCTGATATCACTTCAGTTTTACTCGATGATTTGCCGTCTATTACTACGAACTGCGACATCCCTGACAGGAAATCACGAATCCAGTAGCACAACTGAGACGATACTCCATAGGCCCGCAGCTTGATTAGAAGTCGATTGTGAGGAACGGTGTCAAAAGCTTTCCGGAAATCTAGAAATACGGAATCAACTTGAGATCCCCTGTCAATAGCGGCCATTACTTCGTGCGAATAAAGAGCTAGCTGTGTTGCACAAGAACGATGTTTTTTGAAACCATGCTGATTACGTATCAATAGATCGTTCCCTTCGAGGTGATTCATAATGTTTGAATACAGTATATGCTCCAAAACCCTACTGCAAACCGACGTCAATGATATAGATCTGTAGTTCGATGGATTACTCCTACTACCCTTCTTAAACACTGTTTCGACCTGCGCAATTTTCCAATCTGTAGGTACAGATCTATCGGTGAGCGAGCGGTTGTATATGGTTGCTAAGTAGGGAGCTATTGTATCAATGTAATCTGAAAGGAGCCTAATCGGTATACAATATGGATCTGAAGACTTGCCCGTATCAAGCGATTTTAATGTACTTCTATCTCACTACTTTAATTTAAATTACTACTGTCACTGAGTTGGTGCTTTGCCTGACCGTGACCAGCGCTAGCAGCGCATATCGATATATCCCTCCTCGTAGTATCTTTGCTCGACTGCTACCACTTCCCGGTCGTTGTTTTTCGCAAACAGAAATTTGGGTCGCGAGTTCGGGTCGCGAGTTCGGGCTGCCAGGTAGTTGGAACGCTTCTGGAGCACAGTCCGGACCTGCCAGTCGGGGAGTTGCAATGCGGCACTAGTGCAGTCGGGTCTGCGCCGACATGTCTCGCCCGTCCATTGCCTCCACGCATCACTTGAGCTGGTCCTAGGTCTTGGTGGATCGTCGGTCGGTCGTCCAACCAGAGGACGCGTTTTGGCTCGCCGATCGTTCATGAGTCGGCTGTGTGTGTGTGTGTGTGTGTGTGTGTGTGTGTGTGTGTGCATCGACTCCCAATTTGTCATCGTGCATCCTTAGTTACTGTTGGGCATCGTTCAGGTCTTTCGTGCAACTGTTTGTCAGGTTGTGTGTGTAGTTGGCGTTACTTCCACTGTCGAATATTTTAGATGTTGTTGGCCTTCTGAGAGGTGTCGGTCGGTTGCTGCGGACCAGGGAAGTTATCTCCGCGCGGTGCAGTCGGCTGGGTCCGCTGGCGATCGCTGCGCAGTGTCGGAGCGTGTGTGGAACTGTCCGATTGCTACGAGCTTCGTGGTTCACCGACCCAGGACGTCAAAATTGAGTAGTGGTTTGAACCACCCAAGCTTCGTACATTGATGTTGTGGGGTTTGTTTCGGTGGTTCGCTGTTGCGGAGGTTTTCCTGTGAGCTACACCAAGTGTTTCCATTGCTGAAACTTAGTCGCCATGCGGTGCAATTAACTATATTGGTTGACTACAATTCACGTGCACCAGTGAAATTTTTTGCCTTGTGACCGTTAGCGTGTTGTTTAACTGCCCTGCCCACTAACGTAATTTCAGGCAGCGTTCTTTCCACACCTGTTGTATCTGTCCAACATGGTGTGTAGTTTTGACAGATAATACATATTTCATTGTGGATAATCACGTTCGTAACCTTCTTTGTTTGAGTTCTCATGTACCGATTGGTGGCAAGCAAGTCGTTTTGTCGGTCGATCCGTGACTGTCCCGACGGATCAAGTGAATGAGGGCAGACTGACCTCCCTGTTGGAGGCTTCTGAGTGCCGTTTTCTTTATTGCACTTCTCACCGGTGTTTAATTGTCTGTTTATAACCTATCATAGCCAATGATTTAAAAATTCTTGTTTTTACTGGATTTTAAGTATTTTTGAAATTTTGGAAAATTAATTGTGGGCCTTGAGCCGGTTAAAACCTTATTCTTGAAATTACTCTTTAATCAAAAAACATTGCGGCCTTCTGCCCTAAAAGATTATCGTAATATACTTTAAAACTTTCAAATTTAATTCCGGGCCTCAGCCGCTTGTATTGCACCATTCAGATGTTTGTTCTATCTACTTTTACCTCGAGGCTTTCCAGCCTAGCTGTGATACCATATTTATTTTAATTATTTTATTTCCTATTTTAACTGCATTTTTAATTTTGATGATTTTGATGACATTTAAGATTTCTTGTTTGGAGGCCATCAGCTGTGAAATAATTGCCTTTTGGAAACTCTTTGTTCTAAAGATTCGGCTATGTGCCGTTTTGGTTTAAAGGTGTTATTAAATTATAATAAATTAGAATTTTGAGTGAACCTCACCGACACCTTATTTGGCCCTTTCCACAATCCTAATCACCTGTTCTGCCCTGCGGGCATAGCGGGCGTTTCTGATTGTTGATCGGAGGCTATCCCGGCTTGTTGTTGACTGATAGGTGGCGCAATTCGAAATTAGCGTGTTGCAGCTATCGGCAGCCATCAGGCTGCGACCTGAATCGGTGTAAGACTAGATCTTTTGGGCAGCATATACAGGTGGTGCAGTTTTAAGAATTTTCCTTTTACTCAGTAGATTATCAATCGGGTCCGTCCTGTAAACATTATTGACAAGTATAATTTTCTTTTAAACGAATTTGTTCCTCTTTTCTTTATATTCGTTTATCACTGTGTGCCGAGATCGGCTAAAGATGAGTACTCACCAGTCCATGACTTGACCGTTAGTAAGCCATCTCAACTGAAAGATAAATTAGACACTGAAGTGGTTTACTAGGCTTCATCCCATTTAAGGGACTGTCGATTAATTTACTCTTGTACGAGGGTTGCCGAGAAAGTAATGCACCGATTTTTTTTCTTAGCTGATAACAACGCTACTAATGTAAAACGTTACGTATGTATTATCTGAGGTCTCCTGAGTGAGCGCGCCAAGTTTCCGTCACTTCCGACAGATAGCGTAGCTGCAGGACAGTTTCAAAATGGCGTCTGTAGGTGATGTACGTTACAAGCAACGTGCCGCCATTGAATTTCTCACGACAGAGAAAGAAACTGTGGGGAATATTCACGAACGCTCGGGCCAAGTTTATGAAGCATCTGCTGTCAACAGAAGTTTAGTCGCCGGGCACGGTGGGTGAGGTTATAGAAGGCAGTTCGGCGGAGCTCCACGATTTGCAGCGGTCGGGGAGACCATCCACGGCCGTCACACCTGACATGTTGCAGGGAGCTGATCTTGTAATTCGCGAGAACAGACACATTAGAACTCGGCAGCTGGCAGACATTTTGAGGACGACAAGGAGGTGATTCACAGAGCGGAGCACTTCCTGCACCACCAGGACAATGATTGGTACCGACAGGGCATACAAGCCCCCGTTTCGCGCTGGAGGAAGGCTATAGAACGGGATAGAGATTACGTGGAAAAGTAGGATGTGTAGATTAAACACCATTGTCTCTTGTGTGTAATTCTCATTATGTTCAATAAGGAACTGTTGAAGAAGAAAATGAGTTGCATTATTTTCTGGACAACCCTCGTAGACTGACCTTTAGTTAAACGTGGACCCGGAACAAAGGTGTAGCATGACATTTTTACCATTTACAAATAATCACTACAGTTGAAAGAGCGTACAAGTAGTAAGTAAGCTGTTTAGGTTCTTATATTGGTAACGCCACGTAGCGCTCTGTATGAAAATCACTGGCTGTGCTGTGTACAGTCTGTGGCTAATTTGCATTGTTGTCTGTCATTGTAGTGTTGGGCAGCGGCAGCTGGATGTTAACAGCGCGTAGCGTTGCGCAGTTGGAGGTGAGCTGCCAGCAGTGGTGGATGTGCGGAGAGAGATGGCAAGTTTTCAAACTGTAATGCTGGATGTCATGAACTGCTATATATATTATGACTATTAAGGTAAATACATTGTCTGTTCTCTATTAAAATCTTTCATTTGCTAACTATGCCTATCAGTAGTTAGTTCCTTCCGTAGTTTGAATCTTTTACTTAGCTGGCAGTAGTGGCGCTCGCTGTATTGCAGTAGTTCGAGTAACGAAGATTTTTGTGAGGTAAGTGATTTGTGAAAGGTACAGGTTATTGCTAGTCATGGCCATTCTTTTGTAGGGATTTTTGAAAGTCAGAATGCGTTGCGCTAAAAACATTGTGTGTCAGTTTAAGCACAGTCTTGTATAATTGTTCTAAGGGGAAGTTTCATATGTCAACCCTTAGCCGAGGATACCTCACTGGAATCTTCTGATTTTTTCTTGTAGTTTGTGTAATTACTGTAGCTTTTGTTTATTGATAGCGCGAAATTATAGAGAGAATTTCCTCTGTAGTTGTAGTTTTTCATTCTTGTACAGTAAAACAGTTGTGGCATGCATGTAGATTTACACCAAGTATTTCGCAGCTGCGCTTGCAATTAACGAGATATCATTTTCAATGCTATGTTAATGTGTTTTCTTATTTTGCTCTTCAAATTTTGCTTTTCTGTGTTGTCGTGTGAAATATTGTGACAATAATGGCGTGTGAAAAACGTAATACTAGGCTCCAAAGTAAACTGAGAAATGACAGTGAAGACGAAAGCAGTGTGTTAGCGCCACCATGTAATGAATTAACTAATGTTCAAACTAGTGATTTCGTAATTCTGGATAGGGAAATGGAGCGGGCGGCAAATAATGGCGTAGACAGTGAAACAATTAGTGAACAGGGAAGCATTATCGATCGATCGGTCGGCAATAGCTCGCCTCAGGAATCCGAAATGACAGGACACAATCTCGCAAATACTGTAGATTCAGGTTTTGGGTCCTCACCGTTTGAGAAAGTCAAGACACATTTTCTGCTTGTCAAAATGTGAACGTTGCCGGTGCAAATTCACTGCCGAAAAGCACTGAGGAACAGGTTTCAGACACCAGTGCATTGTTATTACAATTAATACAACAAATGGGACAAACACAGCAAAAGCTTCAAAACTTAGACACAACACTTGAACAAACACGTGAAGATTTAACTACTGAGTTACATAACATTGAATCGAAATGTCAAAAAGTCTGTAATGAAGTAAAAACACAAATTTGTGAGCGTTTTCAACGAAGCAGCCATAAAAGAATTGCAAACCATTGTTCATGAAAGTCACGACACCTTGCAAGCTAAAATTGACTCAGTTGCATCTACCGATTGGGTTACGCAACTTGCAAAAACTCAGGAAAACTTAAAGGACACAGTAGATACTCTGAAACGTGGTTCAGAAAAACACACTGAGGAAATAAGTACACTATCGGAGAAAGTAGCCGAACTTTCGGATCAGTTCACTAACTTATCTACAAAGGTAGATGATGATCTGAATGACACAAGACCTGTAGCCATCACTGACACAGAAGAGTATGAACAAATTAAGTAATTCAAACAAAATCAGAATCAAATTAGTACGCAACACGAAAGAGAAATCCGGGAAGTACAAGATCAGTTGGCACAAGTAATACAAAAATTACATATTTCAGAGGACACTCGCGCTCCAACACGGGAAGAGGGACTTAGAAATACGGAACAACCACAAAATAATAACACAGGACACTTCGGAAATTATGAAAGAAATTGGCAAGGCACACCGAATTTTGAGATGGAACCGTCGAAACGACGTAACAATGACCGACCTGCGACTCACCGACATGATGATTTTGACTATAAGCTGTTCATTACTACGCGTAAATTCAAAACATTTAAGAATTCTGGCAACGACATTCATCCACAAGCGTGGCTTCATCAATTCTCTCATTGTTTTCCTCCCAACTGGTCATTAGAACACAGATTAGAATTTATGTGTGGCTACTTAGAGAATGAACCAGCTGTAAGAATGCGATCGGTCATTCACGATTGTCACAGTGAATGAGAATTTTATCATGCCTTCCTCTCAGCATATTGGTCTCAAGCTACACAAGACCGAGTAAAACATAGCATCATAATGATGAAACATTTCGAACAATCTGAATTTTCTAGTCTTGTGAAATATTTTGAAGACATGTTGCACATGAATCAGTACCTGTCAAACACATACAGCCCGTCAGAACTCATCCGCATTTGCTTAATCAAATTACCTGAACATTTACGACATATTATTTTGGCAGGACGTTGCAAAGACGACATTGAAGCTTTTCAGGGACTCTTACAAGAATTAGAAATTGACCCTGACAATCGTGGAACGCGAAAACAGGAACACAACAATTACAGGTCACATCCGTCGCAATTCCGCGATGAAAGAAATAACTGGACACGACAAGACTATTCTCACAACACAAATCGTGACCAAAACAGACACCACCCGTATGACAATCGTTGGCAGAGTAGTAATAACTACAGGGAAAGATCACCTCTCCACGGTAATGACTATCACAGAGACAATCAGAGAAACAGACAATATGGGAACCAAAATAAATATTAGCAAGGGAGACAGAATAACTTTAGACGCAACAGTCCAGCGCGCAGTTACGATTCAGGGAGAAATTCTCCACCACGTAACCGACAAGGAAGAAACTACAGGAACTACCGACATGATGACAGACGATATAATCGTAACGACAGACTTGAATTGCATCAGAACTGGCGAGCTTCAAACAGGGCAGGGCCTTCTCGTCAAGGTGAATTTGTAGAAGTTAGGTCTCCTAATCCCAATAACGACGCACGCCAACAAAGAGACAGACAGTGACTCACACCGCAGGCAGCCACGTGCGCCGGCTGGCTCAGAGAAAAATAACATAGACGCTAACCTTTAGAAAATTTTTAGCATTCCTTACCGACGTATACCACATGATAACTGCTTTGAAGTTGAAACTCTGTGCACTAGAAAGGGTAAAAAATTGCACCACATTTCACATGTAAAACCGTTGATTGAAAGATAATCTGCTTTTTAACTTTGTCTTTGCCATATAACTTTTCACATTACATTACCAGTATGCTTTATCAGACTTAGAATCTGTTAACATGCAACAATGTTTGAAGTTAAATATCCAGTCAAGAACCAAGAGAGCTTATTTAAACAGAAATTACGACTGCATTGTTATTGTGAACAGACGACAAAGTGTTATTGTGTGTGTACATTCTTGATTGTTAGTTGCACGATTATGTAACGTCTATAAGGCTTACATACATAGAACATATACTGGTACTGCTAATGAGATTTTAATGCAACATTTTGGTTTACTTGAAAATACATTCTGGATTTAAAGTACTTTCTGTGAGATACCAGACGACACAGTGGTTAGTTTATGTGACAACAACACGGTTTTATCACGACGCTACTAATGAGTGACAATTTACAATGTTGCTTTTGCGGTGTATCTGTTTTATATCTGCACAGTTTTTCTGAATTATTCTAGAAAGTAAAACATGTTTTAGTAGTAACTTTTATGGTATAGCTACAAGGAGACAGCCTTTTCCGTAGCACAACAATACGTTACATCACAGTACTTTCTTCATCACAGCAATAAGCGTAATAACTACGATATCTATACACAAAGCATTTCACTTTTGTTTATCATGAGGTAAGTACATTGACTTTTGCAGAACTTAGCTTTCGAAGGACGATAACTACGACACTTCCACAGAGATTATGTTGCAACGAGACGCACAGTTTAGCGCTACAGTACACGTATTTGAGTGATTAATTTTATACTTAAAACATTTATTTTTAAAGATTTTTGAATTACAAAGAAACTTTTCCGTGAAACATTTCATACCATTGCTTTAATCTGTAATACCTGAGGGTATAATTACATTAATCCTCAGGGGGGGTACACGCTTACTTTGTGTACCATGTGTTTGGCAAGCACAAGGAGCCCTAGCTAATATGGTATTTGCTTATACAACTTTACACATCGGTACCATATTTCTCTAACACATAATCACACAGGTATCTGATTATTTAAGGGGCTCCGGAACGCCCTATACTTGCAATGTTAAAATAACACTTATAAATTACATCTTTCCTCACAAAGTATTTGAGGTAGGAAGTTGAACTTTTTACAGATTATTTATTGGAATATGGGCTACAACTTAACACAGGGATTTTACAAAATTTTAGTTCAGTTATTAAAGATGATTTTTTTTCAATTGTAATGAAAATTCACAACATTTTTTTTGCAATTTTTTATTTATATATTCAAAAATATACAGTTTTTTGGAAAAAGGCTGTGTTAAATTATACAGAAGGTACTGTGTAACATTTACTGAAAGTTTGAAACAAATACATATGTTTGGAAGATCCTTAGAAAACATGTAATTAGTATGAGAAAATAAAAGTTTTGGGAATCGAGCGACAAAGATTGGATTAACTTTTTAGTGCATTCCAGGTCCATAGGATGGATTATATCCATCCTCTGCAAACTCCTCCTCCAGCTTCCTCTTGTTCCTCCTCCTGTTTACTCTTGCTTGTATTTCTAGACTCTTTACAGCCCTGTCTGCAGCCCGAAGGCGTTCCTTGTCTAAAGCAAGCATCGCTCGTACCATGTTAGAACCTATCTTCATTCCCATATTTCTAAATAACTTACACCTTACAATGTTGCCATCATTGAAAGTCGCAACAGCATCATACACACCAAAGTGAAGTGTTTCTATTCCAACAAATACAGTCTTGGGGATTCTCGACCATATAACACTATTTACACTTTCATTGGGGTTTTGAGTTTTTCCGTGAATACACTTTTTCAACAGTTCAGGTGCTGCTAAGTCTCTGAAAATAGGTTTTATCACCTCCATTATTGCATGAGGCAGACTATGCTTGTGAGTGTACACTTCACCAGTTAGCAATCCTTTGTTATATTTACACCAACTATCTTCTTCTTTGGGACACAAGCTATGTTGGGGATTTTCATCGTCTTTATTGTTTACAGTAATAACACATACCTTTGGCTTTCCAACAATTCTCCTTTTCTTAAAAGCCTTCAGAGGATTTCTAATAACTTTACTTTTACTCATTATTATACTTCAAAAAACAGAGACTCAAGAAACAGAATTAATTATGAATATTTTCGAGATAACGACAGAGTAAATAAACATGAAACAATCGACAATCACACCAGCGATATATATTGAACCATCACAGGTTAGCCACAACACATACTTTATCTCACATCACTAAAATGTACCTGATGAACACGGACATTAATAATAACACCATTTGACAGCAGTTTAACAGCGCCACAGTGGGTCACGCCCATGTAGAACACATTTCAAAAAAATTTAAAAATAGTTGTAGTCTTCGGAATTGAATAAATTATATATATATTAAAAGATAATAGTCTGCAGATTCAGAAAACGCAAAAAAGTAAAAATTGAACTTTTCATGATTTTGAGCCTTTCCGGAGCCCCTTAACAGAGAAACAAAAATTTTTTTACTACATCAGTGACACATGTTTACGCAATTACACAGTTTGGTAACTTCACACTTATGAAATTATATTTTGTCTGTACTTTGTGAACTGTTCATATTTTTTCGGAATTATTGTGATACTATGAGAGCTTTGAATGATGTATTTGGTATGAGATCATGATTTTTAAAGTACGTTTGAGGTAGATGACACTATTTAAATGAGCAGAGATTTTTTTTTAGGTTTTGACATTATTGCAGAAAGCTACGGCATTTTAGAGATTTGACGGAGGCGTTATGATGTTATTTTTATGATGACGATGTGTGTCATGCTTTGAGGTATGTTTATGATCAATAAGCTAATGCTATATGAGGAATTTGATTATGCTATGTATTTACTATGATGAAATATTGATAAAGTGTCGACGAATATGTGTATGTGTAATAGGGTAAGGAATAATGAGTAGTGGTTAGAGACTCTGACTTGTGAAAAAGGATGTTGGAAACCAAGAATCGTACTTTAAGAGTTATGAAATGTGTGTAAATGCGTGAATGTATCACAATGCCGGCGAAAATTTTTTGGACACTGTTATAGTCATAACATTTTGTTTCTACACATTTGCAACGCAAATTCTCGACCTGTGAAATTTTTTATATGAGACTGCCACTGTAGTGCAAACTGGTGTTGTAAATATTTCAGTAAGAAAGTTAAGTGACCTTCACGTAATACATCGTGGGCACGACACATTACGTGGGCAGCTGCGCGACAGTCGCCTGGAAAAAAGCCATTAGTGTGTGCCTTTCAGAGGCACAGGTGGAGAAAAAAGGAGGCCATTATCCTCGCTATTGACATTTCTTTGTAGAAAGCATCGCAAATACGACACGCTAAAACTTGAAAACATATGATTGTACTGTGGAGCTCTTAATTTATGATATTTACTAAAATGCCTAATGAAATGATGAGAAACATTTTACATCTATTGTCTTTCTAGTTGAGAGATTGATCAATTTGTTTAATATCTAGTTTCTAGCTGCACTGCAGCATTGGTTAAAATAAAATTTAATAGATGTACTAATATAGATATTTTATGCCTACAGGTCCAGTAAACAGTAATTTTACTATCTACTTCCAAAAAAAAACGAGGGAGCACAAAAAGACATTTCCCTTCACAGGAATTGCATACATAATTTTTGTCAATGACTGGTAACTTTTTAGTGATGCAACACTCTAGTATTAAGATGTGACATAGGTATTAGACATGGCCATCTTTAGTGTAATATTTTTTCTGCTTGAGCTTTGTCATGTTTAGATATAAGTTATTGCATTTGCTGCTGCTGTTTGCCAGGCATAGTGTTACTGAATTTGACTTTGTATTACTCTGTTAAGCCAGTTTTACTACGAATTTATTTTTCTTGTTTGCTGCACATTGTCTTATATTAGTTGTAATATTGCATTTGCTTTGCTAATTTATGCTGCTTGCTTTGCCATTTGTATTTTTTATCATTGCTGTTTGTGTTAATTGTTTTGTGCTGCTGTATTGCCTCGTTCCTTAGTTTAGCATCTGAGCTCAGTAGATTTAAGTTAGCTTAAGATGGGGTAGGCTATGAGTGAACGAGCTGTGTTGAATTGGAAGAAATGCATTGAGAAGCTATAAGAAAATGGTTCGGCCAAAAAAAAAAGTATTTTGAAAGAGGATATGAGCAAAAAAGTAATGTTTAGGGAGAACAGGTTTAGGTAGGATTTTCTTGGAAATAAATGAAGAGGTAAGGTAAGGGAAAATAAATAATGAGGTAAGGAATATGTGAACATATAAATACAGAAAGCATGCTTGGATAAGATTTTTTTTGGTGGAAACAAATGTTGAAATAAGACGAAATATCTATGGAATGAAGTTTTAGGTTGGACTGCAGTACCAGATGTTACACTGAAAACAAACCCTGCCCTTTCCTCTTGTGTTATTCTGCTATGCGTTTGTGTACTCTTGTATATTTGTGTTTTTCCTGTCTTTATGTGTTTAGCTGATATGAGTTATGTTGTGGAATTTTTCTAATAATGTTTTTTTCTTTGTAAAGATGCTTAGACATTGTTTATTCTGTTTTGTTTTAATGCTCATGTGTGAAGTTGATGTTTCAAAAGTTATTCTGATCTTTTATGTATGTACTTATGTCATAATTCCTGTAACACTGATGTATCTGTTTATTTCTATTCTTTTGTAAAGCCTGTACTACTACAAATTTATCTGTATTGTTATGTTCTTTAATGATGTAATTTGTACCTTTGTAATTGTATTCTTATGTTATAAAATTGTAATTGACACCAGTTCATCAAATTAAGTAACTTGTAAGTTTCATTTCACTGCACACGTTTCTGTTGGTCATAGTATATGGACAATATATGAGAAGTAGGGACTGATAGTGTTTGCACGTGTGTTAATAATTCAGCAAGGGACTGGATAACAGCATTGCTGGTTCTAAGGACATTTCAAATAAATTTTTTGTGAGTGGACATGTGGTGGTTTATGGACTTGCTATATTCTCCGCAAGACTCTTCGATGGTGATTGTGCACCCGCACAGTCGCAACAGATGGCTGCTGGCCGTCTCTACAAGGACTACAGTGGGTCTGCATCTTTGATGGCCCACCAGTACCATTATTTCTAGCCGGCCGAAGTGGCCGTGCGGTTAAAGGCGCTGCAGCCTGGAACCGCGAGACCGCTCCGGTCGCAGGTTCGAATCCTGCCTCGGGCATGGCTGTTTGTGATGTCCTTAGGTTAGTTAGGTTTAACTAGTTCTAAGTTCTAGGGGACTAATGACCTCAGCAGTTGAGTCCCATAGTGCTCAGAACCATTTGAACCATTTGAACCATTATTTCTACAAGGACTACAGTGGGTCTGCACGTTTGATGGCCCACCAATCCCATACTCTCTACCAAGACTATATAGGGTCTGTTCTGTGTTGACCTACCTACCAGTATTCTTAAAACTTCGACTGACTCTGCTGTGGATCTGCTCTGTTGTGGCCCATTACCTGTCTGCATGTCAAGAGTCAGCTCTGTCTTTCCGTTGGAAGGACAACACTATTTCTTCAAGACTGCATGGAAATCCACTACTTCCGTGTGCATTTTCTTTTACTGCTCAGACTTCGAAAAAAATCTGCAATTTTACTTTGATGAATGATCAGGACAGTCTTTATGGACTGTGAGAAAATTTTAGCTTTTGACCAACATTGTATCAATAAGTGTGTGCATTTGATATCTTTGCTATTGTAATTATGAAAAATTTCTTCAAATCATTTTTGGCCACTGCCCAGAACAATTTGTAAAATTTTTTGTGGGGAGCATGGGGGCTATGTAAGTAGGCTGTTTAGGTTCTTATATTGGTAACGCCACGTAGCGCTCTGTATGAAAACCACTGGCTGTGCTGTGTGCAGTCTGTGGCTAGTTTGCATTGTTGTCTGCCATTGTAGTGTTGGGCAGTGGCAGCTGGATGTTAGCAGCGCGTAGCGTTGCGCAGTTGGAGGTGAGCCGCCAGCAGTGGTGGATGTGGGGAGAGAAACGGCGGAGTTTTGAAATTGTAAGGCTGGATGTCATGAACTGCTATATACACTCCTGGAAATTGAAATAAGAACACCGTGAATTCATTGTCCCAGGAAGGGGAAACTTTATTGACACATTCCTGGGGTCAGATACATCACATGATCACACTGACAGAACCACAGGCACATAGACACAGGCAACAGAGTATGCACAATGTCGGCACTAGTACAGTGTATATCCACCTTTCGCAGCAATGCAGGCTGCTATTCTCCCATGGAGACGATCGTAGAGATGCTGGATGTAGTCCTGTGGAACGGCTTGCCATGCCATTTCCACCTGGCGCCTCAGTTGGACCAGCGTTCGTGCTGGACGTGCAGACCGCGTGAGACGACGCTTCATCCAGTCCCAAACATGCTCAATGGGGGACAGATCCGGAGATCTTGCTGGCCAGGGTAGTTGACTTACACCTTCTAGAGCACGTTGGGTGGCACGGGATACATGCGGACGTGCATTGTCCTGTTGGAACAGCAAGTTCCCTTGCCGGTCTAGGAATGGTAAAACGATGGGTTCGATGACGGTTTGGATGTACCGTGCACTATTCAGTGTCCCCTCGACGATCACCAGTGGTGTACGGCCAGTGTAGGAGATCGCTCCCCACACCATGATGCCGGGTGTTGGCCCTGTGTGCCTCGGTCGTATGCAGTCCTGATTGTGGCGCTCACCTCCACGGCGCCAAACACGCATACGACCATCATTGGCACCAAGGCAGAAGCGACTCTCATCGCTGAAGACGACATGTCTCCATTCGTCCCTCCATTCACGCTTGTCGCGACACCACTGGAGGCGGGCTGCACGATGTTGGGGCGTGAGCGGAAGACGGCCTAACGGTGTGCGGGACCGTAGCCCAGCTTCATGGAGACGGTTGCGAATGGTCCTCGCCGATACCCCAGGAGCAACAGTGTCCCTAATTTGCTGGGAAGTGGCGGTGCGGTCCCCTACGGCACTGCGTAGGATCCTACGGTCTTGACGTGCATCCGTGCGTCGCTGCGGTCCGGTCCCAGGTCGACGGGCACGTGCACCTTCCGCCGACCACTGGCGACAACATCGATGTACTGTGGAGACCTCACGCCCCACGTGTTGAGCAATTCGGCGGTACGTCCACCCGGCCTCCCGCATGCCCACTATACGCCCTCGCTCAAAGTCCGTCAACTGCACATACGGTTCACGTCCACGCTGTCGCGGCATGCTACCAGTGTTAAAGACTGCGATGGAGCTCCGTATGCCACGGCAAACTGGCTGACACTGACGGCGGCGGTGCACAAATGCTGCGCAGCTAGCGCCATTCGACGGCCAACACCGCGGTTCCTGGTGTGTCCGCTGTGCCGTGCGTGTGATCATTGCTTGTACAGCCCTCTCGCAGTGTCCGGAGCAAGTATGGTGGGTCTGACACACCGGTGTCAATGTGTTCTTTTTTCCATTTCCGGGAGTGTATATTATGACTATTAAGGTAAATACATTGTTTGTTCTCTATTAAAATCTTTCATTTGCTATCTATGCCTATCAGTAGTTAGTGCCTTCCGTAGTTTGAATCTTTTATTTAGCTGGCAGTAGTGGCGCTCGTTGTATTGCAATAGTTCGAGTAACGAAGATTTTTGTGAGGTAAGTGATTTGTGAAAGGTATAGGTTAATGTTAGTCAGGGCCATTCTTTTGTAGGGATTTTTGAAAGTCAGATTGCGTTGCGCTAAAAACATTGTGTGTCAGTTTAAGCACAGTCATGTATAATTTTTCTAAGGGGAAGTTTCAAAGTGACAGAAAAAATCCTATAACTCATTAAAAAGCTACACATCTTTGCAAGTCTAGCCTGAAAGCTATTCACTTAACAATAGAATCATATATTTCATGACCATCTTGTTTTAATTGTGACACGACAACCCATCTCAGTTTCATGTATCGTACTACAGGATTGTGTATCGCCTAAATTTTGTTCTTAGAGTTTCAGTATTATAATTGTTTCTGCGGCGGAGATAGAAGAGTATCCACACATTTACGTGCAGTGTCTGTGATAATGCGTAAGTATTCGTCCAGATTGATAAACGGATACGAATAATCCTGATTAATCTGGCACATGCATTCAGAGTTTCGTTTACCTCCCTATGTTCCGAGCTAAATTATGAAGTCCGTCTCGTGCGTTTACAATCTCACGTAGCAGGAAGTGTACCTCATCTGATCACAGAAAAATTACAACCTTGTTTAACATATTTTCCATTCATTACACGTTTGTTCACATAACGAAGGGCAGCAACTCCATGTACAGTTCGTAAAATATTCAGTGTAATTCAGTAAAAGTGGTTTTTACTTCTAGTTCACTTCGTAACGTTGTGTCTCACCTTTGTTTTCATACACAACAGCCTTTTTTAAATTTTTATTATTGATAGAGAGAGAGAGAGAGAGAGAGAGAGAGAGGGAGAGAGAGAGAGAGAGAGAGAGAGAAAATAAGAGGGAGAGAGAGAGGAAGAGAGAGAGGGGAGGGGGAGGGCATACATTAGATTCCTATCGGTATGTAATATACAAATCAAAATAATTTTATAATTTTCATGATCGTTTTGTTTGATTCCTCATGCCTAGCTCTGGTACTCTGCTTCACATATATCAACCAATACTTGCTAAAATGTTACACGCACCCACGCTTTGAACTCTTCACAATGAACTACGTTCAGCCATTGCTTGAGCAATATAGCTTATGTTTATCCTTCCTTCCTGGATAAACGACATTCATCTTCCCCGTTTCGCGTCAGGTCTTTACTTTTCTCCTTCATTTATTCGTTTGTGGTTCTTTTCATACAATAATTTCCAAGCCGTTGTTCCTCACTTACCGAATGTACAGTTATCCGCAGACATTAACACAACAGAAATTTAATACCATGTTCTCTCAATGGCTTAGTGCTGCAGCGAAACGACCCTCCAGTGTCTAGTAACCTAGTTGTAGCGTACAGATAACATAGTGTCATACTTTAGAGGTCAGCTGCTCAGCTACCTGCAGATTGGTCTTGTATTATAGCTGACAGCGAAAGGAATGTTAACGATTTTAAAAGTCTTTGAAATGTCTGACTACCTCTCTAAAACAGTAGAGTGGATGATTTTCTATATCATCTACATTACTGGCTCATACAAGCTTTTTGTGATTGATCAGGCAGCCGCAAAATCCTGTGCTGTTATTTCACAAGCATTCTTGTATTATGCTTAACTTAATACAACATTTAAGCTACTACGAACAGCTCAGCTAACGCATTGTTGCGCCCAAGATAGACACGAAGCCCACGCCTACGACAGTAGTACAAGTCTATATGCCAACTAGCTCTGCAGTTGACGAAGAAATTGAAGAAATGTATGATGAGATAAAAGAAATTATTCAGATTGTGAAGGGAGACGAAAATTTAATAGTCATGGGTGACTGGAATTCAGTAGTAGGAAAAGGAAGAGAAGGAAACGTAGTCAGGTGACTATGGATTGGGGGTAAGAAATGAAAGAAGAAGCCGCCTGGTGGAATTTTCCACAGAGGACAACTTAACCATAGCTAACACTTGGTTCAAGAATCATAAGAAAAGGTTGTATACATGGAAGAAACCTGGAGATACTGACAGGTTTCAGATACATTATATAATGGTAAGACAGAGATTTAGGAAACAGGTTTTAAATTGTAACACATTTCCGGGGCAGATGTGGACTCTGACCACAATCTTTTGTTTATGAACTGTAGATTAAAACTGAAGAAACTGCATAAAGGTGGGAGCATAAGGAGGTGGGACCTGGATAAACTTACTAAACCAGAGGCTGTACAGAGTTTCAGGGAGAGCATAAGGGAACAATTGACAAGAATGGGGGAAAGAAGTACAGCAGAAGAAGAATGGGTAGCTTTGAGGGATGAAGTAGTGAAGGCAGCAGAGGATCAAGTAGGTAAAAGATGAGGGCTAGTAGAAACCCTTGGGTGACAGAAGAATGATTGAATTTCATTGACGAAAGGAGAAAATATAAAAATGCTGTAAATGAAGCACGCAACATGGAATACAAACATCTCACAAATGAGATCGACAGGAAGTGCAAAATGGTTAAGCAGGCATGGCTAGAAGACAAATGTAAGGATGTAGAGGCTTATCTCACTAGGGGTAAGATGGATACTGCCTACAGGAAAATTAAAGAGACTTTTGGAGAAAGGATAACCACTTGCATGAATATCAAGGGCTCAGATGGAAACCCAATTCTAAGCAAAGAAAAGAAAGCAGAAAGGTGGAGGGAGTAGATAGAGGGTCTATACAAGGGCGACGTCCTTGAGGACAATATTATGGAAATGGAAGATGATGTAGATGAAAATGAAATGGGAGATACGATACTGCGTGAAGAGTTTGACAGAGCACTGAAAGACCTAAGTCGAAACAAGGCCCTGGGAGTAGACAACATTCCATTAGAACTACTGACAGCCTTGGGAGAGCCAGTCCTGACAAAAATCTACCATCTGGTGAGCAAAATCTATGAGACAGGCGAAATACCCGTAGACTTCAAGAAGAATATAATAATTCCAATCCTAAAGACAGCAGGCGTTGACAGATGTGAAAATTACCGAACTATCAGTTTAATAAGCCACGCCTGCAAAATACTAACGCGAATTCTTTACAGACGAATGGAAAAACTGGTAGAAGCCGACCTCGGGGAAGATCAGGGAACACGTGTGGGAACACGTGAGGCAATACTAACCCTACGACTTATTTTAGAAGTTAGATTAAGAAAAGGCAAACCCACGTTTGTAGCATTTGCAGACTTAGAGAAAGCTTTTGACAATGTTGACTGGAATACTCTCATTCAAATTCTGAAGGTGGCAGGGGTAAAATACAGGAAGCGAAAGGCTATTTACAATCTGTACAGATACCAGATGGCAGTCATAAGAGTCGCCGATGACATTGTAATTCTGTCAGAGACAGCAATTGACTTGGAAGAGCAGTTGAACGGAATAGACAGTGTCTTGAAGGAAGGATATAAGATGAACATCAACAAAAGCAAACGAGGATAAAGGAATGTAGTCGAATTAAGTCGGGTGATGCTGAGGGAATTAGGTTAAGGAATGAGACACTTAAAGTAGTAAACGAGTTTTGCTATTTGGGGAGCAAAATAACTGATGATGGTCGAAGTAGAGAGGATATAATATGTAGCCTGTCAATGGCAAGGAAAGCGGTTCTGAAGAAGAGTATTTTGTTAACATCGAGTATAGATTTAAGTGTCAGGAAGTCGTTTCTGAAAGTATTTGTATGGAGTGTAGCCATGTATGGAAGTGAAACATGGACGATAAATAGTTTGGAGAAGAAGAGAATAGAAGCTTTGGAAATGTGGTGTTACAGAAGAATGCTGAAGATTAGTTGGGTAGATCACATAACTAATGAGGAGGTATTGAATAGGATTGGGGAGAAGAGGAGTTTGTGGAACAACTTGACTAGAAGAAGGGATCGGTTGATAGGACATGTTCTGAGGCATCATGGGATGACCAATTTAGTACTGGAGGGCGGCGTGGAGGGTAAAAATCGTAGAGGGAGGCCTAGAGATGAATACACTAAGCAGATTCAGAAGGATGTAGGCTGCAGTATGTACTGGGAGATGGAGCAGCTTGCACAGGATAGAGTAGCATGGAGAGCTGCATCAAACCAGTCTCTGGACTGAAGACCACAACAACAACAACAATACAACATTTCAGAACATTTAACCAAGTATCTTAGATGAGCGCATGATAGTGTAATTGTGTTGGTGAACATAGGTGAGAGAGTGACTGTAGTTTTAGGGATCACCTTTTGCCAATGTTGAATATTTTCGAAAGCTTAAAGCCGTTACTTTGTACTTGTTATAATAAGGACTTCGATAACCCATTCTTTGAGATCGCACCAATAAAACATACACACGGACACACACACATGAACGTTCGAGCCCGTGTATGCACACCTATGAGGTCGGATTTTTATAGAAACGAAACTGCACATTGCGAATCCCAAAGCAGTTCCGTGATAAATAACCTCGCTGATAACAGTTCATCTCTTGTAACGAACCCCCCCTCCCTGTGCCCGCTGTTTCCCTCGTTTCTTCTGCGACTGATGTAGTCACCAGATTTTAGTTGTACGCGAAAAAGATGTAATTCTAAGATTTACAATATTGGCAATCTTAGTATCGCTCACTTTTGACTGCTGTATTTGCAGTGGTCTACCTTATCTCCTTTTGTATTCGTGTACAAATAAACGTAGCAATTTTCATCATCCTTTATATTTTACCCTAAACGTCAAACCAATCAACATTAAACCATTTACTTCCCTACGTAAGCAGACACGTAGCTGATTTGAAACTGGAGCACGGAACATATTGCCGGCCGAGGTGGCCGAGAGGTTCTAGGAGCTTCAGTCTGGAACAGCGCGAACGCAACGGTCGCAGGTTCGAATCCTGCCTCGGGCATGGATGTGTGTGATGTCCTTAGGTTAGTTAGGTTTAAGTAGTTCTAAGTTCTAGGGGACTGATGACCTCAGAAGTTAAGTCCCATAGTGCTCAGAGCCATTTGAACCATTTTTGAACCACGGAAAAATATTCAAATATCATGACCATTTCCGTTCAAAAACTTTGATAACACTAACTACGAGCGATAGAATGACCTCGACACGTGGCGGGGAAAAAGTACAGTTTTAACAGAATACCCACAGTTTTGTAAAAAGCAGGCGAACAGTTGCAATTGATATACAGCGGAACCGCGGCCGCCAGTCGCCGGTTTACCACTCGCGTCCGTTGCGGAGCCATAAATGGCAAACCCAATAGCACGCCAATAACGTGATGCAAGAAGACCATTACTACAGGAATACTGCAATTTGGATGCACGAAAACCGAACAGCTACACTGGACGCATCGGTTTTATCTTTTTACTGGCAACCCAACGTTATACAAACTTTTCCCATTGCGTACCATCGGCAATTCGTGGCATGTATTACTGAACGTGCGGTTGTTGTTAAGAACCTCTTCTTCTTATTAAGATGAAGATATGTGGATAGAAAGGAATGGATAGTATTCTCAAAGAATATCGAATTGAGTTATAAAGCAAAAGTGAAGCATATTCTGTGTGTCTATTCACTGTGACTTAAATGTGAAACATAAATGCGCATTACACCGCTAAAGGTAGAGCTTGTTGACTTATCGTTAGCAGGTGTGCTCAGTAACATGTGCCATGTTAACTACGTGACAACGTCGTGAAGATGAGCGAAAGGCTGTGACATAAACACTCTATGGATCGCTGCCTCACTAGCGGTATTTTCCAGGAGCAAAATGTGCTGTGCCCTCAGAGTTATGTGGAGTGATTCTGTGCAACCTATCGAAATTTACCCCAAAATGAAATATAGCATGAGACTCATGTTAATCACAACAAGTCTCTGTATAGAGAAGGAAGATCACCCATAGAGGGACATTCGTGGCCAATATGCACTCTTCGTAGCACTCAGGTACCTCGCATACACCCTCCTGAACGCTTCGTCACCTATGCCAAAGAAGTTGCCAATAGAGTCATCAGAATGGAAGGCTACGTAGATCTTCGCTCAGGACGAAAAAGGCGTCATCTTTGATAACCAGCCGATGCGAAGGTTCATTTACTGCATCGTACTCAAACCAGCACTGGATTTGTGATGCTACCTCTGCGTTACATACACTACGATTTTCCTTTTACTTCCCTTACACGTCACACTTTCTCTTTCCATTTCCTTTTCCCAAGGTCGAAATGTCTATACAAAAAATTAGTGTATAGTGCATAATAAATATTAGATCGAATCCCAATTTTTGTTCTACACTTAGCGTAAGCATAAAATACATCGTACACTCAGTACAAAATAGTTTTTCAGAGTAGTTTATTTTAACATTTTTGTTCTACTCTTAGCGTAAGCATTAAATACATCGTACACTCAGTACAAAATAGTTTTTCAGAGTAGTTTAGTTTAACAGTAACTTTTATTTGAAACAGTTTAGATACCACTAACAAGTTTCATCAAGTTATACCGGAAATTAGTGTTTAAAACGCATATAACACCAAAATGAATTTCCCAGATAAATGCAGCTAAATGATGAGGATTTTTATCTGAACCAACTATTAACTCTCTCAGTATTTTGTGCATTTATGTACACGACGCGACGAATAACTGTGGCCAGTGGGAACGTCTCTGCACAAGTCACCAACATTTTTTCTGCCTATGTGGTAATTTAACGTGCTGTACTTAACTGTAACGGTACGCCCTAAATTAGATGTGTCGTGCTGCAATGAAATCCCGTATTATGAAAATAACTTTGACGCCTGCTGATATTGTAATTATGACTGCATTGGTTTGAAAGGTAGACAACGATAGGATATAACAACGGATATCGATGGTGCATTGTGAGTTTCAAGAATATTATCATATGCAGAAGGTACATATACTTGTTTTGCATGATAAAAAAGCTACAGCTGACTGCTGAAATTTCTTTGAAGACATTCAGAGTTAAGTAGTGTACACAAAAATTTTAAAATCTATTAATGTTATGTTTTGTTCCAAGCCTAATATTTCATTTGTGAACCCTAGAAATAGTCATCTTTTTACCTAATATTCGACTGTGGAAATAATAACTTCACTAAAATCCGTTTTTCAGTTAAGTATGGGATGAGACAATTCCAACTGAGGACAATACGCGCCTTACCTACAGATTGTGATGTCGAAAGTAGACAGTACCATGACAGGTCTAAACCAGAACCAGTACTTGTCTATTTTGGAGTTGAGGTGTGCAGTTCTGTCAGTGACAGATCTCTATCGTTAACTTGATAAATGTATTGTCGAACTCCGACCACTGTAACTATTTTAGATCGCTCAAGTGGCTTGCTTTTTTTTTTTTAACAACCTACAGTGAAAACCTATTTCTTCCTTTTCCATAGAATAAGGCCTACTTATCGAGGATTCGTCAAATTTTATTTCATTATTGAACTTTGGGGCCGAAACCCTCTCCTGATATCATGTAAACTTACTTATGTGCTTTATCATATTGTAACCGTCTATTGTATTCTCTGAAGTGAAATTTGGGAACCATGCCAATATTTGCCTAAGAGAGGGTGGGCAACCGCCTAAAAACACAGACAAGCTGATCGGCGGGCTGATCCGCTGTGCGGATTAGATCCTGGTATGGCTCACATCCATGCTTCGAGTCGCAGCGCACTGTGCATTACGCCACATGAGCGACCTGCAGCAAGAAAAGTTGAAACGCACCAAGCTCTCGTGGCTTGTCCCCTTACATTTTTTGCATTAATTCAGCTTTTTCTCTTTAAGTTCCCGATTGGTGAGGGCCAAGTAAGGTCACTGAAGTAATGAAATCGGCAATGTGTGCTTGATTTTCCTTAGATTATGGGTGACAGGGCCGGCGCTCTTTATTATGCTTTGACGGTGTGTGGCGGCACGGCCGGACGATGTGGCCGAGCGGTTCTAGGCGCTTCAGTTTGGAAACGCGCACCACTACGGTCGCAGGTTCGAATCCTGCCTCGGGCATGGATGTGTGTGATGTCCTTAGGTTAGTTAGGTTTAAGTAGTTATAGGTTCTCGGGGACTGATGGGCTCAGATGTTAAGTCCCATAGTGCTCAGAGCCATTTGAACCTTTTCTTGTGGCGGCACGGCCTTCTGAGCCGCAAGAGCAGAGTACGGCCCACCAGTCGCACCACAGGGGGTGGCCGGAGTCTTCGCCGTTCGTAGCGACGTGAGCAGGAAGTCTTGTGACGTGCACAGCGTCGGGGAAGGCACCTCTCAATTAATTTCAGCGCCGTGGCGCCCACTGCTCGATTACCAGGCAACGCTGGACGTCTCCATTGTCTGCGTTAGTTTGAAGAATTTTAATATCTGGGTCCACGGGGTGCTGACGGAGCCCACATAGACCACTGCCACCCAACGGCCAGAGAGAGTTTAGGCCTATGCTTTGCCGGGCATGCACCGAAAAACGGCCCTTGACTGGATGACCGATAAGACATGCGCTGAAGCAAAAGAGCGCACTCCAAACTTGGTGGGACTACCAGTGGTAGGAGGAAAATTTGTCAGCCGGCCGTGGTGACCGAGCGGTTCCAGGCGCTTCAGTCTGGAACCGCGCGACCGCTACGGTCGCTTGTTCGAATCCTGTCTCGGGCATGGATGTGTGTGATGTCCTTAGGTTAGTTAGGTTTAAGTAGTTCTAAGTTCTAAGGGACTAATGACCTCAGATGTTAAGTCCCTTAGTGCTCATGGCCATTTGACTCAAAATTTGTCATGATGGTTTGGAGGGGCGATGAGTGAATCTAAGAGTATTATTGGCAGCTGTCTTTGTGTCCTCCCAGGATAGGAGACTTTCCTGCACGGTGGGACCAAGATGTTAGTGGTTCATATGGCCAGCAACAAGACGCTAATCTTTCTGTATGAAGATGAAGTGAGGAGTAAATGGGATTTCGCTTCCGGACAGCTGGAGAGATCGGTCATGTTTCAGTTCCGGACTGCCAGAGGGAACGTCAGGTCTCCTAACTTCTAGTCACCCAGAGTGAAGGTGATCGCAAGAGTCAGAAGCATTACTGTCTTGGGAGTCCGGGCAGAGCCTGTCTGCTACCACTTGTATGTGTAGAACCAGTGCAGTAGGAATTTGTCTAAATAATTTGAGCCGCGCGGGATTAGCCGAGCGTTCTTAGGCGCTGCAGTCATGGACTGGGCGGCTGGTCCCGGCGGAATTTCGAGTCCTCCCTCGGGCATGGGTGTGTGTGTGTTTGTCCTTAGGATCAATTAGGTTAAGCAGTGTGTAAGCTTAGTGACTGATGTCCTTAGCAGTTAAGTCCCATAATATTTCACACACATTTGAACATTTGAACAATCTAAATAATTTGACCCCTCGCTGCTTATGGTATACCCTTCTTTCCATGCTCCTTTACGGCTTGCATGTGAGATCAGTAACAAGCGCTCTGATTTACTATCACTTTTGTTCATAATTGTCTGGGGTAACGTGTTAAGGCATACTCTCATTCATAAGGAATTTCGGGCTCCATAACGTCACAATTCATACCACTCTTGTAGGTGAATTCAGCCAACATCCATTACCCAAGTTACGTTGTTCTTATTTATATTCCATCAGTATTTATTTGTAATAGTTTAGGAATACTTGGAATAAATCACTCTGTGATAACAATATTTTTGTATAATTTTTTAGTCGAATTGCACCTTTATTATCAGGGCACTTTACCAGATAAGAATGATCACCTTTTGAAGTATCATAGCCGGCCGTGGTGGCCAAGCGGTTAAAGGCGTTACAGTCTGGAACCGCGCGACCGCTACGGTTGCAGGTTCGAATCCTGCCTCGGGCATGGATGTGTGTGATGTCCTTAGGTTAGTTAGGTTTAAGTAGTTCTAAGTTCTAGGGGACTGATGACCTTAGAAGTTAAGTCCCATAGTGCTCAGAGCCAGAGCCAAGTATCATAAATAGAACTATGTCGCAGGTGCAACTCTTAAACTGACCACGAACAGGGCTATATCGTAATTTCCTCCACAAATTGTCTGTTATGTGATAGCAACGGTGGTAGTTAATGGGGGCTGGGGGGAGGGGGATGGGGGGCTGGGGGGGTGGGGGGGTGGGAAGGGGTTGAGTGTATTTCCGTAACTAATACGGATTTCTTTAACGAATTTGGTGATATGTCCATTTCTCAACACCGGCAACTCAACAGTAGGAAGTTAAATTTCTTACCAGTTGATTCATAATGTTAAGATACTATTCCTTCGCGATTTCCTTGTCAGGGACATAGTATATGCCGCCCAATAACCACCAGTTTCGAAGCTTGTGGTTAAATTGCAACTATTCTTACTGAAAGGAGAAATTCAAGTAGACGTGAACACAAAAGGAAATATACTAGAACGTCACAGAAAGTTTCAGGAAACTAAGGAAGTTCGTCAATGAAATCGTGAAAAGCATTTCTATATCTTATCATGATTAATAACAGGTAATTTACTTTACAATATATCAAGACAGCTTACGTTTTCCACAATTTCCTGTCACGTAATCAATGGCTGATATTACATTATACTTAAAGTCACTGACAGTTTAGTATATTACAAACGCTTTAGTATTTTGAATCTGTTTTACTAGCGCAAGCTTAAACTAAATTTATCTTGGATGCACAGAATGAATAAACATAATTTATATTCGTTGTGTGCGTTAAATTAACCTAGTCAGAGGCATCCTATCGTATGATATAGACCTGCAAAGAAAGCGTGCCTCAAAAGCAAGTGCTTAGCCCTGAGGTTCGAGAACGGATTTGTTAACGTATCACAAGAAACAGAAATACGTAACGAAAGAAATGTGAAGCAAAATGGCCTCAGGTGGAGTAAGTGCACAGAAAAATGTGGGAACAATACATTACAGTTACAGGGAGAAGTAAATCCTATTTTACACCAACTCAGTGATTGAATCATAAAATATTTGCGAGTATATCTGTTTAGTAGTACTGACAGCAGTTCAACGAATCTTTCAATATAAGAAAAGTCGTTACTACGTAGCACTCTACAATTTCAATAACAATGGGGAATTCGTCTTCAGACTAATCTGACAACATTATGTCTTGGAAATAAAATGCTCCAGAAAGTGCAGTTCTGCTTCAAATCATTAGCGGCATATTGCCCCATTCTGAACAATTTACTGCATTTACCACCCGTTCATTCCAATCATGGTTCACAGTGGGAATAACAGCGACACCACAGGAACCACAAAGAAGAATATATACTGAGGAGCAAATTGAATTCGGACACATGCCTAATATCGTGTACGTCCCTGCGAGCACCCAGAAGGGCCTCAACACGACGTGGCGTGGACGCGACTAATGTCTGGAGTAGCGCTGGAGGGAATTGACACCATGACTCCTGAAGGGCTGTCCATAAATCCGTAAGAGTACGAGGAGCTGGAGACCTCTTCTGAACAGCACGTTGCAAGGCATCTCAGATAAGCTCAATGATGTTCATGTATGGGGAGCTTGGTGGACAGTGTAAGTGTTTAAACACAGAACAGTGTTCCTGGAACCGCTCTGTAGCAATTATAGGAGTATGGAGTGTCGCAATGTCCTGCTGGAGCTCCCCATGTCCGTCGGAATTCCCAATGGACACCAATGGATGCAGTCGATCAGACAGGACAATTATACACGTGTCACCGGTCAGAATCGTATCTACACTACAGAGCGTCCAGAAGCTTGAAGCGCCCCTGCTGACATGCAGGGTCCATTGATTCATAGGGTTGTCTCCATATCCGTACACGTCATCCGCTCTACACAGTTTGAGACTTGTCTGACCAGGCAACATGTTTCCAGTCATCAGCAGTCCAATATCGGCTTTGACTGACCCAGGCGAAGCGTAAAGCTTTGTGTCGCGCAGTTATCAAGGGTATACAAGTGGGCCTTCGGCCCCGAAAGCCCATATCGATGATGTTTCGCTCAATGGTTCGCATGCTGACGCTTGTTGATGGCCAAGCACTGAAATACGTAGCAATGTGCGGCAGGGTTGGACTTCTGTCAGGCTTACGGGCTCCAGTCGTCGTTGGTCCCGTTCTTCCATGATCTTTTCCGGACGCAGCGTTGTCGGAGATTTGATGTTTTACCGGATTCCTGACCTTCACGGTCTACTCGTGAAATGGTCGTACGGGAAAATCCCCACTTCATCGCTACTTCGGAGATGCTGTCCCGTCGCTCGTGCGCCAACTGTAGCATGATGTTCAAACTCATTTAAATCTTGATAACCTGTCACTGTAGCAGCAGTAACCGAAATAACAACTGCGCCAGACACTCGTTGTCTTATACAGGCCTTGCCGACCGCAGCGCCGTGTTCTGCCTATTTACATATCCCTGCTTTTTAATACGCATGCCTATATCAGTTTCTTTGGCGCGTAAGTGTATATCTCTTGGTGATCTTACTGCTGTTTGGTACTTCTTGTTTTAAAAAACCTTCAGAATTTGTTCCATTTCAAAATGGTTCAAATGGCTCTGAGCACTATGGGACTTAACTTCTGAGGTCATCAGTCCCCTTTAACTTAGAACTACTTAAACCTAACTAACCTAAGGACATCACACAAATCCATTCCCGAGGCAGGATTGGAACCTGCGACCGTAGCGGCCGTTGCATTTTAAGTCGAAACTTTATATAGGTTACCAACCATTTCTCTGCAACATACTGAGCACATAGCAATGTACCGTTTGACTCCTGTGTACTAATACCTGTCGGTAACCTGGCTGCCTCCGCTGCGGACAGTGTAAATTGTAGCGCTGTAGGAAAATTGAGGTTTCTTCGTGGCCTGAACTACACGGAGTCCCACAGCATCATTTTCCTCACGAAAACTGTCACCTATCTATCGGTCATCACTTGACCGGTGGGGATAGCTAGAACTGACACTTATACATCTTTATACTGGAAGTTAATTAAATTCTTTGCTCGGCTTACGTTTGTAGCGCGTCTCTTTGTGTGTATATTTGCGTGCTGTGTGTTTGTTTTGGAAATCTGTGGTAAGGTCTTATGAGACCAAACTGCTGATGTCATCGGTTCCTAAGCTTAGACACTACTTAATATACCTTAAACTAACTTACGCTAAGGACAACACACACACCCAAGCTCGAGGGAGGACTCGAACCTCCGACGGGGGGAGCCGTGTGTGTTTGTGTGCGTATTTGTGTGTGTGTGTGTGTGTGTGTGTGTGTGTGTGTGTGTGTGTGTGTGTGTGTGTGTGTTTGTGTGTGCGTGTGCGTGAGTGTCTTTTTCCTTCAATTCCTGGCAATTTACTTAACAATGCCGTTAGTTAAATTATATATTCTTTTGGTGAATGTATACAGTGGCTCTCTAAAAAGCATCCAAAGCACGGATCGATAACTATTGTGTTCAGACGCTTTTGCGTTTTATTGAGATGCTAGTGATACCTGATCTGTATAAAATGTATCAACAGTGAATGTTGGTAGAATATTGCCACCAAGTATGAAATATCATTTTCACTGAATGATGTTGTCGATGATTTCTTTGATAGGATTTCTACATCGAGAAACAGTGTACATATTCTATTTAGGACTGACGTTTCCGCAACTGTCACTTACGTCATTTACAACTTATTTTATGTGACCTGTTTTAGATTGTAGGGAGGACCCCCATAAAGTGGCGTGGTGAGTGTAATTATCACTTCGATGTAGGCAGATCGTTGCTCCATCGAACTTCGTTAAAAATTTCCAATGGTCGCAAACAGTTTTGAAAGTATCTGTTACATCAGCGACAACTTAGAGTTGTGACAGTAAATCTATTTTTGAAACTATCTTCTCACACATTTCCGATACTGAGCACTTTGATAATGTTTCAAGTCTTTGGCTCAAGGGATACCAGCTGCAGTAGAGACCAAATACTGCAGATCATAATAAGTGCAAAGAGTGCTACTGTACTTGGTGGCATGAGTGGTGGTGGTGACTTGCTGAAGGACCCACTGGTAAGACAGCTGATAATAAAGAATGCTCTGTTCACCGTCAGCACCTGTTTCGTCATCGCTCATTGTCGCAAAAGGAGCCTCTGAGGACCCTGGCTGGAGGCAGCTTCTGCCCTGGTGAGAGAACACTGCGTAGGCATCCTGCTTTGCTGATGGCAGGCTCGTGTATGGCCGGCGGTCCCTGCAGGCCACAGATGTAAGTGGTGCGCTACTTCTCAGTTGGCGATGGCACCTGGAGCTTCACCGGTGCCCTGCACGGACTCACGGCCAGCAGTGGATGGATATTTCTGTGCATGCTATTCGAACCCCTGTCCTCTGGAAGGTGTTGGACGGTAGCTGATGGTGAAACAGGGCTTCCTGGTGAGTACTGGCGGCAGCAGGTGTAGACGGCAGGTTGGCTGTGCTGTGGCACTGACTCCCGTGTGATACCCAGCGCAGACCAGTCTCAAACCCATGTCTGTTGCTGGCGATACCCGTTTGTCTCACTGTCCGTCATGTTCTTGGCATCACATGGTGCTGCTGCCCTCTGCTTAAAACAATGTAAATAGGCCTCAAAATTCTGACTTGTTTATACCGCTGTGAGGCCCTTCCGTATCACTAAAAGTCTGGTACCTAGTCATGTCGGCCAACGCAAGAGGCTTAAGCTGGTGTGGTGACACTGGTGTGTGGTTTTCCAATGAGTGAGGCTCACAACCCATTACATATATGTTATTTTGACCGATGCCTCGTCACACTTCAGGCACTAGCTTGCAGCTGCTAATGAAGTACCTCACCGTAGTTTTGACATCACTTCTTATAACTTTCACTAAAGCGACATTGTATTGTCCTCGTCCAATGATAATACACAGTCTCCTGGGTCTTGCTTTGGCCCAGTTCTCTATCGACACTACGTTCTCCCTTAATCTATTAGGCAAGTACATTTATTTATTTATTTATTTATTGTTGACATCAGTCATCTGAATAGTTTTATGCGGCCCGCCACGAATTCCTCTCCTGTGCTAACCTCTCCATCTCAGAGTAGCACATGCAACCTACGTCCTCAATTTTTTGCTGGATGTATTCCAAACGCAGTGTTCCTCCACTGTTTTAGCCCTCTACAGCTCCCTCTAGTACGATGGAAGTCATTCCCTGATGTCTTAACACATGTCCTATCATCCTGTTCCATCTCCTTATCAGTGTTTTCCACATATTCCTTTCCTCTCCGATTTTGCGTAAAACCTACCCATTCCTTATCAATCCACCTCATTTTCAATATTCGTCTGCTTCACCACATATCAAATGCTTCGATTCTCTTATTTTCCGTTTTTCCCACAGTCCACGTTTAACTACCATACAATGCTGTGCTCCAGACGTACATTCTCAGAAATTTCTTCCTCAAATTAAGGCCGATATTTGACATTAGTAGACTTCTCTTGGCCAGGAATGCACATTGCTAGTCTGCTATTGATGTCTTCCTTGCTCCGTCCGTCACTCCTTATCTTACTGCCTAGGTAGCAGAATTCCTTAACGTCATCAAGTTCGTCACCATCGATCCTCATATTAAGTTTCTCGCTGTTCTCATTTCTACTACTTCTCATTACCTTTTCTTCGATTTCCTCTCAAGCCATACTGTACTTATTAGACTGTTCATTCCATTCAGCATATCATGTAATTATTCTTCACTTTCACTCATGATAACAATGTCATCAGCGAATCGAATCATTGGTACCCCTCCACCTCGAATTTTAGTTCCACTCTTGGACCTTTCTTCTATTTCCATCATTGTTTTCTCTATTTATAGACTGAACAGTAGAGGCGAAAGACTACATCCTTGTCTTACACTCCTTTTAATACGAGCCCTTCGTTCTTTGGTCGACCACTCTTATTATTACCTCTTGGCTGTTGTACATATTGCATACGACCTGTCTCTCCGTATAGCTTTCCCCTATTTTTCTCAGAATTTCGAACACCTTGCACCATTTTACATTTTCGAACACTTTTTCGGGGTCGACAAATCCTATGAACGTCTCTTGATTTTTGTTTAGTCTTGCTTCCACTATTAACCGCAACGTCGGAACTTCCTCTTGTGCCTTTACATTTCCTAAAGCCAAACTGATCGTCATCTATCGCATTCTCAATTTACTTTTCCATTCTTCTGTATATTATTCTTGTAATCAACTTGGATGGATGAGCTGTTAAGCTCATTGTGCGATACTTGTCGCACTTGTCAGCTCTTGCCGTCTTCGGAATTGTGTAGATGATGCTTTTCCGAAAGTCAGCTGGTATGTCGCCAGATTCATACATTCTACACACCAGCGCGAAGTCGTTTTGCTGCCACTTCCCCCAATGACTTTAGAAATTCTCATGGAATGATATCTATTCCTTCTGCCTAATTTTTTCTTAAGTCCTCCAAAGCTCATTTAAATTATGATTCTAATACCGGGTCCCCAATCTATTCTAAACCGACTTTTGTTTCTTTTTCTATCACATCAGACAAATCTTCGCCCTCATAGAGACTTTCAACGACTTTCCGCCTGTCCGCCCTTTCCTCTGCATTTAACAGTGTAATTCCCTTTATATTCTTAGTGTTACCACCCTTGCTTTTAATGTCACCAAAGGTTGTTTTGACTTTCCTGTAAACTGAGTTACTCCTTCCGACATTCATTTCTTTTTCAATTTCTTCAGAGTTTTCATGCAGCCCTTTCGTCTTAGCTTCCGTGCAGTTCATATTTATTTCAATCCTCAGCTACTTGTATTTCTGTATTTCTGAGTTTACTGGAACATTTTTGTACTTCCTCCTTTCATCGATGAATTGAAGTATTTCTTCTATTACTCATGGTTTCTTCGCAGTTAACTTCTTTGTACCTACGTGTTCTTTCCCGTCTTCTGTTATCGCCCTGTTTAGGGACGTCCATTCCTCTTCAACTGTACTGTCTACTGAGCTATTCCTTCTTGCTGTAAATGTAACATTAGAGAACTTCAAGCGTATCTCGTCATTCCTTAGTACTTCCGTATCCCACTTATTTGCGTATTGATTCTTCCTGACTAATGTCTTAAACTTCAGCCTACTCTTCATTACTATTATGTTTTGATATGAGTCTGTATCTGCTCCTGGGTACGCCTTACAACCCAGTATATAGAGGGTCGTTTCCCTTCGCTGTATCTGCGAGTGCGACAGGAAAGCAGATGAGTAGTAGCAGTAGTAGTAGTAGTAGTAGTACTAGTAGTAGTGCATGGTACCCTCCGCCACGCATCGTACGATGGCTTGCGGAGTAACTACGTAGATGTAGAGGTAGATAAAGTGTAAGTATTAGCGCTTCGATGGCTACATTTATTTTTCTTCTCCACTCTCACGAATTTTTTGGGTAGGTACACAGAAGGCAGCCTATGTATTAATTCTGCGTATAAGCTGTCTTCATTCCCAGTTTCATCCAAATCCTTCTAACCGTTTCAGCGTAAAATGCTAATAATTAACGGGGCTGTACTATCATCGACGTACCGCTTTACTATAAGCGAGCTGCGGATGACAATCAAAAAGGTCATGCTATGCCATATAATGTCACCGCAGCCGAGCATAGTTTTTGGGCCGTATGGCGTGCGACAGTCACTGGTATCCCACCGATATCTGGTGCGTCTCCAGACAAGTCTTCGCTGCTCATAATGTTTATTTCTAGACGGGACTCATCACAGAAGACTACTCCAATCAACGAGATTTCAGGCCGAAGAATTGTCTTGAAAGGCCCCGCCTGCACACGGCGAGAATTTCTACAGCTTGTCTCCGTGCTTGCCAAGCCCAACCTTGGCCAGCAAGGTCACTGTACAATCCCCTACTGAGGAACGTTGGATTATTGTGGACCACTGGGACAGAATTCGGCACGATATCCCTCAGGAGAACGCCCAACAACTCTGTCGATCGACGCCCAGCAGAATAATCGCTTACATAATGGCAGAAGTGGAACAACGCGATGCTGACTTGTTGAATTTGGGAAGCTCTTTCTCTTGAATAAATCCGTCAATTTTAGTGAAACCGTAATCATCGGTCCGGCATACAGTTTTAATCTGCCAGGAAGTTTCATATCAGTGCACACTCCTCTGCAGAGTCAAAATTTCCTTCTGTAGTCATTTGTTTGTCTCTACATGTAAATCGCACCTACCGAATTCCGTCCCACTCGAATAATTTAGTAGTGGTACGTCGTCTTCTTGTCTTAGAATGTATTTCGTACTATATACTTTTGCTTTAGTCTCTGCGTATAACTGTTGTGAAATTTCAGAAATGTATAAATTAAACAGTATGGGAACAAGGAAACCTGCTGTAACTGACATTTCACTGATTTAGTGAGATTTTGCGACATGGTGGCAACGAGATATCGTGGATATAGTAGCCTTGTGAGATCTGAGGTTCTCCTGGAGTATACAATTTTCAAACAACTTACGGGAATCCAGCCAGCTAACATTTACAGCGACCGCCGATATTTCGGCTGGAGTACACCCCGCCATTTTCAGCGCACAAACTGCAACGGACAGGCGATTTAAAGACTATCAGGACAGTGGAGGACCGATGTACTCAGCATAAAAGGCACTCACGATTACAGCAACGTAGTAGATCTGCTCTTTACGAGCTCTGCTTGGATACTGGTCACCCTATGTTATATAACATTACGGAGATAATGGTATGCACGCCCAGCTATTGGGACAGTGTTATTAAGGAGGCAGTTGATATTAAATTAGTGAGCGTCCTTGTAAAAACGGATGGAGATTTTTGTTTGAAATTTGCTTGGAATCCTGCTCTCTCTCTTGTCAAGAAACACGGGACAGAGTCAATGTTACCTCACCTGCTGGTTCGTAGTCTTTCACTATCGATATCTCTGACTTTGGTCATTTTTGGTGGCACTAGTGTTCAATGTGTGTGTGTGTGTGTGTGTTCAAAATGGTTCAAATGGCTCTGAGCACTATGCGACTTAACTTCTGAGGTCATCAGTCGCCTAGAACTTAGAACTAATTAAACCTAACTAACCTAAGGACATCACACACATCCATGCCCGAGGCAGGATTCGAACCTGCGACCGGAGCGGTCACGCCGTTCCAGACTGAAGCGCCTAGACCGCACGGCCACACCGGCCGGCTGTGTGTGTGTGTGTGTGTGTGTGTGTGTGTGTGTGTTTGTTTGTTTGAGTGTGTATGTGTGAGTGAGTGTGTGTGTGTGTGTTATCTTTCCTGAATTAATACTCCTAGAACCGAGGTTTTAAATTTGCCTGTACATCGCCCGTCCGTTGCAGTTCGTGCCTTGAAAATGGGGGGTGTACTCCCGCCGAAATATCGGCGCTCGCTGTAAATGTTTCCTCGCTGAATTCCTGTAACTTGTATGAGAATAGTAGCTCTGTCTGGGTGCTTTGTGAGTATATGGCGCATAGTGTTCCGATGATGGTGGAGAAGGACAGCACAGGGAGGAACGTTAGACGACATTACCGGCATTCGCATTGCTACTCTGGGGGAATATATACCCATAACAACCTTGACGGAAGTGCACGATGCGTTTAGTGAAGGGTAGACAAACAGTAGATGCAGTGCAATCTGCTGGTGACATAGATCACCTAATCCATCTCCTCTGATTGCTACCTGTGTGTGCAAATTTTAAGTATCAGGTGTACTCAGAAAACCGTCACACACTGGAAGAGCTACAGTGAAGCGCTGAAAACCCCATAACTGCTATCCCTCAGGCAGAGCCATCACGTATACATGTTCTGTGGTAGTCATTAACAAGAGTCAGTACCGCATTAGCCTTATTGCAAATATTATCCTGGCCAGTTTTATTTTACCCATCTGGTGTGAGAGCATGCAGAAAATTTCTCAGTCAACTGACTAAACAAAAAAATGCATATATTTCATCACACCATCATTTCAGACAGTGCAGTTTGTCTAACGTTTTTCCAGCGAGTGATTTCCATCCAGGAAATACGATAAGGTCTACATCTACGACTAACTTAGTCTCATCATTGAATTCAATACGTTAGGCCAGTCACAGTTTCTTAACAAAGGAGAATGATATAAATCAAACTCCCAAGTTTTCCCATGGACAAAATACTCTTGTCGGTAGTAATTTCTCCTCTTTTCGCTACTTTCTGTTTACTTGATACATAAGACTTTTGTACAACTCGCAATGATACTTTTAGCCTTTATAAGAAAAATCATAAATTGAAATCTTATTTTATTCTTCAAAACCCTAATCAGTTCTACACGACATATGAAATCAGGTCATTTTCCTTTGGTAAAGAAGCTTCTATCAACTGCTGCGACTCTACACTTGTTCCTCGTGCAAAATGGTGTAATCAGCGCTCAATAAAAGTAACAAGTACATGTAGAAAACACCTGACTGACATTCACTTCTCCTTGCCTGAAACTTTCTCAGAGCTAAATAATATACACCGGACTCGATCGTCTGATGTGATAATGGCATACAATTTTATTTATTTTCTGAATGTTTTCACTTGTGTTAGCAGTTCTCGATACACTCCGCCTGTATCATATTCAACAGAAGTAAACATAAGTCGAATAGTGCTTTACATTTCTTATCTAAGTCTGGAAAAACAGAGGCAGACTCTTCACAGACGTATCTCAACTTCCTATAATTTTCCAGATCATTTGAACCATCCAAAACAAATTTCATATAACGGTATTCCAGTTTATTCATCTTACGAAACAAACATAATACGATTTCTATAAGATGGTATATCAACAAAACTTCATTTCCCAGATGAAGTTAGTGGTAAGCCTACGTTGTTGCGGAAGAAGTACCAAATTGACAAAAATTATATTTAATTGGCGTCATCACCGACTCTGTGTCACACCGACGACTGTTTTTCCCCCGTGAACGCTGTATACTTCCTTACGTGTCGTGAAACTTCTAAAACTCGAATTGTTGCGGGACCTCTGGTTCCCATGAGCTTCTCGTAACATATGAACTCCCCTTTCACAGATTGTCGATCGAAGAGCTCCAAATAATGCACGAAAGAAAGCAGCTTGGATTACATGTTACCACCGGTAGCTATTGGAAACAGGATTCCAGTACAAAAGAATGGTCGAAACAGTCACACCATCTTTGGAAATTCACACGATGGTGTGAGTAATGCAGAAAGGTACAACATGTCTCACGTCAGCGCTTACATGGCACGTCATGTGCTTCGAAGCTGTCTCGTCACGAGAGAGTTATTTCCCGTAGGCACTTGCCAAGAGAAATGTGAAACGCTATGTCTTGCCAGTTTATGATGATTACGAAGTATATGATTCTCGTCGTAGTTATATCGCCTTGCAATAACTTTAAACAATTTGTGCTACTGTCTTTAACACAAAGGTTACTAGATACACAGTTAGCACTGCGTGCAGAGTGTATCAAAAAGATATGACCAGATTTACAGGAAACATTTCTCACACACACAGTAACAAAATGTACTGTATGGACATGGGTCCGGAAACTCTTTGTTTTCTTATTATAGCTCATTTTATGCTTCTCTTCACAATCACATTCATCACGGGAAATAGAAAAGAAAGTACCAGAATTACATGAAACGTCTCTTATCCGAAATGCTCGAAGTACCGTCTTGGTTACCGTTGGTTAGAACGTCTCACTGTTTTTAATACTGAGGTTCGCCACCAGATGAATGTTTGGGAAGTGCTAGATGAGAACCTGCGCAATAGTGTACCGGTGCAGCAAAATGAGCTGCCGAAAGTGCCTGGACGCGCTGTATATAGTACGCATACAGCAGGTTCTCCTGTGGCATTTTCCAGTCATGTGGCGATAAACCTAAGGATTAAAAACTGGTGAATGTCGCAATTGCGTCCCATATTCTTGGGGTAGCGTCTTTGATTCATCAGCGAAATGTCTACGGTCCCACGTTCGAATCCCGCCACTGCTTAAATTTTTATTAATAATTAGCATTGTGTCCGAAGATATCCGGCATAAGACGTTACCCTCACTATGCCAACGGCCTTGTCAAAGAGGGCGGAGGAGCGGACAGAGGTTCAGGGCATTGTATTGTTCTTGGGGTTGGAAGACTGCCCTAAAGGCGGAAGAATCAGCAATGATAAACGGCATGAGGAGGCAGAAGACAATGGAAACCAGTGCATTAAAAACACGTAATGTGCATCCACAGAACATGTGGCCTGTAATTGAAGAAGTGATATGATGATCTCTTCCTTGGCAAAAGATTCCGGAATAGTCCCCCATTCGGATCTCCGGGAGCTGACTGCCAAGGGGGAGGTCACCACGAGAAAAATGTTGAATAATCAACGAAATAATAACATTCTACGAGTCGGGCGTCGAATTTCAGAAGCTTCAACCTGACAGGGAAAGTAGAAAATCTGAAAAGATAAATACAAAGGCTCAATACAGATGTAGTAGAGGCCACTGAAGTGAAAAGGAAAGAAGGATTTCTGGTCAGATTAGTATAGAGTAATATCAACAGCAGCAGAAAATGGTATAACGGAAATAGGATTCGTTATAAGTAGGAAGGGAGGGCAGAGAGAATGTTACTGTGGACGATTCAGTGATAGGGTTATTCTTACTAGAATCGACAAAAAAACAACACCGATAATGATAGTTCAGCTGTACATGCTGACGTCGCAAGCTGAAGATGAAGAGATAGAGAAATTGTATGAGGATATTGAAAGAGTAATACAGTACGTAAAGGGAAATAAAAATCTAATAGTTCAAATGGCTCTGATCACTATGCGACTTAACTTCTGAGGTCATCAGTCGCCTAGAACTTAGAACAGACTGTAGCGCCTAGAACCGCATGGCCAAAAGTCTAATAGTCATGGGGGACTGGAATGCAGATGTAGGGAAAGGGGCAGAAGAAAAGGTTACAGGAGAATATGGGCTTGTGGATAAGGAATGAGAGAGGAAAAATATTAATTGAGTTCTGTAATAAACTTCAGCTAGTAATAGCACATACCCTGTTCAGAACTCACAAGAGGAGGAGTTATATGTAGAGAGTCAGGATGATACGAGAATATTTCAGTTAGATTACGTCATGGTCAGACAGAGATTGGATTGTAAAGCGTACCCAGGAACATATGTAGACTCAGATCACAACACAGTAGTGATAAAGAGTAGGCTGATATTTAAGACATTTGTCAGGAAGAATCAATACGTAAAGAAGTGGCATACGGAAGTACTAAGGAATGACGAGATACGCTTGAAGTTCTCTAAAGCTATAGATACTGCGATAAGGAACAGCTCGGTAGGCAGTATAGTTGAAAAGAAATGGAAGTCCCCAATGAGGGCGATAACTGAAGTTGTGTAGGAAAACATCGGTACAAAGTAGTTAACTGCGAGGAAACCATGGGTAACAGAAGAAATCAATAGATGGATGAAAGGAGGAAGTACAAAAGCCGGCAGGAGTGGCCGAGCGGTTCTAGGCGCTACAGTCAGGAACCGCGCGACCGCTACGGTCGCAGGTTCGAATCCTGCCTCGGGCATGGATGTGTGTGATGTCCTTAGGTTGGTCAGGTTTAAGTAGTTCTAAGTTGTAGGGGACTGATGACCTCAGAAGTTAAGTCCCATAGTGCTCAGAGCCATTTGAACCATTTTTGAAGTACAAATATATTCCGGTAAACTCACGGATACTGAAATACAATTCGCTCAGGAATGAGATAAATAGGAAGTGCACGGAAGCTAAGACGAAATGGCTGTATGAAAAATGTGAAGAAATCGAAAGGAAATGATTGTGGAAAGGACTGACTCAGTATACAGGTAAGTCAAAACAACCTTCGGTGACATTAAAAGCAAGGGTGATATCATTAAGAGTGCAAATAGAATTCCACTGTTAAATACAGAGGGCGGATAGGTGGAAAGAATACACTGAAAGCCTCTATGAGGGGGAAGATTTGTCGGATGTGATAGTAGAAGAAACAGGAGTCGATTTAGGTGAGATAGTGGATCCAGTATTAGGATCAGAATTTAAAAGAGCTTTGGAGGACTGAAGATCAAATAAGTCAGAAGGGATAGATAATATTCCATCAGAATTTCTTGAATCATTGAGGTAAGTGGCAACGAAACGTGTAGAATGTATGTGTCTGCAAACATACCATCTGACTTTCGGAAAAGCATCATCCACGCAATTCCGAAAAGGGAAAGAGCTGACAAGTGCGAAAATTATCGCACATTCAGATTAACAGCTCATGCATCCAAGTTGCTTACAAGAATTATATACAGAATAATGGAATAGAAAATTGAGGATGCGCTTGATGACGATCAGTTTCGATTTAGGGAAGGTAAAGGCACGAGAGAGGCAATTCTGACGTTGCGGTTAGCAATGGAAGCAAGACTAAAGAAAAAACAAGACACGTTCATATGATTATTCTAGCTGGAAAAAGCGTTTGTCAATGAAAAATGGTGCAAGATGTTCGAAATACATACTATCTGTACTACAACCAGGAGGGAATAATTAGATAGGACGACCAAGAACGAAGTGCTCGTATTAAAAATGGTGTAAGACAAGGATGTAGTCTTTCCCCCCTACTGTTCAATCTGTACATTGAGGAAGCAATTATGGAAATAAAAGAAAGATTCAGGAGTGGAATTAAAATTCAAGGGGAAAGGATATTAATGAAACTTCCTAGCCGATTAAAACTGCATGCCGGACCGAGACTAAAAGTCTGGACCTTTACCCTCCACGGGCAAGTGCTTTACCAACTGAGCTACCCAAGCACGACTCACGCCCCGTCCTCATAGATTTACTTCAACCAGTACCTTGTCTCCTACCTTCCAAACTTTACGGAAGCTCTCCTGCGAACCTTACAGATCTAGCACTCCTGAAAGAAAGAGCCCGAGTTCGAGTCTCAGTCCGGCACACAGTTTTAATCTGCCAGGAAGTTTCATATCAGTGCACACTCCACTGCAGTGTGAAAATCTTATTTTGGAAGGGATATCAATGATACGATTCTCTGATGACATTTTTATCCTGAGTGAAAGTGAAGAAGAATTACATGGTCTGCTGAATGGAATGAACAGTGTAATGAGTACACAGTATGGTTTGAGAGTCAATCGATGAAAGAAGAAGGCAATGAGAAGTAGTAGAAATGAGAACAGTGAGAAACTTAATATCAGGATTGATGGTCACGAAGTCAATGAAGTTAAGGAATTCTGCTACCTAGGCAGTAAAATAACCAATGACGGACGGAGCAAGGAGGATACCAAAAGCAGACTAGCAATGTCAAAAATGGCATTCCTGGCCAAGAGAAGTCTACTAATATCAAATATCGGCCTTAATTGAAGAATAAATTTCTGAGAATCTACGTATGGAGTACAGCATTGTATGGTGGTGAAACGTGGGCTGTGGGAAAGCCGGAAGAGGAGAGAATCGAAGCATTTGAGATGTGGTGCTACAAACGTATTTTGAAAATTAGGTGGACTAATAAGGTAAGGAATGAGGACGTCCTGTGCAGAATAGAATAGAGGAAAGAATATGTAGAAAACACTGATAAGGAGAAGGGACAGGATTATAGGACGTCTGTTAAGACATGAGGGAATGACTTCCATAGTAGAAGGCAAAAATTGTAGAGGAAGATAGAGATCGGAATACATCCAGCAAATAATAGTGGGAGAGGAATTCGTGGCGTCCCGTATCAAACCTTTCAGAAGACTGATGACCCAAAAAAAGTCTTATAATCGTGTCCAAGGCGGTTTTTGAACATTTTATGGAAAAAAATGATTCATGTAATGCTGGTACGTTCCATTTCTGTACATTTCCCTTGATTAACGTGATCGTCAAAAGAAGCAGAAAATAAGATCTAACATGGTAGCTACAACTCAGTTTTAAAATAACGCATGTTACATCCGTTGGGACATCGACTTTCACATTCATCACATACTTATTTGCTCACATCCCTACTGCAACCAAACCACAAGTTATTATTAAAAAAACTAGAAACCCGACTCGATTGCGTAAAAAGCATCTAGTGTTAACCTAGGTTTCGGCGTAGAAAACTACACCTTCTTCAGAACAATAAAACCCACAAGTGCCTAAGAAGACCTATGTCAATGATTAAAACAACACCATAGCTTAACATTTATAAACGAAAAAAAAGGAAAACACAAACAGTACATATGTACAAAGTCTAAACCACTACTTAATGGTGTAACCTCCACCTCACAACGGCCTGTGTTCGATGGGCCATGATCCGCCATAAACTTTATGGCCATATTTTAACATAATTTCAAATGTGTTAGTAATAACTAAGCATTCTGCTTTTTAAAGGGAGAAAGCTACAAAGAGTAACTACGTAATAAGAGAATAATAAAAGCTACAGAAAGTCTGCATACAACCATTTATCCGTATAGTGCATATGTGGTTTTCAGAAGGCACACCTAATTGGTCTGTTACATAACTGTCGCCTAAGAAGCCGAGTGGCGCTTGCGCCGTAGTGCAATGGTTGTGATACTAGATTGTCAAGCTGAGGGACGTGAGTTCAAAACTCACCTGAAGTGAGTACATGGCAAGAATCATTGTACTGCAATGTTCTGAAGCTGTATATGTACCGTATGTATTCTGGCCGGAGGCAGTTCGCTGCACGCTCTTGTATGTGCAAGTGCTGAATAAACCTTCGTCATGCATCCACTTACACCTTCCTCTACGTGACATTAGTCTGGTGGAGGCGCTGGGTATTGGAACTTGTGATACCGCACATTATCGACGACACAGTGGCTCCCATCAGGCCACGACAGACCCGCCGTTTACATGGCGAGAAACCAGAGTTCGAGCCATATTCAACAGATCGCAATCTATTAGAGAGAGAAGAAAAAGAGGACATCACGATGACAGCAACTGTGTGCCACCACATGAGATATCTTTCCGGATTCTCTGGTGACGATGGCCAAGATCCAAAAAGTGGCTGAAGGTATATGAGCGTATAGCCAAATTTAACCAATGGGATGACACCGTGTGTTTGGCTAACGTAATTTTCTAGTTAGAGGGCACTGCCAAGCAGTGGTATGAGAACAACGAGGAGAAGTTCACAAGTTCCAGGCGGAACTGCGCAAGTATTTCGGCGACACACAACGACACAAGTGCGAGGCTGAAGATAAATTAAAGTGCAGGGCACAGCGAAAAGGAGAAACGACAGCATCCTACATATAAGACGTCTTGGAGCTTTGTAAAATAATAGATCCTCGAATGAAGGAAGAGTATAAGGTTGCAGATCTCATGAAGGGTGTTGCTGAGGACATGTATAAAGCCCTACTCCTGAAGGAGGTTTCGACAGCAGACGACTTAATAAAATGGTGCTAGTATATCGAGACAATGCATCAATAAAGAATTACACGCAAGAAGTTTGAACGGCTTCCAAACGTCGTTTCGATGTCTGTGATGGAGGAAGAAATTGATTTCAGAAGTGTTCTTCGTCAGATAGTGAGAGGGAAAGTTCAGAAGACACTTTGATTGCACGACGAGGAAAAAACCGAGACGTTTCAAGAAGTTATAAGGGAGGAAGTGGAACAGACATTGAACCCAGTCTCTCATTTTTTATTTCCCTTTAAAATCGTAACAAAGTCTAGACCCAGGCGAAGTTACCTTCCTACAATGCTGCATGAGGAACCTATTTGGGAACCAAGGAAGACTGATGTATGGAGGACATGGGATAACCGACCAGTATGTTTCCACTGCAAACGCCCGAGACATGTGGTGTGCTATTGTAGAGAAAGGCGGCGGATGTTTGATGTCGCCGCTCCAGAAGACAGCAGACCGATCTTAGCCGACGCTAACTCCGGGACGACGAAGATGAACAAGAAGATGTGGGTGCAGGACGACGTAGGTCACCATCGACGAAAGCTATCCGCTGGAGAATACGCTCCCCAACACGGCTGATCAACGTCTCCATCGCCGTTTAGAAGTTCCATTCGATCACCTAGTCACCGCAACCTGGAAAACTAAAGGGAGCGACCTTCCTTGGAGGTGAGGCCGCCGAAGAGAAAAATCCTCTGCCGTCGATCACTACAAAGATGATAAGAAACTACTTCGATATCCTCACGGATGGCCGACCAGCCCAAGCACTTGTGGACTCTGGAGCATCATATTCTGTCATTTCGGTATGGTACCGTCTCCATTTGCTGAAAACCGTATTCGTCGACAGCAAAACATCTCTGCTGAAGGTGGCTAATTGGAAATATCTAAAACCTACAGGAAGATGTGTCATTGATGTGGGTTTAAGGAGCCATACACAGCCTTTAGAATTCATAGTCTTACAAGAGTGTAGTCATGACGTCATTCTCGGATGGGACGTTTTGAAAGCTTCTCAAGCAATTATAGATTGTGGTCGCTCGAAGATTATGGTAGATGAGATGAGATACTGTGGACAGGAAGATGTGTATCCGAGTGTTTAGAGACTATGTGTGCTGGATGAAGTGATCATTCGTACAGTCAGCGCTAGAAAGGTAGCTGTCATGTGTCATGCCATGCATCAACCCATGGATCTTGTAGTGAAATGTAAGAGAAGCATAGCACTGAAGAATAACTTGGTCATCCCAGCCTCGGTCGTCTCGTTGAAGAACGGATTCTGTGAATTATGGATAGTTAACTTTCGCCGAGAACCGCAGATGCTTCAAAGGCACATTTGCATAGCAAAAGCTGAGCCGTTAGTTGCAGAACAGCTGAGCGTCATAGAAATCTCCCATCCCGAGCCTGTGGGTGAAATTAGCGCTACCACTACAAGATCTTCTAGCTCGACTATCACCAGATCTCACTAAGGAACCACAGAAGAAGTTACTTGCCATTCTTCAAGGGTTCCCTAAATGCCTCAATACACAGGTGAAGAGGAAATTAAACAAATCGACGGTGAAGCACTGGATTAGCACTGGAGACCATCAACCAATAACCCAGAGAGCATATCGTGTGTCAGCAACGGAACGTCAAATAATTCCCGACGAGGTAGAGAAAATGATGAAGAATGACATCATTCAGCCTTCGCAGAGCCCATGTTCGTCACCAGCGTTTCTCGTCAGGAAGAAGGATGGCAGCTGGCGCTTTTGTGTTGATTACACGAAGCTTAATAACTAAAAAGAACGTTTACCCTCTTCCACGAATGGCGATACACTAGATTGTCTGAAGGGGGCTAAGTTTTTCTCAACCAAGGACATGTACTTGTGCCGGCCGGGGTGGCCGAGCGTTTCTAGGCGCTACAGTTTGGAACCGCGCGACCCCTACAGTCGCAGGTTCGAATCCTGCCTCGGGCATGGATATGTGTGATGTCCTTAGGTTAGTTAGGTTTAAGTAGTTCTAGGTTCTAGGGGACTGATGACCTCAGAAGTAAAGTCCCATAGTGCTCAGAGCCATTTGAACTATTTGAACATGTACTAGTGATACTGGCAATCGACGTAGGTGAGGCTGATCGTGAGAAAACTGCTTTCATCAACCCTGAGGGCCTGTACGAGTTTAAGGTAATGCCGTTTGGTGTGTGTAATGCACCACCAACTTTTGAATGAATGATGGATAATCTACTACGTCGCCTGAAGTGGACGGCGTGTCTTTGTTATTTAAATGACATAATAGTGTGCTCAGAGACATTTGGTAAACACATAAAAAGACTGAGGGCCGTTCTTACGTGTCTCCAACAAGCCGGACTGAAACTTAATCCAAGAAAGCGTCTCTTTGGAGCAAAAGAAATAAAAATACTTGGGCACCTTGTGTCAAACGAAGGTGAGGTCTATAACGGAATTTCCTATTCCTAAAAGTATTAAAGATGTGAGAAACTTCCTCGGATTGTGGTCTCATTAACGTCGCTTTATGGAAGACTTTTGTATGAAAGCCAGGCCACTCAAAGAGTTGTTAAAAGCTGATGTTAAATTTATCTGGGATGGTGCTCAACAACGTTCTTTCTATGTGCTGCGAAAAGCTCTGACGACTGACCCTGTACTTGGCCTGTATGATGAGAGAGCACCTACAGAACTACACACAGATGCCAGTGGGTATGGGATCGGTGCTGTTCTGGTGCAGATTTAGGATGGGAAAGAGAAGGTTCTAGCCTATGCTTCTAGGACATAAAATCCGAGAGAAACTACTCAACTACAGACAGAGAATCCCTTGCTGTGATCTGGGCCATGTGCAAATTTCGACAGTATCTCTATGGAAGGCCATTCACAGTTGTTACAGACCATCATTCACTTTACTGGTTGACAGGTCTAAAGGATCCAATAGGATGACTCACAAGGTGGCCACTACGTCTTCAAGAGTATGACATTACCATAGTGTACAAAAGTGGAAGAAAACATCAAGACGCCGACTGTCTCTCTAGAAACCCTGTGCAAGACCATCAAGACTTTGATGAAGATAGTGACTGTCTCGTTGCACTCCACGATCTATCTGCTGAGCACAAGAAGGACGCCAAGATATCTCAAATTATGGTTGCCTTTACTCGGTCAAATGGATTACTTTCCAAGAAAAACTTACATTTGGAAAGAGGTGGCTACCAGTGATTCCTAAACACATGGGCTTAGATGTTCTACAGAAATTCCATGACACACCTGTGGAGGGACATTTATGATTTATTAAGACATACGATAGGATCCGCAAGAGATTTTTCTGACCAGGTTTATTTAGGAGTGTCCGTCACTATGTGTCACACTGTCGAGAGTGCCAGAGGAGAAAGGGAGTTCCTCAGAAACCACCTGGCCGACTCATACCAATTCCTCCCAGCGTGTTGGGATTGACCTCCTCGGACAATTTCCTGCGTCTGCTAGTGGCAACAGGTGGATTATTGTTTGCACTGATAATCTGATGCGCTATGCCATTACAAAAGCCGTGAAAACAGCCGAAGCATTCGAGGTAGCCAAATTCATCGTAGAAGACATTGTATTAAAGTCTCCGTAGACATTCTGCAAGCGCGTATGATAATCTGTGATGCTCTGGTTTTCGACCAAAAGAAAATGACAACTCTCTGACTGGAAAGCATATAGACGCCATTTTAAAGGCTGTGTATAGTTTCGCCACCTACCGAAACTCAAAGAAATTGTAGGTGCTGAAGCTGGAATATTCCAAGATTTCTCATAAAAATTCTAGATTTTTTTTTAACCTAAACTGGCCGAGGGATAAGGTGTTGTCTTACTTAATGGACGATCCTCGGACCTACAAGATTGAGTGATTCGGAGTTCTATAGTTTGAAGGTAGGATTAAACAAATCGGTCGCTGGTAACTTTACGTAATGAGATCAGTGAATATAAACTTAGCAGCCCCACTGATACTACAGAAAAACATTAAACATTCACATGTTGGGATTCATGACACATTAAAGTTATAATCAACTGCGACCTCAATGCCATCTCTTCAGGCGACTTCGATTTAAACACCACATTTGAGAAATAGCCGTAGCAGTAAACAAGAAACAAGCATATATGGAAGCACATTTACTTTGTTTCATTTTATCAGACAGCAGCGATGGAAAAAATTCAGAATTTTTAAACCCGCTGCCTGACAAACATAGTGAAACAGCAAGAAGACAAGGCCCGATGTCACTTTTATCTTCGTTAATGTAGATTCCATTGGCGCATGTGTAAACAATAAAGATTTAGTTTCTTGTGACAGCTATGACGCACATGGCCTCTTCTTGCGTAGTAGCAAACACCTGTGATCTCACCAGTAAAATACGTCATAGCAAGGTTCACGCAAGCTGCATCGACAGTTAGACGCTCTTGCGCAAGAAAATGTATTCAGTACGCTGACACTGCACAAGTCGCCACTGAGGGTTGTGAATGGAAAAGTTACAACACCATCACAGCACTACCATTAGTGTAAAGTTGCTGACATAATGGGAAAACTGTGCCAATGATGTCGTGGTTGCTCAATAATCACACCTTGTTTATTGCTCTTCTTGCGCCAATAGTAGGTCAGGCTTCCACACATGCTACCAGTTCTAGACAGGCATCAGACAGTCACCCCCAAGAAGCTATCTGCGTTTCGAGATGCGTTAGCTAGCTGTCAGCGCTTGATTCTGTCTCCACTACCTTCGGGCAACCAGTCCACTCAAAGTCTTAATACCATCGAATTATGGTACCAACTGACAGGCCACCTGCTCGTTAACTGCCAACTGTTGTCAGCCACCGATTGTGGAGGTCCACAGTCCGCACCAGGGCCACCTATAGGAACATTTCTTCTCGTTTTGACCAATAATACCTCTTGTATGTTTATGTGACTGCTCCAAGCGCACATCCGCTCTCCTACATGTCATTCAAGGAATGATCCGGCATGCAGAGGTTTCATACTGTGTTCCTTTAACTCGTCTGTGAGGCTAGTACCTTGTTAAACTCCGTTTATAACGGCAATGGATGCAGGTACGGCGTCTTCATGTATTTATAAAGAACTATCTTCTGTACCGTAGTCTGACAAACTGGACTGGTTACTGGCGTGAACTTTTACTGTGTAAGTGCAATGATCGACACTGAAGTCAACAGGTGGAATCACTGTTGAGGAACCGAACGGTATGACTGCAAGTAACGTGAGCCCAATCATAATCAAAAAATAAGTCAAGGTCATCTTAATCAGAAGACACCTAATTTGAGGAAGAAATCTGTCAGACAGTCCGTTGGAAAACAGCACTGTATATTAGTCAAACATAGAGTATGGGAAACCCTGATCACAAGCGTTTGCGATGTGGTGGATGGAAAAAATAAGTTATGAAGAACGTACGGAAAGCAGTAAATGTTTAGGATGAGAGGACATGTGTTACGACATCTGGTAATAACCTTCATGGTAGTAGAAGGAGCTGTGTACTATGAAAACTGTAGAGGAAGACCGAGACTAGAATATGTCCAACGAATGAATAAGGACGTAAGATGCAAATGGTAGTCTGAGAGGAAGAGGTTGGCACAAGAGAGACTTCGCAGAGAGCTGCATGAAACAAGTCAGGAAACTTATGACTCAAAAAAATCGGCATACTAAGGATTCTATACCAAAAATGTACTGACGCTGGAACTTCTAGGCTACGTTTTGATATCGTGTAGTGGACCAGTGGTGATACCAACGGGAAAATTGGGTTTATGCCGCGACTTCCGGAACAGCAGGCGTCGCTGAGGAACTTCGTCGTACATACACTCTATCGCCTCATCCCTCTGGATCGTAACGTTACAGTGGAGAGCCTGCAGATATGATAGTGACTGAGATCAAACTGTGACCCGCCATGAAGAGAACAGGAGGAGGTGGATATCCCTGTAATGGCTGTGTGATGATCGGTAGCGAAAGCAGGGAGTCGCGGACGGAGGATGGAGCTTGCACGGTTGGGGTCATTGGCTCGTCCTCCATAGGTTTCACCGCAGTGTTTAGCGCGTGGTGGTTTCTGCATAGTGGGATTACAGCGGGGCCGGTGGTTATACCTCACCTGGGGTGTAAGTAAAGAGTGGGGAAGCCTGAATAGCGTCATGCTCTGTGCCAGGTGGCAGGTATAGCTGGCGTTGGTAGCGCACTGAGCTGGCTACGTGGACCCTGAAGAGGCAGCACCACTTACTTGTCGCGGACGGAGCTGATTGCATTGATACAGTGCTCTTGTCCTGTTGTCAATTCAAACAGTTGCTCCCCCTCCCTCCCCCTCCCCAATTTCCACGGACAATCCCCTGTGATCATTCCGTGTGTTGAAAGCCCATATCGTAGTGCATGGTTCGCTGGGTCCGGCGCACGAAAACGACAAACGTACAGTGCCGGCGCGTGTGCAGCATCTCATATGCTGTACAGTCGTTTTTGGGGACAGATCGACATGCAACAAGAAATTATTTCAGAGTTTCCACAGAAGCCACCGTGGGAGTAATTATCGTGATTTCGGCCATAAATATTTTGACCAATGGCTCTGCATCCGTGGTAGACGCAGCATGAAAATGACTGGGGGTAAGATGTCTTATTATGTTCATTTGGTAAAGCGAACAGAACTCGGTCAGAGCGAACTGTGGCTGACTGTTGCACACATTGGTGTGCGGTACTTCTTTTATGATGAAGATTTTCATCAGTGTTCGGGTTTTAGCTGCTGATTTCTTTGATGATACATGGAGAGGCCGTCCACTACAAGAAATAAATCAGCGCCCAACCAACCACTACCCTCCCAATGTGACAACATGTTCGATGTACGTGTGGCCCTACTGGTGATGGAAAGTGGATTATAGGAAGAAACGTTGAACCAGATCCAACTGCTTTCAAGTAAGTTTTTGCTATGTCTAGATCGACATCAAAGAGAGCGCCTCTTACAGCAGCTTGAAGATCTTAGGCCGGAGCATAGTCGGGATCACAAGGGAAGGGAGAGAGAAGGGGAGACGTGCTGTCTGCTGATTTAAAACAAATATGGATAAAAACAGTACGTCAGTATCGCAAATTTTTTATTGATTACCGGTTTCAACTCATTATCGAGCCATCTTCAGATCGATCTAAAATATCGTTTAGCGTGTGAGATTCATTACACATCGTTGTCTTTTTTTTCTACAGTTAAGTTGCCGTAGTTAAATAAAAGTCCTAAAGTGAGAATGTTAGTGGATCATGTAACAACATTTTATTAGTGATTAACGTTGTCAAGTTACATAACAACTCAGGTTTTCACTTTAGGATTTTTATTTTAACTGGGTGACTAAAAATTACAATGGTATTAATATTACAGTCTCAAAAACATTTTAGACTGATCTGAAGATGGCTACGTAATGAGCCGAAACCAGAAATCAGTAAGGAAAATTTACGATCTTGACGCAGGACATTTATCCACACGTGTCGTTCTGGTTTCACTGAGGTGCAAGGAGAGTACCTCCTGATAATCTCACTGGACCTGTCAGAGGGCACGGGAGGGTGTTGAGCGGTACGACTCTCGTGGAGCTTATAACAGCAATTATTCAAAGGACTGATGACCTCAGAAGTCCCATAGTGCTCAGAGCCATTTGAATTATTCAAAAACAGCACCCACAGCGTAGTCCTTGTACCATTTTCTCTGGTGAAGTCATTCGTCAAAAACCAAAATAGAGGCTGTGAACCGTGACTAGGTGGAATTTTGCTTCGTATAAGAAAATATGAAATTCTGTTGAGCTGTAAATAGTGCTTTATGGCTGTAATTCATCTCTCCGTTGTTATTGTTTCACACTCTCATGCAGTCTGTTCTTGCGTTTCTTTGGGCAATTGTGTGACAGAACACTGATGACCCCAAACTGCAAAGCATCCGATGAAGAAGTAAATGTTTTCGTAGAGAAAAATGTGGCCATACAGGGAATTTCTGAAACACTGACTGGCAAGTGACGGACCGTGAAATTTAATTAACTTTTATCTCAGATGAATCAAAGGAAGTGATATCTGAAGAGCATTGGTATAAATTAGCCAAAGGAACTTAGGTTGTCTAGCAAAATTTTAGCTCCCACGAATCTTTTGGGTCAGATAGGTTACAGTTACACTACTGGCCATTAAAATTGCTACACGACGAAGATGACGTGCTACAGACGCGAAATTTAGCCGACAGGAAGAATATGCTGTGATATGCAAATGATAAGCTTTTCAGAGCATTAACACAAGGTTGCCGCCGGAGGGGACACCCACAACGTGCTGACATAAGGAAAGTTTCCTACCGATTTCTCATACACAAACAGCGGTTGACCGGCGTTGCCTGGTGGAACGTTGTTGTGATGCCTCATGTCAGGTGGAGAAATGCGTATGTGTGTGATGGTCCTTAGGTTAGTTAGGTTTAAGTAGTTCTAAGTTCTAGGGGACTGATGACCTCAGATGTTAAGTCCCATAGTGCTCAAAGCCATTTGAACCTTTTTTCTATGTATTCGCAGTAGATTACGCTTGTCTACATTGAGATTCAGTTGCCATTCCCTGCATAATGCGTCAATTCGCTGCACATATTCCTGCATTTCAGTACAACTTTCCATTGTTACAGCCTCTCGATATACCACAGCATCATCCACAAAAAGCCTCAGTGAACCTCCGATGTTATCCACAACGTCATTTATGTATATTGTGAATAGCAACGGTCACACGACACTCTCGTGTGGCACACCTGAAATCACTCTTACTTCGGAAGACTTCTCTCCATTGAGAATGACATGCTGCGGTCTGTTATCTACGAACTCCTCAATCCAATCACACAATTGGTCCGATAGTCCATAAGCTCCTACCTTTTTAATTAAACGACTGTGGGGAACTGTATCGAACGCCTTGCGGAAGTCAAGAAACACGGCATCTACCTGGGAACCCGTGTCTTTGTCCCTCTGAGTCTCATGGACGAATAGCGCGAGCTGGGTTTCACACGATCGTCTTTTTCGAAACCCATGCTGATTCCTACAGAATAAATTTCTTGTCTCCAGAAAAGTCATTATACTCGAACACAATACGTGCTCCAAAATTCTACAACTGTTCGACGTCAGAGATATAGGTCTATAGTTCTGCACATCTGTTCGACGTCCCTTTTTGAAGACGGGGATGACCTGTGTCCCTTTCCAACCGTTTGGAACGCTACGCTCTTCTACTGTACACCGCTGCAAGAAGGGGGCCAAGTTCCTTCGCGTACTCTGTGTAAAATCGAACTGGTATCCAATCAGGTCCAGTGGCCTTTCCTCTTTTGAGCGATTTAGTTGTTTCTCTATCCCTCTGTCGCCTATTTCGATATCTACCTTTTTGTCATCTGTGCGACAATCTAGAGAAGGAACTACAGTGCAGTTTTCCTCTGTGAAACAGCTTTGGAAAAAGCACTACGTTTGACATCAGGCGAATTTAGAGGTAAAGACATCAACATTAGTTTACTGTCTCAAAATCCTGCCACCCGATTGCGCCTTGAGACACGGTTATCCCGCTGGAAGATGCCATCCCTGTCAGAGAAAACACCAATCATGAAGCGATGCGATTGTCCGCAATCACGTTACCCCCAGCTAGAAGGCTTCCGTTATTATGATACGTCCCATGGAAACCCATCTGAATATCGCTCCATAACAATACTATCCCCCCGCGGTGCAACATACATTTCGAGCAGATGTTTGCATAGATGATAGCCTGTCTGAACACGACCATTGATGTGGTGCAACAAGGAACGTGAACCGCAAGACCAGACGACATCGCATTCGGGAGGACGACGGTTCAATCCCGTGTCCGGCCATCCAGATTTAGGTTTTCCGTGATACCCCAAAATCGTTCCAGGCAAATGCTGGGATGGTTCCTTTGTAAGGGCACGGCCGCCTTCCTACCCTGACCCGATGAGACCGATGACCTCGCTGTCTGGTCTCCTCCCCCAAACCAACCCAGCCAACCAGACGACACGTTTACATTGATCCAAGGTCGAAGATCGATGATTCCACGCCCAATGCAATCGTGATTAACGATATCGTGAGTTTAATACTTTTGTGTCATCTGGTGCGCGCGGTCCTATGTTCAAGAATGTGTGCTGAGCGGTGTGTCCCCAAACGATTGTGCCGGCACCAACATTTGTCAGATCGGACACAGACCTCCGAATTCCAATTACTGTGTCAAACCATGGATGACCAAAAGCTCGCCGCATATACGTTTTTTCAACGTGCACCGTACGTCTCTGTTCCACTTACATGGTTATCTTACTGCGTGTCGAGCGTCCAACACCACTAGGAGACATTCACTTTCACGGTGGGCAGTGGTCATGTTTCGGTTCATCATTTTGCGAATAGAGCTAGGATACTGATACTGTAGCCAGTAGCTGATCCGTATGCAGAATAATAGAAGCATCTATTTCCAAGCACTGATAAGTACCTCGAAAGAACCACAAATGTGCCAACAGACTTTTTAATTATATCCTTGAAAGCCATCCATTGGCTAGATTCTATGGGTGTCACGCACATAGCGACCCCCCCCCCCCAAAAAAAAAAAACAACAAATAAATAAACAATCTTAGATGCATATTAACTTTTAATCAGACGTTCTCTTGAAAATTATATACAGCACCCTGAAGAGATTCAAACAATAACCCCTAAACCCCCAGTTTCTTAAAGAAATGAACTCTCATGCATAAAACAGCTTCAAATGTTTAAATTTTATTGGATGACGCTAAGCTCTCAAACTACCAATTATGGCTAGAGCACAGCCTGGCTCACCGGGCAGGGTGGCGCAGTGCTTAGCACACTGGACTCGCATTCTGGAGGACGACGGTTAAATCCCGCGTCCGGCGATCCTGATTTTGCTTTTCTGTGATTTCCCTAAATCGCTCCAGGAAAGTGCCGGGATGGTTTTTTTGAAAGGGGACGACTGACTTCCTTCCCCGTCGTTCCCTAATCCGATGAGGCTGATGACCTCGCTGTTTGGTCTTCTCCCCCAAACAACCCAACCCAACAGCCTGACTCACTAGCAATCATTTACAAGGAAAGCTAGCTTTTTCATCCATCTCCATGTTTATGATGTCATGTCTCATGACCTATGTGCCATATGCGATATAGATATGCAGGTACATTCAATGAAATATATGAATATCATAATTTGTTACGAATAGAGGTAATATTAAAGAAACATGGAATTAGAACGTCGTGCCTGGTGTTGGGAAAGTGACAGTCTCAGCACTTTAGTAATGTATATGTACCAAATTACTTAGATATAGGTTCTGTATCTCGAAGCGGGTTACAACTAAATACGATTTTAGATGAATCATCCAGAGCTACATCATTTATCTAAAACATCTTTACTAAATCCGCTAAGAGGCGTCTACCTAAGATATGTATGTATGCTTCGGAGAAAACTTTACAAACATTCATCGGCATACACTACCGGCCATTAAAATTGCTACACCACGAAGATGACGTGCTACAGACGCGAAATTTAACCAACAGGAAGAAGATGCTGTGATATGCAAATGATAAGCTTTTCAGAGCATTCACACAAGGTTGCCGCCGGTGGGGACACCTAAAACGTGCTGACGTAAGGAAAGTTTCCTACCGATTTCTCATACACAAACAGCGGTTGACCGGCGTTGCCTGGTGGAACGTTGTTGTGATGCCTCATGTCAGGTGGAGAAATGCCTACCATCACATTTCCAACTTTGATAAAGGTCGGATTGTATCCTATCGCGTTTGCGGTTTATCGTATCGCGACAGTGCTGCTGTTTGCGTTGGTAGAGGTCCAATGACTGTTAACAGAATGTGGAATCGGTGGGTTCAGGAGAGTAATACGGAACGCCGTGCTGGATCCCAACGGCCTCGTATCACTAGCAGTCGAGATGACAGGCATCTTATCCTCATGGCTGTAACGGATCGTGGAGCCACGTCTCGATCCCTCAGTCAACATATGGGGACGTTTGCAAAACAGCAACCATCTGCAGGAACAGTTCGACGACGTTTGCAGCAGCATGGACTATCAGCTCGGAGACCATGGCTGCGGTTACCCTTGACCCTGCATCACAGACAAGAGCGCCTGCAGCCGGCCAGTGTGGCCGTGCGGTTATAGACGCTTGAGTCTGGAGCCTCGTGACCGCTACGGTCGCAGGTTCGAATCCTGCCTCAGGCATGCATGTGTGTGTTGTCCTTAGGTTAGTTAGGTTTAAGTAGTTCTAAGTTCTAGGGAACTGATGACCACAGATGTTAAGTCCCATAGTGCTCAGAGCCATTTGAACCATTTAGGAGCGCCTGCGATGGTGTATTCAATGACGAAGCTGGGTGCACGAATGGCAAAACGTCATTTTTTCGGATGAATCCAGGTTCTGTTTACAGTATCATGATGGTCGCATCCGTGTTTGTCGACATCGCGGTGAACGCAGATTGGAAGCGTGTATTCGTCATCGCCATACTGGCGTATCACCCGGCGTGATGGTATGGGGTGCCATTGGTTACACGTCTCAATCATCTCTTGTTCGCATTGACGGCACTTTGAACAGTGGACGTTACATTTCAGATGTGTTACGACCCGTCGCTCTACCCTTCATTCGATCCCTGCGAAACCCTACATTTCGGTAGGATAATGCACGACCGCATGTTGCAGGTCCTGTACGGGCCTTTCTTGACACAGAAAATGTTCGACTGCTGCCATGGCCAGCACATTCTCCATATCTCTCACCAATTGAAAACGTCTGGTCAAAGGCGGCTGAGCAACTGGCTCGTCACAATACGCCAGTCACTACTCTTGATGAACTGTGGTATCGTGTTGAAGCTGCCCGGGCAGCTGTACCTGTACACGCCTTCCAGGCTCTGTTTGACTGAATTCCCAGGCGTATCAAGGCCGTTATTACGGCCAGAGGTTCTGGGTACTGATTTCTCAGAATCTATGCGCCCAAATTGCGTGAAAATATAATCACATGTCAGTTCTAGTTTATTATATTTGTCCAATGATTACCCGTTTATCATGCATTTCTTCTTGGCTTAGCAATTTTAATGGCCAGCAGTGTAGATATGCAGGTACATTCAATTACATATATGAATAACATAATTTGTTGCGAATCGAAATAATATTAAAGAAACAAAGAATTAAAATGTCATGCCTAGTGCTGGGAAAGTGGGTGACAGTCTCAGCACTTTAGTAATGTATATGTACCAAATTACTGAGATATCGGTTCTGTATCTCGAAGCGGATTACAACTAAATACGATTTTAGATGAACCATGCAGAACTACATCATTTATCTAAAACATCTTTACTAAATCCGCAAAGACGAGTCTCGATAAGATATGTATGTATGCTTCGGAGAAGACTTTACAAACATTTATCGACTTATGTATTTATATATAACGATGACTGTTATTTGGCCTGTTAAAGCATTAAATAACATTTAGTTGCCTGCAAAGAACTGACGTGAAACGCCAATGTATCTCCGCGTTAATAACGAATGCAGATACTCCGGTGCCCACTTCTAAACTGACATCCGCGTTTTTCATGGCCAGTGACGTCTTTTGTTTGATTGAAGTTTTAATACAGGTTGACGGCAACATCGGCAGTTTCTGCGCGCCTGTATCTGTCGGTGTCGAATGATTGGCAACTTGGACAGACAGCAGCCGCATGCTAACGATATCTGCAAGCAAAACACGTGGCGTAGCGTTATGGCCAAAAACGCCAGCAGTGACTGCAGAAACACTCGGTTCCAGATTTCTTTCTTCTCGCTACATTTCACTATTACTTCGAAATATTTTTATTCTTCTTTTACTAATCCGTCTACTACTACCTCCACTTATCCTACTAATCAAATTTCTATGGGCGAAAGAACAGATACCATCTTCGTATGGATAAGGCTTACTGGCCGATGATCTTCTTCAGTGCGGATGCACTCACATTGCTCAAACTCTTACGGGAATCGGTAGACTGACTGTCGCGAGTAATGAGTAAAGTGGGCAGGGGCGCTACAAATGTAGTGTGTGAACAGTAAGTTGGAAATGTGTGCGTCTCACGGGGAGCGTGCCAGAGATGACTTCCTGCAGTCACACTATTGTCTGTGTCCTCGATGGCTCAGTCGAATAGAGCGTCTGCCATATAAGCGGGAGAGTCCCGGTCGGGGAACATATTTTCAACTGTCCCCGTTGATATTTATCAACGCCTGTAAGCAGCAAATGGCCTGGATTTCAATGTAATTTCATATCTCCAGAGAGGTCAGTGGAGTGATGAATATCATCTGACGTCTATGGAGCATGTTGGAACAAGGGGCCCTACCTGCTTTACAACATCCAAAGATTACAGCATATAACGACATTTTCACTGTGCCAGTTACCACTCGCGTACCAAAAAGATAGAGAAAAACAGCAGCTGTACTAACAGACACAAACGATTTGGATCCATTTGCTTAGAAAAAAAGAAAAAAAGGGGGTTACATGAAAATGAAAAGCATTAACAGTAAATTCTTTCACTGTTTATAAGTTACTACGCTCTTACTGTACCTCAAGTAGACGGGACAAGGTGTGTATTAGACGAAAGGTGCCTCCTAGAGACTTGCAAAAAGGAAGAAAATGTGTGTGCTAATTGTGGTATTCATGAAAGTAAACACTGTCAACGCAAAATATGCTAAGTCAACTTCACACGTAACAGGATGAATTAAAGATAAAGGTAAACTACTGTCGATGAAAAATGATATCCAACAAATCATAAAGTAATCCAATATCTGAATATTCAATCACATCTAACACAGCTTGAAATGAGCAAACAAACAAAGACTCCAAAATCTGGCATTATGGTGAACATTACCGCTCAATATGACAGAAATGAACGGTAAAGGATTCTAAACTGACATAGCAAGAAAATCGAGACTTGAATAGCAAAGGAATTCCCCATGAAATCATAAATCAAATAAAATTCTTAATTTTAGTTATTTGAAAGAACATCTAATGTTACCAATATTAAATTTACGGACAATTAAATGAACCCATTACAGAAAAATTTTACTTTTAGTACTGAATGAAAACCATCAGGTAGTAGTACAGCTGAAGTGATTGGACATGTAAAAATTGCAGTCGATACACCAAAATATCCAGTAGTAGAACTAAATGACGTAGGCGGTAAAATATCCAAAATAGAAACGTGACAACAAACAAAGCAATAATAGTAAACTAACCATAGAAAGCCAAACGCTAAATAAAATACAGGAAAAAATAAAATTAACGATGCTATAATTCTAAAAGCAGACAAGAGATGATATTCTTAATTGATATTGTGTTTATTATAAACAATATACAATCAAAAATTCCACGATCCTTTACATCAAATAACTGGCATAAATACTACAGAAAATTTTATATTGTTTTCTTTAGACCTGATTAGACTTTACACTAATGTTCCAGTCAAGGAAACTGTGCCCATTACCGAAGATAATCTTTGAATATAAGTCCAGGTAGAAAAATTAGAAATAGATGACTCTGTCTCAGTCACTAATCTTACTTTAACGCACACCTAAATTACTTTCAGCAAGCAACCAATACTACAGCCAAGAGAGCGGTCTTGCAAAGTGAAAATGTCTGGCTGGCAACCTAGCAAACGGTGTATACAGTGACTAATTAGAAAATTACTTCGTCAATAAGCAAACCGATTCAAAAAACAAAAAACAAAACGTAGTTAGTTAGCTTCAAGCTGCACTGATCCGTTGTACAAGTAATTGTAAAGATATTTTACATCCAAATTACACATTCATGCACTGAGGTGACAAATGTCCTTTCATAGCGATATACACACATACAGATGGCGGTAGTACCGCGTGCGCAAAGTACAACAGGGCAGCGCTTTGGCGAACCTGTCGTCTGTACTCAATTGACTGACGTGAAAATGTTTCCGATATGATTAAGGCCGAACGACGGGAGTTAACAGCCTTTGAACGCGGAATGGTGATCGGAATTAGACGCATGTTGAATTTCGTTTCAGGAATGGTTACGAAATTCAATATTCCGAGATCCAAAGTGTGAACAGTGTGCCCAGAATGGAAAATTTCAGGCGTTGTCTCCTACCACGGACAACGCAGTGGACGACGGCCTTCACTTGATGACCGACTGTAGTGACGTTTGCTTAGCGATGTCAGTGCTAACAGACAAGCAACAATGCTTAAAGAAAACAGCAGAACTATATGTGGAAAGTACGACGAACGTATCCGTTAGGACAGCGCGGCGAAATATGTCGTTACTGGACTATGGCAAGAGTCCAACGACGCTATTGCGTCTGCCAGCTGCATGAAATAGGCTAAAGTGACTCTACAGGTATTGTGACTGTATCAGTTGGAACCTAGACCGTTGGAAAACCGTGCCCAGGTTAGATAAGTCACGTTGTTGTTGGTAAAACTGATGGTAGAGTTCGAGTGTCGCGTAGACCCCACTTAGCTATGGAGCCAAATTATCAACAAGGCACTCTACAAACCGGCAGTGGGTCCATAACAGTGTGGGCAGTGTTTATACATGATATGGATTGCGTCCTATGGTCCAACTGAACCTATCATTGAAATGGGTATGATCGGTTACCGTTCATGGAATTCGTGTTCCCAAATTGAAATCGGGAATTACCAGGATCAGGGAAATGGCATGGAGGGACTAAGAATCCTTGGATCGTTGAATAACAACATTTATTTTTATACGTTTTCTTCGGTAACAGCAGGTCTTCTTTGATAAACAGGTAGAAAAATTGAAGGTAATTTGCATTATAATCGTCCAAAATGGTAAATGAGACAGCTGTTAAATTACACGAATAATAACCTTAAACAAATACAAGCAATAAGACCTTAACAATATGGGCCATTTTAACATTTTTAAATCAACCGGTTCTAAATAAACTAGCCCATTAAAGTAATTGAGACGGTTCTAGATAAATTTCTTCAACCAAATTCTAGACCAAGACATTACACGGATCCCCAAAAGATAACTGTTAACAAGATAACATAGGGACTACACAAAAGCTTTCACCCAAAACATCAACAATAAAACTTAAAATAAGAATATAATATTCATTATACATTAAAGAGAAAATTTCGTATGTGGAATCAGTTACTCAAATGTCTCTTGGTCGGCAACAAAATTTAATTTACAGCTCAAGTCAGATAACATAAGATATTCAACTTGAGCGCAGACAGCAAGGATGCGCGAATGCAAACCAATAGCAAGCCACGCTGGGAATGCTCGAGGGCCGTGCAAACTGCCGCAAGTAAACAACGCCCACGCGGTAATAAGCCGCTGACAAAGAACACTCTCGCAGCAACCTAGTAAATGCAGTTAAGAAACAAGGAAATAATTGTCTCATCGGATTATACTACAAGTAGCCCGCCCGGCTAGCCGCGCGGTCTAACGAGCTGCTTCCCGAGCGAGAAGGCATGCGGTCCCTGGCACGAATCCGCCTAGGGGATCAGTCTGCTTTCGGCCGGTGAGCGGCGAGGACGTCTTGTTTACGTCCCGTCCGCAGAGTCGCGAGCGCGCGTAGTTTGTTTACTTCCTCGCCGCAGCTAATACTCGCATCCGTTAACACTGAGTGGCCATGGCTCATTCGTACAGAAAAGCTACCATCAAGATCAGCTTCCAGCCCGACTACGCACGACCACGAGCCTTTGAAGTCGAACGATTCATCCGTGACGAAGTTCAAATACCAACACAGCACATCATCGGTATCCACCTATCCATCACAACTAGCGTCGTTTACGTCAAGATGGTCGATGACGAGTGATGTCACGGAGTTGTGAACAGATGCGCGGACACTCTTAAGTTCAAACACTCCGAAGGTCACATCGGAGAGGTTACTGTTGACCATGCTGGACTAGGATTACACATACTAAGAGTCTTCGAACTCCCTTTCGAAGTACCACCGGATGTCGTTACCTCAGCTTTCCGCCCTTATGGGACAGTAATTAGTCACGTGGCCGAAAAATAGAACACCTTCGAGACGTACCAGGTCCTCAACGGCACCCGCCAAGTGAAAATTGAATTAAAGAAACATGTGCCATCCTACTTAGTCATAGGTGACTGTCGAGCAATAGTAATGTACGACGGACAACCTCGTACTTGTTCTGGTTGCGGCCAGGAGGGTCATGTGCGCTCGGCGTGTATTCAACGTCGGGTTACACAACTTCCATTACATGACACGGCACCACCTCCTTCGCTCACGGCGCTCCACCTCAATTACGCAGAGGTGACACGATCGATCGTCATGACAGACGACAACCCCCCCCCCGGAAGACAGGAAGCGTTAGAATGCGCACCTGTCGCCGGTCCTGGATTGACCAACACCATTACGGTGTCCGCAGAGGTTGAAGAACGCCGCCCATCGACTCCACATGAAGATTCGGACGAGAGAATGAAACTCGACGCTAGGGTTGTACCGACCTCTGCCTTTCTACCTGAGGGGGATGCTATACGGGAACCACAAACTCTTTCGGACACAGAAACCCACGTCCGCAAACAAAGGTCACCGAGAAAATATAAAAAGCGACGTCGACGTCGCACACCCTCAGACGATTGCCTCCAGCGGACGTCTTCTCCAGTTGACGACCGGACGGCCGACGAAACTACGCGGAAAATGGATGACATGAGATCGCCCTCACCTGTCACTTTGTCTGATTTTGACAAACCCGATTCCGCTCTCTCGGGCAAACGGATGGCCACCACAGCGCCCGTCGTTGGTACACAACCGGAAACAACTACGGATTCACCCTTAGTCACTCAGCCCACAAGTGTTCTACCGCAGCCACCGTTAACTTGCGGACCTTGGGCGGATGACATTGAAGACGATTCTACGGCCGCTGTGGTGGATGAGGAGAGGGGTCTCTCCTCCCACACCTCGGCCCCTCCCGAGTAGCAACAGATGACGGAGCGGACGCGGCCAGCAGATCACAGGCCCCACCTTTTACGGCGACGCTGACGGCGGTCCCCACCGCAGGAGACGATCTACAGACCTATCGCTTAACGACCATCAACATTAACACCATTCGGTCACGTACGAAGTTGTCGCTGCTCCAAGACATGCTTAGTGCAGCAGACGTTGACATCGTCTTTCTCCAAGAAGTCTTCGTCGCCGATTTCCCGGGTATGTATGGTTATACGGCTCATGTGTCCCACGCCTCGCCAACTAACAGCGGAGTCGCAATTCTCCTCAGAGAGGGCCTCGAGGCGGACGAAGTCCGATATCTCCCCGACGCTAGAGGAATGGCCGTAACGGTGCAAGGCGTCCGGTTTATCAATGTATACGCTCCTTCCGGGACGAATCGCCGTCGTGACCGATCGCTCTTTTTCGCAGAAGGAATAGCACCCCTTTTTCAGGGCTGGCACGATGACTTGATATTATGGGGCGATTTCAATTGCACCCAAGCACCTAAAGATCAGCTGCCACGCCATTCACCGTGCCCCGAACTTGGGACACTCATCGGCGATCTCCAGCTGGTAGATACATGGGAACATGTCCGAGGAAATAGACCGGGATACACCCATTTCACGAGTCACTCGTCTAGTCGCATCGATAGGATTTACGTCTCCCGTTCTCTCGCGGCAACGGTGAGTGACGCGGAGGTGTGGCCAGTAGCCTTTTCTGATCACGAGGCCTATATATGTGCCGTCACCCTTCGTCGTCAACGGGTGTGGCGCAGCCGACATCCCTGGAAATTAAACCTTGCTCATCTCGCTTCTCCGGATTGTCGACGCGCCATCGAAGACACGTGGAGTTTGTCCGTCCGCCGCCTCCCAACGTATCCTACGTCGATTAGTTTGTGGTTAACCTGCGCCAAGCCGGCCCTACGGCGAACCTTTATTACATTTGGTCGTGAGACTGCTGCTTGGAGGCGGCAGACCCTTGATTTTTATTTCACCGTCCTTTGCGAATGTGCCTCCTTGCCGCCCAGCCGGCCGCGGTGGTCTAGCGGTTCTGGCGCTGCAGTCCGGAACCGCGGGACTGCTACGGTTGCAGGTTCGAATCCTGCCTCGGGCATGGGTGTGTGTGATGTCCTTAGGTTAGTTAGGTTTAAGTAGTTCTAAGTTCTAGGGGACTTATGACCTAAGATGTTGAGTCCCATAGTGCTCAGAGCCATTTGAACCATTTTTTTGCCGCCCACACCGGAAAGACAGCTGACAGTTCAGCGTGCGAAAGCACAGATCGTAGCCCATATGCGCCGACACCTCGAAGGGACGATCGTCCGAGCGCGAACACAAGACAGACTCGCAACGGAACGACCCACCATGTACCACGTCATCCGAGAACGTACACTGCGAAGACGGGCGCTGATACATGCCATCACCACTGAGGACGGCCGTCATCACACCACACAACGCGATATTGCTGCAGCCTTCTTCGACCATTACGCACGACTTTATTCTGCTCAATGTTCCGACCCGACGGCGGTGACAGCAGCTCACAACAGATTTTCGGCATTGTCCCACATGATTTACAAACTGAATTAGTGAACGACATTACTTAAGACGAAGTTATCGACACCATCGGTAAAAGAGCGGCGAATAAGTCTCCTGGCCCCGACGGTCTCCCTGTGGTGCTTCATAGAACTTTCCAGTATTTACTGGCTCCCAAGTTAACAGACATCTGTCGGGAGCTTATGTCCCCCGCGGTGCCGCTCCCTGCGACCTTCGTAGAAGGAAGAATTATACCGGTTCACAAACCTAAAGGTGGGGCTCGAATACAAGATTACCGCCCGCTAACACTCGTCAACTGCGACATGAAGATATTCACCAGACTATTAGCAAACCGTCTACGACCGACCCTACCGTACGTCATCTCACCAGATCAGACTTCCCTACGGGGTATCAACAACATCCACACAGCACTGTGTCGATACCGTGACTTAATAGCCCTAGCCAGGGCACGCCGCATCCCGGGAGCGCTGGCATCACTAGGTTTTAGCCAAGCTTTTGATCGAGTGGATCACGCGTACCTAACGTCCGTTCTCCAGCACATGCAGTACCCACAGCAATTCACAAACGTCGTGATGCGCCTCCTCCAAGGGACGACTTCCAAAGTGCTCGTTAACGGACGTCTCTCGCAGTCCCTCCAGATTTTCCGCTCCGTGCGTCAAGGCTGCCCCCTGTCGACGTTACTATATGCTCTGGCACTGGAACCGCTCCTCTGTGGCCTCCGTCAACGCGTCACCGGTCTTAGCCTACGTGACGTACCATTTCGCTGTACAGCATATGCAGACGACCTGGTTCTCGTGTTCCGCAATCGCGACGATGTCAACAGAGCACTACAATGGATTACCACGTACGGTGTGGCTTCCGGCAGCTGTCTCAACGTCGCCAAATCGGTCGCCATGGCCATAGGAAACGGGTTGACCCCAGCGTGTGTCGAACCCCTACAGCTTCGTGGCACTATCAAATGTCTCGGAATAGAGTTTCACGACGACATACGGCGCACTGCGGCTCTTAACTACCGCCGCTTATTACAACAAATTCTGGTCCAGATCTTCAACCTTCGTCTGCGGACCCTCGACATTCTCGAAACGAGACACTTCGTCAGTGTTTACCTCGCATTGCGCCTTCCACACATAGCGCGTGTTCTTCCAATACCGTTACTGATGGCTCGACGTCTATTAGCGGCATTCGGAGCCTACGTCAGTACAGGCATGCTCTTCAAAGTCAGTTATGAGTCACTGACCTTTCCCCCAGAAAGGGGAGGTCTTGGTCTTGTCCATGTCCACGACAGAGCTGTGGCCCTGTATGTCAGCTCACACATCAAGCTGTGGCGCCACCACCCGGAAAGTTTGACAGGTTTACTGTTGGAGTCCTTAGCTCCGCCCTCCCTTATGCCCCCACTGACGACGCAAGACATACCCGCACCCTTCTACTACTTCGGGAACTTTTACATTGAACACAGCTATGTCTGTATCGCAGTACCACCGACGAAACAGGCGTCGGCTCGGGATATATATCGTGTCCTACAGCAGAGGCTCTCGCCAAACATCGTGGAGACCAAAAGCCCTCGGGTTAATTGGAAGGTGGTGTGGAAGACGATTCACGCGGTTACACTGGACAGAGCCGTCCGATCTTCATGGTACATCACAGTCAATGGTAAACAGATCACCCGATCACGCCTCCACAAGATAAACATGGCGGAATCGCCTCTCTGCGTAGACTGCGGGATACCAGACACGGACGAACACCGTCTCACATGTGGCGCGGCAGAAGACGTATGGCGCTTGGTGCGACAAATTTTGTCGTATTTTCTACGAGTGCCTTCGGAACACATTACACCTCGGTTTCTACTAATAGTATTTCCCGCGCATCAAAACCAACGCAGTCACGTGGATCCGTGGGCTTGCGGTACACTACTTATTTCACGATGGACCTAAAGATGTATTCGACTTTCGGAACTGCCTACAAAAACGCCATTGCAAGATCGTACGGAACCCAAAATTCAGACAGTATTTTTCTAATTACTTAGGGAGTGCCCTACGCGACCCTCCACGCAGCTGGATCATCAACAGGTAGGAGAAGACACCCATTGAGTGAGTTGACAAGACTAAGTTCGATTCTCGGTGGAATGATATATGTGAAGACGTACCTGGATGATGAAGCGTAAGGAGAGTAGCGACACACCCTTCTGCATCCTGTATGAAGCACTTTATTTTCGTTTTCCCCATATACATTACCTCGGTGTAGGAACGTGCCGTGATATTTTTTTCTTTCCTCAGAGCACGATGCGGTGCTATATATATTTATTTTTGTTGTGGTATAAAGTAAAACCACATTAAGAATGTACACTCCTGGAAATGGAAAAAAGAACACATTGACACCGGTGTGTCAGACCCACCATACATGCTCCGGACACTGCGAGAGGGCTGTACAATCAATGATCACACGCACGGCACAGCGGACACACCAGGAACCGCGGTGTTGGCCGTCGAATGGCGCTAGCTGCGCAGCATTTGTGCACCGCCGCCGTCAGTGTCAGCCAGTTTGCCGTGGCATACGGAGCTCCATCGCAGTCTTTAACACTGGTAGCATGCCGCGACAGCGTGGACGTGAACTGTATGTGCAGTTGACGGACTTTGAGCGAGGGCGTATAGTGGGCATGCGGGAGGCCGGGTGGACGTACCGCCGAATTGCTCAACACGTGGGGCGTGAGGTCTCCACAGTACATCGATGTTGTCGCCAGTGGTCGGCGGAAGGTGCACGTGCCCGTCGACCTGGGACCGGACCGCAGCGACGCACGGATGCACGCCAAGACCGTAGGATCCTACGCAGTGCCGTAGGGGACCGCACCGCCACTTCCCAGCAAATTAGGGACACTGTTGCTCCTGGGGTATCGGCGAGGACCATTCGCAACCGTCTCCATGAAGCTGGGCTACGGTCCCGCACACCGTTAGGCCGTCTTCCGCTCACGCCCCAACATCGTGCAGCCCGCCTCCAGTGGTGTCGCGACAGGCGTGAATGGAGGGACGAATGGAGACGTGTCGTCTTCAGCGATGAGAGTCGCTTCTGCCTTGGTGCCAATGATGGTCGTATGCGTGTTTGGCGCCGTGCAGGTGAGCGCCACAATCAGGACTGCATACGACCGAGGCACACAGGGCCAACACCCGGCATCATGGTGTGGGGAGCGATCTCCTACACTGGCCGTACACCACTGGTGATCGTCGAGGGGACACTGAATTGTGCACGGTACATCCAAACCGTCATCGAACCCATCGTTCTACCATTCCTAGACCGGCAAGGGAACTTGCTGTTCCAACAGGACAATGCACGTCCGCATGTATCCCGTGCCACCCAACGTGCTCTAGAAGGTGTAAGTCAACTACCCTGGCCAGCAAGATCTCCGGATCTGTCCCCCATTAAGCATGTTTGGGACTGGATGAAGCGTCGTCTCACGCGGTCTGCACGTCCAGCACGAACGCTGGTCCAACTGAGGCGCCAGGTGGAAATGGCATGGCAAGCCGTTCCACAGAACTACATCCAGCATCTCTACGATCGTCTCCATGGGAGAATAGCAGCCTGCATTGCTGCGAAAGGTGGATATACACTGTACTAGTGCCGACATTGTGCATGCTCTGTTGCCTGTGTCTATGTGCCTGTGGTTCTGTCAGTGTGATCATGTGATGTATCTGACCCCAGGAATGTGTCAATAAAGTTTCCCCTTCCTGGGACAATGAATTCACGGTGTTCTTATTTCAATTACCAGGAGTGTATTAAAAAAATGTCTGCCGTGGAATGATGATTTTAATTTTTTATTTTCAGACAATTATCAAAGTTCAGGCACTCACACACAAAAAAGGGGGATTAATGTCGAGGTCCAGTGTGCCGGCCAGCCTGTGGACGATTTTTAAGGCTGTTTTCCGTCTACCTCGTCGAATGGAGGCTGCTTTCCCTTATTCCGTCTCAGTTGCACTATGTCGGCGATTACTGCGCATACACTGTTTCCACGTATGCTTACACCATAATCACTCTACCACGCAAACATTTGAGGTTACACTCTCCTGGTATGAGATGTTCCCAGGGGGGCATCCACTGGGGGCCGAACCAGACAATAACACTCGATTCGGTCTGTGGCGGCGGTGGGGTGAGTGGACTACTGTGGCCTGTTGTGGGGTTGTGAACCACTGAGGGCTATGGTGGGGCGAAGCCTCTCTGCCGTTTCTACATCCCCGGTTTAATACACAATAGGCACAATACTACAAGTAAAGTTTCGGTTTAAACACGACTCCACTTATAGAGTGTTTCCAATCAGCTGATGCGCCCTACGAAATGAGATTCACCAACAGAACTATAGAAAGAGACCTGCAATTTGTTCCAGGAAGGAACATAACAAACAGCTTGCTAGGGTCTTACCATTAGCCGAAGCTCACAATATGCTACAAGGGGCTAGATAACAGTAATAGCGGAGAGCCCACCAGATTCTAAAACATCGTCAAAAAAATTAATAATTAGAACAGTTGGTTCACTTGTATAAGAATTTTAAAAAGAACAATTTTTTTAAACTAAAATAGGTAAGTCGTAGGCCACTGATACGGCTATGCGTATCATTACATAACCATAACATCACTAACCATAACAAATCGTATTATTTGCGAGTGTCAACAAAAAGATGCCTGCAAAATACTGCCGACTTTTACCATTATACCAACACCAGCACTTTTTATTTTACTTGTATCCACTCAGCTGTATACGGAAACATAACCTCTCCAAACGTTGTGGACTGCTCTACGTCTATCTCCTGCGCTAGAGACCTGTCTGGTGGTCTGAGTGGCCCTACCAACACCTTCAGCAGCCGTGAGCAAAGGACTCCGGTTCATAACAGAGTTCACAAACCTCTCGTGACGTTGAGGCGACATCCCTCGAGGAGGACTCCCTTCTCAAGCAGTGTACTTCAAGTTTACTTTTAATCACCAAACGCTGCAAATCTAGGAGCTGGCAAGGCTCTGAGCGGAACACTGTACCTTGCTACGTTCTCCAGCAAATCGCCGTGCTGTTTGTGAAGTACCTCTAACTGTCGTTGAATTTGTTTTTCATGTTGTTATTTCAGTACTTGCTATTATAGTATTAGCAGCTGGTATCACAACTTTGCGCCAACGAAACATTAATAACATATAGTTTCCTCCAGTACTGTGACGAACCGTGGCAAACAAGACAGTTGATGGAACACGCGTTTGGATACAAAGGTCGACGTTAAATCGATGAGTGTAAGAAACATGAGCTAAAATCAGAATTGAGAAAAGAGTCAAGATCACCTAGATCACAACCCACTCAGAGTTAGAAACTCAAAGATAACGTCCTGAAAGCGAGGTAACAACGGTACTTTGTACATAAATGTTCCTCCCCTTTAAAGCACCAGTTGGTTTATTTCATCTCCTCACAATTTTTGTCAATTTCTTCAACATCAATTACTAGAATGGATGGTTGTGGTGCCGTGTCAATTTTCGCTGTGACAGTCCTTTCACTACAATACTCACGGTAGTTCCCTCGCATTATTATCCTTTCCATTCTATGATTTTCACCTGCAGTGCCCCTATTTCATTTTATACTGACAATGCTTCACGCTTCTTGCGTCGCACTTCAATTGTCCACATTATATCGTGCTTTAATCTATGGCTTTCTGTTTTCAAATTTTCTGTAATAATAAAAGGATTAACAAATCTAAACTACTGTGCTCCGAACTGGGTCATGCCAAAATTATTTCTTCCGATGACACCGATCGGACTAGCCTCTAGCAAGAGATCTTCATGATGAATTATTTCCTATCGAGTATTTCATCCAAAAAGAAGCCGTCATTATCAAGCCATACGATAGAGATGCATGACCTTGGATAATGAACCAGATGTATTTTCCTAGCCTTGTCACGCAAAGTCCCACATTGCGTGACAATCCACACTTTTCCCTTTGCAACAACTCTCTTCAGAGATCATGTTAGTTTCCAAACACACGGCTGTGTCGTGGTTGCCCATGCGGTTCGGTCATCTTTACCGCTGACACTCGCCGGATTATAATGACTCCTGGTTCGTAAAATGAGGTCTTTTTTATTGGGAGGTGGGGAGCCATGACACAGCTAGTTCCAAGTAATTGTGTGATATGGCGAGAAACAAGAGCACTGGAAAACCGTCTGCTCAGCATTTGTCCAGACTGGGACAGGCTCGGTTCATAACTGGAAATTGCTCATCGACGATCTCACATTTTATTCTGCAGCTGTGGACTTTACACTGTTGCTTACTGTAGTATACCATAAGCGTGTGCCCACTCGCAATCTCAGTCGTTCGCGAGTCATGAACACGCTACAGCGGACGAGAATTTCACAACCTGCCAGACTGTTCGCCTGTTCCATGAAGAGACAGTGATGGCTTGCAGTGTAGAGGCGTTGTAGTGTACCCGCATGTCTGCATATGATACAAGCATCATGTGTGACAGAATGACGCAATACTGTACGAATGACGAATTTCAACAGCTACATAAAACTTCTCAGTATCTGAGCAATAGTCGATAAGTTCTTCTAATATCTAAACCCTGTTATAAATCTACGTCCAACATTAGTTATGTTTCTAAGCGGTGTTGCCCTCAGACAAAATCAGCTTTTGTTGCTGTTCATTTGAAACAATACTGCCAGCGTCATTTCGATATAACGCTTAATCTCCAAACACAGCGTAATTTCCGTGCGTATAGAAATCACTGCGCTCTCAAGTTACATTACGGTCTGAGGCAAAGTTTGAAATACAGAATTATTGGATAGTTATCACTATGTCAAAGTTTCTGTTTTTTTCATGTGTATCACTAAACGAAATTTCATTGTACGGGATGATACGTGACGTGGTAACGAATCAGTAGGATGTTGCACCTTCTCTGGGGTACGTGCATCTAACTCTATATCTTCATGGATACTCTGCAAATCACACTTAAGTGCCTGGCAGAGCAGTCATCGAACCACCTTCACATTGATTCTCTGTTATTCCGTCTTGAAGAACGCGCGGAAGAACTGAACACCTATGTCTTCCGTGCGAGCTCTGATTTCCCTTACTTTATTAAGATGGTTTCTCCATATGTATGTCGGCTTCAACAAAATATTTTCGCATTCGGAGAAGAATTTCGTGAGAGGATTCCGCTGCGACGTAAAACGCCTTTGTTTTAATTATGTTACCGCCAGTGGCTCTCTCCGCTATTTCGCGAAGTAAATATTACTGAATTCTAATCAAGAACAGCTGCCAAGATGAGAAACATAGAAGTAGATATCCTCGGTGTAACAAAGCAGCTTAAATCACTTAATATAGCCCAGACCTCTGGTCCAGATTGTATACTCGTCAAGGTACTCTAAGAGTGTGCTGATAAAATAGCAGCACATTTAGCAGTTATACACAGTTGCTCCCTCACAGAAAGATCCGTACATAAAGAATAGAAAATTGCTCAAGTCACACCAATACCCAAAAAGGGAAGTAGGAGTAATCCGCTTAACTACAGGCCCATATTTTTAATGTCGATTTGCAGTAGGGTTTTGCGGCATATACTGTATTCGATCATTATGAAGTACCTCGAAGAAAACGATTTACTGACACATAGTCAGCACGGATTCAGAAAATATCGCTCTTGCGAGACACAACTAGCTCTTGATACTCATGAAGCAATGAGTGCTATCGATAAGCGATGTCAAATTGATTCCATATTTTTATATTTCCAGAAGGCTATAGACCCCGTTCCTCACAACGTATTCTAACCAAACTGCGTGCCTATGGAATGTCGCTTCAGTTGTGCGACTGGATTCGTGATTTCCTAACAGAAAGGTCTCGGTTCGTAGTAATAGAAGGAAAACAATAGAGTAAAACTGAAGTAATATCCGGCGTTCCCCAAGGAAGTCTTGTAGGTCCTCTATTGTTTCTGATCTATATTAACGGCATAGGAGACAATCTGAGTAGCTGTCTTAGATTTTTTGCAGATGATGCTGTCATTTACTGTCTTGTAAAGTCGTCAGATGACCAAACTGAATTGCAAAATTTAGATAACACATCTGTATGGTGCGAAAAGTGGCAATTGACTCTTAATAAAGAAAATTGTGAAGTTATTCACATAAGTACTAAAAGAAATCCGCTAAATTAAGATTACGCGATAAGTCACACAAATATGAAAGCTGTAGATTCAACTAAATACTTAGGGATTACAATTACAAATAACCTAAATGGAAACGATCACATAGATAACGTTGTGGGTAGAGAAAACCAAAGACTGCGATTCATTGGCAGAACACTTATAAGATGCAACAGATCTACTAAAGAGACTGCTTACACAACGCTTATCCGCCCTATTCTGGAGTATTGCTGCGCTGTGTGGCATCCGCATCAGGTTGGACTGACGGACGACACCGAAAAACTTCAAAGTTGGGACTGACGGATGACATCGAAAACTTTAAAGATGAGCAGCTCGTTCTGTATTATCACGAAATAGGGGAGAGAGTGCCACAAACATGATACATGAATTGGAATGGCGATCATTAAAACAAAGGCGTTTTTCGTTGCGACGGGATCTTCTCATGAAATTTCAATCACCAGTTTTCTCCTCCGATTGCGAAAATATTCTGTTGGCACCTACCTACCTAGAGAGAAACGTTCATCACGATAAAATAAGAAAAATCAGGCTCCCACAGAAAAATTTAAGTGCTCGTTTTCCCCGCGCGCCGTTCGAGAGTCGAACGGTATCGAGAGAGCTTGAAGGTGGTTCATTGAACCCTCTGCCAGGTACTTTATTGTGAATAGCAGAGTAATCATGTAGATGTAAATGTAGATAGTATATAACGTGGAGCTCTTCTTCGGACTTTCTAATTGTGCTAAGTTAATTCTATTTGCTAAGGATTCCAGACCGCGCAGCAGTACTCCAAAAGAGGACGGACAGGCGTGATGTAGCAGTTTCTTTTGTAGATTTTTTTACATTTTCTGAGTGTTTTGCCAATAAAACGCAGTATTTTTTGTTTTCCACATAAAGTTTTCTGTGCGTTCTTTCCAAGTTAAGTTGTTCGTAATCGTAATTTACGGGCTTTAGATTTGACTGATTTATAGAGTAACAGAAGATTAACGTATTTCTCATAAGACACACTTATTTCATTATTTAGAGACATTTGCCAATTTTCGCACCGTAGAGATATCTTTTGTAATTTTTTTGATCTTCTGCCGAATTTACTAGACGATAAACGACAGCATCATCTGCAAACAACCTACGACGGCAGCTCAGATTGTGTCCTAAATCGGTTATGTAGATAAGGAACAGCAGAGGGCCTGTATTACTCAACGACTTCCCGTCAGTTACTAAGAACTGTGACCTCTCTGACAGGAAATCAAACATCCAGTGGCGCTACTGAGACGATATTCCACAAGCAGGCAGTTTCACTACAAGCAGCTTGTGTCGTACAGTGTCGAAAGCCTTCTGGAAATCTAGAAATACGGAATCAGTTTGAAATCCCTTGTCAGTAGGACTCAACACCTTGTGTGAGTAAAGAGCTAGTTGTGTTTCACAAGAACGATGTTTTCTAAAACCGTGTTGATTATACAGGGTGAGTCACTAACTATTGCCACCAAGAATAACTCCAAAAGTATGACAGGAGCCAGAAAGCGTCTGGGACAAATATTGTATGGGACGAGGGGCCCATAATATGACGTTGGTTTCTTGTTGCTAGGTGGTGTCGCGTCAGATATATGGTCAACTTTGTTTTTTTTTAAATGGGTGCTATATTTTGGCACTTATTTTCTGATAGCGGCTATCGAGACGAATCCTATGATGTTTAACAGTAAAATCTCTGAAGCTCAACGAAGGTCACAAAGCCGGCCGTTGTGGCCGAGCGGTTGTAGGCACTTCAGTCCGGAACCGCGTTGCTGCTACGGTCGCAGATTCGAATCCTGCCTCCGGCATGGGTGTGTGTGATGTCCTTAGGTTAGTTAGGTTTAAGTAGTTCTAAGTCTAGAGGACTGATGACCTTAGATGTCAAGTGCCATAATGCTCACAGTCATTTGAACCATTTTTGCAGGTCACAAAGGTGGCATAAACGTCCATTTACAGAAGGTGCTCGAAGTGATGACCATTGGTATCAATGAAGTGCTGCAATCTTCTTATCATGGATTGAGTGGCATTACTTATCACATCGACACTTATAGACATACATGCTCTGACAGTTCTCTCTCGCATGTCTTCAGGTGTAGTTGGAACGTCTTTATAAACATTGTCTTTTACAAATCCCCACATGAAAGAATCCAGAGGCGTTAAGCCTGGTGAACGAGCAGGCCACGACCCATCTGCTCCGCGTCCACTCCATTTCACTCATTTCTAGCCATCAGCGAAAAATGTGCGGGACACCCATCGTGTTGACACCACATTCTGTTCCATGTTCCTAAAGGTATTTCTTCCAATAACAGAACTCTTCTTTCTTTCAGGAATGTGTTCTTCCTGCCATTAAGATTTCCTTCTATGAAACAGGGGCCTATAATTCTGTCCTCTAGTATCCCATACACCACATTCAACGACCACGGTTTTTGGTGTGCAACTTGCAGCAGCCATCATGGATTTTCAGTTGCCCAGTAATGAATGTTATGCAAATTAACATTTCCACGATTCATAAATGTAGCCTCGTCAGTAAATAAAATCAAATTAATAAATGTATCATCCCTCTAAACCTGAAGTTGAACCCATCGACAGAATTCAATACGACGCATATAATCCGCACCAGTTAATTCTTCGTGGAGACTGATATGGTAAGGATGATATTCATGGCGATGCAGAACATAAAAAACACTATTCTGGCTCATGCCAGATTCCCTTGCGATCTGATGCGAACGAACACAAGGATCTCGAACCACAGTGGCAAGGGTACCAATTTCCGTTTCCTCTTTAGTAACTTTCCTTTTGCCGGATATATTTCCAATGCGTCAAAGATCCAAAAAATGGTTCAAATGGCTCTGAGCACTATGGGACTTAACATCTGTGGTCAGCAGTCCCCTAGAACTTAGAACTACTTAAACCTAACTAACCTAAGGACATCACACACAGCCCTGCCCGAGGCAGGATTCGAACCTGCGACCGTCAAAGATCCAGTTCTCCTCAATTTATCGTACACATATTTAAATGTAAGAGGTGTAGGGTCAGTACGTTGAGGATATCTTTCAGCGTATAAGTCTGTAACTCTCACAGAATTTCGTTGGCATTCTCCGTAAATGAGAAGCATATCGACTTAATCTTCGAAGGAATACATCATTTACGTTAGCTTGAATTGACGATACTGGTCTTATCAGTCCTATTAGTGTTGTATTGCTAAACCGTCGAATTGTGTTTACATGTCAAGTACATGTTAGATGGATATGCCGTATTCGGCGAATATGTACTATTTTCACATTATACAAGAGAGAATTGTCAGGGCAAGTGCTTCAGTAAGTGCCGAAGTGATAAGGAATACCACTCAATTAATGATAAGAAGATTGCAACACTGTAGTGTTACCAATGGTCATCATTTCGAACACCTTCTGTAAATGGACGTTCATGCCACCTTTTTGACCTTCGTTGGCCTTCAAAGACTTCACTGCTACACAGCATTGGATTTGTCTCGATAGCCGCTATCAGAAAATAAGTACCTAACTATAGCATCCCATTTAAAAAGAAAAAGTTGACCTTCATATCTCTGATCTGACACCACCTAGCAACAAAAAACCAACGGCATATTATGGCCGCTGTTGTCCCACAAACTTTTCAGGTACCATCATACTTTAGGAGTTGTACTAGGTGGCAATAGTTTGTGACTAATAGTATATATCAATAGATATACTCTGTATATCAATAGAACAATACATAATGTTAGGATTCATGCACTGATTCGGTTGGAAATGGTGCCGTAAAGCCGTTCTATCGTCTCCTGAGGCTAGCTGGCCTACAACTGAAGTAAGGGGTCCACGAAATCTTGGATGGTGGTATTGGGATGAAGTCTACGTCTGAAATGTTCTATCTGGGACATATCTGATAGTTTTATGTTCTTGTTGGCCACAAGCGTACCACAACATCGGGCAAACACTTCACGCATGTCCATGCCAAGTGTGGATGCTTGTAGTTCTGTTGAAAAGTGGCACCACGATACTTTGGCATGTGAGGTAACACATCAGGACACAGGATGTTCACAACAGACCGTTCTGCTAGCAGAATTCCATAAATCACCACCAACCGTGACCTGATCTCACACCCGATGGCTCCCCACGCTATGACCGCCGGAGTTACACCACTATTTCCTTACTACAATTTTGAACAATGGGAACCCTCCACCACATGCCGCCATACGACTACAGTCAGCTGGCCTAATGCAAAGTTTCGATTTATCAGTGATCACAATTCACGCCTTTTATCAGCTGTCCGTGCATTCCGGCTTCAGCACCACTCGAAATGCAGCCATTTGTGATGAGGTGTTTACTGCAGCATACGCGTGGCATATAAATCCCGTCGTCTAGTGTTTACAATCTCAAACCAATGGTGTGGGATGACAGAATGATTCAAGGAGTCCATTACTTGTTCTCGGATAACAGGCATAGAAAATGTACTGGGTGCACAATGTCATTCTGGCGGTCGGACGTAGCTAACCGAAACGGGTATGCCTCCCCGCACTTCCCCTTGCTGTCTGACATCGCGCCGCGAACACAACCGAAAGCCCCACAAAAATGCATATTGTATCACTTGAACAGCCGGCCAAATGCTGGAGGCGATGTCATTTGTACTCACGTAATTTATGTGACAAAGTTTCCGGCGGGATTATCGCCGCACGATGCGAATTAACAGCCATTGAACGCGAAATGCTAGATGGAGCTAGACGCATCGGACATTCCATTCCGGAAATCGTTAGGCAGTTCAATATTCCGAGATGCACAGTGTCAGTAATATGCCCAGAATATAAAATTTCAGACATTATTTCTCACCATGGATAACGGAGTGGACGATGGCCTTCACGTAACGACCGAAAGCAGCGAAGTTTGCGTAGTTGTGTCAGTGCTAACAGACAAGCAACACTACGCGAAATAAACGCAGACATCAATGTGGGACGTATGAAGAATGTACCCGTTGGGTCCGTGCGGCTAAATTTGGTGTTATTGGCTATGGCTCGAGGTGGCCGACGCGACTGAGTTTGCTAAAAGCACGACATCGCCTGCAGAACGTCTCCTCGACTCGTGACCATATCGGTTGGACCCTAGACGACTGAAAAACTGTGTCCTGGTCAGATGAGTCCGGATTTCTGTTGGTATGAGCTGATGGTAAGGTTCAAGTGTGGCGCAAACCTAATGACGTCAAGGACCCAAGTTGTCAACAAGGCACTGTGAAAGCTGGTGGTGGGTCTATAATGGTGTGAGCTGTCTTCCCATCATGGGGACTAGGTCCTCTGGTCTACCTGAAATGGTTATCTTCGGCTCCTTGGAGACCATTGGTAGCCAAACAATAATGGTATTTTTATGAAAAGCATTCTGGACAATACGACCAATTGATTTGGCCACCCAGATCACCTGACATGAATCTCCACTAACACTATGGGACACAATCGAGAGATCTGCTTCTGATCTGCACTGTCAACCCTTTCGAAATTTGGGCAGCTATAATGACAGCATGTTTCAGTATTTCTGCAGGGGACTTCGAAGGACTTTTAAGTCTATACCACATCGACTTTTGAGTCTATGCCACATGGACTTTTGAGTCTACGCCACATATGCTTGCAACATTACGCCGGACAAAAGAAGGACCGACTCTATACTGGGAGAGATCCTATGACTTTCGCCACCTCTGGTCGCTGGTTTACCTCCGGATAAAATTGCAAATCATTCACTTACCCGCGTATGGGTCGTGTGAATAAAACGGTGAATATATTTTTCTCCGTATATCCGATAACGCTCTTCAGGTTCGCATGAGTCAAGCTAGTCAGAGAATGTACATCACTTGAGAATGTTCTCACCTTGAGTAGAATGGTTGGGGTGGTTGCTGAACGTGAAAAACATTCTCCATTGTCGTATTAATAAAGCTAGAGAATTTCCTAGGAAGCACAGATTATTCTTCGGCCTTTGAAGTGAGCTCTGTATCGTACTTCGAGCTGACAAGTTACATTAACTGATTTGTTGGCAGAAGAGCCAACACCGTGTTGCTAGAGGAGGCCGAAATGCACGCGTTTAAGCTCACGCAGACTGGCGTGAGGTCTGGAAGAAGGTAAAGTAATTATCCTATGAAGAAAAGAACGTAGTTGATTGAATATTTAACTTTAATCCTTAATTGGAGAACATCGCTGTTGTTGATACATTAATTATAATCTCAATATAAACTGGTAATGGCGCCTTGCTAGGTCGTAGCAAATGACGTAGCTGAAGGCTATGCTAACTATCGTCTCGGCAAATGAGAGCGTAGTTTGTCAGTATAGCATCGCTAGCAAAGTCTGCTGTACAACTGGGGCGAGTGCTGACCTGCCTTGTGGCGGCGCTCGGTCTGCAATCACTGACAGTGGCGACACGCGGGTCCGACGTATACTAGCGGACCGCGGCCGATTTAAAGGCTACCACCTAGCAAGTGTGGTGGCTGGCGGTGACACCACATTAAGGTTAAATTTTACCGAGTTTGTTTGGCAAGAATTGCAGAATGTATGTTGTTCGGAAAGCTAAAGAAGACTGACGTTCTCCAAAGAAAGACGAAAGAGAGAAACAATGGACGTTTTACAGGTTTGACGACAAAACGTATTTTTTGGCGAACTTCCTTCCCAGTAATCATTAAAGAAGAGAGGGTGACATTTCAAACGAAGCGAAAACGAAAACATGTTTTTGCTGTGTAGCAGATACAATTTTTCAGAGCGTTGTATAAGAAAAAATAGGTTTCCAGCACAGAACTGGTCAATGATTTTTGCAGGTGTTCTTCGTCATGTTTTCTCACAACATAGATATTATATTTTGTTCTATCTTAAGTAAGTAGCCGGATCACAAAAGTTAATAATTCGTTTATTACAAACCCAACGATCTGTGTCTCGTAACAAAAGCGCCCGTGCGACCACTGAACTACTTGATGCACGAGTGGACCATTATGCGTCACACTTAACCGAAATTATGTCAGTCTAGTCTGACAAAGTTCCACTTTGGGGTAGACGGAAATATGTTGCATTTTTAAGTGTTTGTTCGCATAATGTGTTGACCTACCTTCAATAACAAAAGTTTCAAGTACGTCGAAAGTCCGTAACATCGTCAGAAAATGCATTTCAATAAACTATCCGTAATTGTCTTACTACTTTTTACCATGCAGAAGACTAACCTCAAACCTATTGCGACTCTTCCAGGACACAATGATGCTAGTTTCACTTTTGTACATACAATGGTCTGCCTGTTTGAGGGAGGTGAATGAACTGTAAGATTACGCTTGTGTTCTGTGCCAGACTTGGCAGTCGACAAGCATCGAAACTTGACAAGGAGAGGAGACTGTAAGAAGGAACTCCCTCGTCAGAAAATACACTTCGAATTTTTTATTCATACGAAATTGAGAACTTTCTCGGGGAATGTTCTTTAGCTTCTCCGGATAGCCGGCCGCGGTGGCCGAGCGGTTCTAGGCGCTTCAGTCTGGAACCGCGCGACTGCTACGGTCGCAGGTTCGAATCCTGCCTCGGGCATGGATGTGTGTGATGTCCTTAGGTTAGTTAGGTTTAAGTAGTTATAAGTTCTAGGGGACTGATGGGCTAAGATGTTAAGTCACATAGTGCTCAGAGCCATTTTTTTTTCTTCTCCGGATAATGTTCGTATACAACTCTAAGGTGTGTACGCATGTAAAGTTATATTGACATGCGACCATGTGTTTTTTCTCAGGCAGTTTATTTTCAGATAGCATCACTCTCTTCATTGTTGTAATTTCTGATACATTTGTTCTACTGTATTTCTCGTACTTTTTAATTTTGGGATTCTTAAGTTTTTACTGGAGGTGCGTTTTATTATTATACATTACTTTACAAGGCAAGTGCTTGGCTATCGCTGGTAGGCCGTAATATCGGATAGATACTATGCTGCAGTTGAAGTAATAAGCAAAACATATGCTGACTGTACGAAAAGGGTCGTAGAGAAGCAGCAGTAGAGGTGCCAACGTTCATCGTACTTTTGCACTGCAGTGCCACGTAGTCGTGGGGATGAGATATTAAGCCGACCTAATAACACGATTAATATCTGAACAAATAATATAGATGGTTTGGAGAAACGTTCCTTCTCTGTCGCCCCAGAGTCTTCGGAAGCGTCGGTCGAAGGCTCACCAGCGGCCGTGGGCAACACCTACGCACGCTTAGCGCTGTGCGCAACCCGAGTAAAATTGACGGGACGCATTCCCCCGCAGATGTCCTGGAAAACATTTATTGTAGGACCCGGATACACTGCTATGTAGCGTTTCTCGAAAGGCGTAGCGATTAAGAATGTTTTGAAAACATTTGCTCCGCACTCCCGATCTTGGACGCTCAAACAATATCAAATGCCGTCCCCGAAGTAGAGGCTTAATATCAGATATCCTGTTCACGGGAAACATTAAGATCTAGTCCTGTTTTTCGGTCTGACTGAGCTGTTGTTAGAATTCTTCCCTACGTGATGTGTATATTTCGAGCTCTCTCCGAGATTCTGTAAATTCCGGAGTATTAACTTCCTTCACTGCTCGTAATTGTGTCTCACGCATTAAAATAAAACTGTGCAGCATGTTGTACTTCAGTAAGCACAGTGTAATAGATTCACTAAAATACCATCTATCTTCCAATGAGAACACTGAACGGCGTAGTCATAAAACGTGTTTCTAGAGCATATGTTCTATAAAAGTTCTGTAACGGATTAGCGTCCCTACACTTGTGGTTCAATCCAGCTGTTCAACAATATAGTACACATATCCTCTTCTCATTCTGATTTACATATGGAATAAAATTGATGTAGTAATGGTCGTCATATGAGAAGCAATACACAGTCGGTATAATAATGGGTCGCAAGTCCGCTTTGTCTCGCGAGATCGGGTTAAAATTACTGAAGGGCTCCTCGAGTGGCAGAGATATAAGTAAACGAGTCATACCAGCCTTCACATCCAAGTGGATGTTGTGTTGTGGGGTAAGTCCACTGCAGGCCGAACCGTACAATAATAGAGTAGTTCGGTGTGGGGCGGCGGAACGGTGAAGTGGACTGCAGTAGTCGTCGTGCGGTTGTGGACCACTGCGGCTGCGGCGGGGACGGAGCCTCTCCGTCGTTTCTAGGCCCCCGGTTAACATACAATATAATACAATACAAACCATTGGAAAGTCTATTTCGTCCGTTGAACAGCATCTCACAGCTGCATGCCCTGTTATGCGTCTTCTCTCCAGAGAGCGCTGTGGATGTAGCCCCATGCCGTGCAGACAGCAGCTTCCTCCTCGAAAACAGGCAAAGCACGTAGCTACGGCAGCGCGCGATAACGCTCTTGCGAACTCTTTCGAAATTTTCCGCACGGAGAAAAGCACTTAATTTGTCACTGACTACGAACTTCCGAAATACGCACCCCTATACAACCTAAGCCACAGAGGGCACAAATGCAGCCATCACAAGGGCTGTTTGCCAACCCCCGTTTTCTTGAGCTGTCGAAACAGCACGACTAAATTTTTTTAACATGCAGATCGTTGGCCAGTCAGCCTCCAGAATAAAATATAGCCAGCTGAATAGGCCATTTGCTGCTACGTCTCATAGTGGTTACTGTGAGGTTCGGCAGATTGCCTAAACTTCGAGAATTTGCTATTTTCAAATGCTGTTCGCGAACACTGGCCACCCTGTGTAAACGACTCGCCTTCCAAATGAGCACGGCCGGTTCAGGCCAGCACCTTCCTTCCGAATGAACCTACCTATTACCTATAGGCTGGCGGACAGCCAAGGCCCCAGGAAACCGAAGAAGATCGGTGGCGTTCACAGTGCCGGACAAGAGTAGCTGACGAGCGCGGCCGAAGAACGAAACGCTGAACACGGTCACTAGACAACCACATTGCAAAATAAAGTCGCACATCCCGGTGGAAAAAGACACGTGTGCTTGAATTTTAAGGTGCAAGTTCCAGTGGTAACGTCCGTTGGGCAGGATAACTCCTACATGTGTTCTGGTATTTCCAAGCTGTAACAAATGTAAGACCGCATACAGACTGGGGGAGTCGTGCTGCTCGGTTCCTGTATAAGTTAAGGTTATGGGAAAAAATTGTTTGGTTTAGCCCGGAAAAGCGGTCATTTGTGTAGCCATTCGAACATCTGTCTTACCACTGCTCTGTTAAGCACATTAAGCGAGGTTTGAACGACAAACCGTGGCTGACGCCTATGCAGATTGGGCGAATCGATTAATTCCTTTTACAAAAAAATTTAATTGGAATGAAATTAATGGTCGACCTTTTGCGCCATTTGAATGTGCACTGTTCGGACTTCATGGGTATCAGCTGTGTCACTGGTTCGGATTTTAAGTGCAAAAACGGTCACCCTACAACAACTCCGGACTGGAGCGAGACTGAGGTTTCAAATGTAGCCCACTGTTATGTTGTAACTTGGTCTAAGACAAATGTGAAGTGTTTGAAAACGGGTTGCGTTTCAATTTTACGTGCCAAAAATTACGTTTTCCTGGGTGGTTTTACAAGCGCGTCACTTCTACACTTTAGACTTGTACAGATTAGTTTAAACTTTGCGCGAAGGTAGACGAATGAATGAAGTTAAAATTACTTTTTTAATATAACAATCTTTATCCGTTGTCGAGGTACGACGGTTTAAAGTCGAGGCCAATTTAATGTGTAAAATTCGTTCTTACGTAAAACTCTGAAACTATTTAAGTGAATCGGATACATAAAAATGCTTCCTCATGATTAAATTGAATTCTCACTTTCAAAAATCTAGGTTCAATCGAATTTTACATGTCAAAGACACTTTTGTGTGAGTTTAGTCAAGCGCGCCACTTCTATGTTTTAAACTTGTGTAGATCTGTTCAAATTTTGCAAGAAGGTACACAAATGCATGTCATTAATTGTCGTCCAATTGTTTTGTGGAAACCTTATCCGTTTCCACTATATAGCGACCTAAAGCAGGACATAAAATGCGGGCTGTTAGGCGAATCACACATGCTGAGACAGTTTAAAGTGATACAGATGATAATAAAATATATATTCTTACGGTAATTATAAGAAGTGTCAGCAAGCATCTTTCATCATTTGAGTTTTACTTATGAAAACTCGCACGTTTGCATATGAAACTGTGTTTTTCAGAAATGCATTGCATTTTAATCGCTGCATTTGGACAAAATTAATTGCAGTTGATTATTAATTACAGTTGATTATCATTTTGTTATTTATACGTTAATGACTTTATTCAGCACTGGTTTAAAATCATCTCTGTACTCTTGGACGTGCGAAGCAAAGCATATAACAATCCAGAATTACGAAACCCTGCACAAAATGATATACTGTTTGATCAATACAGTCTGACAAAGCATTTAAAGCTTTATCGATGACCACGCAGAAGCTTAAACTAATTGTTATAAAAATAATTCTCGGAAAAAGGGGCATCTCATTTCTAAGAGAACGGAAATATTTTTCTGCGTTTTCTTCAAAATATGTTAAACTATCTCGTAGAAAATTTGTTTTCGAAGAAAACAAGCATAAGATCGTCGGTTTCCGTACAGGATTGAAAAGCTACAGTATTTTGTCATGCAAACGTTGTTTCGTAGTTCTTCTGCTTATTTCAGCCACTTATGCTCATACTGAATTGGAATTGGTTGTTCCAATGCTTTGCGTCTAATTATTCACAAGAGTTTTTCTAGTGGCAGTTTCGTAATTTTCAATTATTATTATTACATGCTTTTGCTCAGATTGTTATACAGTAAGATTTTAGGTATGTTTATCTATATAATATGGTCGGTATGTGAGTTTATCTATGTAACATATACTATCTACAGGCATTATTATCATAAATTTGGCACAGTATTTAATATTTTGTTTTTTGTTTCGTTGCCTCTGATTATTTCTTGTCTTATTCACTCCATTAACTATATATTTTTTTATGTGTTTGAGACAATCTCGTGTGCACATGAATAAAATGTGTGCAACTATAAAACAAAAAACTAAAAAATTAAAATATTGAAGAAAATTTGAAATAAAAGTATAAAACAAAAAAAGTATTAAAAATGTCAAAAATGAAAAAAAAACAGAAATAATTGGTCCTTGACATGGTGGTGAGGCTTGTGTACTGCGGGAACACAGTAGGCTTTGTCGGACATAAGCCATACCAGGCAGGTAACCGTAGAGAAGTCAGACTAACAATGGTAAACGCTAGCAACATGGCTAGAAAGACAATAAGAAATGGTATACCGGATCAGCCATTGCTCGAGTCAAAAGGAATCTATGAGTACTTCGGTTCCCAAGCTAAGGCGGCCTAATGTCAAACTTACGGTAGGGTAAAAGTGGGAAACGAGAATGAAGAATCCTACTACCATAACACAAGACAGGCGAATATGTCCTGGGCAGAGTTAGAGATTTAAGAGAAGGGTACTAGCTTTCAGACTTCCGTGGCAGCTTCAAAAATGTTCAAATGTGTGTGAAATCTTATGGCACTTAACTGCTAAGGTCATCAGTCCCTAAGCTTACACACTACTTAACCTAAATTATCCTAAGGACAAACACACACAGCCATGCCCGAGGGAGGACTCGAACCTCCACCGGGACTAGCCGCACAGTCCATGACTGCAGCGCCCCAGACCGCTCGGCTAATCCCGTGCGGCTCGTGGCAGCTTCAAAGACACCTTGACGCATTCGCAATGTTTTACTAGTTAACACAGTTTTCCCAGTTCAGTCAATTCTCTTAGTGACAAGGTATTGGCACACCTGCATCTTACAATTTGTAGGCTTAAGTCCCTGAACCAATGATCGAAATCCGGACTATCCGCCAGACAAAGTAAACAATATATAATATTTTATGGCTGAAGAGCATACATGTAATAGCTAGAAAAGTTTTTCTGTGGAGTATAAGATTTATGCTTGGATTTGTTTCAGGGGAGATGTTAGAACAATTTTTTTTTTTGTGTTTCGAGATAGGGGAGGCTCATTTTTACCCGATGACACCATTCCTCTCCCAAACCCATACCGTGTTATATACACGGTGAGGAGAGTAAGAACAAATAGACACAAATTTATATCATTCTAGAGCGGAATGCACTTGCAGTAGCAAGTATGCAAAAGTTGGAGGGGAGGGGGTGAGAGGAAGCCATCCGTCTATAATAGGAAGTATTCTGCATCCTGACATCATGTACCATGTTACTTTGCTTGACTCGATACATTATGTTACATGCCATGAGTGCTAACAGTAATATGTAAAAAAAGCGCAAATGTGTCAAGATGTTTTGATTTAAACTGCTCTGTACTGTTACATCCCTAACTCTGCCCAGGATGTATTTGCCAGTTTTTGTGCCCTGATAGGAGCACTTTTCATTCTGGCAGAACAATAGTTCTTTCGACTGAGCAATAGTGAAAAGAACACGATTGACCGAATGGATGTCGTAGTATTATGAACGAATGTAGACCATGTGATGCATGAGAAATACCGGTAACGATTACCGTCTTTGCCACGCACAGCAATAAACCGGGCCATTGTCGCCTCGTGTGTTTGCCCTTTCTGCTGCAAGTGGCAGACCGGAGTGCGGGCAACTTAGGTTTCGAGACGCTGCGCGGCCCTTGGCCTGCCGCGCAGCCGTGCACCGCGCTGTCTGCTTTAAGCCCTCCAGCCCCACATAGGCGCCCTGCGGCGTGTCGCCCGCAGCCCTTGAGGGCCCGGCGCCTTTTGAAAGGCCGACACGCAACCCACCTCGAGTCCCAGGATCTGTTTGCCCATCTCCGCCACCAATCTCGAGCGATAGCCTCCTCAAAGCAGATACTCAGAGGCCGTAGACACTCCTTGCCACCTCAGTTTGAGCCTAAATATATAATTTTTCATTCTTTCAGCACGGTGTACGAGTATAAGGTGATGAGGGGTTTTCCATTGCCTAACAGCGCTATGATTTACTTCTTGTTCTGCACCTACATCTACGAAATGCTATTCAGAATTTCCTGAACTACGAATATTTCGTCTAAACAATCGGTAGCATAAAGTTCCGCCACGAGGCTCCTCAAGTTGTGTTTTTGAACAGTCAGTCCACCACGTGCGTCATTGTGAGTGCACCGTTGTCATGATTGTTGATAATTATTTTACACCTTGTTCTAATCTGTCAGCTAATTTCGAAAAGCTCGACGTGAGGGAATAGAGGCTCTGCATTAGGTTTCGTTTTAAGCTCCGCAAAATTGCAACTAATACCCAACGCATGCTATGGGATGCTTTTCTGGAGCAGCAAAACATTAGAGTGGCTTAAGCGATTTAAATATGGGCGAGAGTCCGTGGAGGATGACAAACACTCGGCTATAGTCATGATTCGTATCTCCGGAAACGATTACGAAAGTTCGTGAGGTGATCCACAAAGACAAAAGCCAGAAAGTCTATGATTCTACTGAAGGCACTAGAATTTTGTACTGTACATGTGAAAGGTGTTCCAGCTGCCAAGTACACCGAATTTCGTTTCTTTTGATCACCGACCAACTGTGATGCCAATACGTTTCTAAAATCTGTTTTTTTATCTTACTGTGTAACGTATCATTCATGTTTAAAATTATCACATTAACGCAGTTATGGTTATTTCGTAACTGGACTTCCTCTCTTCTCCTACCCTCCTCCCATTCTTTCACTGAGCAGCAACAGTCATTATTGTATTTCTGTTTTTATTCATTAAAATGAAGGCAACCCCTTAAAGCCTCAAATATATTAGGTAATTTTGCAATGTTTTTTTTTTAATATGTGAAGAAGATCGAAAATATACGATGGAAGTTGCTGTCAGTATAATTGTAACATGTTTTTTTTTAATGTGCTGTTGTGAAACACATCATTCTTGCTTAAATGTACTAAATTATCGAGTCTTTTATGTCTTAATTTTCACTAACTTTTTATTTGATTATATAAGAAGGAATTGTTTTACACTCCTTTAATGAACTCATCTATGAGTTACGCTCATGACACTTGATTACACGAAAATTTTCCTTCCCTATATATCCTTCTTTTTCTTATGTTGGTTTCACACAACGTTGAATATGTAAGTTTATAATATTTTATTGTTAGTCCTACAATGCATGACACAAATGTTCCTAATATCACACTTCTCTATATTCATCATTGTTATTGCCTTTTTGTTCCAGCCCAAACGTAAGTAATTTCTACACCGCAGACTGAAACTGGTTGACGGTAAATAAAAAGCAGTGATCCAGATGGTGTTTCCTTTAATTTATTATAACAAAGGAATCTTAAGACATGACGTCAATTATGAACTTATGTAACATATATAACACACTTATACAACAACTACCTCCTTATTCTCGTGAGCGGTATCGGCAGGGAATCTCAAAATGATTCCATATTTTTAGATTTCCAGAAAGCTTTAGATACCGACCCTAACAAGCAGTTTCCAATCAAACTGCGTGTGTATGGAGTATCATCTCAGTAGTGCGACAGGATTCGTGATTTCTTGTCAGGAAAGTCGCAGTTCGTCGTAAGTGTCGTAATGTCATCGAACAGAACACAAGTGGATCTAGCTTCCCGGAGGATTTCTATATGCACGGTTAAGAAAATGTTCAAATGTGTGTGAAATCTTATGGGACTTAACTGCTAAGGTCATCAGTCCCTAAGCTTACACACTACTTAACCTAAATTATCCTAAGGACAAACACACACAGCCATGCCCGAGGGAGGACTCGAAACCTCCGCCGGGACTAGCCGCACAGTCCATAACTACAGCGCCTTAGACCGCTCGGCCAATTCCGCGCGGCGTACGGTTAAGGAGACTACGCCAGCTCCTCTCTCAGATTGTTTGCACATAACACTATCATTTACTGTCACATAGAGCCATCACTGGTACAAAACCTGTCACTAAATGGTTTAAACAGGAAATCTGTGTGGTGTAAAACCTGGCAATTGACTAATGAAAAGTCTGAAATGATCCACATGAAAATGAAAAGGAATCCACTACGCTTCGGTAATTTTATAAATCACACAAATTTAAAGGCTGTCAATTCAGTAAATAACTAGGGAGTATAATCACGAAAAACTTAAACTGAAACGTTCACACATGTAACCTTGTGGGAAGGCGAACCAAAAGCTGGTGATTTTTGGCAGAACGCTGCGTTGGAGTATTGCTGTATGGTACGTGATTCTTATTAGACATTGCTGAAGGGAGATATCGAAAAAGTTAAAAGGAGGGCAGCTCATTTTGTACTGTCACAAAATACCGCTAAGCGTAAAGGGTATGAAAAGAGGTTTGGAGTGGCTATCATTGCAAGAAACGTATTATTCGCTGTGATAAGGTCTATTCACGGTATTTCACTCACTTACATTTTCCTCCGAGTACGAAAGTACTCAGTTGAGGCGCACACAGAAAGATTTAACGGTTTTTTTTCCTCTCTCTCTCTCTCTGTCTTTCTCTCTCAAATGGTTCAAATGGCTCTGAGCACTATGGGACTTAACATCTATGGTCATCAGTCCCCTAGAACTTAGAACTACTTAAACCTAACTAACCTAAGGACATCACACAACACCCAGTCATCTTGAGGCAGAGAGAATCCCTGATCACGCAGGGAATCGAACCCGGGAACCCGGGCGCGGGAAGCGAGAACGCTACCGCACGACCACGAGCTGCGGACTCTCTCTCTCTCTCTCTCTCTCTCTCTCTCTCTCTCTGTCTGTCTCTTTAGGTCTCTGTTCAACAGTGAAAATGTGGAGAAATACACTCCTGGAAATTGAAATAAGAACACCGTGAATAAATTGTCCCAGGAAGGGGAAACTTTATTGACACATTCCTGGGGTCAGATACATCACATGATCACACTGACAGAACCACAGGCACATAGACACAGGCAACAGAGCATGCACAATGTCGGCACTAGTACAGTGTATATCCACCTTTCGCAGCAATGCAGGCTGCTATTCTCCCATGGAGACGATCGTAGAGATGCTGGATGTAGTCCTGTGGAACGGCTTGCCATGCCATTTCCACCTGGCGCCTCAGTTGGACCAGCGTTCGTGCTGGACGTGCAGACCGCGTGAGACGACGCTTCATCCAGTCCCAAACATGCTCAATGGGGGACAGATCCGGAGATCTTGCTGGCCAGGGTAGTTGACTTACACCTTCTAGAGCACGTTGGGTGGCACGGGATACATGCGGACGTGCACTGTCCTGTTGGAACAGCAAGTTCCCTTGCCGGTCTAGGAATGGTAGAACGATGGGTTCGATGACGGTTTGGATGTACCGTGCACTATTCAGTGTCCCCTCGACGATCACCAGTGGTGTACGGCCAGTGTAGGAGATCGCTCCCCACACCATGATGCCGGGTGTTGGCCCTGTGTGCCTCGGTCGTATGCAGTCCTGATTGTGGCGCTCACCTGCACGGCGCCAAACACGCATACGACCATCATTGGCACCAAGGCAGAAGCGACTCTCATCGCTGAAGACGACACGTCTCCATTCGTCCGTCCATTCACGCCTGTCGCGACACCACTGGAGGCGGGCTGCACGATGTTGGGGCGTGAGCGGAAGACGGCCTAACGGTGTGCGGGACCGTAGCCCAGCTTCATGGAGACGGTTGCGAATGGTCCTCGCCGATACCCCAGAAGCAACAGTGTCCCTAATTTGCTGGGAAGTGGCGGTGCGGTCCCCTACGGCACTGCGTAGGATCCTACGGTCTTGGCGTGCATCCGTGCGTCGCTGCGGTCCGGTCCCAGGTCGACGGGCACGTGCACCTTCCGCCGACCACTGGCGACAACATCGATGTACTGTGGAGACCTCACGCCCCACGTGTTGAGCAATTCGGCGGTACGTCCACCCGGCCTCCCGCATGCCCACTATACGCCCTCGCTCAAAGTCCGTCAACTGCACATACGGTTCACGTCCACGCTGTCGCGGCATGCTACCAGTGTTAAAGACTGCGATGGAGCTCCGTATGCCACGGCAAACTGGCTGACACTGACGGCGGCGGTGCACAAATGCTGCGCAGCTAGCGCCATTCGACGGCCAACACCGCGGTTCCTGGTGTGTCCGCTGTGCCGTGCGTGTGATCATTGCTTGTACAGCCCTCTCGCAGTGTCCGGAGCAAGTATGGTGGGTCTGACACACCGGTGTCAATGTGTTCTTTTTTCCATTTCCAGGAGTGTAGTATGCAAGTGGTTCGATGAACGCTCAGCCTGTCACCTGAGCATGAATTGCTGAGTAGTCCTGTATTTGTAGATTTAGATAAAAATCTTGTCTTGGCAATAAATATTATTTTATTGTACCACTTCACCTTACAAGAACGGTACGACAACAACAACTGTCAGACTACAAATATGCAGGTACACACATGCACTAGTAAGCCAAAGCACTATTACTACCTTTTAAATAGCTCGTTGATGCAGATATGGAACTCATTATAGCAGCCATGCTTCGTGGCATGCATACTACAAGTGCTTGGTAGGGTTCTGGACGTATGTGGCGCCAAATATATACGCATTGCTCATGTATTGCTGGTTAATTATGCACCAGTGATATTTAGGGTAGAAACGGGTGTCCAATAACTGTGTCCAATAGCTGTGTTCCATCGAGTACGGATAAGGTGAATTTGGTGGCCAAGAAATCAGCCTCAGTTCACCATCGTATTCCCAAAGCCAATGTAGCATGACTCTGACTTTCTGACGCAGATATTTGTTCTGCTACAAGATGTCATCGCCACCGGGGAAGATATCAACATCAACAAAGTTCTCGTAGTCCACAGTTGTCACGGTGACTTCATAAACTGTCCCATCGAGCACCCGTTTGTGTAGATGACGGCGCATCCGTACACGACCATTGACATGGTGACATAAGAAACCCGATTCATCGGGCAAGGCGACGCTTTTCCATTGATCCATGATCCGTATTTGATGTTGCCGATCGCACTGCAGTAGTAACCGACGGCGATGTGCGGTCAACATGAGAAGAAATAAAGGCCGTCTGTCGCGGAGGCCCATGTTCAACTATTTGATCAATGTCCGGTGATCGGCGTTCCCTGAAGCTCTTGCGCCTACAACACCGTTGTAATCTGTCGTCTAAAAATGCCACAGACTGCAGACAGTTCTGCTTTATAGAGGAGGCAATGCAACGACTTCCACATTCTGCGATGAGGCGTGGACGTCCAACGTATGATCGCCTATTCGTGGGTTCACTGTCATTCACCATCTTTAATATGTCGTAGTACACTGAAAAGTGTGTATATTTCTTACCTCTGTAGAAGTATCGCACTCAACAAATTATTCAACGATGAAATAATCTATGGAAGTGAAGAATTAAAACCTACCGTTCCATATATACTGACACCACCTCCAAATATTACACAAACATGAATGCACAACCATCGATATCGCATAGATTATCTACGCTTCAGAAGCATATATTTCGATTAGATCTGTAGTGTCTTCAGTTGCAATGCCTTGAATTATTTTAGCCAGAGGGTTTGATTCACTAATTACAACAAGAACTAAATTTGCAACGAAATTTTAAATACCTAATTCGCTTGTATTAGTGAAAATACTGAAAGACTTACCTATTCCACCTACTGCTACGACAGTCGTAATTGATATCATCAGAGTATGTCAAAATACCAGGTGTAGAGGTATGAAACAGGAATTTCCCTATAGATGGTGCCACCCGTCATTGTAGGGTCCGTGAGACCGCTTCTGCAGCGCCATCTGCTTTCTGCAACGACTGACGAATGTCAACACACACTAACCAAAGTTCCAAACATCAGTATCTGTTTAAAACCCATGAAGATGTGGATTTTTGTACCTACGAACTACGATTTGCGGACAGCATTGATTTTGTGTTATCATTTGAAGAAAACTGCTGCAGAATCGCATCGAATGCCTCTCGAAACTTTCCGCGAACATGCTCTTAGGAATAAACAGTGTTTCGAGTGGTTAAATGATTTCAAAAGTGGTGGTTTTGACATGAGAAACGACGAACGCGGGAAACCACCGTAAAAGTACGAAGACAGCAAATTTCAGGCCTTATTGGATGAAGATGATACTCAGACTTAACAGAAACTCGCGGAACAATTGCTTGTGGCGCGGGAAGCAATTTCTCTTCGGTTGAAACTTATGGGAAAGGTGCAGAAAGTGGAAAAACGAGTTCCGAATGAACTGAATAAAAGTATGGTAACAAATCGAAAGACCACGTGTGAAATGCCACTCGCCAGATACAAAAGAATGACGTTTCTCCATCGAATAGTGACAGGTGATGAAAAATGGAAATATTTTAAAAATCCTAAGAGTCGTAAATCATGGATGAATCCAGGCAAACCATCGACATCCACTGTAAGATAAAATCGCTTCGGAAAGAAGACAATGCTCTCTGTCTGTGGTGGATCAGAAGGGGGTCATCTATTACGAGCTGCTAGAATCTAGTGAAAACGTTAACACTGATCGCTATCAACAGAAAATGATAGTTTTAAATCGAGCATTAAATGTAAAAAAACGGAATATGCAAGAAGGCAAAACAAAGTCATATTGCTGCATGATGACGCCCCACCACACATAGCAAACCGGGTCAGGGAAACGGTCGAGGCGTTCAGTTGGGAAATACTAGGGCATGCGGCTTATTCTCCAGACTTGCCTCCGTCCGATTATCACCTATTTGGATCACTGGGACAGGATCTCGCTGAACAATGCTTCAATTTATATGAAAATGTTCGAAAATTTCTCGCTGACTCGTTCGTTTCAAAAGAAGAACAGTTTTTTTTTTTTTTTTTTTTTTTTTTTTGCATGGCATTCATAGTCTGCCAGAGAGGTGGGAGAAATATATAAATACCAATGGAGATTATTTTGAATAAAATATTGTTTATCAGTTTCAAACAACAGACAATTATTGCAACCAAATTCTGGTTTCGTACTTCTTGACCTGGTATTCCTGTTGCAGACGCTATGGAAATATTAACATAATTTTAGTGTGAAATCAGGAGAAATCCAGTGGAGACAGAGGAAATATTAGCAATTGAGACATATCTAGCAAATTCCACTCCCAACAAACTCTCTTCAGTTAGTGAGATGGGTAGCACTGGGGACACCTCCGAACGCCTTACTGACTGAAACGTTGATGGAGCAAAATTGTCCTAACATTTTCAGATACAGGGCGACTAATTCAAAAATATATTACTGGACCAGACATGTTGACACTGTACTGCGTTTGTGGTTAGGTACCACTGAATGGTTACACTATCTCTTTTCTCAACAATTATATTCACATCACACTAAGATTGAGTTAACAGAGGAATTAGGAAGAACTCATCCAGCATCTTACTGCTTTTCATCGGTATCAGCAAGCAAAACAATTACTTTAGTTACAAACACACTAATCCTAGCAAATTCCGAGCACCATGTAACCCACAAACATGCAGGCTTCCACGGTTCACGACCTGAAACCTACATGACAAACCAAACCAGATTTTTAAAAACATTGAAACATATTGCATGCTGTAATGGTTATAGTCTTACCATGAATGATAAAAGAATTAGTAGAAAGAATAGGGAGAGGCCTTTAGCACTTCTGTATCCTCCTCAAAAGTCGCTTAAGCACATTGACAACAAATATGCACACATGCTATAGGCTGGTAGGACTTCAAAATGGTTAGGAAATACAAACCAGCTTTCTGTTAACCAGTAAATACTAGATTCCACCATTATAACAGAGTGGTAAATTTATGATTTCCTGCATTTTGTGCGGTATATTACATGTTAGTCAATCAGGCAGTGCTATAACAACTGACGGAACGTGAAAGGAGTTGGAGACTGAGAAAGAAAGATTCCACCTTCGCTGAACGTCCTCTGAATGAATATTATTATGATATGAAATGTAAAGTTCTCCACAGCGCAGATGAAGACCAAAAACTAACAGGAGTTGACATAGTGGCTATAAATGATTACTAACTACAGCGTACTGACTTCATCAGTAATGATCAAATATAGTCCATTAATCACCTTGCTAAAATAAAGCAACCACTGGTCACTTTTCCCTCAAACACATGCTTGTTGCAAATTGTATAGGTGTTCCGCACCCACATTCCACTGACTCCTTTTCCTCCTCTGCCTTCTTTCTGCTCAATTTTTTGCTTGTTCACATTCTCATTCACCAGTTATTTTGTCGGTGTAACGTACTACTCCTTGTAAGTACTTACTTGTGTAGTGTTTCGACCGCTACATTCTTACAATATTTATCTTCAGGTACAACGGAATTTAATTTTTGTTATGTATTATAATATGCTTCTATTTTATGCTTTTTTCGTAATCTTTGTACAGTTATGAAATCTCACTGAAGTCGTATAAACTGTCTTTTTCGTGTTGAATTGTCTGGCTATGTTTTAGAAAGACGTAAACCCATTCACAACGCAACATAGAATAAATATAATTGCGAAATATCACCACAGTGTATTCCAGTTTTTAATGTGACTGTGTTCCTCCAAGTACCGACGGAAGATTCCATAAATGACGCTTCAATTTTTTTTAAACTTTATGTCGAAGACAAATATTTAGGAATTTCAACTCTCTAATACTTCAGTGCACCCGTTTTCAAGTTTTACAAAAAGGACCAGCCATCCGAAGTAGAAATTGAGTACAACGTATGTCTCGGGCGCTTCAGGTTTAGTGGCGATAGAAAATCGAAATACAATAACAGCGTAATAAAATTTTTTGCATCTTAGATTCTTCCTTCTCACTGAAACCACACTAATGAGTCATACTTCCGCTACTATAACGCCAAGTACCGTTTTCTGCGAATTCGATGACGATGGCTTTTGGTGGTATATGTGAGGTTATATGTTACACGCATAATATAATGATATATTTTTTCATCACAACATTAGAGATTATTAGACCATCTCCGCTGCTAAATAATCGGACACATTACATGTTGCCACCTGCAGCACTCGAGAACAGCCAGTTGCGCGGAATTAAATGAAATCATTACAAAACTCACCATTAATATTAAACTGACCTTAAATGGCAAATGCGTTTTCAGACACAATGGTTAAAGGAGGAAGGGAACCTTGATTATTGATATTGTCTACAGTTTAATGTAACTCACGGATAGTGGTAGCTCGCAGTCAATCAGGGAGCGATAGTGAATGGCACTGAAAATTTCTGTTACAGTAAAAAATATATAAATAAAACAAACCATTCGTTTCAGTAAATGGATCACTATTACACTGGCAACAAGTATGAAATTTATTTAGCCAAGTCGTCGGGAATTTGGGCTCGGTACTGCGACCACTCGCTCCGTGAAATTGAACAGAACACCGACGTTAAAATAAACACTGTTGTGTAAGATACTTAATATTTACCAGGTAGCGGTCGTGGCAGGTTTAGTGTAGCTTTACACGCATAAAGGCTGTGTCAGTACACATTGACCCAGTGCCGAGACGTGGTGCTCAAGCGCTGCTCGCGGGTAGGGCCTGCAGGTTTTCACGAGCCCTAGCGCAGAGTTTAATTAAAGACGCCCCCGGGCTAAATACCGACATGTGCATCAGGGGAAATTACTTTAATAAAGATGGCAATTTTACACTGCAGGCTCTTCTCAAGTTTTTATATAACTGCGGTGAAACTACGGCTGCAAATGTTTGTCGACATAGCATATAAAACAACTGTTGTACCACAAAGGAGACACCGGTGAAAGATAAAAATTCTGCCTCTCAGCATTAATGAATGTCTACAGTGGGAACGAGATGTCAGAGTAATATAAACTCATTACTCATAACAATACAATGTATTATTTGGCCGTAACTGCAGTGTAACTTATTTAATCTCGTAACACGGATATTAAACCTGCTGGAAGATAACGTCGTGCCATCGCTGTCGGAGAAGACATCAAATAGACAGGATGCCGATGTTACGCTAAAAATGCGCAATTAGTCCGTAGCTAGCACGGTGTCTTCAAAAAATGGTTCAAATGGCTCTTAGCACTATGGGACTTAACATCTGAGGTCATCAGTCCCCTAGAACTTAGAACTACTTAAACTGAACTAACCTAAGACGACCCACACATCCATGCCCGAGGCAGGATTCGAACCTGCGACCGTAGCGGTCGCGCGGTTCCAGACTGAAGCGCCTAGGACCGCTCTGCCACTCCGGCCGGCCAAGGTGTCTTCGATTGCTACTTTACATCCCATGGAAGTAACGGTGAATGTTCCCCTCCCCCCTCCCCCCCCCCTCCCCAATACTTCCCCCACCAGCCTGCCGTTCTTGGCACGGTGCATGTTTGAAACAGAAATTCGCGTGGACGACAGAGACGATGTCTTTGCGTCAACAATTGATCACGTAGGCGTCATCTGCTGTGGAAGTCCATGTTCAACAATGTGCACTGAACAATGTGCTAAGAAACGCTTGTGGCTCTATAGGGTACTCATATGTACTTGTCACGAATATTTTTGTGTTTGTTGCGAATTAATGAACTGAGTGACTTTAATAAAAGAAACTCTATGTAATGTAACGGACTAGTGAAAAAGAAAATCAAAGGGCATGGAATATAGGATTGTTAATTCAAACAAATGCTACTTCGGAGAAAACCATTGACAATAGAGACATGACAAAATGTGCTACGAAACAGTATATTTATATGTGTGACTCTTACAGTTCAGACGTGGAAGACGAAGAGCGGTCTTATAACGACGACAGAGTCAGAGAAACAGCGCACGAGCGAGAATGTCAAGGAGAGAGATGTTATCACAATGGTCTGATAAGGTCCTCTCCTTGCTGTCCTTGATATTTTGACTCTGGCGTTCTTTCTCTCACTCTGTCGTAGTTATAAGATCGCTTCGCATCTTCCAGGTCTGTATGACTGTGTAGCGAGTGTTTAATTTTAAAATACATTTTGACCTAAAATGTTAATAAATGCTTTCATTTCGTGGTTGCATTCGTCCAGAGTCAAATAACGATGCATTTACAGCAGTTGTAGCACCCTAGACAGTCAAGTCAACAAAGCATGGCAGGAGCTGCAAGACAGTCGTCATTACGTAGCAAATTTGAATTTTAATACCTTTCTCTACAGTAGCCCAACTGCTCTCGCAGCTAGTATAACATTTCTATTTTACAGAAGCCTGCAGACCTGGAGGAGTTTTTATGTATATCTAAACAAGCAGGTGTATAATAAATGACTGATCTTTCAGGTTCCCTGACTACTATCCAACAAAGACGTAATTTCATTTCGCGTTGTAAAGGAAAGACATGCAACTATGCACAGGCAAACCATTATAGTGACAAATATTTACAATGATTGTTATTTACAGTGTTACAGTTGATTTTGTGGTGTGAAAATAGGTACTTCACGTAGACGTAATTATGGAGGCTTATCGCCACAAGATTGTTTTTTATCTTGCTCATTGCTTATAACAGCATTTACGCCAAGCAATCACAATACTCATGACTACTAAAGTAAATGTGGCTATCAATTGTCATGTAATTTACGTCGCAAACGGAAGTGCTAAGCTTAGAACCCGTGCAGTATTTCATGAGACAATATCCAAACAATATTTGAATTTGTTCAGAGAAAAACATAAAAGCCTCTAAAAAATAAAATAAGAAAGAAAAGTAGTTTTGAAACTCTTTAAGCATTATCCTCTCTTGTAAATCAGTTGCAGACGGCCATGAATACTACTTTATAGAGCGGGCAATTCTCCGGCACCGTAGTTCTATGATGAGATGCTGACGTTCAGCACCTTGTCGTCTCCTCGTGCGTCCACACTCTTCATTTTCCACAAATACTTACGACAATAGCACGCGAGTAGCAGACCAGCTTCACCCAGATGCTCGATCCCTGAGAGCTGGCCTTAAGTCCGTTTTCTTTGCTGAGTCGTCAGCGCGTCTGATTGCCGTGCATCGTTCCCGGGTTCGATTCCTGGTCGGGTCGAAGATTTTCTCCACTCGGGAGCTGGGTGCTGAGTAGTCCTTATCACGACTTCACCATTACACAAGTCGCTCACTGTGCCCTCAACTGATACGACTTGCAACTCGACAGCCTAACTCCCCTAGGTGAGGACTGTCGGCTATGAATACCATACGATCAATCACCAACCCATGCAAATATGCCTCATGTCATGGGGTCACGCCAAATCTGCCCATATCACCTATATAATGAATTCCCATTCGTCTCTGCTGCACATTCCTTACTGCACGACATGTGTGCAATGCAAGCAGGGGTCAACTACTTTCACAGTTGACAGTGGTCATAATGTTTAGATCTCATCTTTGTAGTTGCTCGCAACTCTTTTGGATTTCAGCCAAATGAATGACCGAACCATTGAATTGGTTCTGGGTAAATCCTTTCCATTGCCCTACTCTGTCAGAAAATGCCTACTTTTCGCAACTCCTTCACCCCTAACACTATTCTCGACATGCTGTTTCACTTCCAGGGTAAGTAGGAAAAAACTTTTACTAACTGTTGCAATAAAAACGGTCTTAAAATTCTAGTGTAAGTGGTCTATCATTATCATGGATGCTTTTAGATGACCTTGTGATCAGTTCGAAACAAATTTCGAAGTAACAGCCAACCACAAACTTTAATTTATAGCCGAACTTCACAGCAGATGAACAGCACACAGTTCCATGTATAAAGGAGCTTACTTATATTTCACTGTTTTCAACACATGATGAAAATAACCATCTACACAAATTAAGGTGCCGTTTAGTTAGCAGTCCGCATCTCGTGGTCGTGCGGTAGCGTTCTCGCTTCCCACGCCCGGGTTCCCGGGTTCGATTCCCGGCGGGGCCAGGGATTTTCTCTGCCTCGTGATGACTGGGTGTTGTGTGCTGTCCTTAGGTTAGTTAGGTTTAAGTAGTTCTAAGTTCTAGGGGACTGATGACCTCAGCAGTTAAGTCCCATAGTGCTGAGAGCCATTTTTTTGGTTAGCGTGACATAACGTAAATTTTCGCAGACCTGTCGTCTCTGAAGATGCAAGCAAAGCAAAATTTAGAAAAAGAGGCAACGCCACAATAGAGCAAAACATATCACCGATATCGAACTAGATATTCATTTAGAATTACAGCTGTAGTAGATTTCAAGAGTTATTGTTCCAGTTGATTTGAAGAAGTAATGGCGCTAACAGCCCTCGTTTATTACGTTATATTAGTTCCCTCAGGTAACAGATCGTTTATAACAGGAGCGATCGAAAGTTTTCGTTAGAAGGCCGTAAGTTCAAAATCGTATGCAATCGAGCATCCCACGGACACACCAGGTTGAAGAAACTCGTTTCGTAAAACACAGTGCCCGGCTGCGTGAAGGAGTTCGTAACTGCCTGCTGCACATCTTCGTACTACGGGACTTTTCAAGGCCTTTGTCGAGAGATCGAAGGCATGGTAGTCGCATGTGGAGGGGTCAGGGCTATAGGTTGGGCGCTCGAGTGTCTCCCATTCGTGTTGGCGTAACTTCTGCCTTACTGACGTTTACGATACGGCGACGTGCGTTATCATGAAGCAGCAGCAGCCCTTTCACAACGCCGATTTTCGACGGGCATTCATCATTCTCTGATGGATGTGTACCTGTCTTTGTGCTTCGACGGCCTGTTCCATCGTTGTCGCTCTATGTTGCATACAAACTACAGCAACGCCCTCGAAAGGAAACTTCTTGATCGTCTCTTTTCACATTCGCTCACTTCAACTATTGACAGCTACGTATTCATCCACAGTCCTAGCTGTTACTCTTTTCTGCCTATATGCGTGGTCTTTGCTTCAGTGTTTTAGAAATGGCATTTTTCATCCGAAATGCTATTACATTTATTAATTAGGGCGATATCGTATCCTCTGCCATACTCAGTTAAGAGCTGAATATGAATCGTATTCGCCTGAAAAAGAACAACCATCTCCTGTGAACTGTATTTACATATTTTGGTTCAAATGCCTCTGAACACTGTGGGACTTAACATCTGAGGTCATCAGTCCCCTAGAACCTAGAACTACTTAAACCTAACTAACCTAAGGACATCACACACATCCATGCCCGAAGCAGTATTCGAACTTGCGACCGTAGCAGTTGCGCGGCTTCAGACTGAAGAGCCTAGAACCCCTCGGCCACTGCGGCCGGCTTACATATTTTATGTTGTTGTTGTTGTGGTCCTCAGTCCTGAGACTGGTTTGATGCAGCTCTCCATGCTACTCTATCATGTGCAAGCTTTTTCATCTCCCAGTACCTACTGCAACTTACATCCTTCTGAATCTGCTTAGTGTATTGATCTCTTGGTCTCCCTCTACGATTTTTACCCTCCACGCTGCCCTCCAATGCTAAATTTGTGATCCCTTGATGCCTCAAAACATGTCCTGCCAACCGATACCTTCTTCTAGTCAAGTTGTGCCACAAACTTCTCTTCTCCCCAATCCTATTCAATACCTCCTCATTAGTTACGTGATCTACCCACCTTATCTTCAGCATTCTTCTGTAGCACCACATTTCGAAAGCTTCTATTCTCTTCTTGTCTAAACTATTAATCGTCCATGTTTCACTTCCATACATGGCTACACTCCAACAAATACTTTCAGAAACGACTTCCTGACACTTATAACTATACTCGATGTTAACAAATTTCTCTTCTTCAGAAACGCTTTCCTTGCCATTGGGGGTCTACATTTTATATCCTCTCTACTTCGACCATCATCAGTTATTTTGCTCCCCAAATAGCAAAACTCCTTTACTACTTTAAGTGTCTCATTTCCTAATCTAATCCCCTCAGCATCACCCGTTTTAATTTGACTACATTCCATTATCCTCGTTTTGCTTTTGTGGATGTTCATCTTATATCCTCCTTTCAAGACACTGTCCATTCCATTCAACTGCTCTTCCAAGTCCTTTGCTGTCTCTGACAGAATTACAATGTCATCAGCGAACCTCAAAGTTTTTACTTCTTCTCCATGAATTTTAATACCTACTCCGAATTTTTCTTTTGTTTCCTTTACTGCTTGCTCAATATACAGATTGAATAACATCGGGGAGAGGCTACAACCCTGTCTCACTCCTTTCCCAACCACTGCTTCCCTTTCATGCCCCTCGACTCTTCTAACTGCCATCTGGTTTCTGTACAAATTGTAAATACCCTTTCGCTCCTTGTATTTTACCCCTGCCACCTTCAGAATTTGAAAGAGAGTATTCCAGTTAACGTTGTCAAAAGCTTTCTCTAAGTCTACAAATGCTAGAAACGTAGGTTTGCCTTTTCTTAATCTTTCTTCTAAGATAAGTCGTAAGGTTAGTATTTTCTCACGTGTTCCAACATTTCTACGGAATCCAAACTGATCTTCCCCGAGGTCCGCTTCTACCAGTTTTTCCATTCGTCTGTAAAGAATTCGCGTTAGTATTTTGCAGCTGTGACTTATTAAACTGATAGTTCGGTAATTTTCACATCTGTCAACACCTGCTTTCTTTGGTATTGGAATTATTATATTCTTCTTGAAGTCTGTGGGTATTTCGCCTGTCTCATACATCTTGCTCACCAGATGGTAGAGTTTTGTCATGAATGGCTCTCCCAAGGCCATCAGTAGTGCTAATGGAATGGAGTATTTTAAGACATATACAAAATACGGAAGGGTTCCTCATCATCTATTGAAATGGACGCAACGCTTCCGGTAATAAGTACTTTTGAATCTATGCCAATACTCAACTCTATTCATCACTGTGCATCAGAGGCACTCAGCATTCCATAATAGCTCCTAACAGTCAAATGATCGTATTATGAGCGCGAAAGTAAATTCATGATACGATCAGAGAAAACCCTGTCTGTCACCAAGTAATCATCCACAGCAGTAGTCCTCCAGGCATAATAACCACAGTGTAACCTCCCCATGGAAATATTTAAATTAAATGAATTTAAAATATTGTAACCTCGGAACAAAATTGCCTCCCATTTATAATCTCTGTGCAGAAATGCATTCACATTTAATGCTCCCACAAAATTCTTTTTTCATTTAATGTTAAGTTCGAAACAGAAAATTCCTGAACACCAAAATAATAAAAAAAATTCAGTAACCTGGTAAACTTTGTGACGACAGCAACGCTGCGCCTCGGCCCTGTACTCTGAATAAAAAAAAAAAAAAGCAAAAATTCTTACCTCGATAAAAACTGCGAATATATCTGCTCTTATATAAAAAATTTTCGGCACAGCTCCGTGCAATGCTGGCCTATGGTTTGTGATTCATGAAAGGAAAGATAATCCACTGGATAAAAACTTTAAATTGAAATGAATGCTTTTTTTTAAAAAAAAATTACTTTATATTATAAAAATTATTATTGGGGCATTTTTTAAAAGAAATTGATGACAGTTAACATACGTTACTAGATATGCGCAAGGCTGCTTCTTTACCTTCTACAATAATACTCATCCTCCAGAGGTCCGACCAGAGCAGACTGCCGACACGCGCCGACTACCACCGACTCACGCAGACTACTGTCGACTACTGCCGACTACTGCCGACTAGCGACAAGCAACAACTAACTACATACTGCTCTCTGGTCAGAGACTCTCCTAAGTCTTGCCTGTTGCAGGCAGCGCATACATCGCATACCTCTTACAACAGTATACATAGAAATTGACAGAAAAAGCTACTGTATACCAGTCGCGTCTACTACACAGTTTCAAAATTGCATTAAAACCAAATAATGATAGAACCTGATATCCTGATACACGTACACACTCTTGGCTTTTTTGTTTTTGTTTTTAAATACTGTCTTCTACCTGAATGTTGTTCCAAGCCACAATATTTCCGGTAGTTTTGTGTATTGGCTTGTGGTTGTGGAAGCCTTGTTTTGAAACTTCATGGACTTAATCTCAGTTTTATGTTTAATACGAGATAGGTAATAGCAAAGTGTACAGTTGGATTTATTAGGTGCATAATGACGTCAGAGTTTTTGTTATTCTCTTGAGTAGAGATTACAAAGGAGAAACTCCGTTATCAGATAGCGCAAATCTGATTTTAATCATTATTGTGTTTTACTATATCCTATGAAATTTATGGTAGATCTAGATAGGAAAATGAAAGTTAAAATTTTTGTCGAGTTCTGGGTACTATCCCATAGTTACCCTCTGTTGATTTACAAGAACTAAGAAATGCTGAATCAAAGTAGCTGTATGCCTATTTCGAATCTTCTGCTATACAAATTCATATATAAAGCACGACACGTTATCGTCCAGTGAGTGCTCAGCACTGAAATAACAATAAAAAGCAATACAACATCATCAAAGCTAAAGTGAAATTGAGAACATTTTCTGCTTCGTTCACTATAACACAAATAATTGCGAAATGAGTAGAATAAGTTGTTTACATTGATCACCAGCATAAAATAATTTTTTGTCACAACAAATGTTCTTAATGTCCTCTCTGAAAGATAAAAATTCGATTTAAGTGTTTTTTAACAAACGCAAATTCCACTAATAGTACATAAGTGTATCAGGATTTTCATGAATATTACGGTAATTCCAGACGCACATATTAGTTGTCCATCCTAAGAGTCGTTAGGCGAATTTCCTCTGGTGCTTCTGCAGAAATTTGCAAGTACTGCGGATCATACCTTTCATACGACAGCCATCGTTGACGGAAACTTTCGGTTACATTCCTGTTACAAATAAATACTTTTAGGCCAAAATGCAAAATTTTATGCACCCTTCAATAGAGCTCTCCGAAATTAGTGCGGTGCGATATTTATTTTATCGATACGTATTAACAGGGGCAGTAAAACACCAAGGATAACCAGTACTCCAGTAGGGGCTGAACAGCGCTCCTGCATGCCAATAGCAGTCAGCGAGGGATGTGGCAGCGGTGTCGCTGCTGGAATACTGATTTTTCTTCTTGTTGTAGTGCAACCTTTACTAAATATCGATCAAACGAATGTCACATGAGCTTAATTTGTAAGCGTTGAAGATACGTATGGTTTCGGCGATTATGTGTGAAATTTGTCAATGAGTAATGGGTTACCTGCTGTACACAGGGAATAGTATACTGCTGTAAATTGCGTGTATATCGTCGAATGCTGGTGGTGAAATGTGAAAGGTACGCGCGCTTACCTGGCTTCGGTGGAGCTGCCATTCTCATCGGCTAGCGACCAGACGCAAGTAGTTTCGCCGAAGAGGGACATGAGGTACGCACTGGCACACGTGTACCGGGCACGCGCGACCGCGTAACGAGCGCAGCGCAGTCCGGAGACGCGGGCCCACCGGCTACCGACTACTGGCGTCACCCGCGAGCTGAATGGTGGCGGCAGACAGAGCCCTTCTTCGGCGCCCCGCAAGCGCGCAGGCGCCGGCGCGCCGCCCCTGAATGGGCGCCGGGAGCGCCGGGACTGAGGCAGGCTGTTCCGCCGTGGCGTGCGGCGGGTCGCCGTCCTGCCCTACTCAGGGGACCGGGCGTTGCGTAAGGGCCGCCCCCGAGCTGGCCGAGAGTAGCCTGCCGTATCCGTAACAGGCCTTTCGTGACATAACGCCGAATTGTTCTGCTGGGAGCCATTTCGTTATTGATAGGTAAGCCCACAGTCATTTGAGGCACAAAGTAAGATGTCAGAACCGGTTATTAATCTATATAAATAAAAACGTTGCTCCCTGCAAAACCTTAAATCCCCGAAAGTGGTTGGCACAATATTAAATCAGAGTAGGGAGTAAGACAGGGTTGTAGCCTCTCCCCGATGTTGTTCATTCTGTATATTGAGCAAGCAGTAAAGGAAACAAAAGAAAAATTCGGAGTAGGTATTAATATTCGCCGATGACATTGTAATTCTGTCAGAGACAGCAAAGGACTTGGAAGAGCAGTTGAATGGAATGGACAGTGTCTTGAAAGGAGGATATAAGATGAACATCAAAAAAATGGTTCAAATGGCTCTGAGCACTATGGGACTCAACTGCTGAGGTCATAAGTCCCCTAGAACTTAGAACTACTTAAACCTAACTAACCTAAGGACAACACACACATCCATGCCCGAGGCAGGATTCGAACCTGCGACCGTAGCGGTCGCGCGGTTCCAGACTGTAGCGCCAGAACCGCTCGGCCACCAGCGGCCGGCAGATGAACATCAACAAAAGCAAAACAAGGATCATGGAATGTAGTCTAATTAAGTCGGGTGATGCTGAGGGAATTAGATTAGGAAATGAGACACTTAAAGTAGTAAAGGAGTTTTGCTATTTGGCGAGCAAAATAACTGATCATGGTCGAAGTAGAGAGGATATAAAATGTAGACTGGCAATGGCAAGGAAAGCGTTTCTGAAGAAGAGAAATTTGTTAACATCGAGTATAGATTTAAGTGTCAGGAAGTCATTTCTGAAAGTATTTGTATGGAGTGTAGCCATGTATGGAAGTGAAACATGGACGATAAATAGTTTGGACAAGAAGAGAATAGAAGCTTTCGAAATGTGGTGCTACAGAAGAATGCTGAAGATTAGATGGGTAGATCACATAACTAATGAGGAAGTATTGAATAGGATCGGGTAGAAGAGAAGTTTGCGGCACAACTTGACCAGAAGAAGGGATCGGTTGGTAGGACATGTTCTGAGGCATCAAGGGATCACCAATTTAGTATTGGAGGGCAGCGTGGAGGGTAAAAATCGTAGAGGCAGACCAAGAGATGAATACACTAAGCAGATTCAGAAGGATGTAGGTTGCAGTAGGTACTGGGAGATGAAAAAGCTTGCACAGGATAGAGTAGCATGGAGAGCTGCATCAAACCAGTCTCAGGACTGAAGACCACAACAACAACAGTAAGAGCGTTTTCTTATATACTTACTGTTGCACCTTATGGTATGCAAATACATGTAATGAACAGTGAAGAGACAAAGAAACTGGTATACTTACCTAATATCGAGTAGGAGCCCCGCGAGTCGCAGAGGTGCCGCAACATGACGTGGCATGGACTCGACTAATATTTGAAGTAGTGCTGGAGGAACTGAACCATGAATCCAGCAGAGTAATGGTACGAAGGAGATCTTTTCTGAACAGCACGTTGCAAGGCATCCAAGAAATGCTCGATAATGTTCATGTCTGGGGAGTTTGGTGGCCAGAGGAAGTGTTTAAACTCAATATAGTGCTTCTGGAGCAACTCTGAAGCAATTCTGGATGCATTGTCTTATTGGAATTGCCCAAATCCGTCTGAATGCACACAGGATACAGGAGATCATACAGGATGCTTACGTACGTGTCACCAGTCAAAGTCGTATCTAGACGTACCACTCTAGACGTATCACTCCAAATGCAACCTGCCCACACGATTACAGAGCGTCCACCAGCTTGAGAAGTCCTCTGCTGACATGCAGGATCCACGGATTGTTGAGGTTGTCTCCATACCCGTGCACGTCCACCCGCTCTATACAATTTGAAACGACACTCGTCCGACCACGCAACATATTTCTTGTCATCAACAGTGCAATATCGGTGTTAACAGGCCCAGGCGAGGCATAAAGCTTCGTGTCGTGCCGTCATCAAGGATACGCGAGTGGGTCTTCGGCTCCGAAAGCTCGTATCGGTGATGTGTTGTTGAATAGTTCGCACGCTGACATTTCTTAAGGGCCCAGCATTAAAATCTGCAACAGTTTGCGGAAGGGTTGCACTACTGGCAAATTGAACGATTCACTTCAGTCGTCGTTGGTCCCGTTCTTACAAGGTTGCGGGGATTTTATGTTTTGTCGTATTCCTGATCTTCACGGTACATTCATGAAATGGTCGTACGGGAATATCTCCACTCCATCGCTACCTCGGAGAGCTGTGTCCCATCGCTCATGCGCCGACTATAACACCACGCTCAAACACATATCTTGATAAGCTACCGTTGTACCAACAGTAACCGATCTAAAAACTGCGCCAGACACTTGTCTTATAACAGGCGCTACGACGGCTGCGACGTGTTCTGCTTGTTTACATAACTCTATATTTGAATACGCATGCCTATACCAGTGTCTCTGGCGCTTCAGTGTATAAGTAAACATGTAATTTGTAAGAGAGAGACTTTGTCAACGGAAAATTCGAGAAGATATTGACCAAATTACCAAAAATTTACGCGATACTCTAATGAACATTTTGTCAGACAGTAGGTTATGTATTTTTTAATACGGAATATATAATATCTGAGCATGTGCGGTTTTATTTCCTTTGTCTGAGCCACTCTGCCCTACAATTTCGGGGCAATTCTTGCTTCCATATATATTCTCTCTCATTATGTGTCTTCTTGAAGACCGATTGTATACGGAGAATTGTGTGTTCTGTTTTCTTCTCGCACACCGCTTTTACAGAGAACAATAGTGTCATTGTTCTGGCTTACGATTAGAACTTCTTCATCTCAGCATTTTTCCTGAATTATTTGATGGGTGGATTCGAATCTCTTGTCTCCCTCTTCGGAAGAGTTAGTCAACCTTTTATAACTACTGCCCACTTCTGTAGCTCCACTGATAGTAAAAGTTTCTAACCACAACCGATTTCATAATAATGATGATTTGTAAAGTAGGTAAGTAACTTTACTTCGTAAAATTTATATGGCGCGGTTATAGCAAGTTAGAGCATAGAATAATACTTACCAGATACTTCATGTCAAAATTTTATGGAAACGTAATGAATATATTGTGGAAATCCCTTCCGCCTACCGCCCAGCATGAAAACTGGAACGCCCGCTAGTGAGCGATAGGGATCAGGTTGACTAACATTGCACTCCAGATTTTAGCCTCTACAATGCCCTCTAATACCAAGGAAGTTATTCACTGGCGTCTTAATAGAGAGTCTGTCGTCTTGTACCTCCTCCTCGTTTTCTGTATATTTCTTTCCGCGCAGATTCTACGGAGAACTTCCTCATTCCTTATCTTATCTGTTCACTAATTTTCAACATCCCGCTGCATCATCACATCCCAAACGCTGCGACTCTCTTGTGTACCATTTTTCCCACTGTCCATCTTTCAGTACCATACAATACTGTGCTTCAAACGCACATTCTCAGAAATGTTTTCTTCAAATTAAGGCTTGCATTTGAGAGTATCTGTCTTCTCTCGGCCAGAAAAGTCGTTTTTGTTAGTGCTAATCTGCTTTTCATGTCCTCCTTGTCCTGAACATTTGGCTACCTTGTTCCCCAATTTTCATGTTAAGCTTTTCACTGTTCTCATTTTCCTTAATTCCTATTACTCTCGTCTTTCTTCCAGTGATACTCAATACATATTCTGTTGTCATCAGACTGTTGATTTCATTCAACACATTCATTACGTTCTTTCTTTTTCACTAATGATTGCAATGTCGTTAGAGGATCTTTAATATCCTTTCACTCTGAGTTTAAATTCCACACTTGGAGCTTTCTTTTATTTTCGTCATGGCTTCTTCGATGTACACATTGATCAGTAGCGGCGAAAGACTACACCTTGTCTTATACACTCATCAATCTGAGCATCTCGTTGTTGATCTTCCTATCTTATTGTGCCCTCTTCGTTCCTGTACATGTTGTACATTACACATCTTTTCCTATACTTACCCCCAATTTTTCTCAGCATTTCGAAGATTTTGCATCATTTTACGATATCGAACGCTTCTCCATTGTCGTCAACTCCTATGAACTTGTTTTAGTTTCTTATCAGCCTTGCTTTCGTTTTCAAGCGCAATGTCAGAAATTTCAAAAGCCAAACTCATCGTCGTCTAACTGATCGTGAGTTTCCTTTTCAATAATTGTATATATTATTCTTGTCAGCAAATTGGATGTATGATATGGTAAACTGATTTTGCGGTAATTTTCGTATTTTACGGCTCTTTGTATTTTCGGAATTACTTGGACGATGCTTCTCCGAAAGCAGGATGGTACATCACCTGTCTCCTACTTTCTACACGCCAATGCGAATCGTCATTTTGGTGACACTTCATTAAATGCGTTTATAAATTCCTATGAAATGATGTCTATCTCTTCTTCCTTATTTGCTCTTAAATCGTTCAGAGGTGGTTAACATTCTGATTCTAATAGTGTTCTACCTCTTCTTTCCCTTTCGACTCCTCTTTCTTCTTCTATCATGTTATCAGGAAAGTCTGCACTCTCATTCTAGTCTTTCCAGCTGTCCGCTGTCCCGTCTGCAATTAACACTGGAATTTCCAGTGTACACTTAATGTTAGCGCCCTTGCTTTTAATGTCACCGAATGTTGTTTTCGCTTTTCTATACACTGAGACAGTCCTTCAGACAATATTTTCTCTTTGAATTTCTTGACTTTTTAATGCAGTCATTTTGCCTTAGCTCCTACACTTTTGATTTACTTCATTCCTCAACGACTTGTATTTATGTATTCATGAATTTCCCTGAAAGATTTTGTTTTTCCTTGGTTGTCGATCGATTGGATTATTTCATCTGTTACCACTGGTTTCATCGCAGTTAGTTTAGTGGTATTTATGTTTTTCTTTCTAACTTCAGTGACTGCTCTTTTTAGGAATGTTCATTTCTCTTCAACTGAACTTTCTACTGAGTTGTTTACTATCGCAGAATCTATAGAGTCGGAGAACTTCGAGAGTATCTCTTCAGTCCTTAGTACTTCTGGTCCGCAGCTCGTGGTCGTGCGGTATCGTTCTCGCTTGCCACGCCCGGGTTTCCGGGTTCGTTTCCCGGCGGGGTCAGGGATTTTCCCTGCCTCGTGATGACTGGGTGTTGTGTGCTGTCCTTAGGTTAGTTAGGTTTAAGTAGTTCTAAGTTCTAGGGGACTGATGACAATAGATGTTAAGTCCCATAGTGCTCAGAGCCATTTTTCTTAGTACTTCTGATCCAACTTCTTTGCGCATTGGTTCTTCCTTACAAGTCTCTTAAACTTCATCCTACTCTTTATAATTACACAATTGTGATCTGGTTTCGTCTCTGCTCCTGGATTTGCCTCACAGTCCAATATCTGATTTAGGAATGTCTACCTGACCATGATGTAATGTAACTGGATTCTCCCCGTATCTCACGGACATTTTAAAGTATACTTCCTCCTTTTGTGATTATTGAACAGAGTATTCGCTCTTACTATTTGACTTATATTGTAGAACTAAATCAGTCTACAGTTCTCTCATTCCTGCTGCCAAGCCCATATTCTCCCATAACCCTTCCTTATACTCCTTCCCCCACAATCGCATTCCACTCCCCCATGAGAATTAAATTGGCACCTCCCCTTACGTATTGCACTACCCTTTCAATGTACTCATATACTATCCCTGTCCCATCGTCTTCTGCTTGCAACGTCATGTTTACCTGAGCAATTTTTGTCGGTGTTGGTTTGCGTCGATTCTGTTGAGAACAACGCATTCACTGAACTGTTCACAGTTGCTCACTCTCTGCCGTACCTTCCTACTCATGACGAAACCCCAACAAAGTTACACCATTTTTTGCTAGTGTTGATATTATTCTGTATTCTGTGTGAGGAGAAATCCTTATCTTCTTTCCATTGGCTTCACTGAATTTCACTACATTCAGATTGAGCATATGCATGTTCACCGTAGAACTCTATAATCTGAATGTATAGTTCCAATAAACACTGTTCAGGGTCAGAGAAGGGGGCGAGGAGCTGGAGAGAGCAGTGGGACGAAGTGGACACAGAACGAACAAGGAAATAGACAAAGGAGAGGAAGTTGAAGTGATGGACAGAGAGCTAGGGATGAAAGTTTGGACCTATATCCAGTTGCATACGTGATAGAAAGTGTGCTTTCTCTTTTCTTTCTTTTCCATTTACTCTGATTGAGGCGCAGCAACGCGTGGCGTGCTGCAGCTAGGAAAGTAATAAACTAACTCCATGAGCCTTGCGATCTTTGTGGATGTTTGTCAATGATGCCGTCTACATTTCTTGATAATTATCCTTATTTATGACCTGCTCACGTATTGCTTCCATTCTCATAAGCTTTAAACTCTTGACGGCAGTAGACGAAGCAGCTTTAATCACAAAATACTGTTTGAACTACGATGGCGTGTGAAACGTAGTGACTGAAGGAATTTACGCATGGACTGTACTACCTTGTAAGAGAACTTGAAGAAACTTGGACTATGCATAGAAAGAATTGCTACAGTATAGCAAAGAAGGTAACCGAAAGAAGTACGTAATGAGACGAACATACTGTAAATGGCACATTTATTTAAAGACAATAATCATACAGAAGTCACTGCGATTTATGATGTTCCCCCGGACGCTACAAGAACGGGCCCTGCTTCTCAATAGGTTATGTGATTACCATGGACGGCAATGAATGCGCCCATGCTTGCCACAAGGTCGGTGTAGCGTAACAGGAAATGATAGGACAGGGTCGACCAGTAATCCTTAAAACTTTCATTCAGTAAAATATAAAAAACACCTTAATAATAATCAACTTCAACAACTTAAAGCGGCACTGTGTTAAATTCCAGCAGACAATGATAACATGCAAGAAATATTCTGGAGGAGACTGACAGCTCTCAAGGATACTAAAGCTCATGATAAAACAATGGAGTAAAAAATTTTACTGTAGTTGTCCTCTACAATAACTGCACTTAGGAAAAATTTGGAACGTATAGCGGATTCGAAATAAATTTAGTGTGCCTAGGTCAGAGCACCATGTACAAGCTTGCTATAACCGTGAGAGCTTACTCTAATAATGACACACACTGTCTGGCGTATGACACAGTTACAAATGACTGGCAATACCACCAGCCGTAAGAAATATCGAAACCGTTTGGAAGGACCAGAAAATGACTAAATAGGTTCAAATACTTTCAAAATAGAATGATAACTTTCACGACCGGATGACATAGCTGCTGATAAACCTTTCGGGATGTGAGATCGTGGTCCAAGAAACTCTTCCTGGCATTTCGTCCAGGACTGCGCTGGACGTCCTCAGAGGCGCTCCTCCACTGACAAGGAGACCCTCCATACTGTAAATCAAGGATTTTGATGTGCTTCAAATATGTTGTAGAGGCACTTACCCTGAGTACCTGGCTATCTGGTTTTCTAGCGACAGGCCTTGGTTTTTGAGAAAATCGATTTTGAAGTTCATTGTGTGCTTTGTATATCAGTATCATTACATATAATCCGAGCACGTCAAGGTAGCGCAGCGGTACAGGTTTGCGGCTACGTGGCTGGAGGTACCGTGTTCGAATCCTGATTGTGTACCCTTTTTTTCAAAACCGATCGAATTTTTCAATTATATTTCAAAGAATATCAACAAACAGTGTGTGGTGTGCGAAATTATAAAGCTATATTCAGTTATAAATGTTTTCAAATATTCATTCCGTTGGTGATTCGCAGTTGGAGTTCCAAATGTTCGTACAACTGGTCGCTCCTTGCATTACCTGAAATCGATCTCAGCCCATTGTCGTCCCCTCTACCAGGAATATCGTTAGCCATAAGGGGAACCCCAGCTCTTAAGCCAGTGAGGAGGCGAGTTGCATTCCTTTAAGCTCGCATCTAACTACAGCATCAGTTGCTCCCAAAGCGTCTCTAGTGCCGTGTGTTAGAAAAACTCTGTGAAATGGAAGAACCAATATTTTCTGCAGTAGTGCAGCCAGAGGAAGATCAACAAGTAGAGGAGTTGAACGAAGAATGAAAATGCGAAATCACAAATGCCATTAAATACGCCGAAAATCTACTCCGCGATCTGAATCTCGTAACGAATACACCGCCTATAGTGACCTCTGCCAATTCCGTTGTAATCGGCGATGCGACATGTATCGCAATACAAGATCTCTTGGCCGAAAGAAATATCATTATTGATGATGAATTGATAGATTTCAACGAAGAAGATGAATTGGGAGAATATGATGCGAACCGATGAGACATGTATCGCAATACCGGATCTCTTGGCCAAAAGACATATCATTATTGATGATGAATTGATAGATGTCAACGAAGAAGATGAATTGGGAGAATTGATGCGAACCTAACAAACGGAATGAATATTTGAAAAAAAATATAACTCATTATATCTAAATAATTTTGTACACATTACACTGTTTGTTGATATTCTTTGAAACGAAACTGAAAATTCGGTCGAGTTTGAAAAAAAGTACACAAGCAGGATTGGAACACGGTTCCTCCAGCGCGGTAGCCGTCAAACTCTACCACTGCGCTGCGCTGACTTGGTGGAAACATATGCAATGTTACGAGTAAACAAATCGCACAATGAACTTCAAAATCGATTTTCTCAAAAACCAAGGCCAGTCGCTAAGAAACCGGATAGCCAGGTACTCAGGTTAAGTGCCTCTACAACATATTTGAAGCGCATCAAAATCAGTGGTTTACAATATGGAGGGTTCCTGTGTGAGTCTTGCCGACAGAGTCGGCGGAGGAACGCCTCTGAGGATGCCCAGAGCAGTCCTGGACGAACCGTCAGAAACAAGAACAGTTTCTTGGACCACGACCTCACATCCCGAAAGGTTTACCAGCAGCTACTTCTCAAAATAGTTTATACATTGTATTCAAAGCGGATGTATGGGAACAATGTTAAAAATAAGAAGCTATGCTTCGACACGATAACACTAAATGGAAACAGAGCAGTAATACACCAACGGTAGAAGAAAATATGTCAAGGATTCGTTTCAGTTATACGTGCTGACATCAGACGGCAGCAGGTTCAGTAACATAACTTTGTTCACTGTGTACACATCATGCCTCTAGCGATCGCAAAACGGTGCACGCTATAACTCAGTCACTCTGAACACACCACAGACGACTGCTGCGGCCTCTCTCACCACGCTCGGCGTTACTCGCTGCACGTCGCGGGGAGCCGCCACACAACACAGGCGCTGCAGTCCAAGTCTCTGCAGCGGCGACGTGCACGCACCGAACCATATTGCCTCCCGCTCTGCTCACAAGAAACCCTCTGATCGGAAGTTTCGAGAGAACAACGGAAACAAACAAGGAAGTAAACGCCTCATCAGAACCATAGCTAAATTTATTTGCTACGAACTAGTCGCGGTCGACTGAAACGTTTAGGGAAACATTGTATGTCAACACACTTACACAGACCAAAACACTGCTGTAAACTGTGCCTTCCTGGAACGAACAGGACAACAGTTCTACAGCAAACGTCACCGGGCGTGACGGACTGCCACAGTTGGGCCATCACAGTCTTCTTCAGCGACTGACGACTCGACCACGCCTGCGCAGACATGCGGTCACATACGTCCTCCTCGCTTGTTCATTGGTCCTTCCAGTTTCCTTCTCATACTGCGGTGGTGTACCCCGTTCTCCTCTTTCTGGTCCAGCTGAACTCACACGTCGATTCAAGCCGACATTCGTGTCGCAAACCTTTTGCAGACTCCACAAGCGCGGTTTAAAACAGCTGAATGGTTGTTGGCGCATGCGCACGCGGTGCAATACGTTTCCTCACCGCATCCCAAAAGGGTGAGATTAAGGTCAGAGGAATTGCCTGACTAGTCCATACGCCGATTACCCTCTTGCTGCAAGATCTCCTGCTCTTTCGGATGCAGTCCCGTATTGCCAACCATACGAATGACATTAGGACAGGGTGCACTCCTGATAAGAGGCACACGTGGGAGGAGTACAATATTACAATAACGTTTGAACGGTGTGTGTGTGCCATTTTCAAAGATTTGGTGGTCAGTAAGTCCATAAAACTTTATGTCTCTTCATGTCATGACAGCTGGACCACCAAAACGATCATGTTCGACACATGTTCCCTTCTCTCGCCATATAATGGTACGTTGAGAATCACAACTCAGACTGAATGTGCTCTCATCGAGACGAGCACGCAACCCCAAGGCTGGTTGGTCCAGTCCTTGTAGTCCTGGCGCCATCGCATACGGTGCCACCGATTTGTGAGTGGCAGCAGAACGCAACGCAACTGTCGTCGGTAAAAGAGACTACCCCGTGCAGTCACCATGGCACTATGCAACTTGATGTTGCATGCCTTTCAGTACTATTGTTGCTGTTGCACCTGTTGTATGACGTTGATCACATTTTGCCTGTTACACAATGCAGCGGTCATATGCCGTGGTAACTGAGCACGGACGATCCTTTCGCCCTTTTGAGGCAGGTGTGTCTGTTGTTTGAAACGCTATTCATGCGCGTCAAACAGTTCCGTGAGCAATACCAAATTCTAGGGGTACACTCGTCACACTTCGTCCTACATCCAGTTTTCTAATGTTTCTTCCTCGAGTCAGTACTTTCCAATGATGTCTCTCTGGGCCATGCTGTAGTCAATAAGCCGCTAGGTGAATGACACACACACACACACACACACACACACACACACACACACACGCACGCACGCACGCACACACATATAAACTGTCTTCTCCAGTTGCTTCAACTGCCTGGTATTGGGGGCTCAGCCCAGTCTCCGTTGGAGTCACGCTCACCACACGCCATGTGACGTTCAGCTTTCTGTGCACTACTGGGAGCATCTCGTACCATGCTCCAAACTTTCATTCGTTTTTCATTTGTCTTTAAAATTACGCAGTCGGCTGAACTTTCACTCTGTCGTAGCCGGTTTCGACTAAACAATGTTTTTTCTTAAACCTCATTATAAAACAATGGACTAAAAAATTTTACTGTAGTTGTCCATTAAAATAAGAGAAAATTTGTTGCCTAGTCTATTTTTCCTTCGTTTCGTAAAAAGCCAAAAGAAGTAGGTTCTCCTGCAAGAATCTTTGTGCTTCATCTCCCTGGGAAATATATGTAGCCAGAAGCAATAACTGTGGATTCAAGGAATGGGAGGTGTTAACTGACATTGTCAGTCATATAAACGCAGAAATTTTCAGACAGAGTTCAAAATATTGTGGTTTTCCCTATCAAACAAATGGAGATGAGGAAGATGCTACTGGACGGACAGTAATACAGTCATTTGCCGCGTCAGAAAAATGTTACAGAGTTGAAGACGCTTTTGGATTGTATTACCTACCTGAAGTTTTGAAAACAAATTTTCTAACCACTCGTGAACTATTCTATAAACACACAGTGGCACTCTGTTTCAATGGTACACTTTCACAGGCTACGTTTGAATACTGGAGTAACTGGTTACGCAAATGTGGGGATGAGCGTCGAAAGAATGACCGGGTCTTTATCACATAATTAAAACCAGCCAGGAGTTCTGTGTATTATCAAAGCCCTGGGCTGATGAGCAGTTACCTGGTTTCCGGGGACCCTGCAGTTATAAGATGTTCATTCATCGAAAACTGATTAATTTGGGCTTAAGACTATAATGCCATGTGATGCTAAGGTATTTTATGTGTGAAATGCAGAAGTTTCTAAAGGTGAGGTTTCAACTGCCAACAAAGTTAATGTTGCTCTAATAGAAAATGCTTCTTTAATAACTGGTACACTAAGTTTCTCAATGACCACTGTATGACAGGAATGGGAACGTTGATATGGAGCAAGCCATAAATTCCTCCGTTATTTTCGCTTTCTGCGGAGAAATGACTCTTCTCTCCTACTGACTTCCCAAGGAGCAGAAAAAGATGGTGGCTATGTTGACTACAAAGCGTGAAAGAAAGGATGAGAGTGGAATGGCGAGAATTCCCGAACACATACAGATAAACAGCACCAGAAAGGGTGGCGTGATGGCTTTGATAAATAGTGCCATATTTACTCGGTGTGCAAGAAGACTCGTAGATGACCTCCATGCATAGTCTACGTATTCCCGAATGCCGTTGGAGTCAACTCTTTGTTACTTAAGATGGGTTCTGGTTCAAAATTTAAAGAATCTGTTCCAAATCAACGAAAATGTGTAAAGAAATTAACCAGCGGTTTGATAAAGCCGCATACTGAAGCAAGAATGAAGGCCCCAAGTTTGTCTCGTAATCTCCAAGAAACAATCTAAATGATCCATGGATTCTGGGCACACCGGTACAGCAGCAGTTGTCTGTCCAAAGGAACATTGCTTCAGCATAATGTGCCTTCTGTAAATGAAGCAAGAACACATGCAACAACTTCATATCAAGTGAAAATGCACTGAAGCACCAAAGAAAGTGGTATAGGCATGCGTACTCAAATACCGAGATATGTAAACAAGCAGAATACGGCGCTGCGGTCGGCAACGCCTATATAAGACATGTGTCTATTGCAGCTGTTAGATCAGTTACTGCTGCTCCAATGGCAAGTTATCAAGATTTAAGTGAGTCTGAACATGGTGTTATAGTCGGCAGTCGAGAGATGGGACACAGGACCTCCGAGGTAGCGATGAAGTGGGGATATTCCCGTTCGACCATTTCACGAGTGTACCGCGAATATCAGGATTCCGGTAAAATATTATACATCCGACATTGCTGGGGCCGGAAAATGATCCTGTGAGAATGCGATCAACGACGACTGAAGACAGACAGAATTGCAACCTTTCCGCAAATTGCAGCAGATTTCAATGCTGGGGCATCAACAAGTGTCAGCGTGCGAACCATTCAACGAAACATCGATACGAGCTTTCGGAGCCGAACGACCACTCGTGTACCACTGATGACAGCACGACACAAAACTTTACGCATCGCTTGGGCCTGTCAACACCGATATTGGACTTTTGATGACAGGAAACATGTCGCCCGGTCGAAACCCTCGTTTCAAATTGTATCGAATGAATGAACGTGTTTTCGTATGCAGATAACCTCATGAATCAATGGACCCTGCATGTCAGCAGGGAACTATTCAAGCTGGTGGAGGCCCTGTAACGGTGTGGGGCGTGTTAAGGTAGAGTTATATGGGTCCCTGGTACGTCCAGATAGACTCTGACAGGTGACACGTACATAAGTATCCCATCTGATCACCTGTATCCATTCATGTCCATGGTGCGTTCCGACGGGATTGGGCAATTCCAGCAGGATAATGCGTCACCCCATACGTCCATAATTGGTGCAGAGTGGCTCAGGAACACTCCTCAGTGTTTAAACACTTCCGCTTGCCACCGAACTTCCCAGACACGAACATTAAATAGAACATCTGAGATGTCTTGCAAGGTGGTGTTCAGAATGGATCTCCACCCCCTCGTACTCTTAAGGATTTATGGAGAGCCCTGTAGGATTTATGGTGTCAGTTCCCTCCAGGGCTACTTCACTCTTAATTCGAGTCCATGTCACGTCCTGTTGCTGCATTTCAGCGAGCTCGCGTGGTTCCTACACGACATTACGTACGTGTACCGATTTATTTGGCTCTTCAGCGTAAGCTCAAAATGTGCAAAATAAGAATAATAAAATAAGCAAAGGTATCTTTAAAGTTTTGAACATGGCTGCGTGGTCAACGACCCTTTACAAAGTAAAACTAACAATAATAAGAGTCCTCAAAAAAGGAGTCATTTGACCGAGGTTGTGGCACTGCTATGAGTGCCTTGATCAGAAATGAATCTGTAAAATTGACATATGACATAATTACAAAATTACAGAAATAAATTTTTTAAAATATAAGTACTGACTAGTAGTACACAAAGAAGAAATAGTACTTACACGTCATGTATTAAAAACTAAAAATCAAGTGATAAAGCTTTAATCACAAAATTTTTAAACTAGAATACATAAAAGGCATTATTGGCTGCTCAAACATATTGAGCCATGGTATTATCAGACTGAGGCGCCCATGTTAGGAACTGCGGGCAGGTGAACATTACACCAAGAGTGTCATCTTGTAACTGCAAATATAAACAGGCTACTTAACATTCAGAATGCAGACAGACAAGGATTTACTTATACAACAGAGGCGGTCGATGGAAATGGTTCACAGGTCTATTTGCAGTATCGGCGAACACGAAAACTTGTGAATTTTTATCACACTTGTCTCTGCAACCAATGCTCAGTTTATGACTGCTGTGCAGAGGGATCCCTTCAGTCTGTCGCCCCAGCCCAGGCTTCGGCGGGCACCAACTAGGTATCACAGCATTGTTCTGCTGGAGACTCCAGCATCTGAGAAACGTTTGGAGATAGAATCTTTATTATAGCTCATAGCTAGAACTAGCAAGCTCCAAGGCAGAGGCGATTTAGATAAACATCTTTAAGATTGTATCTGTTTGTTTGTTGGTATGCGAAGCAACTCGAACTACAGAGAAAATCGTCTTCTCCCTCAGTGAAAACTTAAAAGTTCCAGAAATTGGTGGTTTCTTTTTTTTTTCAGAAACGCAAGTTTCTTAACTCTTCCGCTGGTTCGACACAAGTTTGTGCTGGCATATGGGAGGGGAGATTTAGTGCCACTAGAGCCCTGTGATTGTCTCAAGACGGCGTGAAGGTGGTGTCGTTTGTCCACTTTGTGGCAAAATGGCTTATTTTATCTGGAGAGGTGTGAAGCACTCAGGTGCCAGACTTTGGTCTGGTAAGAGGACTTCTGGTTGACACTCTGGCATGTGTGGTTGGTACTTGGGACCTGCCCTTAGACTGACTTCACTTATGAGTAGTTAGAATGGGGAGCCTGTGGTGAAGTTCTTACTGTACCAACAGTGTGACGTCAAACGTCTCAGACTACTCATTTGCCAAGAGCACACTTATTCGTTTTTGGTTTACCTGTCTTCACGTTTGGCATCCTCTGTCAAATAAGTGAGCCAAATTGGCCCTTGGTACGACCAGCAAACAGGTGTGTCAGACACTGAAATCTATCGTGATTTCAGGACTCCGGTAGAGAGTAAATTGTGATTCGTCTGCCTGATCGCTAGACCGTGTGATTTTTGCATTCCTTTCGTGGCCGCGAACGATTCACAGGTGTCGCATCACGTCTCTCCTCCGCCGCACACATCTTACTAGCTGCAAGTTACATCGCCACACGAAGCAAACAGGGTAACGTATTGGTGCTCCACCATTGTTAGGGCGTACAGATCTCAATCGCCACTTGGTCCCAACTGTACCTATATAGAGGAACTTCTGTAGATTTGAACAATCAAAGTCTGCTCTGCGTCAGATCAATTGAGATTGCGGTATCCTTATTTTTAAGGCCAGAGTACTTGACTCACTTCTGCCACCCAGGATCTTTGTGCATTGCGGTCCTAAACCACGTTAGTTATTTATGGTATTCAATAAATTATTTGTTTAGCGTAATTTATGTCTGTTTATTCTTTTGTAAAATAATTGTCGTTAGAACTCTAGTAAATTTTTCCTCATTCACAATCCTTTATATAACAGCCCCACAGTGTAAACTATCAATATAAACTTTTAAAGAACGAAAAACTATGAGTCGACTTAAATAGGAAAAATTTTTTAGTAACTACACAAAGGAATACAAAATCAAACATCAAGTAACGGCTTTATACCATTGAAGAAATTTTTTGTTCCAGCGTAACCACAAGCGCTGACCTGAAGACCGTAAGAGCAGAGGAGGCTGTGAGACGATGTCAGTCAGTAGCCCACTAACTAGAACTTCACCCCAACAGGAGCGGGCTCTACAAGAACAGTCATTAGTGATCAATATCAATAGCATACATGGACGTTCTATATAGCGAAAGACTGACTGTTTTTATGTCACCGATCACTTGCGGCACATTCTTATAAATACAAAGTTAAATATTGTCCATCTGCTTGATTGAAATAGAAACTATTAATATGATTTGCTTGAATTGTTGTATCGCCTCACGTCTCGCCTCCGCCGCACACATCTCGCCACCCGTAAGTTATATCGCCGCACGAAACAAACAGGGCAGCATTCTTTAGCCGCCCTATAAGCGACGAGTTGGCAGGACCACACATAGGCGCGAGAACTTACAAATCAACCCCACGCCTGCTTTTGTCCTCATTTTACCTGCTGGTATTATCAACGGTAGGAGTGCAATGTTCCGTCTAATCAACAAACTTTTTCCTAACGCCACTTCGAGTCAACTTGATTACGATCAACTGGTAGACTCGCTCACACAATATTATGACCAACTAGTGAACGTGATAGAAGCTAAGTATTAATTCTTTAATTGCAAAAAAGGTCCGAACAAACTTATCGCGAGTGGGTAATAGACTTGCAGGGTATGAAAAGTGTGCTGGTTCTGCTTTATATTCAGATGTTATGTTGCTTGAGGCGACCGTGTACAATGTACATGATGTCTAACACAGAGAACATATTTTGCAACAGTTCGATCTACAATTTCAGCAACTAGTGCAAATACTAGATCAGTACGATTACGGTGCCTTGTACATAGAGTTGAACAGCCAGCTATTTGTCGGGTTGAGTAAACGCTTCTCCACGCGACATAAGCAGTTCGCTAAACAGGCGGCTATACAGGCGAACAGAATTAAGTGTTGTCCTCGTTGTTGTTCATGGCACAAACGCCAAGATAGCCCCTCCCAACAAGCTTAGTGCTAAGCGTGTGTTAGGAAAGGACATGTTCAATCCGTATGTTTGCAACGGAGCAAATATAAGAATTGGGGCTAGTCACAAAAACCTACTCACAAGGCACATGTCATTAATGTAGTATATTCCAAGTCTGTAACGGGCACAAGCAAACCTAGCAAGCGTGCAGTTCCTTCAGTGGTACACCAGTCAAACAAACGTTCTTTCATTTACTTACTTATGGGAAACATGTGAAATTTCAGTTGGACCCGGGTGTCTCTGTCACATTGCAAAATCGTCACACATATTTTAATGAAATTTCCAAAAATTTAAATGAAGAAATTTCATTAAAGAAGAATAATCGTCAGTTATCTTTTTTAAATTTGTTTTCTAGTTAATTTTCTTTCTTTCTGAACGTACGTACGAACTTTGTTGTAGAACTTCTTACTTATTTACGTGTGGTAATATAAAATTCATTTTCAAAAGAATTATGTACATTTTAAAATTACGTGAACTCATATTAACTGATTAAGAATATTTAGTTGAGAATTAAATCCTTTACATAATTCGGCCTTGGCACACATTTTCTAAATGCAGTGGTTTTTTTTTTTAATATTTACTGAATTCTTTCCCGGCGTTAGCTTTTGAACACAAGACTGTCTCTATTAGCAGAAAATGGTTAAATATTGCCAAGCCGACGTTTAATTATCACTGATATAACACACTTGACTATACATTTAAGTTATTTGAAAGAACCAAAATTGTTAAATTTCAATATTAACTATCCGCCTATGAATGCACAAATGTGAAAATAATTTAAAATTCGTCAGTCTCAGGATCGCTGTAAAAGAAGAGCATTTTCTTAATTCACTGCTTATTTTTTTTTATCTGTTCCCGATTTACGGGTTTAGTTAATTTTTCTTAGCGGAACAATTTTTTAAATGTTCCGCCGCTGCAAATCGATCGGTCGCGGCACAGCCCAGCAACACCGCTAAAAACGCTGAAAATTCTTTAAATAAATATTATAGATGACATGGGCAAGCTAATTTACATTAATAATACACACTTTTGATAAATTATGATGTATTTATACCACAACAATAATTCAACTTACATTAGTTTGCAATTTCTGCTCTAATGGCGGCTAAATCTCGATACAGACAAAAGAAGTCTACCCATTCATAGAATACTTCGTCACAGCTTCCTCTCGCTTTCAGCTCTACAGGGAGATGACCAAAGAATCCACAGTACGTGGTGCTTTTATACTACTGCTCACTATTAACATTTCTTTGTAATCCCACAACATTATTTTCCTCTGGCTGAATTTCACATTTTTGTTATCGCAGATATTAACACATTTCACAATTATATTATGAATATAGAAATATTACCATCCTAAATACAGAGAGAATATTACTACAAAAAATATTACAATAATGACGAATGTCCTCTACACAAAATTAAATGATATTTTTTGTTAAATAGTTACAATATTTACAAATTGTTCATAGCGGCGTATATGGTACAAATAAATTTTAGTTTATTAATAGTGTGAGTTTGCCAGGGAACGTTACAATATCTACTATTGAGCTCCGCACAACTGTCTAAAACTAGCACATAGTTGACAGCTTTAAATGGACATGACATTCCCTTTCTCGGAACATATACTTAGCCTACCATGTATCGCCCTCATACGTGAACAGTGACTTTTACAGTGACAATCATACCATTGTGAGAACATATTTGGTCTTGAGTCTTGTGATGTGTTTGGCTTTAACATACAGGACAACGTGCTGTCAGGACATTCCATGCAAAAGACAGTGTAACTAGCTTGCAAAAAGAATTTCCGGAACTCTTTTCTGACTGTTTAGGAAAGGTTAACAATTTTTTTGCACATATTACCCTGAAAGACAAGGCTCAGCCGAAATTTTGCCGGGCCACAGCTGTTCCCATTGCATTACAGGACGACTTCGCTGCTGAACTTAAAGAATTGCAAGGCACTGCCGGCCGCGGTGGTCTCGCGGTTCTAGGCGCTCAGTCCGGAACCGCGCGACTGCTACGGTCGCAGGTTCGAATCCTGCCTCGGGCATTGATGTGTGTGATGTCCTTAGGTTAGTTAGGTTTAAGTAGTTCTAAGTTCTAGGGGACTGATGACCACAGATGTTAAGTCCCATAGTGCTCAGAGCCATTTTGCAAGGTACTGGAGTTATTGTGCCCATTTCAGCTATTCAATGAGCAAGTCCCCTGGTTTTGCTCCCCAAACCTTCAGGTCGCATTCGCCTCTGTGTTGACTTTAAGTCTACAGTCAACCCACAAACTGTCATTGAGACCTAACTGCCACTCCCACAAGATCTCATGGACAGATTAGAGACTACTTTTCAAAATCAATCTTCAAATACCACTCGATGAAGAATCACAAAAAGTGTGTGTAGTAAATACTCATTTGAGTATGTCTAAATATTTGCGTTTGCTATTTTCCAACGGTAGTTGGACTAGCTAATTGCACAATTGCCAAACTGTTCAAACTATTTGGACAATATTGTAGTATCAGGTCATACACCTGAAGAACATACTGAAAATTTACGTGCTTTGTTTCGTGTGTTGTCTGATGCAGGACTAAAGTGTGGACTGGAGAAGTGTGATTTTTTTAAAACCTGAGTTTCAGTATCTTGGTCATCTCATAAACAATCAAGATACATCCTCTTCAGTCGCATTTGCTAGCCATACGAGATTTATCAGTTCCTCGCTATGTCACAGAATTGCAGTCACTCCTATGGAAAATGAACAACTATATTCGGTTCATATCGAATGCGGAACAAATAGCGGCTACATTGTGACGCTTGCGTCGCAAGAATGTCTCCTTGTTTGGACAGATGAGTGCCAAGTAGCTTTTCAGAAAATTAAGATGCATTGCTCAGTGATTGACGCTTAGTTCACTTTGATCCTGACAAACCAGTTGTATTGCATGTTGACGCTTCCTCTTACGGATTAGGTGCAGTGCTTTCGCACAGAATTGGTGATAAGGACAGGCCTATTACTTTCGCATCAAAAGTGTTGTCCAAAGCTCAGTATAACTTAAAAAATGGCTCTGAGCACTATGGGACTTAACATCTATGGTCATCAGTCCCCTAGAACTTAGAACTACTTAAACCTAACCAACCTAAGAACATCACACAACACCCAGCCATCACGAGGCAGAGAAAATCCCCGAACCCGCCGGGAGTCGAACCCGGGAACCGGGTCGTCGGAAGCAATCAGTTAATTACCAATTTAACAAGAGGCATTGGCTATTGTACATGGCGTCACCAAATTCCGCAACTATTAATATGGCAGAAAATTATACTTAGTAACGGTCACAAGCATTTGCAGTCCTTGTTTCATCCGATGAAATCGGTTCCTGTACGAACTGCCCAAAAATTACAAAGATGGCTTTTTTTCGTTGTCTCACTTGCAGTACGGGATTGTTTATCGTCCGACGGCTAAAGATAGAAATTCGGACGCACTTTCACGTCTTCCGATTGGCCCTGACACCGAATTTGACAATTCTGCTGCATCTTGTCACGTCAATGCTCAGGATTCTAACTTGCTTCACTCTTTTCCGCTGAACTATAAGAATTCTGCACAGGTCACGGAAGCTCATGCCAATTTAAACATTTTGCAAACATACATTCAGTGACTCTTGCCACAAATTCACGGAGCCGGAGGACAGTGCGGGCAGAGCAGCCGCCAGAGGGTGTCATCGCGACACCGCGGGAGACGGCCCCTTTGCCCCCTCCGCCTCCTCTCGTCCTGCTGATGGAGCTGGACCCGCCCACACCGCAGTAGTCACCGCCTTCTTCATCTGCTCATGGCATCAAGGTGTGGACGCGTACCATTCCGGTCGTTTTCCGCCAGAGCGAGTTCCGGATGGCGGCGTAAGTCTGAAAGCTCGACGTCCCCTGTAGCCACAGCTTCCGGACCCACGACGCGCCCAACACCTGCCTCCACCGCCGTGGTCGCACTCCCTACACTCTCGATACGCACGGCCGCAGAGCAGGAAACGGCCAGCCGGACGGCTGTGGTGTCGATAACTTAACGTAAGATTGGAAACAATGGTCCGAGAAGTTCGTATTTTATTTAATGAACTCTACAAACTGAGTGTGAACTGGAATGAGATTTTCACTCTGCACCAGAGTGTGCGCTGATATGAAACTTCCTGGCAGATTAAAACTGTGTGCCGGACCGAGGCTCGAACTCGGAACCTTTGCCTTTCGCGGGCATGTGCTCTACCAGCTGAGCTACCCAAGCACGACTCACGCCCCGTCCTCACAGCTTCACTTTGCCAGTATCTCGTCTCCTACCTTCCAAACTTTACAGAAGCCCTCCTGCGAATCCTGCAGATGGTAGAGGTCCGCGAAAGGCAAAGGTCCCCAGTTCGAGTCTCGGTCCGGCACACAGTTTTAATCTGCCAGGAAGTTTCATATCAGCGCACCCTCTGCTGCAGAGTGAAAAAATCTCATTGTGGAAACATCCCCAAGGCTGTGACTAAGCCATGTCTCCGCAATATCCTTTCATTCAGGAGTGCTGCAGGGTTCGCTGGAGAGCTTCTGTAAAATTTGGAACGTAGGAGACGAGATACTGGCAGAAGTGAAGCTGTGAGGACGGGGCGTGAGTCGTGCTTGGGTAGCTCAGTGGGTAGTGCACTTGCCCGCGAAAGGCAAAGGTCCCGAGTTCGAGTCTCGCTCCGGCACACAGTTTTAATCTGCCAGGAAGTTTCATATCAGCGCACCCTCTGCTGCAGAGTGAAAAAATCTCATTGTGGAAACATCCCCAAGGCTGTGACTAAGCCATGTCTCCGCAATATCCTTTCTTTCAGGAGTGCTGCAGGGTTCGCTGGAGAGCTTCTGTAAAATTTGGAACGTAGGAGACGAGATACTGGCAGAAGTGAAGCTGTGAGGACGAGGCGTGAGTCGTGCTTGGGTAGCTCAGTGGGTAGTGCACTTGCCCGCGAAAGGCAAAGGTCCCGAGTTCGAGTCTCGCTCCGGCACACAGTTTTAATCTGCCAGGAAGTTTCATATCAGCGCACACTGCGCTGCAGAGTGAAAATCTCATTCTGGAAACATCCCCCAGGCTGTGGCTAAGCCATGTCTCCGCAATATCCTTTCTTTCAGGAGTGCTAGTTCTTCAGGGTTCGCAGGACAGCTTCTGTAAAGTTTGGAAGGTAGGAGACGAGATACTGGCAGAAGTGAAGCTGTGAGGACGAGGCGTGAGTCGTGCTTGGGTAGCTCAGTGGGTAGAGCACTTGCCTGCGAAAGGCAAAGGTCCCGAGTCTCGCTCCGGCACACAGTTGTAATCTGCCAGGAAGTTTCATGAGTGTGAACTATCTGAAGATGAGTTTTCCTGCCTAACGACAACCGCCGGCACGAGGACGAATAACATAACGGCAGAGAAGGCTGTGAGACGACGTCAGCCAATAGCCCGCTGATTAGGACGTCGCCATGACACGAGCAGCCTCTACAAGAAGGGAATGTAAGCGCTACTCCAGCCAGCCTCACCCGCACAGTTACCAGACCCGGTACAGTGCTAGACGCCACAGTAGTAGACCGCTACTCTCACAAGTGTTATTAGTGATCCGTATCAATTGCATACAAGGACACTGTATAGAGCGAAGGACTGACTGTTTCCATGTCGCGCATCGCTTGCAACAGGTTCTTATAAATACCAAGTTAGGTATTATCAATTTGCTTTACTGAAATAAAAACTATTAATGTGATTTGCTTGAATTGTTGTATAACTATCCGAGAAAGCAGCATCTCTAGGTACCCTATAAGCATTGAGTGGGCAGTGCCCCACACTTTTATTGCGTAATTGTAGCTGCTCCTTAAGAATGAGACCATCATTACGAGAAAAATGTTTAAAAATTTCTAATTCTTCGCGAACATCTAATTTAAGGACTTTCTTCTCAGTGTGTAAAATTTTGATATCGTGAACAACTTCGAGTGCGTTACCTGTAATCGTAAAGTGGTCGGCAAAAGAAGAACTCTGGGTGCTAGTCCCATTTTTTCTTAGAAGAAGTTCTTTGTATCTGACTGTAAAGGCACGTCTTGTTTGTCCTATTTAGTACGAAGACCAAGTGTCGCTAAAAATCTTATATAGACCAGAGTCTTTTAATGTGGAACAGGTCGATTTTAAATTGTGGATACCATTTTTTTCGAACTATGATTTTTTGAAAAGGCGACATTACTACTGTATTTATTACAAAGAAATCGTTGTATGTTGTGGTGTCACCGCCAGACACCACACTTGCTAGGTGGTAGCTTAAATCGGCCGCGGTCCATTAGTACATGTCGGACCCGCGTGTCGCCACTGGCAGTGATCGCAGATCGAGCGCCACCACACGGCAGGTCTCGAGAGACGTACTAGCACTCGCCCCAGTTGTACGACGACGTTGCTAGCGACTACACTGACGAAGCCTTTCTCTCATTTGCCGAGAGACAGCTAGAATAGCCTTCAGCTAAGTTAATGGCTACGACCTAGCAAGGCGCCATTAACCATTTGTAACGTTGCATGTACCTCAAGATAGTCTCACTTGTATCATCCAGAATGCTGTATACCAAAGGACAATATAAAAGTTAAGTGTTCAGGTAGCTACGTTCTTTTCTTTATCACATTCATTACGAATCCTGTTCCAGACTCGCGCCAGTCGGCGTGAGTTGACGCGTGCCCTTTCGGCTACTTCACTATGGACTGGCTGCCTTAACAGTCCACAACATATGTGATAGGAGATGGGCTCTGAGAAGGGAATAGAAAAGAAGTTCTTTTGGTTGGATTCTGTAATAGATGTGCCGAGTTTAGTAACTCTTTTAACAATTTTCTTTTTAACGATATCGTCAAATATGGCAGAGACTTATTCATTAGTAATTGCTATAATTTTGGTCTAATTAATTTCTTTCTAAAATTTTTCATTCGAGAGTGGAATAGAAGTATCTCTGTGAATAGAAGAGTGAGAGAAAGCGTTCTTATGATATTGTGGATGCACGGAAGGAGCAGGTACGGTCTTGTCGGCATATGTTCCTTGCGAAAAACAATAAAAGAGATTTTATTTTCTTCTACTGTTAGCGTCAAGTTAAGAAAGTTCAGATGGCGGGCCTCGTTTTCGAGTTCAATAATGAATATTTTCTCGTAAAGTTCATTAAAGAGATTGAAAATACGCTCGATACCCTCAACAGGTCCTTTGTAGATGACTAAAATATCATCGACCTATCTGAAATAGGAGAGGATGCCCAACGCTGTAGCTGATAAACAGCAGAAGAACTTTTCTTGCAGAAAGTTAATGAAAATGTCAGCAAGGCTTCCCCATAGCGAAAACCATCGGATTGCTTATACAATTGCCCATTAAATTCAAAGCAGTTGTATTTTACTACGACTACGATTAGATTCTTAAAATCAGTGACTTGTTCATCTCAAAGATCTTCTTTGAAATGGTGTAAGTTTCTTTTCCACGATTCTGTTTCTTGAACGGGAACGTTTGTATAAAGATATCCGATATCTAGTGAAAACAACTTGGTATCTGGGTTCCATTCTGCATTTTTCATTTTATGAACTAAGGCTTGATTATTATTGTTGTTGTTGTGGTCTTCAGTCCTGAGACTGGTTTGATGCAGCTCTCCATGCTACTCTATCCTGTGCAAGCTTCTTCATCTCCCAGTACCTACTGCAACCTATATCCTTCTGAATCTGCTTAGTGTATTGATCTCTTGGTCTCCCTCTACGATTTTTACCCTCCACGCTGCCCTCCAATGCTAAATTTGTGATCCCTTGATGCCTCAAAACATGTCCTACCAACCGATCCCTTCTTCTAGTCAAGTTGTGCCACAAACTTCTCTTCTCCCCAATCCTATTCAATACCACCTCATTAGTTACGTGATCTACCCACCTTATCTTCAGCATTCTTCTGTAGCACCACATTTCGAAAGCTTCTATTCTCTTCTTGTCCAAACTGGTTATCGTCCATGTTTCACTTCCATACATGGCTACACTCCATACAAATACTTTCAGAAACGACTTCCTGGCACTTAAATCTATACTCGATGTTAACAAATTTCTCTTCTTCAGAAACGATTTCCTTGCCATTGCCAGTCTACATTTTATATCCTCTCTACTTCGACCATCAGTTATTTTACTCCCTAAATAGCAAAACTCCTTTACTACTTTAAGTGTCTCATTTCCTAATCTAATCCCCTCAGCATTACCCGATTTAATTTGACTACATTCCATTATCCTCGTTTTGCTTTTGTTGATGTTTATCTTATATCCTCCTTTCAAGACACTGTCCATTCCGTTCAACTGCTCATCCAAGTCCTTTGCTGTCTCTGACAGAATTACAATGTCATCGGCGAACCTCAAAGTTTTTATTTCTTCACCATGAATTTTAATACCTACTCCGAATTTTTCTTTTGTTTCCTTTACTGCTTGCTCAATATACCGATTCAATAACATCGGGGAGAGGCTACAACCCTGTCTCACTCCCTTCCCAACCACTACTTCCCTTTCATGCCCCTCAACTCTTATAACTGCCTTTTGGTTTCTATACAAAATGTAAATAGCCTTTCGCTCGCTGTATTTTACCCCTGCCACCTTCAGAATTTGAAAGAGAGTATTCCAGTTAACGTTGTCAAAAGCTTTCTCTAAGTCTACAAATGCTAGAAACGTAGGTTTGCCTTTTCTTAATCTTTCTTCTAAGATAAGACGTAAGGTTAGTATTGCTTCACGTGTTCCAACATTTCTACGGAATCCAAACTGATCTTCCCCGAGGTCCGCTTCTACCAGTTTTTCCATTCGTCTGTAAAGAATTCGCGTTAGTATTTTGCAGCTGTGACTTATTAAACTGATAGTTCGGTAATTTTCACATCTGTCAACACCTGCTTTCTTTGGTATTGGAATTATTATATTCTTCTTGAAGTCTGTGGGTATTTTGCCTATCTCATACATCTTGCTCACCAGATGGTAGAGTTTTGTCATGACTGGCTCTCCCAAGGCCATCAGTAGTTCTAATGGAATGTTGTCTACTCCCGGGGCCTTGTTTCGACTCAGGTCTTTCAGTGCTCTGTCAAACTCTTCACGCAGTATCTTATCTCCCATTTCATCTTCATCTACATCCTCTTCCATTTCCATAATATTGTCCTCAAGTACATCGCCCTTGTATAAACCCTCTATATACTCCTTCCACCTTTCTGCCTTCCCTTCTTTGCTTAGAACTGGGTTGCCATCTGAGCTCTTGATATTCATACAAGTGGTTCTCTTCTCTCCAAAGGTCTCTTTAATTTTCCTGTAGGCAGTATCTATCTTACCCCTAGTGAGACAAGCCTCTACATCCTTACATTTGTCCTCTAGCCATCCCTGCTTAGCCACTTTGCACTTCCTGTCGATCTCATTTTTGAGACATTTGTATTCCTTTTTGCCTGCTTCATTTACTGCATTTTTATATTTTCTCCTTTCATCAATTAAATTCAATATTTCTTCTGTTACCCAAGGATTTCTATTAGCCCTCGTCTTTTTACCTACTTGATCCTCTGCTGCCTTCACTACTTCATCCCTCAGAGCTACCCATTCTTCTTCTACTGTATTTCTTTCCCCCATTCCTGTCAATTGTTCCCTTATGCTCTCCCTGAAACTCTGCACAACCTCTGGTTCTTTCAGTTTATCCAGGTCCCATCTCCTTAAATTCCCATTTTTGCAGTTTCTTCAGTTTCAATCTGCAGTTCATAACCAATAGATTGTGGTCAGAATCCACATCTGCCCCTGGAAATGTCTTACAATTTAAAACCTGGTTCCTAAATCTCTGTCTTACCATTATATAATCTATCTGATACCTATTAGTATCTCCAGGATTCTTCCAGGTATACAACCTTCTTTTATGATTCTTGAACCAAGTGTTAGCTACGATTAAGTTATGCTCTGTGCAAAATTCTACAAGGCGGCTTCCTCTTTCATTTCTTCCCCCCAATCCATATTCACCTACTATGTTTCCTTCTCTCCCTTTTACTACTGACGAATTCCAGTCACCCATCACTATTAAATTTTCGTCTCCCTTCACTACCTGAATAATTTCTTTTATCTCGTCATACATTTCATCAATTTCTTCATCTGCAGAGCTAGTAGGCATATAAACTTGTACTACTGTAGTAGGCATGGGCTTTGTCTATCTTGGCCACAATAATGCGTTCACTATGCTGTTTGTAGTAGCTAATCCGCACTCCTATTTTTTATTCATTATTAAACCAACTCCTGCATTACCCCTTTTTGATTTTGTATTTATAACCCTGTAATCACCTGACCAAAAGTCTTGTTCCTCCTGCCACCGAACTCCACTAATTCCCACTATATCTAACTTTAACCTATCCATTTCCCTTTTTAAATTTTCTAACCTACCTGCCCGATTAGGGATCTGACATTCCATGCTCCGATCCGTAGAATGCCAGTTTTCTTTCTCCTGATAACGACGTCCTCTTGAGTAGTCCCCGCCCGGAGATCCGAATGGGGGACTATTTTACCTCCGGAATATTTTACCCAAGAGGACGCCATCATCATTTAATCATACAGTAAAGCTGCATGTCCTCGGGAAAAATTACGGCTGTAGTTTCCCCTTGCTTTCAGCCGTTCGCAGTACCAGCACGGCAAGGCCGTTTTGATTAATGTTACAAGGCCAGATCAGTCAATTATCCAGACTGTTGCCCCTGCACTATTGAAAAGGCTGCTGCCCCTCTTCAGGAACCACATGTTTGTCTGGCCTCTCAACAGATACCCCTCCGTTGTGGTTGCACCTACGGTACGGCCATCTGTATCGCTGAGGCACGCAAGCCTCCCCACCAACGGCAAGGTCCATGGTTCATGGGGGAAGCTTGATTACTGGGGATAAAATAGTTCTGCTAGACGAAAGATTTCTTCTGAGTTTTATGCAGAAATTTGGCTAAACCATGGTACGAGCTGTTCATACTATAAAAATCGGGTCTATCGGATGGTTGGGCTCGTGAACTTTGTACTGAGGACCAAATTTGGTAGGCTGTGGGTTCATGTTGCTAAACATCTCGTTTTGAAAACGTTAGAGTAAAAAAAAATTGTCACTGATAATTGATCTGAATTCTTTTTGATATTCAAGTGTCAGATCTTCAGGCAGTTCTGAAATATCATTTTCCATAAGAAAATGTAAGATTTTTAGAGATGTGTTCACAATTGTAGGCCATAACCAAAGGGCAACCTTCTGTCAGACTTAGCTATTAAAGCCTAAACTCGTTTAAGTTCATTGTTAATAGGTTTAATCCACTACCTATCGTTATGCGTAACATTTTTAAAATGGGCTATGTTCTTACTAAGAATGTTGGCTACGTCAAAGGCGATTCTAATCGGACATGAATTATCCATTTTATACAATGAAGACCAATTTTTAGGTCGACAAGCAACTGTTCTATTGCACTTTTGTCTGTCATTGCATCACATTGTATTTTAGGCCCTTTTCAAGTAAGGCAATTTAATTTTGCGTAAAATCAGTGTTAGTCTTATCCAAAATTCGATTATAAAATACATGATAGCTTTTCTTAAAAGTAATTTGAGAAGATTTTTCAGCAGGAAACAGAAATAAAGTTTACTGATCTTTTCGTGCCTCGGCAATATGACTTGTTTACAAATTTCTAAACGTTCGCTAACTTGTATCCAGGAATCGATAACGTTAAATTTATAATCGATACCGAAGATTTTTGTAAGATCTAAATATGCATAATATACCTCTTCACTGAGAACTTCTTTTTTAGCATGTAGCCTTTTAACATGATTAGTAATGAGATCTTAAACTACAGGTCTAAATAACTTGGGATTTTTCTTACAATTTGCGAAATAAATATAGGCTTTCACATAATTAGGGGCTAGCACTCTGTTTGCATATAGGTTATTAAACTGAATACCCGTACCTGTATTTAGCAGTTTTTTCTTTAAATCCTTCTATTCAGAGGCAGCCTTGGATGTCTTGTTTCGCAGGAATCTTAGGTTTTCAATATGGCTGAGTCGTCAGCGATCGTTTACAAAATAAAACTATCAGCAATAGCAGCCCTCGGTCGCAAAAAGGAATCATTTCATGTAGGTTTCGGCACTGCTATGAGTACCTTCATCAGAAATAAAACTCTAAAACTGGCCTGTAACATAATTACAAAATTAAAGAGAGAATTTCTATTTTAAATGTAAACACTGGCTAGTATTACATAAAAAACAGTACTTGAATGTTATGTATTAAACTAAAAATCAAATTATAAAGCTTATGTCACAAAATTTCTAAAACAGAATACATGTTGTTGTTGTTGTAGTCTTCAGTCCTGAGACTGGTTTGATGCAGCTCTCCATGCTACTCTATCCTGTGCAAGCTTCTTCATCTCCCAGTACCTACTGCTACCTACATCCTTCTGAATCTGCTTAGTGTATTGATCTCTTGGTCTCCCTCTACGATTTTTACCCTCCACGCTGCCCTCCAATGCTAAATTTGTAATCCCTTGATGCCTCAAAATATGTCCTACCAACCGATCCCTTCTTCTAGTCAAGTTGTGCCACAAACTTCTCTTCTCCCCAGAATACATAAAAGGCAAGAAACTACGAGCTGCTCAAATGCGTACAGCTACTGCAGCATAAGACTGAGGTTCCCGTGTTAGCAAGAGTGACATCTAGTAGGCACAAATACAGACTACTTAACACTCAAAATGTAGACAGACGTATGTTACGATCGACATTATTTCCAACATGAAGTAAAATGCAATAATTTTATCAGGCAGCAGCAACACGGTAAGAGATTATCTACATAAGAGCTTATAAATACAATTTAAAGGCTGAAAACTCCATTTTAGAAATACAAATGGAGCTGAATAACTCAGAGCAGAAAAGAATGGTATAACATGAAACGCAATTAATATCAACTTCTAAAAAACAGAAAATTATGTGTCCACTAAAATAAAAAAAAATACTTCGGTAACTACAAGAAGGAACTCGAAATCAAATCTCAAGTACCGGCTTTATACCATTGAAGAAGCTTTAATTACGTAGCTGTTGCTGCTTATTAAGAATATGACCATCATTACGAGAAAGACGTTTAAGAATTTCTTATTCTTTGAGAACATCTACTCTACCGCCTTTCTTCTCAATGTGAAAAATGTTAATATCTTGAATAGCTTTGGATGCGTGACCTGTAATCAGACGGTGGTCGGCAAAAGACGAATAGCTCAGGGAATAAACCAAACTCGCTGTACCTAATTGTAACACATACTTGAAACCACGTCTTTTGACTGTATCATTTGTTTTCGTCTCTTCATGTTCCCGTTGGCTTACAGCATATGCTTAAAAAATCTGTTTATCGTAGTGGCAACAAATCTTCGAAAAGTAATGGTAATTTTGTGCTTGTTTTTATTAGTTTTTGCTTTAATATGATAGTATACCCTACAATATCGAATAAGTATTTATTTCGTCATAACAGTATAAGCATATATAGTTTTTGATGTAGCACTGTGACTACATCTGCCAAAATTTTATATTTTTACATTCAAGTGATGTTGCCTTCATAATTTTTAGGTATTTTGTATTCTGTTTTGCGAGTTTTATATTTATTTCATTTATTTTCTAACATAAATAGCTTTCCCGTTGTACACCTGAGCCGGCTGAAGTGGCCGTGCGGTTAAAGGCGCTGCAGTCTGGAACCGCAAGACCGCTACGGTCGCAGGTTCGAATCCTGCCTCGGGCATGGATGTTTGTGATGTCCTTAGGTTAGTTAGGTTTAACTAGTTCTGAGTTCTAGGGGACTAATGACCTCAGAAGTTGAGTCCCATAGTGCTCAGAGCCATTTGAACCATTTTTGTACACCTGAAACTTTTGCGAATCAGACGAATCTTTTAAAATTCAGAAGTCAACCTTATTTTGCCCAAGAACACTGCATTGACCACCAATATACAGATATCATTCACAAAATATAAGCTCACTACTGAGGAGGTTGTAATCAGTTCAAATGTATTGTGAAAAATAAAATGTTTTGATTTTGAATCCTTAGGGAAGGATTAATGTAAAATCGTATTTAGGTAGTACTTGAGTGTTAAATCAAATTAAACCTCAGCAAGAGAATCTAAACTGATTAGTCACAAAATCAGAAAGATGTACAGGGTGTTTGACGTACGACGCAAGCAATCTACAGTACCGGGTAGGTACATTCCGGTAGACGCACATGTTCCGGTCCCTTCCACAGAACTTCGCAAAACGCATCGTTTTAGTGAACTAGACGAGTTGGAGGGACACTGGAAATAAGTGTCTGAAAATCGAAGCGCCATGGAGCACTGCTGATATGTCTGTCAGTATTATCTGTTTTTAGCATTGTGCAATGCCTCCAGCGATTCCTGTCATCAAAAACTTGGCTTAGTGCTGTTGTGAGCATTTAGGCGATGCATTACCTTGTGTGTCAGGCATAAGTAGGCAGTTCTTTTCGTCAGTTTTAAGTTCTCAAATAAGATCTTGAAGTATGTTATTCTCCTGCGAATAAAAAGTTATGGTTCGGTGGAAAATGATCGGGGACACTGTCATGTAGCGCTAATTATAGAGAATCATAATTTTTTCAAATTTTGCGAAGGGCTCTGATTTAGCTGATGAAGGTTTTGACAATTCTAAAACTGACCGGATAAAAGTAGTTATGCTAGATCATAAATAAAGAGCATTACACCACCTACTGTCGAGGTGATCTACATTTTCGCCGTACACAGCTTGCATTAACCAGTGCAGCACTGACATCGTGATATAGTGTCTGAATCGGTCAGTTTAGGGACTACCATTCTTTGAAAGGTTTTAGTTCACCAGATTGTTTTCGAGAAGGTAGTGTCTGACGTAAACGGACGTTAGTACCAGACATATTGAAGTGGGGATCATCCTGAAAACTACACTTTACCACGTAACACGCAAGTGGTGGGGTTCACGTGGCATTGCTGTGTGAGGCGTTGGTCGTTTCTGGTAAAACGAAGCCGGCACAACGATATGCGTGTCACCATTCTGGCACTCAGAATACGCCGTACAGTCGTTGGTTCAGAAGTGACCGCTCCCGTTGCATAATTCAACACTTTTGCCCAGTGCGCTGGATAATTAATAAATTGACGATCACGGACAGTATCGCAATTTTGTGCAATACTTGGATGCACGAACGACGAAAGCTCTGGGAGAAAAGGCCAAAATCTGAGTTCAGCATTTCGTGTTATTCATGAGTGAATGACACCCAATGCATAAAAAAAGACAACCAACACATTCATTTATTTACCAAAAATGTCATCAAAGTAAGTGACGTTAACAAAAAAGTTAGGCGCATCAGATCTAGTATGCACATAGCCGAATCTACTAACAAAGCAGCAAAAATGTTGGTGATAATTGTGAACTGATATTTGGCTTTCTAGATATCGCTTGTATTGTTGTCGCTGCATCTACTCGAGGTAATTGGTTTCCATTGTACGTTAGTCAGTCTGGTTCGAAATGCTGACTTCTGACATCTAGTTTCTAGAAATGGTTGATCACTAACATAAGTTGTTCAAAACACTGATGTAATTCCAGCCGCAAATTCCTTCAGTTTCAGAAATGTAACATCAGATAAGCGGTAGAATTTCACAATTTTCCTTATCTATGCATATATTTCAACAGTACATCTTTTTGCGAAACAGTGAGCTCCGACAGTAGGTCAACTGCCAATCAAACGGATTCTACAACGGAAGAACATCACTCTGTGTTGTTAAGGTATGAAAATATCTCGAAAACAATGCATCTTCAAATCACGAATAGTTGTTTACGGAAAATCAAGGTTGACATCTTTGTGAGTGTAGCACGAAACCCTTTGAAATGAACATGAGAAACTTTTTCTCCTTCCCCTTCTGCCTCAAACAATGACAGCTTTCTCCGAAATCTTTAGGTGATTCTATAAAGAACACGAGGTTATCGTTTCACTGAAGTTTAATGTTCAGTTGATTCATACGGAACGTGATGTTGGCCAAAAACTGCGACTTTGAGTGGAAGACAGAATCTGACAGCTGTCGATCAGCTCTCTTTTCAGTGAGATGTATTTCAACTCGGAGCTTGTAAAATCGAAACGGGACTTACCACAGCCGAGCCCTCTCTTTGCTGTATGATAAGGTAGGTCACAGAATTCAGAATCAGTTGCGTCAAGAAAAGCCGGGAACTTTCGAGGATTGAACGCAGGTTGACGAATGAATTTAATAGGGGAAAAACGGGATTTGATAGTCTTCTGACATGACCAGACAACACGTCCGTAGGTATTTATGTACAACAATTTCCCGGTCCATTTGTCGGATGTCAGCGACGGGCAAAATTTAGTGATGGGACTCTTGACTTGCTGGAATAAGGGGGAAAATTCTCCTGGCAGGTCGGCTCGTTGTCTGAGTGCGCCACCGTACAGGGACTCTGCCGCCTATCTCCAATGTCAGGCGGCTTAACGGCTGCCCGTATCCTGCTAACACCAGCAGTGAGGCACACGTCTCGTGTTAAATACGTTTTATCGAGCAAAATGAAGTACGGTCCGCGGGCTGGATGAACAGACTTCGCGGGCCAAATCCGGAGATCCTTGCTGTAGACGAAGCTGCTCTGTCGCTTCGGCCTACGAGGACAAGGCGGCTGTCCTCCTGAGCTTTAGTAATATTGTATGTTCTAGTACCCACTCGTCACTGTGTAGGACCCTCTTCTGTCTCTTCTGCTCTTCGTAGCGGCTTGTACGTGGTGCAATATCACGGTACGCCAAATCCACTTCCCGAATACCAAATATTTTACTCAGTTCTAATTCACTCGCATGTTGATATTGCACCCTTAGGCGTCAACGAGAAATACCGGCCTTCGCTTGCTAGTTTCACATCTCCACACCTTCTGACAATAGCGTAATTAATATAGTCCGTACGGAACAGAATTGTACTCTTAATGACAAGTTTGTGTGGTAATGCAATTTTTCCTGCTATCTATGTAATTATGTAGTTCTCAATTCGTTCTAGCAATCAATCATTCATAATATGAAAACACAGTCATAGCTCAGTCACTCAAAATGATTCACAAATTTTACTTGTTAGAATGAAATCGGGCGATGATTCTTCTTCTCCGGAGGCTCGTGCTTTGCGGCAGTCTGCTAATCTGTACAAATAAAATGCCTCGTAATTTTGGGAGCGTTGTATAATCAGTCGGGAAACCTCAGATCAAGCGGATATTCGGCTTAGATGTTGAACCTTCCGAAGAAGTGATGGAGCTCTTGGATTATTAAATGCAGGTTCGTATCCAGTCTTTCGGAAGTTCCCTTCTGATTAATAACTACGCAATATATCGATGAGTATGATTAATTCTCAAATGTCAAATACACACCTTTTGTATGAAGAGCAGTATATATATACGGGGTGAGTCACCTAACATTACCGCTGGATATATTTCGTAAACCACATCAAATACTGACGAACCGATTCCACAGACCGAAAGTGAGGAGACGGGCTAGTGTAACTGGTTAATACAAACCATAAAAAAATGCACGGAAGTATGTTTTTTAACACAAACCTACGTTTTTTTAAATGGAACCCCGTTAGTTTTGTTAGCACATCTGAACATATAAACAAATACGTAATCAGTGCCGTTTGTAGCATTGTAAAATGTTAATTACATCCGGAGATATTGTAACCTAAAGTTGACGCTTGAGTAGCACTCCTCCGCTGTTCGATCGTGTGTATCGGAGAGCACCGAATTACGTAGGGATCCAAAGGGAACGGTGATGGACCTTAGGTACAGAAGAGACTGGAACAGCACATTACGCCCACATGCTAACACCTTTTTATTGGTCTTTTTCGCTGACGCACATGTACATTACCATGAGGGGTAAGCTACACGTACACACGTGGTTTCCGTTTTCAATTACGAAGTGGAATAGAGTGTGTCCCGACATGTCAGGCCAATAGATGTTCAATGTGGTGGCCATCATTTGCTGCACACAGTTGCAATTTCTGGCGTAATGAATGTCGTACACGCCTCAGTACATCTGGTGTAATGTCGCCGCAGGCTGCCACAATACGTTGTTTCATATCCTCAGGGGTTGTAGGCACATCACGGTACACATTCTCCTTTAACGTACCCCACAGAAAGAAGTCCAGAGGTGTAAGATCAGGAGAACGGGCTGGCCAATTTATGCGTCCTCCACGTCCAATGAAACGCCCGTCGAACATCCTGTCAAGGGTCAGCCTAGTGTTAATTGCGGAATGTGCAGGTGCACCATCATGCTGATACCACATACGTCGACGCGTTTCCAGTGGGACATTTTCGAGCAACGTTGGCAGATCATTCTGCAGGAACGCGATTTATGTTGCAGCTGTTCGGGCCTCTGCAATGAAGTGAGGGCCAATGAGGTGGTCGCCAATGATTCCGCACCATACATTTACCGTCCACGGTCGCTGTCGCTCTACCTGTCTGAGCCAGCGAGGATTGTCCACGGACCAGTAATGCATGTTCCGTAGATTCACTGCCCCATGGTTTGTGAAACCCGCTTCATCGGTAAACAGGTAGAACTGCAACGCATTCTCTGTTATTGCCCATTGACAAAATTGCACTCGATGATTAAAATCATCACCATGTAATTGCTGATGTAGCGACACATGAAACGGGTGAAAGCGGTGACGATGCAGTATGCGCATGACACTACTTTGACTCAGTCCACCGGCTCTCGCAATGTCCCGTGTACTCATGTGTGGGTTCATGGCAACAGCAGCTAACACACCAACTGCACCCGCTTCTCCTGTGACGGGCATGTTACGGACCCGTTTGCGTGCTACAACCATACCTGTTGCATACAGTTGGCAGTAGACGTTTTGCAATATGCGGCACGTTGAATGCTCTCTGTCCGGGTACCGTTCTGCATACACCCTGCAGGCTTCAGCTGCATTTCGTCGACACTCGCCATAGATGAGTATCATCTCCGCCTTTTCAGAGTTCGAATACACCATGGTCACAGTTCCTACAACACTACACTATCACAGACGTCTGGTAACACGGTGTACTACAGTTGGTCTGCGTGCGGAGACGAATGCGGAATAACAATAGCAGCAAGCGCTACATGCGGACACTGCGACAGCTAGACCAAATCACAACAGTGCACTACAGCCACACTCCTAAACACGGTCGTTATTGTAAACATGTCCCTGCAGATGTTGCTCGCCGACATTTGCCCGTGTTTGTTACAACACGCAACTGAACGTCGGAGGTTTCAAGCGTCAACTATAGGTTACAATATCTCCGGATGTAATTAACGTTTTACAATGCAACAAACGGAACTGATTACGTATTTGTTTATATTATCAGATGTGCTAACAAAACTAACGTGGTTCCATTTAAAAAAAACGTAGGCTTGTGTTAAAAAACATACTTCCGTGCATTTTTGTATGGTTTGTATTAAACAATTACACTAGCCCGTCTCCTAACGTTCGGTCTGTGGAATCGGTTCGTCAGTATTTGATGTGGTTTACGAAATATATCCCTTTTAATCATACAGTTTCGTATCAGTTATCTTCTGTCGTAAATCTCAATGTTCAGATTACAATTCTTCAAAAAAATGCTCAGGTTAATCGGCTAATCGGCACGAAGACAATCTCGGAAGCTTTCTTTTTTTTTTTTTTTTTTTTTTTTTTTGCTTTTCTAACAACCACCAGAGAGAGAGAGAGAGTACTACAAAGAATAATTATGCGCTCATGGCATAGCTATTGTATGAAACTACTTTGCGCATGGATCCTGCGAGTATGAAGATAGAAAACTAGTAAACGTTATTCAAGGGTAGAATTGTATCAGTATAATTCATCAAATATAAAGAGATATTACAGTAACGGTGACTGCAAGCTGACGTTATCGAAAATCCATGTCGCTGTAGATGAAACGGGGCGCATAGCTATACAAATGAAACGATAACAGTTGTAAGTAGTCTGTTTGCATGTTGGCCTCGTTATAGACTGTGTTAATATCGCGGACAGTGCTCTGCGCCCTCGGGAAGAGATTCTGTGGTTGGACGGACTAGTAGTTAGCGAGTGGATAGGGGAGTGTATGGACATAATATTCTTAGTGGAGACGCTGCGTTGGTAGGACATGCGCTATAAAGTGAGATGAAATGATGTGTTTATGAGAAAATATGCAAGCAAATGTTGGTTGGTAACGTTAGGACAGTAGAATTAATCAAAACCATATAATTTCTTGAACTTGATGTCACATAAATAAGAGAAAATTTTCTAATTACATTGTTTCTTCTTCAACAAAATCTTTCTTTCGCTAACGATATGCCTCCTAGTACTTAGATTCTACAGTAGTTAGATTTATATTATTTAGCTGGTTGTAGCTGCTATTTGCCGTAATTTCTGTAGTTCGTGTTATGAAGATTTTCTGTGAGGTAAGTGATTTATAAAAAAGAAGGTGGTTTGAATTGCTGGGAATCGTGATTCATATGACTTTAGGCTATCAACAGGATCGAAGGTCGTTTCAGATTTCTTCAATATAAATTTTATTGTATTTGTATTATTGTTAGTATTTCTTGCAATTCATGGCCATTCTTTTGTGTTAATTATTGCGAGTCATGTTGTAAATGTATAGCAGTCATATTGCATTGGGATTGTATATTGTAGGTAACAAATGAATAGGTTAAGTTTGAGTTGTCTTTGTCAGGGAAAATTCTGCAAGTCAGTGTTTAATAAAAGTAATGAAAGAGATATTTTCACAATAACATATGAAATGAATTTGGCTTCTTCTAACTAATACAAACCTTATCAAATAAACTGTGCTCTTAGCACACGATATCGGATAATTTTGAGTCCAACTATACATCAAAACGAATTGGCTATTTTTGTTCATAGTGGCCTGGAATTTCTCGCAAACGTCGCAATCAAATATGAAATTCTACATTCCCTCTTCTGATGGATAATGGAATTTTTATGTTAACGAGCGTTGCGTACTCTATTAAAAGAACCCACAGCAAATTCTTTGAATGGCACGAGCATTCAGCTCATACTCCCACTACCTAATGATATTAAACCTCTAAATTTCCAAAAAATGTTGGAAAATGACTGCATAATACATCTGTGCTTAAAAAAATGTGGAGATATTAGTGAAATTTATATTTCATGTGACGGTTAAATTGATTTGAAAAGCAACTGACTTAAACTTGCAACTTTATGATTCGCCTGACATACAGTAGTGACTTTTCAGTAAAATATTTCATCTAGAGGAAAAAAATCCACTCAGAAATTATTCATCTTCACATTTATGATTTCTTTTACTTCGATCCTTCGGTGACTTTTAAGTATAGTAGACGCGAACTCTAAAATGCATACCTTAAAAGCTATGAACATTTCTTCAACTTCGATACTATGAAACATATCTCTTTGCTTTCCATATTTTAGGAGAGTGTATTAGGGGCCGAAACAAGATAATATGGTCCAATAAACTTGGGCTCTGAAATATGTACCATAAGAGCTGTAAGCACGAGCGGAAGTCGATAGGTTTTACAACAGCGAAAATGAGCAAGCGCTTAGATGTCTTAACGTTTTCACTTTGGGGGCAATTTTTACTAGATATTTCCTCTTCTATCAATGAATACTTACCAATCCACGTGGGACCATATGTGCGTTTCTTGAGAACTTTGAGTTTGGTTACGCTCCATTTCTTCTTATGAGTGTGTCTGCTGGATTCACTGTAACTCATAGGAGCTGAGCTGAAAGGGACGTCCTACATCTTTTAGAACATGTACTTACCTCCAATTAATTTTCTTTCATTAATCAGTATTTTGGACAAACTGATGGTGTTGCTACGGATAGCCTTCTGTCACCCATGGCAGCTAACCCTTTCATGAATGACTTCAAAAATGGCTCAAATGGCTCTGAGCACTATGGGACTCAACTGCTGTGGTTATGTCCCCTAGAACTTAGAACTACTTAAACCTAACTAACCTAAGGACATCACACACATCCATGCCCGAGGCAGGATTCGAACCTGCGACCGTAGCAGTAGCGCGGTTCCGGACTGAGCGCCTAGAACCGCTAGACCACCGCGGCCGGCCCAAACCGCACAATAACCCTGGGTTCGGTGTGGGACGACGGTGGGGTGAGTGGACTGCTGTAGCCTGTTGTGGGGTTGTGTACCCCGAAGCCGACCGCGGTGGTCTCGCGGTTCTAGGCGCGCAGTCCGAAAACGTGCGACTGCTACGGTCGCAGGTTCGAATCCTGCCTCGGGCATGGATGTGTGTGATGTCCTTAGTTTAGTAAGGTTTAAGTGGTTCTAAGTTCTAGGGGACTGATGACCACAGCAGTTGAGTCCCATAGTGCTCAGAGCCATTTGAACCATTTTTTTGTACCCCGAAGGCTACGGCGGGGACGAAGCCTCTCCGTCGTTTCTAGGTCCCCAGTTCAATACATGCTTACATAGTTAACATTCTCTCACAGGTAGTGGGTTGTAAAGCACGAGTCAAAAATTCATTAGAAGGTTGATTAAAGGTTTGCTTTTACTTCACGGATATATCTTACAATGCAGTAGATAAATACAGTTCTGTGTTAGCACAGATTTCCTCAAAAGCTGGCTCCGCTAGCTGACATTTAGTATTTCTCTCCTACTGGTATGAAATGACGTGATCGGATTCCGAATGCTCAATGCTAACGACATGGCGATGTCTGCTGATGTTGTCTAGAAAAAGCAATGCACACACAAACACTCGAGTCCTGTGAGACATTTTCCCAGCTGCAGTCAGAATCAAGGCGCTGACACTGCAATGGTGCAAGATCTTTGCGGCAATTGGTGTTGGTTATCGCACGACCACGCAGCGTCCTGAGCGTGCCTGCGCTCCCGTTACCAGTAACCGCGTTCAGTGTTTCTGTCATGGCCGCCGTCGTAAACGATGTCTGTGTCCAATAACCCGTATTTTCTTGCTGGCAATTTTCTTAGAAAGCTGTCAACATAGAATTTCCAACTGCTTCAGTTTGAGCCAGTAAATTCTGCATGGTACCATTTGTTGATATACTAATGGGAAACATCACTGAGAGTATTCCGATAACACAACGTTCCAAGAATAACGCGAGTTATACTGGAATTGTTGTCATTACCTGATAGAGTTTTCTGACAGTATGGTTCAAATGGTTCAAATGGCTCTGAGCACTATGGGACTTAACTTCTGAGGTCATCAGTCCCCTAGAACTTAGAAATACTTAAACCTACCTAACCTAAGGACATCACACACATCCATGCCCGAGGCAGGATTCGTACCTGCGACCGTAGCGGTCGCGGGGTTCCAGACAGTAGTGTCTAGAACCGCTCGGCCACCCCGGCTGGCTGACAGTATGTCATAACACAATGTTCTAAGATTATAGTAAATTTGCTGTCAGGACAGTTTAATTAAAATAGTTTGAATGTAAGGCATTGGTGAGGACAATATAACTCTCCTTATGTCAAACTAAAAGTAATATCGTAGTCAGAGAACGATCGTAGGTGAACACACGCTGGACTCCTGCGTGCTGTTCTAGGCAATCTCCTGGTGGAAATGGTTTGAAATTACCTTCCTACGATCTTTCATGGAGTGAGAAGTGGGTATGTGCGTCATGTGCATGGCTGTGATTAGTGCTTGTAAAGCCAGGTGTCGGGTTTGTGTTGTTATGGATGAGAGGAAAGCGGAGGTAGCCTGCGGTGGCCCATAGACTGCGGCTGTCGAATAGCACTGAAGGAGTCGCTGTGGTTAACGTCCGCAACTGACAGACGCACCACCGACGACAATGTCACATGACCTCACATTATGCGACATTGAAGTGTTTTGGAATTTAATCCTGCTCTTTGACGCGAAGCCGGTTGATCGAGAACATTACGCAAGCACCATTCTTCGCCTTCCAATCAAATACTGGCAGTGAAAATTTTGCACCCCCAGGGTTCGAACCGGTTTCCCTCCGAGTCGGACACTATAAGCGTACAATAGTGAACTACGGCAGTGGGTCCCATACATAAGTTTTATTACCACCAAATTTTCGGTATCGGATCTGTTTTATTTTTATTCAGCCGTTTTATTAGTTCTTGATACAATTCGTATACGCTTTGCCTAAGGAAACGGTCTAATCTTCAGGTTGTTGACACACAGTTGGTGGCGTTCATTAGATAAAATAAAAACTTTACGGACCATTGTTCCTTATCTTATGTAAAATCGTCCGCTTCACACCGCAACTGCTCGCACGGCCATATTCCGCTCTTCGGCTGTGGATACGGAAAGTGTAGGCCTGACGCTTCTTATTATATACCCGGACGTAGCAGTGAGCAGCTATGGCCGACGTACGAGGGTAAGTCATATATTATCCGCTAAGCAGTTATAAAATTTTACTGTAATTAAATACGAAACATACGAGAACATCATTTTTCGACATAGTCTCTTTGCGTTTCATCGCACTTTGTCCATCGTTGTACAAGCTTCCTGATGCCCTCATAAAAGAAGGTTCTCGGTTGAGCTACAGGCCAGGAATGCACAGCTTCTTTCACCGCTTCGTCCGAGACAAATCGGCGGCCCCTTAATGCCTGTTTGAGTGGACCAAACAAGTGATAGTATGAAGGGGCAAGATCGGGACTATATGGAGGATGATCCGGTACTTCATATTTGAGTTTCCGAAGCGTTTCAGCAATGTGGGCAGCAGTATGCGGACGGGCATTGTCGTGCAACAACACAACACCATTTGACAGCAATCCTCGGCGTTTGCTTCAAATTGCAGGCTTTAGCCTGGCAGTGAGCGTCTCATTGTAACGTACACTGTTTATTGCTGTGCCTCTTCCCCCATAATGTTCCATTACTGGATATTGTGCGTCCCAAAAATCCGTAAGCATCAGTTTTCCTGCGGACGATTGGCTTTTGAACTTTTTCTTGCACAGCGAATTTCGATGTTTCCATTACATACTCTGCCGTTTTCTTCCTGGCTCCTAATAATGGATCCATGTTTCGTTACTAGTAATGAGACTATCTAAGAAGTTGTCCCATTCAGTACCATAGCGACCCAAATGTTTCTTGCTGATGTCCAAGCGCTTTTGTTTATGCAACCGTGTGAGTTGTTTAGGGACCCATCTTGCACAAACTTTATGAAAGCCAAGCATGTAGTGGATGATTTCGTAGGCAGAACCGTGACTAATTTGCGCACGATGTGCCACTTCGTCAATAGTTAACCGTCTGTCTAAGAGAATCATTTCACGTGAACGCTCATTGGTTTCCTCATTTGTGACGGTAGACGGTCGTCCGGCTCCTTCACCATGCGTAACATTTGTGCGACTATTTCGGAAATGTTCAATCCATTCCTAGACACTCCTTTGTGGCAAAACACTGTTCCCGTATTGTATCGAATGTCTCCGACCAATTTCGGCCGCTGATACATCTTCCGACCAAAAAAACGGGTCAGTGAACGTTGCTCTTCCTTGGTGCAGATAGACAGTGGAGCAGCCATGATTAACAGCACGGCAGCGATATCTAAACTAACCTAGCAGCTTGAAAATTGCAAAGATATAACAACAAATTACAAAGCATGCGTCATCAACATAAAACGAGAGTACAGCCAAAGTAAAGAAAAATATAACTAATCTGCGGGTAGTAATTGACTTACCCTTGGACATGGGAAGCTCTCCAAAAATGTCGTCTGACTTTAGTGGAAAACTAAATACTTATAACTGTACATCAGCATTAAAATAAATATCAAAATCTGTTAAAAATGTAATTCATTTATCGTTCACTGCTGCATTAAGAAACTATTGACTTTTCCTCTCGGAAATTTATGGTAAGATCTTATGGGACCAAATTGCTGACGTCATCTGTCCCTAAGCTTACACACTACTTAATCTAACACAAAATAACATGCTAAGAACAACAAACACACCCATGGCCCCATGGCCGAGAAAGGACTCGAACCTCGGAAGGGAAGGGAAGGGGAGGGGAGGGGGGCGCGGACCGTGACAAAGGCCTAGATCGCGGGGGGTACCCCACGCGGTGTTCTTTGCTTATAACCGATTAAGTTCTTCCTGTCTGTGCCGTATAGTCTGCATTGCGGCACGTGTGCTGTTCTTCCGACCTTTCAAATTTATCCATCCGGTTACAGATATCATGTTTCAGGTTACACCTCACTATATTACTTGTCACATAAACATTGAAGTAACTATTTTACACTATGTGATCAAAAGTATCGGGAAACCTGGCTGAAAATGACTTACAGGTCATGGCGTCCTCCATCGGTAATGCTGGAATTCCATATGGTGTTGGCTACTCTTAGCCTTGATGACAGCTTCTACTCACACACACCTATGTTCAGTCAGGTGCTAGAGGGTTTCTTGGGGAATTGCAGCCCATTCTTCACGGAGTGCTGACTGAGGAGAGGTATCGATGTCGGTCGAAGAGGCCTGGCACGAAGTCGGGGTTCCAAAACATCCCAAAGGTGTTCTACAGGATTCAGGTCAGAACTCTGTGCAGGCCAGTCAATTAGAGGGATGGTACAGTCTTGTAACCACTCAGCACAGTGCGCTGAAAGATGCAATCGCCATCCCCGAACTGTTCCTCAACACTGCGAAACAAGAAGGTGCTTAAAACATCAATGTAGGCCTGTGCTGTGATACTGCCACGCAAAACAACAAAGGGTGCAAGCCCCCTACATGAAATACACGACCACACCACAACAACACCAATAATCAATTATTCAAAGTGACATTCACTATCGCATTATTTATTTTGTCGCCAACCGGTTCCAACCCGCGATGGGGTCATCTTATGGGCAATTTACACCATTTGGTCGCTCACTGGAGTCGTTACCCTGCCTGTCTACGGTTAGTAACACCCCCGACTCCGAAATTTAATGTGGGCACTACACACGTTGGCAGATGACGTTCACCGGGAATTCGCCATACCCACACCCTGCCATCGGATCGGCACATTAAGTACCGTGATTCGTCACTCCGCACAACGTCCAAAGTTTACACCAAGCGAGGCGTCGTTTCGCATTTATCGGCGTGGTGTGTGGATTATGAGCAGCCGCTCGACCATGAAATCCAATTTTTCTCACCGCCCACCTAGTTGTCATAGTACTTGCAGTGGACCCTGATACATATTGGAATTCCTGTGTGATGGTCTGGATAGATGTCTGCCTAATACACATGACGATCCTCTTCAACCGTCGGCGGTCTCTGTCTGTCAACAGACGAGGCCGGCGATTCCGCTTTTGTGCTGTATGTGTCACTTCACGATCCACTTCACTACCACATCGTAAACAGTGGACCTACGGATGTATAGGAGTGTGGAAATCTCGCATACAGACGCATGACACAAGTGACACCCAGTCATCTGACAATGTTTCAAGTCCGAGAGTTCCGCGAAGCGCCCCATTGTGTTCTCTCACTATCCCTAGTGGCTACTGAGGTCACTGATATGGATTACCTGGCAGTAGGTGGCAGCAGAATGCACCTAATATGAAATACGTACGCTTTTGGGGGTGTCCGGATACTTTTGATCACACAGTGTAAATCAGTATTTTCTCGAATCACAGTAACAATAGACAATTGGAGGCTCGCCATGTGTCACAACATTTCATTTTCTCTTCCTTCCCACTTCAAATATTCTCCTCACATTTCTACATTTTTCTGCGGGTCTTGATAACAAATTTGGCTATGGTGACGTAATTCTCAGTTGTCCTGCTTTCAGCTCGGAATGTTTTTCTGCCTTCAGTGTGATCACACGTTTGCGTAATCTTTTGTGAAAAATTATAACTCCTCACAATTTATAGAATAATTCATCTTGTGTTGCATCCTGAATAAAGTATCCCATGGAATACTAGTAAGACGTTTCATTTCAGTTATTAGTCGAAGGCACACTGAAGACAAAGGAAAATGACGAACCAAGTACCGGTACGATCGTCCTAATGGGACGGAAATCCCAAGATGTGATGTATACGTTCACACAAAAAAGATTAAACTTTCAGAAAAATTTGGCTGATTTATTTAAGAGAAAGAGATTCACAAATTTAGCAAGTTCAACAACGCATTCGTCCACCTCTGTCCCTCAGGCAAGCAGTTCCTCGGCTTGGAATTAATAGTCTTTGGATGTTCTCCTGAGGGATCCCGCGCGAAGTTCTGTTAAATTGGCGCGTTAGATTGAAAAAAATCTCTAGCTGGTTGGAGGACCTTGCACATAATGTTCCAAACGTTCACGGCTGGGGACGGATCCGGTGACATTTCTGGATAAAGTGGGCTTTGGCCAGCACGAAGACCAGCAGAAGAAACTCATTACCTTCCTGAAATGTAAACCTAGGAACACTTGAATTAAGGGTAACGCAATGGGGCTTAGAATATCGTCGACGTAGCGCTGTGCTGTAAGGTGCCGCAGATGACAACCAAAGAGGTCCTGCTATGAAAGTAAATGTCACCCCAGATGATGAACCTTGTTTGTGCGGTCCGTATGGCGGGCGATAGTCAGCTTGGTATCTAACGGACGCCTGGGCGTCTACAGACAAGTCTTCATTGGTCATCGGGACTCAGTTTGTAGCGGGACTCATCACCTAATACCATTCTACCCCATTCAATTAGAATCCAGGCCAAAGCCGTGTCTGGAGAGGCTCCAAATAGGGGTGGATATCAACCTGTCTCCCGTCATACATCGAGACATCCATGAGTGATGTTCTGGGGTACAATTTCCGTTCATAGCAGGACCCCTTTGGTTATAATCGACAGCACCATAACTGTGGTATCACGAAACCATACCACCCCACTGGCCACTGACGTTTCACAGTTGGTAACAGATTGGCGAATTTCCGGTAGACGCTGACAGCATTAGCATGGGATCTATGAGACCCCCTGGTCCACGCCCGCTGAGCCACATCTCCAGCAGCTCCGGATTACAAGTGCCCTCTACCCCTAGTGAGATAAGCCTCTACATCCTTACATTTATCCTCTAGCCATCCGTGCTTAGCCATTTTGCACTTCCTATCGATCTCATTTTTTAGACGTTTGTATTCCTTTTTGCCTGCTTCATTTACTGCATTTTTGTATTTTCTCCTTTCATCAATTAAATTCAATATTTCTTCTGTTACCCAAGGATTGCTACTAGCTCTCGTCTTGTTACCTACTTGATCCTCTGCTGCCTCCACTGCTTCATCCCTCAAAGCTACCCATTCTTCTTCTACTGTATTTCTTTCCCTCATTCCTGCTGTTTGTTCCCTTACGCTCTCCCTGAAACTCTGTACAACCTCTGGTTCTTTCAGTTTATCGAGGTCCCATCTCCTTAAATTCCCAGTCAGTTTATTTGTGAGATACAGTTAGTTGTAACTGCAAGTTACAATTTAGTATCGCAATATCTTGCCAATGGAAAACATATATAATACTGAATGCAGCTTTATATAGATATTATTGTATAGCCGATTCAATGAGTACTTATTGCTAGTTAAGTGAACTCGGCATGGGGTACATGGCTTCATCTGAAAAGCGATCTTCATTGATATACACCTATACCCATGTAAATTGTGTTTTATCATTTGACTTCGAACGTTCATATTTTAGAGACTACCTATCTTTTCATATGTACGGAGACAGAAAAATATAAACAATGGAATAAAATTTTCAAGTAAAGGCCCTTGTACTAGCGCCACCATGTGGCTAGAACTTACATCTTTCTACCAATTATTGTGCTAACTGTTCTTGGACGAGGTTTTAATACAGACACTGAACTTTGTTTTACAATTTGTAAGAGTTCCTGTTGAGCGTACTGGCAAACGTCGTCTATCCGTCTATCCGTCGTCTGTAGCTCTCTGTGTTCCTCCCATCTTAATTCCAGATATCTGACGAAGGTACTTACCTAAATAAATAAAGGAAAATTTTAATAGCAATCTAGATTGTTTTATTCACGAATTATTCGCAGTGATTGCGGACACATTCATTCAATTTATCACCTTTATCAATACGCTGCACAACATTTCCACTCGACAGCTATTCACTATTTTCAGGTATGGTCGTGGCGAGCTATTGTGGTTCACCAGTTTATACACTCGCTACCTAGAAGCGCGCAGACGACAAGAGCTGGAACTGTAACGTCATCACTGTAGGGGGTCGAAATCCAGAGCCCCTATCCGGAGATACAATCCGCGGGATCTGCATTCGCAGCAGAAAAAAGCTTAATCGCAAGCCGCACAGCTCAGAGAATGCGTGGGACCAAGGATTATCTGTCCTGAATTGCCTCTCTGAATTCGTATTTCTGCCGCTAATTATTCCTTAGTGCCGCCTATACTGTCCTCGTGCTTTTTTGTGTCTGTTAATCAAGCTGTTAGCTAAATGTATTTCGACTGCTTCCTTGATTACGGAGATTCAGTAGTTGGAAACCGATAAGTGGACCCTGGTCTTACAGTACTTCATGCCGTGTCCCTTGTCAAGCGTTCAGCAAAAGCGGGTTCTGGTATCTGATCTAATCTTGCATGACGTCTATGTTCGTCACATGGGACCTAACAATGAGATACGCCTCGTCAGTGTATGGATTTGCACACTGACATGTGATCTTGTATACCCCTTGTCTCCTTAGATCCTTGTCACGTTTCTGGAAACCAGAATCCTCACACGCGCCGGAGGAAAAAAATATATGATTTGTTCGGTGTTCCTTGAACAGTCTGTTGATCTTGGTCACCCTGCTTTCATAAAGCAGAAGAATGGTCCTATTAAAGTTCTCCGCTACATATGGCTCAAAGAGGAGCCAGATGTAACGGAGAACTTTAATAGGACCATTCCATATTATATGTGTAGCGATCGAAATACGAGGGTAAGTCAATTATTATCCACAATTTAGTTATATTTTTATTTATTTTAGTAGTACTGTCTTTTACGAAAATGACGCAAGCTTTGTTTATTCTTCGTTACATCTTTGCAATTTTCAAGCTGCTAGGTTAGTTTAGTTATCGCTGTCGTGCTGTTAATCATGGCTGCTCCGCTGTCTATTTGCACCAAAGAAGAACAATGTTCAGTGATCTGTTTTTTGTGGTCCGAAGGCGTATCAGGGGCCGAAATTCATCGAAGAATGTCGGTACAGTACGGAAACAGTTTTTGCCACAACAGAGTGACTACGAATGGATAGAAAAATTTCGAAATGATCGCACAAGTGTTACGCACAATGAAGGAGACGGGCGACCGTTTACCGCCACAAATCGAAAAACCTTTGAGTGTTCACGTGAAGTGATTCTCTTAGACAGACGTTTAACTTTCGATGAAGTGGCTCATCATCTGCAAATTAGTCACGGTTATGCCTACGACATCATCACCAACAGACTTGGGTTTCATAAAGTTTGTGCAAGATGGGTCCCAAAACAACTCACACAGTTGCATAAACAAACACCCTTGGACATCGGCAAAAATCATTTGGATCGCTATGGTAACGAAGGGGACAACTTCTTAGACAGGATCATTAATGGTGACGAAACATGGATCCAACATTACGAGCCGGAGAATAAACGGCAGAGTATGGAATGGAAACATACAAATTGGCCGTGCAAGAAAAAATTCAAGACCGAGCCGTCCGCAGGAAAACTGATGCTTACGGTTTTTTGGGACGGACAAGGTCCTGTACTGGAACATTATGGGGAAAGGGACACAACAATAAATAGTGTACGTTAGAGTGAGGTGCTTACTGTCAGGCTAAAACCTGCAATTCGAAGCAAACGCCGAGGATTACTGTGAAAAGGTGTCGTGTTATTGCAAGAAAATGCCCGTCCGCATACTGCTGCCCACACTATTGAAACGCTCCAGAAACTCAAATTTGAAGTACTGGATCATCCGCCGTGTAGTCCCGATCTTGCCCCTTCTGACTATCACTTGTTTCGTCCGTTCAAACAGGCTTTAAGGGGCCGTAGATTTGCCCGCGCACGAAGCAGTGAAATGAACGGTGCATTCCTGTCTCGCAGCTCAACCGAGAACCTTATTTTATGAGGGCATCAGGAAGCTTGTACAAAGATGGACCAAGTGCGTTGAAGCGCAAGGAGACTACGCTGAAAAAAGATGCTCTTGTAAGTTTCCTATTTGATTACAATAAAATTTTATAACTACTTTGCGGGTAATAATTGACTTACCCTTGTATATTGCGAATCTGTTCATGAGAATAACTTTTATGCACAAGCACTGAACGGACTTAGGTTAGCCCTGGCGACAAGCTTCCCGTATCTCGGATAAATCGAGCCGTATGTGCCAGTTGTGACACTGTGGTTAAAGGTTTGCGCTATGATATTTGCCCAGTCGAAGAGTGGACAAAGAGGGTCTTATCTCTGCTGGACGTTGTGCGTATGGACAGTGGGAAAGGTGCAGTCTCCGGATTATCAGTCGCAGCAGGTGCTGGCTGGCGATTATTGTGAACAGCGACTGTGAGTTTCTAATTTTTCCAATAAATTGGAGATTTGACGGCTCGCCCTGTGCGGTGTTCGCGGCTTGTGAATGTCGCTGTATGCCACTCAGTGAGGAATCCAGGGTATTTCCTACCACAGCGTTCCAATTTTTCTCGCAATAGTTCACATTGCTCTTTGAATGAATAACCGAGGGAGGTGAAATGGGGAACTAATATTATTTATGTACTCGAATCAGAAGCAAACACAACACATGGTAATTACTATTACAAATAGTGAGAATTATTAAATTACACTAATGTTGCCCAAAGTCTTGCAATATCGGTTGTGTTCGGAGTCGCGAGATGGCTTCTTCTGCGCAAGATTCAGGTCATAGTGTCAGAACAGTAGGTATTCTTTGCTGTGTTCTTCTCTGGAATCACAGCTGATGGTATCGGTGGTCTCTTCAAAAAGTCGCTGTGTGCCACAACACAGTCGACATCGTGCATCGACGTCGCGGACATTCGGCAATTCACAACGATGAATGTAAATGTTGAACACTGTACTTCAAGAAAAAAGTTTGTAAATTAGTGCACACTAATAACAGACGTAGAGTATCAAGCACTTCTGCGGCCAAGAATTGTATCAAGTTAAATAAATCTTTGTGTCATTCACTTAGTAAAATGAATTAATATTTCATCTGTTGTAGATCCAACGAAAGATGAACCGTAGTTGTCAAAGAACCCTCTGTTATGGCTGGACGATTATTGTGTCATCTGGTCATAACAGTATCCACCGCGAAGTGCCATTTCTTCCAACTCCAGACCAAAGATGGTTGACTGACTTCCACACGATCAAATTCTATTCATGGACAGATGGAATAGATTCCGAAGGGGGTGGCCGGGTGGAGAAATAAACAGTTGTTTCTTTGCTGTAGCTGCTATTGTTTGGAACACTAGGGTGGTCTGGTTTTGCTGATAAATCTGGTTAGTTCTCTTCGCAATGGAAGCTATTTCACGACCAATGTCTGGTTGCGCTATGCCTGCGAGCCGGTAGAGCTTTACAAGTGGAGCACGCTTGAAACGTTCTATAATAAGCCTGAACGTTTCATTTAGTGCCCTGTTAACATTGTTTGCGTTGCTAGATTTATACTAGACTGGGCTTGCATACTCTGCAGCACTGTAACATGTTGTTACTGCTGTCGTTCTCTCAAAAACGTCATTCATCAAAATTATTTTTTAATGTGTGAATGAATTGCTAAGTTAGATATAGGAGTTGTATTGTGTGTTACACGAGCCAGCAAAGTATCACCTGTCAAACGACTGAAGAATTACAGATCAATTTATCAGTTGTTTCAAAGTAACAATGTTGCTCAGGTTAAGAAAAAATTTTAGGCTGTCGGTTTTTCTGAGACATCTAGTGGCTGATGCTAGTCAGCAAACTAATGTCAAATTTATTATTGCCTTTTCATGAAAGCCACTAGAATACCTTAATTTGACCATTGCTTTGTTGCACTTGTAGTTGCCTCATTTTGGTCAAAAATTATAAAAAAGACTTAAATTATGTTTTTTTTTTTTTTTTTTTTGTGGAGTAAGATAGGGTAAGACGTTAGCTGACAGAATTGTTGTTAATTAAGTGAAGATGTTTCTTGAAACAAGGCGAAAAACATTCTTATTATATTCAACTTGAAAGGTTTAAAGCCCATTCCAACAGTATGTGTTTGTTAAATTAATTTTTAATACTCCAAATATATTTTTCAGCAACATCAAGGAAAAGCTGCTGTAGCGCCACATATTATCAACGAATGTCCATAACACACAGCGGCCTTGGGGTGAGTGATGCCATATCATAATGGTTCGAGACACAAGCTGTGGTCCACGGAATCATCTTCCTTATTGCAAACCACGACATCCAGGAACGAAAGGTTTCGGTTTTTACAGTGCTTCGCTTGGTCCTCGAAGTCTTTTATTAAAAGATTAGCTGCTATGGGTGACAGAACGCGACCCATAGCAAATCCTTCAATTTGCTCAAAATATTGATTATTGAATGAGAAGTAAGCACATATTCGAAAAGATATAAGAAATCCCTTTCCAGCTTAGTTCCTATGAGTTGCAGTGAATCTACCAGAAACACTCACAAGAACAAACAAACCAAAGCCGTATCCAAAAGGCTCAAGAAATGTACACAGTGACCCAGGAGTAAGTATTCAGTGATACAAGAGGATCGATCGTTTCAATCAAAATGCCAGGCGAACATTGGCCCCAAAGTAACTATGTCAAGAACTGTGAGCACTTGCTCAATTTCGTTGTTGTAAAACTCATCAATTGAACAAGTGTTCACAGCTCTAAGGGTTTCTATTGCACAGCCCAAGTTTACGAGACAATTTTATCTTGTTTCGGTCCCTTCTATATCCTCCCAAAACACGGAAAAAAATCGCTTCTGTGGAACAGATTTATTTCGCAGTAACGAAGATGAAGAATTATGCATTTTAGAGGCCATGTTTAGTAGGCTTTTTTTGCTCCGAATGATAGTTCCTGGGCATGAACAGGAATCATTAGTGAAAAAGTAACACAGCAAACAGAAGATTTACTTAACATGTATTTCTCCAACCATACAAAGATTCGGCACAAATAATGCAGCAAGAATTAGGATCCAGCTGTCAAAATGTAACATGAATTAGGCTTGCCGTTCTAGGCATGAACAACGATGTTGTGTCGATGAGGCTCCAGGCGCAAGTGGGTTGAGTGGCTGCTGCCGGCTGCCCCGTACTACAGGAAAATTAAAGAGACCTTTGGAGAAAAGAGAACCACTTGTATGAATATCAAGAGCTCAAATGGAAACCCAGTTATAAGCAAAGAAGTGAAAGCAGAAAGGTGGAAGGAGTATATAGAGGGTCTATACAAGGGCGATGTACTTTAGGACAATATTATGGAAATGGAACAGGATGTAGATTAAGATGAAATGGGAGATATGATACTGCGTGAAGAGTTTGACAGAGCACTGAAAGACCTGAGTCGAAACAAGGCGCCCGGAGTAGACAACATTCCATTAGAACTACTGACAGCCTTGCGAGAGCCTGTCCTGACAAAACTCTACCATCTGGTGAACAAGATGTATGAGACAGGCGAAATACCCTCGGACTTCAAGAAAAATATAATAATTCCAATCCCAAAGAAAGCAGGTGTTGACAGATGGGAAAATTTCCGAACTATCAGTTTAATAATTCACGGCTTCAAAATACTAACGAGACTTCTTTACAGACGAATGGAAAAACTAGTAGAAGCCGACCTTGGGGAAGATCAGTTAGGATTCCGTAGAAATATTGGAACACGTGAGGCAATACTGACCCTACGGCTTATCTTAGAAGCTAGATTAAGGAAAGGCAAACCTACGTTTCTAGCATTTGTGGACTTAGCGAAAGCTTTTGACAATGTTGACTGGAATACTCTCTTTCAAATTCTGAAGGTGGCAGGGGTAAAATACAGGGAGCGAAAGGCTATTTACAATTTGTATAGAAACCGAATGGCAGTTATAAGAGTTGAGGGGCATGAAAGGGAAGCAGTGGTTGGGAAGGGAGTGAGAAAGGGTTGTAGCCTCTCCCCGATGTTATTCAAACTGTATATTGAGCTAACAGTGAAGGAAACAAAAGAAAAATTCGGATTGGGTATTAAAATCCATGGAGAAGAAATAAAAACTTTGAGCTTCGCTGATGACATTCTAATTCTGTCAGAGACAGCGAAGGACTTGGAAGAGCAGTTGAACGGAATGGACAGTGTCTTGAAAGGAGGGTACAAGATGAATATCAACAAAAGCAGAACGAGGATAATGGAATGTCGTCGAATTAAGTCGGGTGATGTTGAGGGAATTAAGTTAGATTAGGAAATGAGGCACTTAAAATAGTAAAGAAGTTTTGCTATTTGGGGAGCAAAATAACTGATGATGGTCGAAGTAGAGAGGATATAAAATGTAGACTGGCAATGGCAAGGAAAGCGTTTCTGAAGAAGAGAAATTTGTTAACATCGAGTATAGATTTAAGTGTCAGGAAGTCGTTTCTGAAAGTATTTGTATGGAGTGTAGCCATGTATGGAAGTGAAACATGGACGATAAATAGTTTGGACAAGAAGAGAATAGAAGCTTTCGAAATGTGGTGCTACAGAAGAGTGCTGAAGATTAGATGGGTAGGTCACGTAACTAATGAGGAGGTGTTGAATAAGATTGGGGAGAAGAGAATTTTGTGGCACAACTTGACTAGAAGAAGGGATCGGTTGATAGGACATGTTCTGAGGCATCAAGGGATCACCAATTTAGTATTGGAGGGCAGCGTGGAGAGTAAAAATCGTAGAGGGAGAGCAAGAGATGAATACACTAAGCAGATTCAGAAGGATGTAAGTTGCAGTAGGTACTGGGAGATGAAGAAGCTTGCACAGGATAGAGTAGCATGGAGAGCTGTATCAAACCAGTCTCAGGACTGAAGACCACAACAACAACAATAACAAAGAATTATAAAATAGCCAAAAAGAACATTAAAATATGTACACTTGTAAAAACTGTTACAACGTATAAAACAGATTATTAAATTAAAATGTATTGGAAGTCATCTACCTTTCGAGAGAACTACAAATTTGTATCAAGAGACAGCTCGCTTGGCACGCACCAGCGGGAATTCTGTCTGCATAGCAGGCAGTACACGTCACACCAGCACTCGAATAATGTCAAAAAGCACTTTCAGTCCAAACTCACTGTTTTTATCCTAATTTATTTTAGATCTCTGTTTTTGTGGATAAATATTTCTAACTTCCAGAATGTTTAAGGCATGGTCCTTTGCGGCTCTGTGCAAGACTTCCACACATTTACTTATCTCGCCTAAATTATTGTTCTGTATTTTCAAGTGCGTCGTCAGTGATCTACCATTCCAATCGTAAGAGTGTTCGCCCCAGTTTGACGATACAGCTTATTTTGTACGCTCCTGCGTAACTGAATTTGTATCGTTAATTTCCAGTTCTTGGGCCTATCCTACAGTCCAGGTTCTCTCTGATTTGGAAATATAAGCCGATCTTCTCGAAGCTGTGAGCAATGATTGCTGAAAGCAAGCCACTTAGTAGCTTCCCTGCTCAAATACTTTCTATGTATTTAATTTCCTTGTATATTCTGATGGTGCTACAATTCCTGTATCTATTTGAACGATCTACAAGCAATAATAATTTAATGCTAATTCTCACTTTTGCCTTCATTCAATGATTCTGTGTATAATAGACTTCAAGAATGCGTACTTCTGTACTTATGGAGTGTTTGGATTTCGCATTTATGATCATATCTGTGTTCTATACTTTTCTGTGTGCACCTATATCGTGACTCCTGTCACAGTTAGCAATTATGATGTCCAAAAAGATTACGCTTTCTTTTTTCTAACTGGAACATGAATATCATTTTCCCGTGTATAGTGCTGCTTTTCCTAGCAAGTTCTTGTATTTGATCGCTATTACCTGTCCATAATATAATAATATCTCTTGTAATATAAGATTTTGTGTTCTGTGTCCTTATTCACTTGCATGAATGTATTCTCTAGGTCACTAATAAAGAAAATTCTCCTATCCATCCAGATAAACTATTGCCGAGTGCTAATCCGTTCCTCGGCTGATACGTACGACTGCTATTAAAAATGCACCACACCAGAAGTTTAGTTAGTTCAACATACTCCCCTCCGTACACTTCTGATGCTTTAACATTTTTTTCTCATAATTTGAACAGATTCTAAATGGATACACTTGTATAAAATGTTCATGTATCGAACTACATCAGCATTGCCCCTTCTGGGAGTCATTATTATTTACAAATACTGCAAAGTTCTTAACACTGAAGGAATTGTGGAAGTTAAAGCTTTTTTGATTTTGTATTGCACTCCCTACGTACCTTAAAATTCAAAGAAGACCTTTTGTTCACTAGAGTCCCAAACTGTGCTGTCATGCTTCTGCAGTGTGGTCAGTGAACACAATTGTGGTGTACGTATTTAGTTTGTTTTTGGCACTGTTATCCTCAAATAAGAAGCTAGATGCATCAACCATATCTTTAATTTTGCCTTGAAATGAATCAACTACCCGAATGTTTTTATTTCTGTGATGTGATACTCTCTGAAAAATTCTTCTCTTGTAGAGGTAGTCCCCATCATGCGCGGCCACAAGTTCATCCCCTTTGAAAGAGTTGATGATAATTGCTAATTTATAATCCATTGAAGAAGTAGAGGAATCAGTATGGCATTATATGCCTGATGAGTATATAATTTTCCTATACATTAAGGATATAGTAAAGTCAAGTGCAATTAGTTATTGTTCGAGGGCTGTTTACAATCTTTATCAGATAAGATACGATTTCTTCTATCACGCCTTGACCTGTGAGATGAATATCAAGACATGAACTGGTCTAGCAGTTGATACAAGGTAGTTTGGTGTAGCACGGCACCTGGCATAGGCATACATAGCTCACGAACATATAGTGTGTGGAGCTGTCAGTCTAACATGCCAGCCTCTGCTATTGAAGGTATCTGTCGGGGCATGAGGTAAACGAGCTGACATAAGGGGAGAAAGTGGTCTGAATGGATACTTTGAGTGGTTATCTCACTGCTGGCTTGTGCATTGTGTGAGTGTACTTCCCAGGTGCAAACTCAGGTGACACAAGTTACTTCACAGGTTCGTCATACGCACAGCTGATCCCGATAAAGATATAAATAGGTTGACAATAAGTGTTCTGGGTGCCCAGCTGCCAAATTTCCTGACAAAGAGCAATTGCCCTATATATAAACTGTCCGGAAATTAAGATCTTAGCACGAAATTGGAGCGAAATGTGAAAATAGCTTAACAGTGTTATACAGTTTTCCCCCAATCATATGATGTGGGGCTTTTGCGCTAAGGATGAATTGGAGGAAATTTCCGAAATCCTCAAAGCTGTATTGTTATGCTGGTGGAAGTAGGTCACTTGTGCTAAGTACTCAATAAAATACGGCTGACCTAAAACAGTGTTGCAGCTCCCTATGACTTTGGAATTAAAATCATTGACCTGTAAAATGAGAAGACCAGCACTGTTGTTAGATTTCCTGTGATTTCCCTCCTGAGACAAACATTGGGCTCAGGCTGTAGCACCATCACCAGTAGCATAGTAGTGCCGGAAATCTCACCTACTGTTCCGTAATTCGCGTCTCACAATCAACTCAGCAATGTGTATCATGCAGTTATAATCCAGTTGCCGTAGCCCTACATACAAGTGGGAAGAGACACATACTTTTATAGTGGGTAATGGAACATACTCAATGATTACTGCTTGCAGTACAACCCCCACTTCGAACTGATAGACATATATTATTTCCTTTCAAAGGTATTCATTATTTCCGAAAGGTATTTACATATCTCTCGCCTAATAATATTACTATGGTTAATGAAAATGGTGTTAAGTAATAATATTTACTGTGAAAATCTGAAATAATATTAAAATTTACTCCGAGATCCAATGTGTATATATGAAACATATCGCCTCTCTATGTAACACTCTGTGCACCTTACAAGCATGTAATTTCTGTGTATTCCTTACGTCAAATAACATACTACACTTCCTAAAAACCTCTGACACTCAAAGTAATCTTTTATTTCTTTGTTTTTATGTGTCTAAAATACTACTCTCCATCTCTCTCTCTCCTTATTTCGATATATGTCTGTATTTCATACATCAAATGTACTACATTACTTAAACGTGTAACTGATCAATAACCAATTCTTGTCAATTTTCTCAAAAATTGGTACAGATCTTCCATGAAATTACCTTCTGTACTGTCTCGTCATTTAAATTTCACATTAAATCCGTGCGTTTTGACACATCCTTCCAGCTCTGTCATGTTATTAAGTGTAACCGTTCGTAATTATTTGTGAAAAGATATAGATATTACTTTTTTCGTCACGAACTCAGTATACACATTTTACTTAGTCAGTTTGGCTCCATACCTTCCGCTGCGAGACAAAACAGTCCAGTGCAGAAAAATGGAGGTACCGCTGCACACCTTTCCTATCCTGACAAGATGCAGACACTCAATAAAGGTGTTTGGAAACAGACTAGAGAGATAGAAAACACACAAGCACGAAAATAACAGAGATGAAATGTAACATAATTTTTTTCATACGATGTTTCTACAAATAGCATTCACACATTAAAAGCTTTTTACGTTAGGATGGTATTGATCTCAAGTCACTGTCTAAAATTTCCATTTTCACGCACACACGTTTATTTCTCATCTAAATGTACAGTAAACTTTTCCTGGGAGCAAAATTAACACGGACAACATTTGCATGTCACAGTATAGCAATGAGAAGAAATAATACTGCCCTGTGCAAGCCTTGACAAGCTTTATCTGTTATATAAATGATGCATATGTGTTTTATTGGCACCCAGCAACCGTAATAGATTAACATTTTTCTGGTGACAGCGTTCTGTAATATGCTGCGGTAGAGCACCAAACTTCTTATCTAATCTCTTACCTGATGTAGACATCCATTCAGAATCTGAGTATTGGATGAAGTAGACGTTCGTAGACACATCTTTTCAATCTGTTTTTCGAATACATGAACATGTTTAAGCTCTGAAGGCAATCGTATGTTGGAAAAATTTAGTTTATTCGCACATAGAACATTTTTAGGTACACAGCGTGCATTCTGCTTTGTAGGATATAGACCCGCTACAACTGATTATTTGAAACAGGAATTGTCATTTGAATAGAGGTGTGTAAATTTGCTGTTACCTTAAGCAGGATGCCGGCCGCGGTGGTCTCGCGGTTCTAGGCGCGCAGTCCGGAACCGTGCGACTGCTACGGTCGCAGGTTCGAATCCTGCCTCGGGCATGGATGTGTGTGATGTCCTTAGGTTAGTTAGGTTTAAGTAGTTCTAAGTTCTAGGGGACTTATGACCACAGCAGTTGAGTCCCATAGTGCTCAGAGCCATTTGAACCATTTTTAAGCAGGATGTTGTGTACTCCTGTGTAAAAATCCTTTTTTGCCAGTAAATACCTTTTTTGTCAGTAAATATTCGAGTTTTAGAAGCTGAATCATCACAATCTATTCTAGACTTTTATCGCTAATATATCGCCTATTATTTATCCATACTACTGTAAAAAAGACAAATTATGGTTTAATGTTGTTACCAAACATCTGTAAAAGTTCTTAACGAATTTACATCAGATTTTTACACGATACTCTAATAAATGTTAGAATAGACATAATTTCATATTTTTTTAAAAATTTAGGATCCTATTCACTCATTTACTTCAAATTTTTACATGCTACTCTAATAAATGTTGAGATGGACATGGACTACACATTTTTAAACATATATGATATATAAGAACCTATGTGTCTACTACTGAATGAAAGTCAGTCATTTTTAACGATGTTTGCCATAAATCTGCTATAGTTCAAATTTTTACAAAATTTCAGGAAGTTTATGGGGAGTTAGAACGAAATTTCTTTTATAGCTTTGGATTTTTATCTCATCCAAAACTTTTGTAAGCAGTTAAATTGAAACTATTAACAATTCTTTCCACATCTTAATTAATTCATTACTTCAGAATAATTGTAAAATTCCTTTTTTGAGACACTGGAAAGAAAATCATATTTTGAACATCACTATAAAAAAGTCCTTTCAGCTTTCCCATCTTTTCATTAAAAAATGTTCAAAATTTACTAGGTATTGTTCTTTCAAACTTTCTTCAAAGCATCTGATATCCTGGTTCCTCCAAGCAATGACACTCTACAACTTCAGCTACATCTTCCACATTTGCTACCACACAATATCTCTGAATTATGTCAACATAAAATTTTAAGGAATCATCTTTATTTCAACTTTTACCAAATCATTGTTTTAAGAATGTCGAATAAATCTTCCTTATTTTCTGATTTTATTAGATGTATCAGACTGACAATGTTTCACTAATGGATTTGATTTCTTGCACACCTCTCTTTAGTAAAGTCATGTAACTTTTCGATGGATCATCCAAACCATACGAGGACTCCATCCTAAAAACAACACAGAAGTTTACCCCTTCAGTTTCTTTTTGAGTACAACGCGTTTCATGCCTCTTATCCCCACTGACTTCTTCAAATTTTGGCAGAGGCCCTTGAAGTTCAGAACATCTCAGTCCATTCCTATTCTTCGAACATTCCAAATTTACCGATAAACCATGCGATATTGTTCTGGAAAAACCGTCCACAATGTTCTGGCCTGGTTTTTCTGCTACTGCCGCTACTCTGTTAGGAAGATTATGGTAGTGAACAACACATTCTCCACAGCTTTCGTAACATTGGAATGGAAAACTTGCATCACTGAGAAGTATTACCGTTATTTTATTGGAGTTTTTTTTATTAAAGAACGCTTCATTACCTAGGCAGCCTCGTCATAGAAGGTGGAAAAGCGTACAGAGGTTCTCGGCACTCTGTTGTACTTGGGGTGGGAAACTGACCCTAAAGGCGGAAGAATCAGCAATGATAAACGCCATGAGGATGCAGAGGGTAATGGAAACCACTGCATTAAAGACACATACCGTGTGTCCACAGGACAAGAAGCCTTTAACTGAAATAGTGTCATGATGATCCCTCCATTGGCAAACGATGTCCCCCATTCGGATCTCCAGGAGGGTACGACCAAAGGTGAGGTGACAATGAGAAGTAAACTGAATAACCGACGAAACGATATGGGTCACCTGGAATAAAATGGGAAAACGACATGGATTTCTGGTCCGATAAGTATAGGGTACTATCAACAGCAGTAGAAAATTAAATGGTTTTACGGGAGTAGGATTCACTATGAATAGAAGGGCAAGGCAGAGAGTGTGTTCTCTGAACACTTCAGTAATAGGATTGTTCTTATCAAAATCGACAGCGAACCAAAACCGACAACGTTAGTTCAGGTATACATACCGACATCGCAAGCTTAAGATAAAGAGATAGAGAAAGTACGTGACGATGTTTGAAAGGGTAATACAGTATGTAAAAGCAGATGAAAATCTAATAGTCATGGAGGACTGGAATGCAGTTGTAGGGGAAGGGGTAGAAGGAAAGGTTATAGGGGAATATGGGCTTGGGAAAAAGAATGATAGAGGAGAAAGACTAACTAAGATCTGTAAATACTTTCAGCTACAAAAATCAAATATTCCGTTGAGGAATCACAAGAGGAGGAGGTATATTTAGAAAATGCCCTGAGATACGGGAATTTTCCAGTTAGATTACAACATTGTCAGGCAGACAGCGCGAAACCAGGTACTGGAACGTAAGGTGCACTCAGGAGCAGATATAGACTCAGATCACAATGTAGTAGTGATGAAGAATAGTCTGAAGTTTCAGAGATTAGTCCGGAAGAAGCAGTACACAAAGAAGTGGGAATCGGAAGTACTAAGGAATGACGTCATACGCTAGAACGTCTCTAAGGCTATAGATACAGCAATAAGGAATAGCTCAGTGTGCAGCTCAGATGAAGGGGGATGGACATCTCTAAACAGGGCAATAACAAATGCTGGAAAGAAAAAAAACATAGGTACAAAGAAGGTAACTGCGGTGAAAACATGGATAACAGAAGAAGTACTTCAATTCATCGATGCAAGACGGAAGTATAAAAATGTTCATGGTAATTCAGTAATGGATAAATACAAGTAGCTGACGAATTAAGTAAATAAAAAGTGCAGGGAAGCTAAGACGAAATGAATGCATGAAAAATGTGAATAAGTAGCCAAAGAAATGATTGTCAGAAGGACTGACTCAGCATATAAGTAAGTCAGAACAACCTTCGACGAAATTGTAAACAAGGATGGTAACATTAAGAGCACAACGGGAATTACACTGTTAAATGTGTAGCAGAGAGTGGATAGGTGGAAAGGGTACAGTGAAGGCCTCTATGAGAGGGAGATTAGTCTGATGCGATAGAAGAAGAAACAGGTGTCAGTATAGAAGAGATAGGGGATCCAGTATTAGAATCAGAATTTAAGAGAGCTTTGGAGGAATTGATATCGAATAAGGCAGAGGAGATAGATAAAGTTCCACCAGAATTTCTAAAATCATTTGGGTAAGTGTCAACAAAACGACTATTCAAGTTTGTGTGTAGAATGTATGAGTCAGACAATATACCATTCGGAAAAATATCATCCACACATTTGCAATTACTGCAAGAGCTGATAAGTGCGAAAATTATCATATGATCAGCTTAACAACCCATGTATCTACGTTGCTGACAAGAGTAATATACAGAAGAATGGAAAAGAAAATTTAGGTTGCGCTAGATTACGATCAGTTTAGCTTTAGGAAAGGTAAGGACACCAGAGAAGTAATTTTGACGGTGTGGTTGACAATGAAAGAACTGTTAAACAGATACAAACAGGTTCATAGGATTTTCCGACCTGGAAAAAGCATTCGACAACGTCAAATGGTCCACGATGTACGAAATTCGGAGAATAGAGGTAAGCCACAGGGAGAGGCGGGTATTATACTGTATCTACAAGAGCTTAGACAGAGTAATAAGAGTGGACTAGCAAGAGAGTAAGACAGGGATGTAGTCTTTCACCGCTACTGTACGATCTGTTCATCGAAGAAGCAATGATGGAAATAAAAGAAAGGTTCAGAAGTGGACTTAAAATTCAAGGTGAAGGGATATCAATGACACGGGTTCGCTGATGACATTGGTATCCTGAGTGGATGTGAAGAAGAATTGCGTGATCTGCTGAATGGAATGAGCAGTCTAATAAGAGAAAAAAATGGATGAGAGATAATTGAAGAAAGACGTGAACAATGAGAAGTAGCAGAAAGGAAAACAGCGAGAAAGTTAACATCCGGATTGATGCTCACGAAGTAGATGGATTAAGTGAATTCCGTTACCTAAGCAGCAAAATAACCAATAACGAACGGAGCACGGAGGATATCAAAAAAAGAATAGCACAGGCAAAAAGGTCTTTCCTGACCAAGAAAATTCTACCAGTATCAGAAACGGGCCTAATTTGAGGAAGAAATTTCTTAGAGTGTACCTTTCTAGCACAGCATGACAGTGGGAAAATCGTTACAGATAAGATTGGAAGCATCTGAGATGTGTTGCTACAGACGAATGTAAGTCAGAAACCGACTCGCGCGTTAACTGATCCTGGTAGCAATGTCTCTCTTATGGGCTTCGGCTGGTGTAAGACTTAGTCCGAATTTGTAAGTTGTCTAGGTTGCAAGGTGTCAGGTGCTCTTTCGTAGTGTTAACTGGAAATGAACCGCTGGTGTAGGCAGAAAACGTATTTCGTGTTCTACGTACACAAATTACCCTGGCCTCTGGAATTTATTATTGCAGTAGACTTGTGTAACAGTGCGTTGTTGGGATGTGATTTCTCTAGAACACAGTGATTTCTTAGAATGCACAAGCTGTATGATGAATTATGTAGAAAAGATTGTTACTTTTCAGTTTCGGACTATCTGCGATACTTTTGGGGTAAATAGATCGAAGGTAGGTTCGTATGTGGTGTGAGTGCGGAAGCGTGTACCTTCGACATCTTACATTTAGAGGAAGGACGAGGTCATGCCCTTTTTTTGGTCCTGAGCAACTATCCTGACGTGCTGACCATTAGGTTGGGAGTAGGCGGTAAGATCAGCTACAACATTCAATTAACAGAGTCTATTTCAGTTTGTCAGTCACCCAATCGCTTGACGTCTCTCAAAATAAATGAACAACGTTTGTTCATTGCATACAGTCTAATCGATAGGGCGATAAGACCAATAGTGCCAACCTACACCTCATCTATGTTTCTTATATCAAAACCTAATGAGTAAATAACCCATTAGAAAGTGGGACTGATGGATAAACCCACAAAGATCAGATTTGCCGTTAGAGGTAGCAGATTGATCATGATCGAACCAAGGATCTTCATGCGTTTCCTCTGCCGCAACACCAGAAAAGTGTCCCTAGGCTTATCGCCATGGTCAATTTCTTTCGGAAGTCTATTTCTAATTTCGCTCATTAGCAGCACCGCTTGACCTCTTGAATAGGAAAGACCAAACATTTCAGTGGACTCCCATACAACAAGCGTTCTTTGATGCTCTTAAAGCTGCTTTGGCTAACACTCTGGATCCGGTCATACGTGAACAGTTTATGTTGCAAACCAATGCATACAGTTCAGTTATCTTTGCAGTAATGCTGCAAGGATGTCACACGGAGAAAAGACCTGGAAGTTACACCCCCAAATCCTTGTCGAGATGGCAGTATTCCTTCTCTGAATTAGATGATATTATTTGGTTTGGAGAAGTTAAAATTCTTACCTGAATATAAGCATTTCGTCTTGGAAACAGGCAACCAACCCTAGAGCTGGGTGCTGGCGAGATCACGAAAAATGGGTGGAATAACTATGTCAGTCGTCAGAATATCAGCGTTTCGCTTTGGCATTAGACATACAAAGGGCTCTGACAAACAAGTGGCCGATGAGCTTACTCGCATGTTTGAGCTTCAAGAGATTGATAATGAGTTAGCCCAGGATGTTGAATAGCCAGCATATGTGGGTGCCATCCTGAGTGAGATATATGGGCTGTGTACTCATTTGGTTAAGAGGCAGGAAGCTGAGCCATGGTTACGAGGTTAATAGTCATATGAGGGATGGTCAGAAACTGCCCAGATATTTCTCGATTAAGGATAGGGTTTGCTATCGGTCACTTTTTCACAAAACAGATAAGTTCTGTCTTCTGAAAAAAATAGTTCCCACCGTATTTCACTATTTCCACAATTCCTTGTGTGGTAAACATATGGAGCATATGAAACTGAGTAGAAGACTAAGGGAAATCTTACTTGCGCCAATCTTCATATGAATGTTAGGTAATTAGTGACGTAATGTGAAATTTGTATCAAAACTAAACCTATCTCTAACATCCTGGTGGGGAAACTTATGTCAGGTAGCGTGGAGCACCCCATGTACAAGGTTGATGCAGGTTACTCAAGATCTCTCCTACTACCATATCCGAAACACTATAACCTACAATCTTCATTTGTTGGGCCGTTAACAATAATCTGAAGTCAGCTGGTTGTTCATGGCAATATTTTCTCCTGGGCGGTAAGAACGAACATCGTTCTCCATTAACTTTCCCCACATATAAAATGGGAAAGTTAATTCGTTGGTAGGTAGTCGTTCAGCTCAGACGGATTTTCATCGATACAGGGAAATCTAAAAAGTTCCTGAAATGCGTCTCTTGGCAAAATGTATTTGACGAACGTAGATTTTCTCGTATGTGAACACAGATCATCCACAGACATTCCATTCGTACAAATGACAGCCAAGAAACATATAATGTCTCTCAGTTTTTCCATTTCCTCAAGTGACGCAGTCCAGCCGTTGACTCCAAGCATTTTTCGAGCAAGTGATTCATGAGACAAAACACATCAAAATGTAGAGGAAAGCACTGATAATGATTACTCATTGGCTGCCGTAAATAGTGGGCCACATTCCTCATGTATAATATTCACAAATGACCTTCTTCCAGAAGATGAGAAACTGGCAATCTCCCACTCATTTCCATCCCTAAAGACATCTTTGTACATGCATTCAAATGGGCCTGCTTTGATGGCTGAGGTGAGAATTGTTGTAGATCAGCATCTGAATCCTCCTCCTGTAATCACTCCTCGTTCACAATGCCTTCGTCTTCATCGTCACTTTCTCTGGTACAAAATCTTGAATTTCGATCAATCCAGTAGGTTCCTGATCTAACGACTGAATTGTCTAAGACACATAACATTTCTTCATTAGAAGGATGACGAGACACATTCGAAACGTCTTTCATGGCCAAAAAATATTGCTTATAGACAGAGTGGAATGGGCACATCCCTAAATGTAAGAATGGGCAGCAGCAACTCTGCATGATTTCTGACTTTCACACTTCATTGTTGGATTATATGCATATCTTTAGAAGAGAAATTACAGCAGTGTCAGATTTATCCTTCCCGCTCTTCTGGGTACACGAAACAAAATTTAAAAGAATATTAATACTTTTTCATCCGCCTAATAGATCATAATAAAGAAGAGAAGACATTAGGAAAGTCATATGATTTCACAAAAAAACTAAAAAAGTTGACTTGTCATTGAAGGAAAAAGTGTGGCATGGGTCGGTTTGATACCTTTGCTATTTTTGTGATAAGGAATTTGAACAAGCTTCCTTCAGTGTAAGAGGAAAAAAAATCGTCATAAACTAATTACACAATGAAGTCACTTTAACTGTTTGCTGCTCTAAAATTTCTGCTTAGATGATAAATTTCAAGTTCCATTTAACAAATATTTTCAGAACTGCTTAAGGTCTCGCCTTGTCCAATTAATCGCCCTTTGATGTCTTGTGTGTCAGTAAAGCTGCCTTCTTATAGAATATAAGAATACATCTTTAATAGCTTTAATTTGCTATGGTTGAGAAATAACTTGGCCGGTGGGCCATTATTAGAAATTATTCTGTCCGAAACATGGTTACTTGAAACATACTTAATTTTTAACACTTATTAGAATATCAATTTGAGCCATTGTCATCTTTGGTCAGACGAAAACTATTGTTTCTTTTAACAAAGATTTGTAATTATGTGTTATTTTTAATTAATTTTTTTAATATTTGTTTTCTTTTTAGCGCCTATTCCATTCTCTAGTCCTGAGGTTGTTCTTCTAGGTTCATTCTACGTTTACTATCTTGGTGACAGTCTTCAGTGGTAATTATTTCGTATATTAAAATTCCTGCAGCTGTCTGCTATTAGTAAACATTTGTAGCACTTCGACCACAAACTATTTGAAGAATAAAATTAACATAAATTTAGAGGCATTGTAGCACCAGTCACAAGTATACAGACATGGAGTAGTTCAGGGTAATTTAAAATTAAATACAATTAACTGAAATTTTTTACTAATCGGTTTTATAACAGAAGTAATGATATTACATATTTAATTGAGTAAGAGGATTGCATTTATTTTCAGGGTTCCATGTTTTGTGATTTTTAATTGCAAATTTTCTTACTGTATCCATGTTTTAAACTGGATGTGAAATGTTATTTGATAAACGTTATTTAATTTCACTTTTTTGGTAATTTTCACTGGCTTCAGTTCAAAGCCGCTTCCCATGACGCTCCATGTTGCTTCGATTTATGATACACAGCAAAAAGGTAAGCCATACCTTTTGCAAGACACTCCTTGAATGAAACATTGCATTCCGGGTAGTGGGACTCACTTTGCTATTTCCGTTACATTATAGTATCGATTTTCTATGCTACTAGCATATTTTGGAAATATTATGAAGTCCACCATATCATTCACAATGGTTATGGGTGCAGCTGTCTGCTGTATTTTAGAATGATAATGTAAGATATCTTTTCAGTTGGTGTTTGGTCTCAGAGTGAGTAAAAGTGCAAGCACATACCAATTGTCTCATACTATTACACATTGCATCTAGGTAAGCCCTACTTTTTATATAATGTAGCTGTTGTTATATAGGACCCTGAGTGATTACACAAATAGTTGTTGTTATTTAATGAAACCAAGCATTATCCCTATTTCCATTATGTTTCAGATGGGCAGAACATCATGTATAAAAGCTTTGTGAAGCGCAAAACAGGTTGTTGTTGCAGGTTTATTGATTACAAAGGCTGCTGAGACAGACTAAAGAGCAGAAATTTATCTGACTCAAGGGAAAGGCCTACTTTGAATCATACAGTTGTCGAATAGAGCGTGTGGTGGTTCTTATCCAGGAAAAAGTAATCATATGGACTGTAGTAGATTTAGAGAAGGCTAAAAGGTTTGTTGATGCATGCTTATTGATAAATTAGATGGCTGAAACAGTGCAAACGAGATTGAAGACTATAAATAGATAGGAAACGTGTTGATAAGCTTTGATTATCGCCTTATGTCTACGATGTCTGATAGAAATGTAAGAGTGAGAGATTGGGAGATGTGTTCGGAGACATTTCACAGGTTGAGAGATATCTACAAATATATCAATTCGTAGATTCTGAAACAGTCCTCATATTTATTTAGATTAAACTGCGCAAGTTGGGTTATGGGAAAATATGGCGAGAGATCGTATTTGCCTTCACAGAATAATTAAAGATATTACTCAGATACTTTTGCATGTACATCAAACACTGGGCGATAAGCGAGGAAGGCCAGGTAACAGCCACATGCGAGAGAGAATGCCACGCCCTTATCTGTCAAGGGCCATAGTGAATGGTGAGAGGGCTCCCATTACCACCACATAAGACAAGTGCATTCTTGTTAAAAATGTTATACCTCTTTTTCTTAAACCAAAACTGTGTTATTGGGAAGCGAACTCTATCTGCTGACTCTGTTTTCCTCTCCAACAAACACATCCATAAACAGAGAGAGAGAGTGTGACATACTGAGTCTCCTGCAATATCTCGAACAGGAATTTTTCTTGGAAAATGTGTATTATAACAAAATATGATTGATGACTACCAGTCACATTATTGGCTGCTGATTCCTCAGGGAGGCACATAAAATCTGGAAAAGACTCGCTACCAAGTTTTCAGTGGATGCTGAACCATTGCAAAATGAGTATCAAAGTCACGTAGTTGAAAGAAGAATGTAATAAGGATGCCTGTATATACGTTTTGCTTGACAATCGCTTGCTACATGAAAGGAAGTACTCGATATTATGGAACATGAAAAGCCTGGGAAGTGCAATACGCACTGTCAGCGTTGGAGAAAGGGCGAGGCCATCCAATTTGAATGCAAACTATGCCGCTACCAAATTTTTATCAAGGGTGGTAGTTCATAAGGAGGACTGTAAGACCTATCTACTGTACAGATTATCGACCATTAGTTCAGCCAATTGGGACCTCATTGACAGTGGTAGAGTGTGTACACCATAATGTGGAAGGTAGAATAAAACTAACACAGTCGATTTTGAAAATACTGATAGGAAATTATTTGTGGGAGTATAAGACGCAGTTTCCATTCACAGAGTAAGAAGTCTCTCTTAGATCTCTAAGGAAGACTGTTTTGTCTCCTTGGTTTACTCGTGAGAATGTTAAGCTTTCACATATAAAGTCATTGTTAATATAAAAGCTGTTTCCATAAATTAATGAAAGAAAAATACAAAGGACTCAGAGAGAGTGCTTTACTGATAATGAACACTAAATTGCTTTTGAAGTGTATGCTAGTTAGGAGTTTATTTACTTCACAGAACAGATTTCGTTCCAGTACAAGAAGCTGGTAAACTGCTACAATGAAGATATATTGTCTCTAATTTACAAAGTTGCCTGCAGAATGCTATTCACTGCCATTTCTATTTCATTTAAACGGATTCTGCTCTGATGTCTTGGTTGTGTAACTGAGTTCTTCCAAATATCTACCGAAGTTACAAGACATTGTTGTACATAAGAGACATAATTGTAGAAAGTGTGGAGAGCGATATAGACTGTCCTTTAAATTCGTGTGTTTTCACAGCACAAATTGTCAAAGTTCCCCATGAAATTCTTTTATGTAGTAAAATTATACTTTTGGTTATTTTTCCTGTTACTGCTCGTTTTTGAAAACCCAGAATCTATTCTGTAGGAATCAACATGGATTCCGGAAACAGCGATCGTGTGAGACCCAACTCGCTTTATTTGTTCATGAGTCCCAGAAAATATTAGACACATCCTCCCAGGTAGATGCTATTTTCCTTGACTTCCGGAAGGCGTTCGATACAGTTCCGCACTGTCGCCTGATAAACAAAGTAAGAGCCTACAGAATATCAGACCAGCTGTGTGGCTGGATTGAAGAGTTTTTAGCAAACGGAACACAGCATCTTGTTATCAATGGAGCGACGTCTACAGACGTTAAAGTAACCTCTGGCGTGCCACAGGGGAGTGTTATGGGACCATTGCTTTTCACAATATATATAAATGACCTAGTAGATAGTGTCGGAAGTTCCATGCGGCTTTTCGCGGATGATGCTGTAGTATACAGAGAAGTTGCAGCATTAGAAAATTGTAGCGAAATGCAGGAAGATCTGCAGCGGCTAGGCACTTGGTGCAGGGAGTGGCAACTGACCCTTAACATAGACAAATGTAATGTATTGCGAATACATAGAAAGAAGGATCCTTTATTGTATGATTATACGATAGCGGAACAAACACTGGTAGCAGTTACTTCTGTAAAATATCTGGGAGTATGCGTGCGGAACGATTTGAATTGGAATGATCATATAAAATTAATTGCTGGTAAGGCGGGTATCATGTTGAGATTCATTGGGGGAAAATGTAGGCCATCAGCAAAGGAGGTCGCTTACAAAACACTCGTTCGACCTATACTTGAGTATTGTTCATGAGTGTGGGATCCGTACCAGGTCGGGTTGACGGAGGAGATAGAGAAGATCCAAAGAAGAGCGGAGCGTTTCGTTACAGGGTTATTTGGTAACCGTGATAGCGTTACGGAGATGTTTAGCAAACTCAAGTGGCAGACTCTGCAAGAGAGGCGCTCTGCATCGCGGTGTAGCTTGCTCGCCAGGTTTCGAGAGGGTACATTTCTGGATGAGGTATCGAATATATTGCTTCCCCTACTCATACCTCCCGAGGAGATCACGAATGTAAAATTAGAGAGATTCGAGTGCCCACAGAGGCTTTCAGACAGTCGTTCTTCCCGCGAACCATACGCGACTGGAACAGAAAGGGGAGGTAATGACAGTGGCACGTAAAGTGCCCTCCGCCACACACCGTTTGGTGGCTTGCGGAGTATAAATGTAGATGCAGATGTAGATGTAATATACTGAAATAGTAAGGCAGTTCTGATACAGCAGCGTTTGAGGAAAGAAGTAATTACTAGACAACACAGGCACATACAGTACATTGTATGTAACAAATAAAGATATGTGTGTGTACCGAAATGATGCTATACTGGGACCTTGGAATGCTTTCTAATATTATGCCACAGTCACCCTTAAACTTTCACAGAAAGAATTTCACTTGGTACCATTGTATGTATAGTACATTTTCGATGTAATCTGTAATTACACTTGTATATTAAGTTGTTTCATTATTTCTTTTTTCCCAAATTTATGTTCTCATAGTTGACAATGTAGTTATAAAAAGAACTATGATTTGGGTATTTGTTCTAAGATTAAATTTTATACACCGAAACTTCTACAAGTTCTGAAAATGGTGAATGTTAAAATACTCACAAAAAAAGAAAGAGATGGTTCTTTTGCTAATTAATTATCAGTTATCAACCCAAACCACTCTGAGATATTTATTCCGATCATTTCTAGACTGTTAGTAAAATTTTGCATTTAAAACTGCATGGGTCTGATTAGAATATATTTCTGATCAATTTTGTCTGATAGCCTACTCAGTGGCCTAATACCACTCAGATCTGCAGACAGAAATAAAGAGATTGGGGTTGAGTAAGAAAACTTGTTGTGTTAAAGCAGGAAGTTTTCCTGTGATTCACTAGTTTTATGAGGTTTTAAGCAACATCACACCTCCTCAATTAACTTTCTCTCTATATTATGGTAGTTTAATGATTGTAAATTGCCTTATTTGTAGGCTCTGACGTAGCCAGTCCCAAGTCCAGCTGAGAAAGCAGGAGCAGAAGGAGTAACACAGCTTTATAAATCCTTGGGTCACTGGTTGGGCTATAGTACCTTGTGAGGGTCCCTTTCTGGGGCTACCATGAATACTGCAATGGTCAATGAGGCAACCAACAGAAAAGAAGAGGGCAGGTATACCTCTTAAGTCCTGAATGGCATTCTACCTAGAGGAGGGTACTATGAACTGAGTTATGACATGCGCTAGTTATGTACTGATACACATAAAAACTCATAACTCTTAAGTCTCTAAATAATAAATAGGTAGTTCTCAACTTCAGCAACAAGGCCACGAGAAAGTAAATTGAGGTGGTGTTAAACATTTATTATATGTAGCACCTGGAATATAAGAGGAGGTTATAACACAAAGGAATTAGAGCTCACAGAAAACTAGAAACAGAGAGTTACAAACATTGCTTAATAACAGAGGCAAATAGGACACTGACAGGAAGAGAAGATGTAGAGTAGGCCTTTTCATGGATGTAAAATGGAAATGATAGAAAGATCTATTAGGACTATATAAATCAAAGGATATTAATAGCCAACATTCAGAATGGATAGAGGACATTTATAAGTCTTAGGAGTGCATGCACCTGGAGAAGGAAAAAAATGAAGATTGTGATATATTTTAAGAAATGTTGCATAAACAAGTAAGTAAATGTAATGAAACAGATAATTAGGTAATATTAGGAGAGTTAAATGCACAAACTGAAAAGTTATCAACGGTGGATACAGTAGGCACATTTAGTGAAATCACCTTACATGAAAATGCCTACATTTATTCAGCCAAAACTTAGAAGTACCTTCTCCAGAAAGAAAGGCATAAATAAAATCACCCAGAACACAAGAGGTTCACAACCATTTTCTATATAAAAGGTTGCTGTATACATAGTTCCGCATAGTCAGCAGGTACACAACTTTCCCACTAGAGCCCCCCCCGCTAAGCACAACAGCGCAGGCGTAGCGCTCGTCTGTCTCCGCACTATGAGATGGTGCTGCCATAGAGATGGGCCAAATTCTGCTTCCGCCGATCCGCATATTTATATGTAACGCAGCCAATGAGATTGCTGCTAATGTAGAAACTTTTCTCCTCGCGTGTCACACTCGCGCAACTGATACATGAACACGTGAGGTATTATAACGAGTGTACAGACCTCCGATTGGCCAGTCTGCATTTGTCTGCACCAGTCTGTGCCAGTCTGCATTAGTCTACACCAGTCTGTACGAGTTCTACATTTGTCTGTACCAGTCTATAGTCAAGTTTCAGTCTGCGCCTAATAAGATTACCATATTCCTGAACACAGCCATGAAGATAAGTGTATAGACACTTTTGTCAAGTATGAGAGATATGTGAGAATAAGATTAACGTACCAATACCAAAGGAACTTCAGATTGTCAATTGTAAATAGCATCCAGTACCAAGTTAAGTAATTTTTATACTTGTTATTATTTTAATAAATGTGTGTGAAAATTAATCATGTTCTGCTTAAAGTTGGTCACCGTCAATCTGCTACTCTCAGCTTGCAAGTGGCATTTCTATTGTCTGACCTATTGGCAGGAGATAGACATGCCACGACAAGACCACGAGACATATTGCTGACACTCGCCTACTTCGTTAGAGCGACGAGTCAAATAATCTGAAGGTGTGTGTACTGAAGGTCTTACAGTACGCACACCACAAAGGTAATAAAAAATAAGCTGTTGAATTCGATATACTCATGTGTTTAGAGGTAGTAATATAGGCTCTGATCACTTCCTAACTACTTCAAAGATTGAAATATCGAAATGATGGAGGAACCAAACAAATTGAAGGAAATCCTAAAACTAAAGTTTGAAATGTAATGTTCACCTTTTACAGGAAGAAAGCACAAAGAACTTATATCTACATAGACTTGCACAGGAACTGCAAATGGTTGAAACTAAAGATGGTATGGAAGAAGAATGGCAAAGATTGAAATTAGCATAGACGAAAAATGAGGTACTAGCAAAAACTGAAATTCATACTGGAAAAAGGGTTTGAAAATATGGACTACAAAAATACCAACACTAATAAAGGAAAACTAAATGTTTATACCCCTATTTACAAATGCGAACAAAGGAAGCCTGGGTTATGTGTAAACAGAAAAGAAATAAAACAAAAATGGTTCAAATGTTTCTGAGCACTTTGGGATTTAACATCTGAGGTCATCAGTCCCCTAGAACTTAGAACTACTTAAACCTATCTAACCTAAGGACTTCACACACAACCGTGCCCGAGGCTGGATTCAAACCTGCGACCGTAGCGGTAGCGCGGTTCCAAACTGAAGCGACTTCAACCACTCGGCCACAACAGCCAGCAATGAAACAAAGACTTAATTAAAACTAGCAGAGTGAATGGTACAAACATGACTCACAGAAAGCAGAATATAGTGTTTAAGTTTACGAAGCATATGAATAAATTATAGAAAGATTCCACAAACATCAATACAATGATAGAGAATAAATTGATACATCATCACAGAAATTTATGGTATGATGAAGACAGTGAAGAAAAGTTTTTATAAAAGCTGATAATCAAAGAGCAGCCTTAAATGTAACAAAAAATAGAAAAGTTTCTGGCTTAGATGCCATTTATGCTGAATTAATCCAATATGTTGGCACCATTTTACAATTTTCCTTCTTCCAATCTTTAAATGTGCTGGAAGAACTGTTGTGTACCTGAAGAATGGAACTCAGCTAAAGTAATTTCTATACAGGAATGAACAGGAAAGACACAGGATATAATAGAGGAATACGATTACTAAATGCAGGATTTAATATTTATGAGAAAATTCTTATTCTATAGCTACAATCCATAGTTGCTAAAATAAACTCAGAAGAAGAATCAAGCATTAGAAAGGGGCGTGTCTGTAATGATTTATTTTTTTTTTTGGTCATCAGTCTACTGACTGGTTTGATGCGGCCCACCACGAATTCCTTTCCTGTGCTAACCTCTTCATCTCAGATTAGCACTCGCACCTACGTCCTCACTTATTTGCTTGACGTATTGCAATCTCTCTCTTCCTCTACAGTTTTTGCCCTCTACAGCTCCCTCTAGTACCATGGAAGTCATTCCCTCATGTCTTAGCAGATGTCCTATCATCCTGTCCCTTAGCCTTATCAGTGTTTTCCACATATTCCTTTCCTCTCCGATTCCGCATAGAACCTCCTCATTCCTTACCTTATCAGTCCACCTAATTATCAACATTCGTCTATAGCACCACATCTCAAATGCTTCTATTCTCTTCTGTTCCAGTTTTCCCACAGTCCATGTTTCACTACCATACAATGCTGGACTCCAGACGTACATCCTCAGAAATTTCTTCCTCAAATTAAGGCCGGTATTTGATATTAGTAGATTTCTCTTGGCCAGAAATGCCTTTTTTGTCATAGCGAGTCTGCTTTTGATGTCCTCCTTGCTTCGTCTGTCATTGGTTATTTTACTGCCTAGGTAGCAGAATTCCTTAACTTCATTGACATCGTGACCATCAATCCTGATGTTAAGTTTCTCGCTGTTCTCATTTCTATTACTTCGTCTTTCTACGATTTACTCTCAAACCATACTGTGTACTCATTAGACTGTTCATTCCGTTCATCATTTCATTTAATTCTTTTTCACTTTCACTCAGGATACCAATGTCATCAGCGAAACGTATCATTGATATCCTTTCACCTTGTATTTTAATTCCACTCCTAAACCTTTCTTTTATTTCCATCATTGCTTCCTCGATGTACAGATTGAAGAGTAGGGGCGAAAGGCTACAGCCTTGTCTTACACCCTTCTTAATACGAGCACTTCTTTCTTGATCGCCCACTCTTATTGTTCCCTCTTGGTTGTTGTACATATTGTATACGACCCGTCTCTCCCTATAGCTTACCCCTACTTTCTTCAGAATCTCCAACAGCTTGCAGCATTTTATATTGTCGAACGCTTTTTCCAGGTCGACAAATCCTATGAAAGTGTCTTGATTTTTCTTTAGCCTTGCTTCCATAATTAGCCATAATGTCAGAATTGCCTCTCTCGTCCCTTTACTTTTCCTAAAGCCAAACTGATCGTCACCTAGCGCATTCTCCATTTTCATTTCCATTCTTCTGTATATTATTCTTGTAAGCAGCTTGGATGCATGAGCTGTTAAGCTGATTGTGTAATAATTCTCGCACTTGTCAGCTCTTGCCGTCTTCGGAATTGTGTGGATGATGCTTTTCCGAAAGTCAGATGGTATGTCGGCAGACTCATATATTCTACACACCAATGTGAATAGTCGTTTTGTTGCCACTTCCTCCAATGATTTTAGAAATTCTGATGGAATGTTATCTATCCCTTCAGATCTTTTAAATTCCGAATCTAATACTGGATCCCCTATCTCTTCTAAATCGACTCCTGTTTCTTCTTCTGTCACATCAGACAAATCTTCACCCTCATAGAGGCTTTCAATGTATTCTTTCCACCTATCTGCTCTCTCCTCTGCATTTAACAGTGGAATTCCCGTTGCACTCTTAATGTTACCACCGTTGCTTTTAATGTCACCAAAGGTTGTTTTGACTTTCCTGTATGCTGAGTCTGTCCTTCCGACAATCATATCTTTTTCGATGTCTTCACGTTTTTCCTGCAGCCATTTTGTCTTAGCTTCCCTGCATTTCCTATTTAATTCATTCCTCAGCGACTTGTATTTCTGTATTCCTGATTTTCCCGGAACATGTTTGTACTTCCTCCTTTCATCAAACAACTGAAGTATATCTTCTGTTACCCATGGTTTCTTCGCATCTACCTTCGTTGTACCTATGTTTTCGTTCCCAGCTTCTGTGATGGCCCTTTTTAGAGATGTCCATTCTTCTTCAACTGTACTGCCTACTGCGCTATTCAGTATTGCTGTATCTATAGCGTTAGAGAACTTCAAACGTATCTCGTCATTCCCTAGTACTTGCGTATCCCACTTCTTTGCGTATTGATTCTTCCTGACTAATGTCTTGACTTCAGCCTACTCTTCATCACTACTATATTGTGATCCGAGTCGATATCTGCTCCTGGGTACGCCTTACAGTCCCGAATCTGATTTCGGAATCTCTGTCTGACCATGATGTAATCTAATTGAAATGTTCCCGTATCTCCCGGCCTTTTCCAAGTATACCTCCTCCTCTTGTGATTCTTGAACAGGGTATTCGCTATTACTAGCTGAATCTTGTTACAGATTGCAATTAGTCTTTCTCCTCTTTCATTCCTTGTCCCAAGCCCATATTCTCCTGTAACCTTTTCTTCTACTCCTTCCCCTACAACTGCATTCCAGTTGCCAATGACTATTACATTTTCGTCCCCCTTTACATACTGCATTACCCTTTCAATATCGTCATACACTTTCTCTATCTGTTCATCTTCAGCTTGCGACGTCGGCATGTATACATGAACTATCGTTGTCGGTGTTGGTCTGCTGTAGATTCTGATTAGAACAACCCGGTCACTGAACTGTTCACAGTAACACACCCTCTGCCCTACCTTCCTATTCATAACGAATCCAACACCTGTTATACCATTTTCTGCTGCTGTTGATATTACCCGATACTCATCTGACGAGAAATCCTTGTCTTCCTTCCACTTCACTTCACTGACCCCTACTATATCTAGATTGAGCCTTTGCATTTCCCTTTTCAGATTTTCTAGTTTCCCTACCACGTTCAAGCTTCTGACATTCCACGCTCCGACTCGTAGAACGTTATCCTTCCGTTGATTATTCAATCTTTTTCTCATGGTAACCTCCCCCTTGGCAGTCCCCTCCCGGAGATCCGAATGGGGGACTATTCCGGAATCTTTTGCCAATGGAGAGATCATCATGACACTTCTTCAATTACAGGCCACACGTCCTGTGGATACACGTTACGTGTCTTTAATGCAGTGGTTTCCATTGCCTTCTGCATCCTCATGCCGTTGATCATTGCTGATTCTTCCGCCTTTAGGGGCAATTTCCCACCCCTAGGACAAGAGAGTGCCCTGAAACTCTATCCGCTCCTCCGCCCTCTTTGACAAGGGCGTTGGCAGAATGAGCCTGTAATGATAACAAATTTATAATAAGACATATTACTGAAAAAAGGCAGACTTGGCTTAGAAATGCATTTTGCGTTTATTTATTCTGAAAAACCCTTTGATAAGGTAAAAGAAGCCTTTTGTAGAGAACAATGAAATAAAAGGTTATCCTAAATGTCTCATTAATACTATAAAAAGTCTATACACAAATACAACAAAGATCAAATGATATTTTAATCAATCACTTTGTTCAAAAAGGGTGCAATCTATCATGAACTTCATTTAATTTATGTAATTATGATCCAGCCATAAAGTAGAAAGACAAGATACACTTGGGATTTAAAATAAGATCAAGTGTGCCATTAAATGATCTGTTATATTCTGATGACTAAATAATTACACAGGAAACAAGACGATTTACAGATGGCAGTATATAGATTGTTCCAAAACGCTATATATTACAACTTATCTGCACCTACAATTAACACAAAGATAATGACTCCCAAAGGCCACAATCTAGTCAAATCGAAAATAATAATAAATGAGGAAATTTTAGAACAAATATCTTACTTCTAATATCTAGGATGTGATATCCGTTTTAACTATTAAAAAGACATTGAAAAGGAAGTTACAAATATTATGCTCTCTGCAGAGTAATTGAAATGCTGTTGGGAAGAAAACCAAGAAAAGAAACAAAAAGAATATTCCGTAAAATTATGGCTGTGTCTAATCTTGTGTATAGTTCCAAATGATGGATAGAAACAAAAATTAATCAAGTATACCAGCAGCAAAGATGAATTTAATCAGATATGTAGGAGACTGTAATACAATGGATAAAATAAGAAATGAAACAATAAGATCAGACTATAAAATGTGGAAGGATCAAGTTAATAGAATGAGAGTAAACATACTGCCAGAAAAGATAATGAATTATCGAACGACAGCATAGAGAGAACTAAGTAGACTTCGCAAGGGGTGGATGGATGGATTTTAGAGACCAGAATTGCTAATTACAATACTAAATACTTGGAAGAAGGCGATGATTATGTAAACCGTTAAAGTTTTGCCACTGCTTTGAATAATGTCTCTTCTGGCCCTCACCTAAAGACTGGGGAGAAACACGTTTCATTTGGAACCCAAAGTGAGCCGCAGAGAAAAACTGTCTGAAAATTTTTGTTTTTATTTTTATTTTGTTGGTTAAATTTTATGTTTTTTTCACTATCGTGTCGAAATAATGTGCTGCGGCGATGTATTATAATATCTTAAGGAAGCCTGATGGAATGAAACATGGGAAAGGATTGTATTCTGTCATATACAGAAGCAGTAACAAATCACAGAAGAAAAGAGAAAAATTTTAAAGTAAGCGATACTCTTGTCCATTGCTTACATTTCGAGTCTTTTCTTTTCTAAAAATATCTCATTGAGAAATTCACAACTCATGTTAAGTCATCCTAAGTTCTCTGTTGACAGAAGCTAAATTGTATGAATTGCATTGTTGTTAGAGACAGTGACCAGTATGGCAGTGTTTCGGCAGCACCCGGATAAGGTGGACCATTCATGACTTTCTGCTGTTTTAAAACGGATGGTCCAGCTTGTCCAACACAATTTTCGCTGAGCTAAATTGTAACATCTGTAAATTTGTATTACGACATAAGTCAGTTTCAAATAACACCGGTATTTCCATATAATATCAAAATAGGGAAACACGTACCAATGAATTCTGAAAAGCAGATTAATACTGAATCCGATGCCGATGTTGGCAATGCATATCCGACAACGGAGTTAATCCCAGAAGCAGTACCTTCTGACGAAATAACCGAAATGAGTGCAATGGTAGACCCATTCACAATGTTATTTAAAAATTGCAACAATGAAAAAATAAATGTGACGAAGAGATGACTACACGAATTTCCACGCCAATCAACACAACTATTTCCGAACATCCAAGACGTGTCAATGCGTGTGGACGATCGTGACAAACAGTTCACCGCTCAGATCAATACTACTTTTAATGAACTAGGTAAGTAAAATAATTAGACACTCGCACAGATACTCCTTTGTCAAGTATTTCTACCTAAATCTCCGAACATAAGACAACTTATGAAGGCACATATGAGGCAGTGAAGGGGTCAACAAGCGATGCACAGTCACTGCAGACAGCGCAGTCAACCACAGAAACCATTGTATAACAGCTGTCGCAGAGTGTCTACAGTTAGCAGTCGACCATGAGGAAGCGGTACGTGAGCGCTTAGATGCTCAAGATCAAAAATCGTCCAGTGAATTCACAAAGTCGTTGGAAGAAAAAGATAAAGAGGTTAACGAAAAGTTAAATGCCGAGTGGGAAGATACTGTAGAGCAAATTAGTGCAGAGATAACACTCTAAATGTGTGTTGTATGTGAAACCATTCAACATTAATCATGGCATTCCCGAGTGGTGCGAACAAGTGTCCGCTCAAGTCAATGACTTGAACAGCGAGGTTGAGGCGAATGGGGCACCGCCCCATCGCGACGCGCCCGCAGCAAGTTGCATTCGTGAAATATATGTGTTGCAGAACTTAAGAGACTGAAGCAGAACCGGTTAGTCCCCATCCATTGTATACGAATTAATTCGAGGCGGCTGACCCTACTTTAGCGAGGATAGTTCTCTAAGAAAGCTTAGTTTGAAGTATATTCGTCAGAAAAGAATTTCATACAGCCTTTATGAAGGCTTTTAGAGGTTTTTTTGCTTAGGTAGTGGGATGAAAGGAAGAAAATTCAGTTTATCACAGCATATAGTAGAGGCATAGGCGCTATGTGGGCAGCTGCTGCTGGCGAAAAATTTACCACATGTGACGAGCTTGAGAATGCTTTTCTAGCTAGGTTTTAGTAATAAGCTGTCAAGGAGTGCCTTAGGAAGAACGTTTTCACCCAGGAAGATCATAACCTTCAAACAGGGTAACTTGAGAAAACTGTTTGAGCGCTATTAGCAATAAAACAAGATACTGGGGAGTCCTATCGCTTACAAAGGTGTTCTGCGCATTTTAAAGGCAAAATTGAGGATTAATATGCGTGAAAAGCTAATCACGATACTAGTCTATGATCTGGGATACTTTCCTTCCGTATTAGATTCGTTAGATTTGATGTATGCAGATTTCAAATATGCTAACGAGAACGGTGGCGCGCAGCATGTGAACATCGGCTCGCACACCAACATTCGCGGTTGCAATAGTGGACGCTTTGGCAACGGCGCGGTGCCATAGCCCGCTCCGGCGAATCAAAACAATCATGTGAACACACAGAACTCGGTACCTTTTTACCGGCGTCGGAGGAATAATAACTATATGTTCAACTCGGTATTACATACGAATCGTAATGGAATCCCACAGAATCAGTGGCATTCAAATTTTGAAAAGCAACGGCGCCAAAATCGTGCAAATTGGCCACCGTCTCAAAACCCTAATTGTGACCACTGGCACGAGAACAATACGGAACGTTCTCCGAACTGGCCGTGACCATGTTAACGAATTGTATTGTTTGGGTTACATTTGAGCTCACCTCTACCGCGAACGAACTGTCAAAATGCTCCCTGATGAGAGTCGTGGGAAAGCAATCACGAAGTTGACAGTGAGAAAGAGCTCTTTGACGACTCTGAGTCGTGTTGGAACCTGTAGAAGAACTTGTTCCGACCGGAGTCAGTACAGTTGGGAGAGGAATTCCGACCATCGTCACACTTGACACAGGTACAACCGTGAATGTTGTTTGCTGAATGTTTCCTTAGAATGAAAGCGTCTACTCCACCAGCACAGAATTGTTTGGTATCAGGCGCTATTGGTTCCAGGTGCTAGAGAGTAGATAAGCATGTTCAGATTGAAGTTAAATTCGAGGACGGAGTCATTAGTGGCACGTTTCTCATGGCGAAGGAGCTAAGTGTTAATTGCCTATTGGGCATGAAGTTTTTGCGAAGAAGAAACGCAAATAGCGACTTTCCAAGTGGCCAGTGCTCTTTAATGGTCAGTGGCAGAGAGGTAGTATTAAATTCAATTAAAACAAAGACAATTCATGGTAAATTTTGTCTCAGAGTTAAAGTAAAAATCATCACTTGTTAATAGAGCACCTGTTTCGGCAAATTGTGAAGATGCTATCTGTGATGATGCACTTATATACCAGACAGTGGAAGAATCACAATGTTTGTTTGAGGAGCTGAGGCTCACATTAATAAATTTGATGATGTCCAGTGTTAAAGTTTTCTATAGTAAACCTGGAGTGATTAAGGGCTACCAGTATTCTATGGAGGGGTTCCCGACAAAACATATTGCTACGAATCCTATTCTGTCCTTTGGGTTAGAAGGAAGGCCGTAAAAAATAAAATTCAGAAGTTGCAGCAATTTAGAACTTTAAGCTTCGTGAGAAATCACAGCTGAGAAGGGAGAGTTTTGCAGGCGTCACTCGCGTATATAAGCGCCGAGTGGCAAACAAACTTTATTACAAAAATTACTGGGAAGTTATCTCGGCATTTATTTGCCACCGAACTGTGAACACCCATCTTGCATTGGAACCACATGCTCCAAAGAAAATAACATCTGCAAATGGAATATTTTGCCATTGTAACGTTTTTACGAGACCATTGCAGAGGTCCTCTGTGGCAGAATCTTTCTCAAATTTACGTCTTCATTATCGTAAACTTCATATAGCACCAAAAACGTACTCTCAGTGCGACCTATAAAAGAATCATACTTCATTAAAGAGGATATTTTATTTTAGAATTTAGTTGATTATCATTTCAAGAGGAGCTCTCATTATTATTCACCTCAATCTTTCTCATAGAAACGGATCAAAGCACAGGAATTTTTTACAGTCCAATATCGTTGACTAGTCCGTCAGTATACTAAATTTGGCATACTGTACCTTTTTCACCGTCACCTGTTTGTATAACGCTCCAGTCACGTTGAAAGTATGGCCCTTGCAATATCCGGCTCTGGAAATATTTCTTTCAACAAATAGGATAAATGATCAGCTGCTAAAAATGCCACATTATTATGTTCTGCTAAGAATGCTGGTAATTTAATTTCAGCATCCTCTGAACTGGTTGCGCAGTTGAGACAAAGGAATGAATGGAGCTGAACATACTGCGACTGTGAAACACTTATTGTTACGAGTATCGTCCGTTAAAATCGAAACAACGCCGCATGATGCAATGTCAGCCTAAAGTTACTATTACTACGACAGTTGTTGGCTTTTAACATTTCTTTTTAACAATATACGAGAATATCGTCTGAAATGATATTATAGCGCTCTGAGAGTCAAGTGGTCGCTCTATTTCTAATACTTAATAATCCTAACTGAGTGCAAAACTTTATAAAAACAAAGTGATTCGTGATTGTTAGCTACTTCATTTTTTTTCCAGAGTCGGTTTTTGAACGTTCATTGTCGACTTTGATTTTTGAGCCATGGTCGGCAACTCGGCGCTCAGTCTCTCTGCTGAAGCTGTTGTTTGACACTGACCGCATTGTCCTTAAACATGAATCCATAACAACATACGAGCATTTGATTAAATATAGCAGGTGAATTAATTATTTCCCCACAAATGTGTTTAATGTATACTTGTTAAAAACGTAGGCCTTCGGCAAAATTTTTACATACGATATTCGCTTATATTTCTTATATCGTACAAATGACGAAATTCTGGTATGCGTATCAGAATTCTCGTACGTAGCACAACCCTGTTTCCTGCCCAATCAGCGGATGTCAATAACGCGCCGTAAAATCCAGTTGTCGACGTATATCTTGTAAAGCAAATTGCTTGTAACAGCTTTAAAAGCGAATCACGCGCAGTTACACTGCACTGGCATTTGCTTGTTGCTACAGATGAATACTTCAGTGACTTGTAAGCAATGAAATTTTCCGTGGATTAAATATCAGAGAAAGACAGTGTTACCAACTCATGGTTATTGAAAAACTATGTGCCTCACGGATATACGTATATTACATACTCTGGCATGAGAACACCTATCTGCTGATGGATAATAATTTTGATTTTTATTGTATTTTCATGCGTTAACTACACTAACGATATGTGACGTTTTTGACTCCCAGTGATAGAACTATTTGCGAGATCACTGTAAGTTCAAGATGTTATTCAGAGCTGCTGGTGGAGAAAAATTCGGTACCTGACGTCTCTTTGTGTGTAGTCAACAACGATATGTGTGGAGCTCTATTCCCAGTCAGCACTGAACTCTTCGTCATATTATTTCTAGTTCAAACACGCTCACATGTCACTGCTGGTGCAACAAACCCATTTTTAACGTTCGTTTTCTCTAGAATATAACAGCGATAGGTGCCGGGTTGGAGTCCTGGGAAGGAAAAAATTAATGTTTCTTCTCGTCATTTCAGTTAAAACATCTGGCTACTGCCGAGAAAATCCGATATGTCACAGTTGACTGTGCTTCAATATCTATCCTATTAGGTTCAGGGTTCGAATCCCTGTCCTACGCAAAGCTTTACCTCAAGGCATTTCAAGGAAGTTACTTGTTAAGAAGCAATATTTAACATCTCTCGTAGTTCGTTAACAGGAACAAGAGGTGCTGGGTAGGAATTCGCGTCCGTTAAAAATGTTTGCGTTATGTAATTTGAAGTTGGTATTTGCTAACTGATACTGTCCAGAATCGAGGTATATCACTCTCTGTATGCCTAATCAGGAATGACTGTTAGTTTCTGTCAGTCACGAAATCTTTGCTAGTCTGTATGACCTGGGTTTGAATCCATATGCAGAACGAGACGGTTCGTCGTGCCATTTGAAGTTCATACATATTACCAACTAGCTGCTAGTGAATAACTTAAATTTTCAGTGTCATTTTGTGTTAAATAGTAGGTACTGTATGTTACTTTGAAGAGGAAATCATGAATACGACGAACTTACTACGTGCATTACCTATCTAACGTAATAATGGGAGTGGTAACATTTCAGGTATGTCATTTATTGTAATAAATGTGAGCTTACAAGCTTTAAGGTCAGTCTTATTTGTGATAAGGTGTTCCCTGATATTTGTAGTATCGTGGTATTACTTTACATCTCGAGTTATTGCGATACAGAGTATTGTTCACTCGTGGTGACTTGTTGGAACCATTTTCAATAGTCAAACGACTGTACCAAGGAGCGATTAGAGGACCTGCTAGACAGCTGCGTTATGTGGGTTTCATGCGAATCAGGCGAAATGCAATTCAGGTCGTTCGGATACTTTTGAGTACGACTGTACGTCTAGAGTACAGCACTATAGGAAAACCGGAAAAGAAGGGCATTGATGCATTTGGGATGTGGTGCTAATAAGGTAGGGAATGAGGAGGTTCTGCGCAGAATCAGAGAAGGAAGTAATATGTGGAAAATAGTGATAAGGAGAACGGACAGGATGATAAACCATCTGTTAAAATGGTTCAAATGGCTCTGAGCACTATGGGACTTAACATCTGTGGTCATCAGTCCCCTAGAACTTAGATCTACTTAAACCTAACTAACCTAAACACATCACACACTTCCATGCCCGAGGCAGGATTCGAACCTGCGACCGCAGCGGTCGCGCGATTCCAGACAAACATCTGTTAAGCCAGTAGGAATGACTTGCAAGGTACTAGAGGAAGTTGTAGAGAGCCAAAACAGTAGAGGAAAACAGAGATTGGAATACATCCAGCAAATAATTGATGACGTAGGTTGCAAGTGCTACTCTGAGTTGAAGAGGTTTGCACAGGAGAGGAATTTGTGTTGGGCCGCATCAAACCAGTCAGAATACTGATGACAAAAAAAAAAAAAACCGACCGATATACAACTCATATGATTACGTGTATTCAAGCATTTGAACTTCTTGGTACCTGCAGGACAAATGGTAATGCCCTCCTTAACAGGCCTCATTGACTATCGCTTTTAGGCAACCCTTATTATTTCATTTGAAAAAATGAGTTACACAAATAGGAAATTCTCAGTTTTAGATATACATATTTAATATAAGAATGGATGAAGTGTTCTCTTATTAGAGTAAATACGCAGTCACTCTTTTTTATGCGAAAATCTGCTCTGTTTAACAGTAGCCAGTGCATACCAGCGTAAATATTCTATATTTCTAAGTGGAAAGCTTTTTCGTGTGGACGTTAGCAGCAGGAATCATATAAATACTCGTTTTATAAGTTGACTGCAGGAAGAAAAAATCGTTTCAGTTTATAAAATGAATATTTTAAAGTGAGGATACAGACTTAATTTCCGACATGTAAATTGTAATTATTAACGCGTGTGTTGTCTTCTCGATATCTGTACGTTAGGAAGTAATTTATGAAGCATAATGAATTAAGTAAGAAAATAATTTGCCTGGTCATATTGTAAGTGCTTATCCGATTCTTTGAATAAGTAATTGTAGAAAAGTAATCGGAATTATGCAAAAGAACGCTATCGACACGCAGGGCAAACGTTCAAATTGTAACAGTGTCTTTTTACAGCGCAAGCACTAAGCTTCAAATAAATATCGAGGCTGTGTAAACATACCACTGTTTCTTACACAATTACCGTCTATCCGCAAAAAACCGATGAGACCCAAGTTTCCTCATTAAGAACTATGTGCCAGTAGAATCCACGGAAAGTACTTAAACAAATCTCTTGCGCTAGCGTGTCCGTTAACAGTATTGAAATTAAAGTAATTGTGACGACAGACTTAACCTTGCGGTTGACTAATAGCGTTAGACTCTTGAATGGTAATGCGGATATTAAGAATGTGACGAGGAAGACACCTGTGCTTCACAAGAAAGATAATGCAACCTAGCTTGGCAGAAATTGATACTAAAGGATCTACACAGAGTGGGAACGCTTCCAGTATAAAGTTTTCGTAGCCAATAATTCTTTAATGAGGACATTGGTGGCATCCTTTCTATTGTGCAGAATGGTTACATAAAACAAATATGACGACAATGCATCATAAATTTTTCGTAGTGACACTTCACTTAGAATACAGAAAGCAGTGGCTAACGATATTAAAAAGCTCTTAGTGGAATGGACACTCGCCGGATAACAACCCCATAAATATTAACGTCAAACTGAACTTGTGCGTTCTCTCTCTCTCTCCCTCCCTCCCCCCCCCCCCCTCTCTCTCTCTCTCTCTCTCTCTCTCTCTCTCTCTCTCTCTCTCTCTCTCTCTCTCTCACACACACACACACACACACACACACACACACACACCTACATATGAATATTTGCTACTGTAGAAGCAGCGTTATCCATTGATAGTTAAGAACAGCTCCGTTGTGACAGTTCTATTTAGTTGCTCTTGGATTTCTTCGACACTTTATTTTTCAGTATAGGGTGTTAGGAAATTCCCTCTAGAAACTTCTAGGAGTTGTAGAGGGGAGTGAGTACGTAATATTTTGAATTAAAACCCTTGTCCAGTCTCCAAGCTACAACGATTTGATAAACATGTTGGAAACGTGACCACTTTTACAAATAACTCATTACTCGTGCCCCAGTACATCATTTGTTTTACAGTTCAACCCATTAATAGCCAAGGAAATTGCTCGTGTGCTCGTTGACGGGTTCTCTTCAACCTGCTACAGCCTAACCTTTTTCAGCTTGGGTGTGCGGCATTTCCTTGGATCGTGAAGTCACGCCTGCTGACGTTGAATGTACGATTTCTCGAAACCGCTGCGTGTGGCGCAAAGGATAAGCGACGAAGTTGGACGTTGTGGTGATCGACCTTGATAAAGGCGGCGGGTTGCTCTTGCATTACAGTGAGCTTCGCCATTCAGAAGGATAATGTCGGTGTATTCTGCAAACGTGTACTCAACCATGTTGGCCTAACACACAGACACATGAATGTGGCTCGTCCGGGTCATGGAGGTGGAATATACCCCAAATGCCATCAGCCGATGCGACGTTAACCACCCTCATCACCCATCATGACTATCGTGTTGCATACCTATCTAGGAAACATTTTCTCAAACGGCTGTAGCATGAAAATGGTAGGTTTCCAGACATAGGTTCCTGCTCAGAATGTTATGTACTCACACCCCTCTACAACTCCTAGAAGTTTTTAACGGAAATTTGACATCATCCTGCACAATGGCCTTATGTGTCATTATCTCCTTTCCCTCGATACACAGCTTCATACACATGATTTAACAGTAACGGCCCCTATAACTTCATCGTGATTCACGTAATGCTACTTCCTCACTCCCTCTTAGCGTTCAGAAGCGAAAGAAGATAGTATGTGCTCGGTTGGGACTGTAGACACGGTAGTCCAGTACGTACTATCCTCAGTCCTGCAAATCAACATCTACATCTACATCTACATCCATACACCGCAAGCCACCTGACGGTGTGTGGCGGAGGGTACATTGAGTACCTCTATCGGTTCTCCCTTCTATTCCAGTCTCGTATTGTTCGTGGAAAGAAGGATTATCGGTATGCTTCTGTGTGGGCTCTAATTTCTCTGATTTTATCCTCATGGTCTCTTCGCAAGATATACGTAGGAGGGAGCAATATACTGCTTGACTCTTCGGTGAAGGTAAGGTCTCGTAACTTCAACAAAAGCGCGTACCGAGCTACTGAGCTTCTCTCCTGCAGAGTCTTCCACTGGAGTTTATCTATCATCTCCGTAACGCTTTCGCGATTACTAAATGATCCTGTAACAAAGCGCGCTGCTCTCCGTTGGATCTTCTCTATCTCTTCTATCAACCCTAGTTGGTACGGATCCCACACTGCTGAGCAGTATTCAAGCAGTGGGCGAACAAGCGTACTGTAACCTACTTCCTTTGTTTTCGGATTGCATTTCCTTAGGATTCTTCCAATGAATCTCAGTCTGGCATCTGCTTTACCAACGATCAACTTTGTATGATCATTCCATTTTAAATCACTCCTAATGCCTACTCCCAGATAATTTATGGAATTAACTGCTTCCAGTTGCAGACCTGCTATTTTGTAGCTAAATGATAGGGATCTATCTTTCTATGTATTCGCAGCACATTACACTCGTCTACATTGAGATTCAGTTGCCATTCTCTGCACCATGCGTCAATTCGCTGCAGATCCTCCTGCATTTCAGTACAATTTTCCATTGTTACAACCTCCCGATATACTACAGCATCATCCGCAAAAAGCCTCAATGAACTTCCGATGTCATCCACAAGGTCATTTATGTATATTGTGAATAGCAACGGTCCTACGACACTCCCCTGCGGCACACCTGTAATCACTCTTACTTCGGAAGACTTCTCTCCATTGAGAATGACATGCTGCGTTCTGTTATATAGGATCTCTTCAATCCAATCACACAATTGGTCTGATAGTCCATATGCTCTTACTTTGTTCATTAAACGACTGTGGGGAACTGTATCGAACGCCTTGCGGAAGTCAAGAAACACGGCATCTACCTGTGAACCCGTGTCTATGGCCCTCTGAGTCTCGTGGACGAATAGCCCGAGCTGGGTTTCACATGATCGTCCTTTTCGAAACCCATGCTGATTCCTACAGAGTAGATTTCTAGTCTCCAGAAAAGTCATTATACTCGAACATAATACGTGTTCCAAAATTCTACAACTGATCGACGTTAGAGATATAGGTCTATAGTTCTGCACATCTCTTCGACATCCCTTCTTGAAAATGGGGATGACCTGTGCCCTTTTCCATTCCTTTGGAACGCTACGCTCTTCTAGAGACCTACGGTACACCGCTGCTAGAAGGGGGGCTAGTTCCTTCGCGTACTCTGTGTAAAATCGAACTGGTATCCCAGCAGGTCCAGCGGCCTTTCCTCTTTTGAGCGATTTTAATTGTTTCTCTATCCCTCTGTCGTCTATTTCGATATCTACCATTTTGTCATCTGTGCGACAATGTAGAGAAGGAACTACAGTGCAGTCTTCCTCTGTGAAACAGCTTTGGAAAAAGACGTTTAGTATTTCGGCCTTTAGTCTATCATCCTCTTTTTCAGTACCATTTTGGTCACAGAGTGTCTGGACATTTTGTTTTGATCCACCTACCGCTTTGACATAAGACCAAAATTTCTTAGGATTTTCTGCCAAGTCATTACATAGAACTTTACTTTCGAATTCATTGAACGCCTCTCGCATAGCCCTCCCGTTGGCTTTTCTGTACCATTGTTACCCTGCGCAACATGAGGCTTATTCAGTGAGTACCTCGTTCTCTGCAAAATTTCTCGCTCAGCCTGCCCATCGAGTGTCAGAAACTACCAACATTATATTTTAACCTTTTCACGAATGAATGAAACCATTGCTCCCTAAATCCCGTCACGTATTTCAAGCGATACCCGCAGGCAGAGTTACTGATATCTCACCACATACCCTCAATTCGTTCCCTTTATAGATGTGGTACGCACATTTCATTAACTGTAGCACTGCACCGCAGTGAAACGCCACTTATTTTTTCTCTTAATTTTGCGTGAAGCGTAAGAGACACCACCAAATACCTACACGACCGGTGTCATAACATCATGGCGTGTATGCGTTATTGCTTAGCTTAGTTTTCGCGAACGATATTGCACAAACTCAATAAATCTGAATCCTACTACTACGGAAAATTTATCTGCGGACTATGTGTCCCATCACCGTTACGTAAACTCATCGCTACTCTTTCTCTAAAGTTTTCCGCACTGCATGAGCTTTTACTCTTAATGCCACCAATACATGAGACAGAGGTAAGAAGCTATTTTACAATGTCGGCAGTTTTGATCTGAAAGCAAATGACTTTTTACAAGAAGTGTCATAAGTAATAGCCAGAGCTGTCATGGTTCCTGCAATCACAGTTCTGCAAACGTGTTTTTCTATATATATGCGAATGCGATTTACCGAGACATCACTGATGACAGTGCGAAATAGTTCCTTAGTAGGAGAAATTTGTAATTATAATAATGTAACTATCTTAAATTTCACCCATGTTCTACCTTAACAAGAAATACGTAACTACTTTGCATCGTTACATGTTAAAATTTACTGTACACTCGTATCTGTTAAAGGAGCTGTGACATGAACCGTCGTCGTATTTAGATGCGATACTGCACTCATCTCACCAAGGAATTAAGAACCCTACAAAACACCACTAAATCGTCTTATAATTATTAAAAAGACCGCACAATAAGCTGATGCCGTAGGGATCAGGAAAGCTGTTCGGAAATCCCCTTTAAACTCGTCGCAAAAGAATCGGAATTTGCGGCCGAAAACTTACATTCATTCAGCCAATGAGCTTGTGAAAGAAGGCGGAGGGACAGAGTGCAGGGCATTCTTTTGCCCTTGGGGTGGGAAACTGCCCCTAAAGACGGTAGAATCAGCAACGACCAAACGCCTGAGGATACAAAAGACAATGGAAATCGCTGCATTAGAGACGTATAATGTGCACCAATATGGCATGAGGACAGTCTCTGAAAAAGTTTTATGAAGATATCTTCCGGAATAGCCGCTCATTCGGATCTCCGGAAGGGTACTTCCAATGGCGAGGTAGCCACCTGCAAAAGACTGAATGACAAATGAAAAGATAACTTTCTACGAGTCGGGGGGTGGAATGTTAGAAGCTTGAACGTGGTAGGTAAGCTATAAAATCTGAAAAGGGAAATTAAAAAGGCTCAATCGAGATATAGTGGGTGTCAGTAAAGTGAAATGGAAGAAAGACAAGGATATCTAATTATATGAGTATAGGGTTATATCAGAGGCCGCAGAAAATTGTATGACGGGTGTAGGATTCTTTATCGATAGGAAGGTAGGGCAGAGAGTGTGTTACTGTGAACAGTTCAATGATATGGTTGCTCTAGTCAAAATCAACAGCAAAACCGAAAACGACAACGATAATTCAAATACACTAGCCGACGTCGCAAGCTGCGGATGAAGATATACAGAAAGTATATGAGGATATCGAACGGGGAATGCAGTGCGTGAAGGAAGACAAAAATCTAATAGCGGTGAGGGACTAGAAAGCGCTTGTAAAGAAAGTAGCAGAAGAAAGGGTTTATAAAGGTACTTAATAATTTTTCTTATTGATGAATGTATAGATAGTTATTCGACGCTATTACCGAAGATAAAAAGTATTTAACACTGATGGACTGAAGAAGGTTTACGTTCTTCGTTTATTAGTTTTAGTAATAGTTGAATTTCACTGTTCTCATGTCCTGGTGATCAGACGTGTAAAGGAATTTCTCATCAAATTCGAGTGAAATTGTGATAAATAATGGAAGCAACTTCGAAAACAATACGATTTTCTCATATGTGATACCACGGATTCCAATCCTGTAAGTCTGTAAAACTATTACTATTTCAATTTTCTATGGAGAATTTAGATGGAGGTGACGAACTTCCTCGAGCAATAGAGGTACGTGAACGTTCTCATCTCTTTCCCTTCGTGGCCGCAACGTCAATTTCAATATTTGGGCCATATTTGCCGCAACATACAGAACCTGCAAACTTTCTTTCATTTCATTACGGAAGTCCGATTATTTTCTTTCTTAGATAAATAAATGCATTTAACCACAATTCATTTAATCAAGGCCACGGGGAATTATAGTACTTCGACCGTATGTTCATTTCAAGCGCCGCGAGGTGACCGCGCGGTCTTGTACGCCTTGTCACGGTTCGCGCGACTCCCTCCGTCGGAGGTTCGAGTCCTCCCTCCGGCATAGGTGTGTGTGTTGTCCTTGGCGTAAGTTAGTTTAAGTTAGAGTAAGTAGTATATATGCTTAGGGGCGGATGACCTCGGCAGTTTGGTCCCATAAGACCTTACCACAAACTTCCAAATTTCTCATTTCAATATTACGACACCAGCTGATTAAGTTTTTACCAATTTAACAGGGTGGTTACAAATTACTGGAGAATGTGGGCTTAGTAATGGGAATGAGATAGGAGAAAGCCCAATTGCGTTGTGTAATTAGTTGCAGCTAGTAATAGAAATAATCTGTTCAGAAATGACAAGAGGAGGAGGTATACTTGGACAATGCCGGGAAATATGGCGAGATTTCAGCTAGACTACATCATGGTCAAACACAAATTCCGAAATCAGGGAATGGATTTTAAGGCATATTCAGGATCAGAAATAGACTCAGATCACAACGTAGTAGTGATGAAGAGGAGGCTAAAGTTAAAGAGATTGATTAGGAAAAATCAGTTCGCCTTGAAGTGGGATACGGAAATAAAAGGAATGAAAATATCCGCTAGAAGTTCTAAGGCTATAGGACTACAATAAGGAAAAGCTCAGTAGGCAGTTCAGTTGAAAAGGAAAGGGCATTTTTAAAAAGCGTAATACGCAAGTTGAAAAGAAATGCGTAAGTACAAACAAAGGAATCGCAAAGAAGTCATGGGTAACGGAAGAAATACTTCAGTTGATCGATGAAAGAAGGAAATACAAAAATATTTAGTGATTTTTTTTAATTGGTTAGATGCGGCCCGCCACGAATTCCTCTCCTGTGCTAACCTCTTCATCTCAGAGTAGCACTTGCAACCTAATTCCTGAACTATTTGCTGGATTTATTCTTCCTCTACACGTTTTGCCCTCAACAGCTCCCTCTGGTACCATGGAAGTCATTCCCACATGTCTTAACAGATGCCCTATCATCCTGTCCCTTCTCCTTATCAGTGTATTCCATATATTCCTTTTTGATTCTGCGTACAATCTAATCGTTCCTTACCTTATTAATCCACCTAATTTTCAACATTCTTCTGTAGCACCAAATCTCAATTGCTTTGATTCTCTTCCGTTCCGGTTTTCCCACAGTTCATATTTCACTGCCATACAATGCTGTACTCCAGACATACATTCCCAGAAATTTCTTCCTCAAATTAAAACCGATATTTGATATTACTTGACTTCTCTTGGCCAGGTATGCTCTTTTTGCCATGGCTACTCTACTTCTGATGTCCTCCTTGCACCGTCCGTCATTGGTTATTTTACTGCCCAAGTAGCAGAATTCCTTAACTTGATCTACTTCGTGACCATCAATCCTGATGATAAGTTTCTCGGTGTTCTCATTCCTACTCCTTCGCATTACCTTCGTCTTTCTTAGATTTACTGTCAATCTATACTCTCTGCTCATTAGACTGTTCATTCCCTTCAGTAGATCATTTAATCCTTCTTCACTTTCACTCAGGATAACAATGTCATCAGCGAAGCGTGTCATTGGAAACCTAACACCTTGAATTTTGTTTCCACTCGTGAACCATTCTTTTATTTCCATCATTGGTTCCTCGATGTGCAGATGGAACAGTAGGGTAGAAAGGCTACTTCCTTGTCTTATACCTTTTTTAATACGAGCTGTTCGTTCTTGTTCGTCCACTCTTATACCTTCTTGGCTGTTGTACATATTGTATATGACCCGTCTCTACCTATAGCTTACCCCTACTTTTGTTTTAGAATTTCGACTATTTTGCACCATTTTACAATGTCGAACGATTTTTCCAGGTCGACAAATCCTAAGAACGTGTCTTTATTTTTCTTTAGTCTTGCTTCCATACTTAAGTGCAACGTCAAAATTGCCTCTCTCTCGTGCTTTTACTTCCCCTAGGGCCAGACTAATCGTGATCTATCGCATCCTCAATTTCCTTTTTCATTCTTCTGTATATTATTCATCACTACTATATTGCGATCTTTAGAAATTTGTAGTGAGGTCATCGGTCCCTAAGCCGACACACTACTTAATCTAACTTAAACTAACTTACACTATGGACAACATGCACACCCATGCCCGAGGGAGGGCTCGAACCTCCCACCTGGGGAACCGCACGGACTGTGACAAGACGCGTGAGACCGCAGGTTACCCCGCGTGTCCATTGCTATCTGAGTTTATATCTGTTTCTGGGTACGCCTTAAAATCTAGTAACTTATTTCGGAATATTTGTCTGACCATGATGTAATCTAACTGAAATCTTCCATTATCACCCGGCCTTTTCCAAGAATACCTCCCCTCTTCTGATTCTTGAACAGGATATTCGCTTTTACTAACTGAATCTTGTTACAGAATTCTAGTAGTGTTTCTCCTTTCTCATTCCTTGTCCCAAGCCCATATTCTCCTGTAAACTTTTCGTCTACCCCTTCCCCTACAACCGCATTCCAGTCCCCCATGACTATTAGAATTTCATCCCCCTTTACACACTGTTCGCCTTTTCAATATTCTCATACACTGTCTCTTCATCTTCAGCTTGCGACGTCGGCATGTATACCTGAACTATCGTAGTCGGTGTTGGTTTGGTGTCGATTCTGATAAGATCGATCTTATCACTGAACTGTTTACAGAAAGACACTCTCCGCCCTACCTTCCTATTCATAAAGAATCTTACTGCTGTTATAACATTTTCTGCTGCTGTTGATATTACCCTATACTAATCTGACCTGAAATCCTTGTCTTCTTTCCGGTTCACTTCACTGACCATTATTATATCTAGTTTGAGTGTTTGCATTTCCGTTTTTAGATTTTCTAGTTTCCCAACGACGTTCAAGCTTCTGACACTCCACGCTCCGTCTCGCAGAACGTTATCTTTCCGTTGAATACTCAATCTTTTTCTCTTAGTAACCTGCCCCGTGGCAGTCCCCACCCAGAGATCCAAATGGGGCACTATTATAGAATGGAGAGATCACCTTGACGCTTCTTCAATTACAGGCCACATGTCCTGTGGCTACACGTTACGTGTCTTTAATGCAGTGGTTTCCATTGCCTTCTGCATCCTCATGCCGTTGATCATTTCGATATTTTCAAAATTCAGATGAAATTGGGGTAGACCTTAGGGAGTGACGGGTAATATAAGCACATATATGACCTAAGAGAGAATAATAAGATTGGAAGATCAAGGCCGCAGTGGTCGCTTTAAAAAAGGATGTAAGGTAGAGATGTAGTCATTCACCTCTACTGGTCAGCCTATACATCGGAAATCAATGAGAAAAATAAAAGAAAGTTTCAACAGTGGAATTAAAATTGAAGGTGAAAGGATATCAATGACATGATTCGCTTATGACTTGGGTATCCCCAGTGAAAGTGAAGAAGAATTCCATGATCTGGTGAACGGAATGAACTATCCAATGAGTGGGGGATATGGATTGAGAGCAAATCGAAAAAAGGCGATGGTAATGAGAAGTAGCATAAATGAAAACTTGACATCAGGACTGCAAGTCCCAAAGTGGATGAAGTTAAGGAACTATACTACCTAAGCAGCAAAATAACCAATGACCGACGGAGCAAGGGGGACATCAAAAGCAGACAAGCACTAGGAGAAAGAGCATTCCAGGCCCAGAGAAGTCTACTAGTATCAAACATAGGTTTAATTTGAGAATGAAATTTCTGAGAATCTAGGTTTGGAGCACAGCATTGTGTGGTAGTGATACATGGACTGTCAGAAAACGGGAACAGTAGAGAATCGAAGCATTTGAGATGTGATACTATAGACGAATGTTGAAAATGATAAGGTAACTAATGAGGAGGTTCTGTGTAGAACCGGAGAGGAAAGGAATGTATGGAAAATACCGACAAGAAGAAGGGACGAGAGAGGGAGCTGTAGGGAGTAAAAACCATTGAGGAGGACGGAGACTGGAACACATCCAGTAAATAACTGAGGATGTAGGTTGCAAGTCCTACTCGCAGATAAAAACGTTGGTACAAAAGACGAATTCGTGGTGGACCGCATCAAACTAGTCAGAAGAACCATGACTCACAAAAAGAAAACTCGTCAGCGATTTCTGTGACGTCTCCATGTGCTCGTAAACTGGACTCGTGAGTCTCTGCCGCTGCCCACATGTCACTTGAGTCTGTTATGAGACACACGTTGACTCGATATGCTCAGAAAGTAGAACGAATACACGAGTTTGCATGTGGGGAGGGTCAAATGATTCGAGCGATTAATTTAGTTAAAGGTGAGTGTTTTACCGTAACGAAAGAAATGTTGCGCGCTTCAGTGGTGTGGCACCGCGACACAAGTAGGTCGGTGAAGCACCGAGTTAAGCAACAAGAGTTAAAACACTATGTCAATGACCACTGTAGGATGGGACAAGAAACAATACGCCTCACGGCAGGGTGTAAACACCGAGGGTGATAGTCAGGTCAGTTACACCAGCCGAGCAACATCAAAATATTCCAGCGACCTCGGAGGAAGATTTGAAGCATCAGTGGCAGAAAGCCGTATTTAAGGTCTGGCATCAGCTCTTCATCATCGACAGTCAGGAGGCACTGGAGACATAGAGCATGTGTCACTCAGTGCCGACACCAGTTTGGAGCCGTCACCGTCACCGCAGTCACCATCGTGATGCAGGTCCTCTCCCAAGAGGCGCCAGGGTGCCACAACTGCTGTAGTCATCACCATCACTATCTTCGGACACTTTCAGCCGGCTGTCATCGGAATCATCGCCTTGAGTGTGTTGTGGTTACGCACTGTTGCCGTCGTCCTGGAGCGCTGCCTCCAGCGCCGGCTGGAGTGGCCGAGCGGTTCTAGGCGCTACAGTCTGGAACCGCGTGACCGCTACGGTCGCAGGTTCGAATCCTGCCTCGGACATGGATGTGTGTGATGTCCTTAGGTTAGTTAGGTTTAAGTAGTTCTAAGTTCTAGGGGACTGATGACCTTAGAAGTTAAGTCCCACAGTGCTCAGAGCCATTTGAACGCTGCCTCCACAAACGCCATGACCGGCGTCAGACGGCCGTGGCCAGATATGTTCGCTGGTACAGGGCACTAGGGCACTAACATGTCCCACCGCCGCCACCGCCACGTCCCCTCCCCCCCCCCCCCGCCCCCGCAAGTAGCGAACACAGAGACGTTCGCGGCTCGTGGTTCCAGCCGCCTCAATAAACTCCAGCAAGCCGTAAAGCCGCAGCTACAATCGCCGTAGCGTGTGCACGTGTGAGCGTCCGTCAGCCACCTTCCTCACAACCAAAAATATTACCAGCGAAATGAAACCTTGCCTTGAGAGCCAACTACCAGTGGTTCTAGTTGATCAATAAATGTTGTTATTCTCCACCGCGAGCCATCCGTGGGCACACCCCCACTATCCCCTTCCTCACACCCAGCAGAAGACCCACATTATAATCCAGGGATAGGCAGTTGAGTCCCATGTCGGTTTACACAAGCATAACCGTGCATTCGCAACATTTCCGTTAAATGTGCAGCTTTTTTGAAAGAAATTTCCACCATTAGACCGTAAATTACAATTATTTATTTCAGACAATTATGATATCGGCTTTACAGCTATTCCCAAGTGAAAGTTGAAATGTCACAAACCGTGCGACCTTCGTAAACGAAAAAGCAACCGTTTGGACTAACGGCTACACTTTTATGTACCAATTCAATGACTGATCTGTTAGTAGTGAATATTGTTATGTCTATTAATACAGTTATATAATATACTTGTGTATATTACAAACACATACACACACACACACGCACACACACACAAATTTAAGCTTCGGCAGTTAACCGCCAAAACATTGTGACCACTGTTCACGGCAAGTGGCGAAATCCAATGACGTACACTATGTGATCAAAGGTAACCGGACTGCCGGCCGATGCGGCCGAGCGGTTCTAGGCGCTTCAGTCTGGAAGCGCGCGACCGCTTCGGTCGCAAGTTCGAATCCTGCCTCGGGCATGGATGTGTGTCATGTCCTTAGGTTAGTTAGGTTTAAGTAGTTCTAAGTTCTAGGGGACTGATGACCTCAGATGTTAGGTCAGAGCCATTTGCAGTAACCGGACACCCCCAACCATACGTTTTTCATATTAGGTGCGTTGTGCTACCACCTACCGTCAAGTACTCCATATCAGCGACCACAGTAGTCATTAGAATCGTGAGGGAGCAGAATGGGGCGCTCCGCGGAACTCACGGACGTCGAACGAGTCACTTGCGTCATACGTCTGTAAGCGAGATTTACCCACTCCTAAACATCCCTATGTCCACTGCTTCCGATGTGATAGTGAAACTGAAACGTGAAGGCACACGTACAGCACGAAAGCGTACAGGCCGGCATCGTCTGTTGACTGACAGAGACCGCCGACAGTTGAAAATGGTCGTAATGTGTAATATGGAAATGCCGTGTCGCTAGGGCCTCCCGTCGGGTAGACCGTTCACCTGGTGCAAGTCTTTCGATTTGACGCCACTTCGGCGACTTGCGTGTCGATGGGGATGAAATGATGATGGTAAGGACAATATCCAGACCCTGAACGGAGAAAGGCAGACATCTATCCCGACCATCACACAGGAATTCCAAACTGCATCACGATCCACATCAAGTACTATGACAGTTCGGCAGGAGATGACAAAACTCGGATTTCATAGTCGAGCGGATGCTCATAAGTCACACATCAAGCAGGTAAATGCGAAACGGCTCCTCGCTTGGTGCAAACAGCGTAAAAATTGGAAGATTAAACAGTTGGAAAAACAATGTGTGTAGTGACGTATCAAGCTACACAGTATGTCAATCTGTTGGCATGGTGTGGGTATGGCGAATACCAAGCGAACGTCATCTGTCAGCGTGTGAAGTTGCAACGGTAAAATTCGGAGGCGGTGGTGTTATGGCGTGATCGTGTTTTACATGGAAGGGACTTGCACCCCTTGTCATTTCGCGTGCCACTATCACAGCACAGGCCTACTTTGATGTTTAAAGCATCTCCCTGGTTCCCACTGAAGAACAGCAATTCGGGGATGACGATTGCATCTTTAACAGTATTCGGACACCTGGCTGAAAATGACTTACAAGTTCGTCGCGCCCTCCATCGGTAATGCTGGAATTCAGCATGGTGTTTGCTCACCCTTAGCCTCGACGACAGCTTCCACTCTTGCAGGCATACGTTCAATCAGTTGCTGGAATGTTTCTTGGGGAATGGCAGCCCATTCTTCACGGAGTACTGCACTGAGGAGAGATATCGGTGTCCGTCAGTAAGGTCTGGCACGAAGTCGGCGTTCCATAACATCCCAAAGGTTTCCTATAGGATTCAGGTCAGGACTCTACGCAGGCCAGTCCATTACGGAGATGTTATAGTCGTGTAACCTTTCCGCCACAGGCCGTGCGTTATGAACAGGTGGTCGATCTTGTTGAAAGGTGCAATCGCCATCCCCGAATTGCTCTTCAGCAGTGTGAAGTAAGACGGTGCTTAAAATATCAATGTAGAACTATGCTGTGATAATGCCACGCAGACAAAGAAGGGGTGCAAGCCACCTCCATGAGAAACACGACCTCGCCATAACACCACCGCCTCCGAATTTTACTGTTGGGACTACACACTCTGGCAGATGACGTTTATAAGGCATTCTCCATACCCACACCCTGCCGTCGGGTCGCCACATTGTGTACCGTGACTCGTCACTCCACACTACGTTTTTCCACTGTTCAATCGTCCAATGTTTATACTCCTTACACCAAACGAGGTGTCGTTTGGTATTTACCGGCGTGATGTGTAGCTTATAAGCAGCCGCTTGACCACGAAATCGAAGTTTTCTCACTTCCCGTCTAACTGCTATAGTACTTGCAGTGGATCATGATGCAGTTTGGAATTTCTGTGTGATGGTGTGAACAGATGTCTGCCTATTACACATTACGACCCTCTTCGACCGTAGGCGGTCTCTCTCAGTCAAGGGAGGAGGTCGGCCTACACGCTTTTGCGCTGTACGTGTCCCTTCACGTTTCCACCTCACTACCACATCAAAAGCAGTGGACATAGGGATATTTAGGAGTGTTTAAATCTCGTGTACAGACGTATGACACAAGTGACACCCAATCACCTGACCACGTTCGAAGTCCGTGAGTCCTGTGGAGCACCCTAGTCTGCTCTCTCACAACGTCTAATGAATATTGAAGTCGCTGATCTGAAGTACATGGCAGTAGGTGGCAGCACAATACATTTAATATGAAAAACGTATGTTTTTGGGATTGTCTGGATAGTTTTGATCCGCGCGGGATTAGCCGAGCGGTATAAGTCGCTGCAATCATGGACTGTGCGGCTGATCCCGGCGGAGGTTCAAGTCCTCCTTCGGGCATAGGTGTGTGTGTTTGCCTTAGGATAATTTATGTTAAGTAGTGTGTAAGCTCAGGGACTAATGACCGTATCAGTTAAGTCCCATAAGATTTGACATACATTTGAACTTTTTTTTTGTTGATACTTTTGATCACATAGTATATACAGGGTGTTACAAAAAGGTACGGCCAAACTTTCAGGAAACATTCCTCACACACAAAGACATAAAATATGTTATGTGGACATGTATCCGGGCCGGCCGCGGTGGTCTAGCGGTTCTAGGCGCTCAGTTCGGAACCGCGCGAGTGCTACGGTCGCAGGTTCGAATCCTGCCTCGGACATGGATGTATGTGATGTCCTTAGGTTAGTTAGGTTTAAGTAGTTCTAAGTTCTAGGGGACTGATGACCACAGATGTTAAGTCCCATAGTGCTCTGAGCCATTTGAACCATTTGAACCACGTATCCGGAAACGCTTACTTTCCATGTTAGAGCTCAATTTATTACTTCTCTTCAAATCACATTAATCATGGACTGGAAACACACAGCAACAGACCGTACCAGCGTGACTTCAAACACTTTGTTACAGGAAATGTTCAAAATGTCCTCCGTTAGCGAGGATACATGCATGCCGGCCGAAGTGGCCGTGCGGTTAAAGGCGCTGCAGTCTGGAACCGCAAGAGCGCTACGGTCGCAGGTTCGAATCCTGCCTCGGGCATGGATGTTTGTGATGTCCTTAGGTTAGTTAGGTTTAACTAGTTCTAAGTTCTAGGGGACTAATGACCTCAGCAGTTGAGTCCCATAGTGCTCAGAGCCATTTGATACATGCATCCACCCTCCGTCGCATGGAATCCCTGATGCGCTGATGCAGCCCTGGAGAATGGCGTATTGTATCACAGACGTTCACAATACGAGCTCTAAGAGTCTCTAAATTTGGTACCGGGGTTTCGTAGACAAGAGCTTTCAAATGCCCCCATAAATGAAAGAGGATTGAGGTCAGGAGAGCGTGGAGGCCATGGAATTGGTCCGCCTCTACCAATCCATCGGTCACCGAATCTGTTGTTGAGAAGCGTACGAACACTTCAACTGAAATGTGCAGGAGCTCCATCGTGCATGAACCACATGTTGTGTCGTACTTGTAAAGGCACTTGTTCTAGCAGCACAGGTAGAGTATCCCGTATGAAATCATGATAACGTGCTCCATTGAGCGTAGGTGGAAGAACGTGGGGCCCAATCAAGACATCACCAACAATACCTGCCCAAACGTTCACAGAAAATCTGTGTTGATGACGTGATTGCACAATTGCGTGCGGATTCTTGTCGCCCACACTTGTTGATTGTGAAAATTTACAATTTGATCGCGTTGGAATGAAGCCTCATCCGTAAAGAGAACATTTGCACTAAAATGAGGATTGACACATTGTTGAATGAACCATTCGCAGAAGTGTACCCGTGGAGGCCAATCAGCTGCTGATAGTGCCTGCACACACTGTACATGGTACGGAAACAACTGGTTCTCCCGTATCACTCTCCATACAGTGACGTGGTCAACGTTACTTTGTACAGCAGCAACTTCTCTGACGCTGACATTAGTGTTGTCGTCAACTGCACGAAGGATTGCCTCGTCCATTGCAGGTGTCCTCGTCGTTCTAGGTCTTCCCCAGTCGCGAGTCATAGGCTGGAATGTTCTGTGCTCCCTAAGACGCCGATCAATTTCTTCGAACGTATTCCTGTCGGGACACCTTCGTTCTGTAAATCTGTCTCGATACAAACGTACCACGCCACGGCTATTGCCCCGTGCTAATCCATACATCAAATGGGCATCTGCCAGCTCCGCATTTGTAAACATTGCACTGACTGCAAAACCACGTCTGTGATGAACACTAACCGGTTGATGCTACGTACTGATGTGCTTGATGCTAGTACTGTAGAGCAATGAGTCGCATGTCAACGCAAGCACCGAAGTCAACATTACCTTCCTTCAATTGGGCCAACTGGCGGTGAATCGAGGAAGTACAGTACATACTGACGAAACTAAAATGAGCTCTAACATGGAAATTAAGCGTTTCCGGACACATGTCCACATAATATCTTTTCTTTATTTGTGTGTGAGGAATGTTTCCAGAATGTTTGGCCGTAGCTTTTTGTAACACCCTGTATATACACTGTTAATAACTTAAAATTTGCACCCCAAATAGTTCCGAAATTGAGAGTGTAATTGATGTGTGGTTTTCATAGAATGGATTAGTAGTCAGATACCCGTATTGTTGGCCAACAAACGGATCTTATAATACTTAGAAACTGCATTTTTGTCTAACCATACACTTTTTTAGTTCTACAGCACATATCACAGACTTCGTAATGTACCACACGTTTAGTTTGTTAAGATCAATAGCCATTGTTGCATTTTAAAAAGCGCACGCTTTCACAAAAAATATGTCTTCTAAGTATTACTACAAGCTGTTAATTGGCGAACAGATCAAGAGCCAGATAACCGAAATATTTTTGAAAACCACACATCAACGACAACTCTCATTTACACAATATTTGCTGTGTTAGTTTAAGTGGTTTACCCTGTAAATGGATCACATAATAGAATTCTGTGTAAATTTATTGTGGGTGAGTGAAAATGGAACAAACATGAATCAAAATCATCTAATGGTTTTAAAATAGACCATTAGTGCATGCACACAGCGTTGTCAAGCGTAGAGAATGCGCTGTATGCCATTGTCATTGCCGTCAATGCTAATCACCACTCACCGATATCCTTGAGGCCATTTGCCTTATTTGCAAAGTGCATACCACCCATTGGTTTCCTCAATTACGGATGAGGTCGAAGTCGCATGGACTGAGGTCTGGTGACTAGGGTGGTTGGTGGAGGGTCCATCTTGTACCAAGATCAACATCACAGTGAATACTCAAGTCGCTGGTGCCGAGCCATCTTCACATGCGGTATGCATTCTTCCGGCTGATTTCATTAAAATTTGCCGCGACCTTTCGAATGACTTTGCTGCGATTATGGTGATGTCACACGTTCACACGATGTACCATAGTTGTCATGACATATGGAATGACCCTCATATATGTATAACTTTTTCGAGGACCGCTGTAATGTTATTTTAAACTGTAATATCTTTTCGGAGAATGACTAGCAGTTACTTTGACATATAAACATTTTCAAGACATTTCCCAGTCCATAACGACAGTACCAGGAAACAAGACGTGAGGAGGAAGAGTAATCTCTAAATAGTAATTATTTATTAAAATAAATTTATAAAAGTGTTCGAAAAAGTTACAGAAATGAATGATGAGCTACACAACTGGCCATTAACCTATGCTGTCATGATCAAAAGGATAAAGCGATGACGTACTTTTTCGTCGCAGGGATATAACAGTGACATTACTTTCACCAAGTTTTCATCTGACGCAGCACATGTTTCCTCATGGTGGCGGTGGAATTAACAGAAATGCAACCAGTTTGTTTTCATTGAACACATTCATACATTGTTCGTCTGAAGCATGGACAATAGCATGAAACTTACTCCAGAGATCACTCGTCTTCTAATGGAACACATTTGCCTTTGTCCAGTTTGCAGTAATTAATTTTCGTCCGTAGCTCGTGGCATAGTGTCTAGCGTTGCAGTCTCCGGATCACGGGGTCCTAGGTTCGAATCCCGGCTGATTTGACGACTTGTTAAACGCGGGAACTCTGTGTTTGTACTGTCCATATCAGTCTGTCATAATTCGGGAAACTGGCGAGAATGGACAGTGGAAAGATTGGAAATTTGTACGAGTGCTGATAACCATGAACTTAAGCGGTTGAGAAACCAAATATCATCATTAGTTAATTTTCGTCTTACACCCTACAGTGTCTCACGAAACACAGCTTTCTTTAAGACTATCTGATCCTGACAGTCGTTCATTTCGTCTCGGCAGTGCTGCTTTACAGCAGCAAGATAGATTGTATACCCATGTACCACAATAAGATAATGCACGACTAACCTACACTTCCGCACGTTTCAGTTATAGAGAACGAGAGGACGGGTATGAAGCGACCAAACGCCTCTTTTCTCAGACTCGTCATACTCGTCGAACTACACTCATGCTCATAAAATAAGGATAATTGGTTCAAATGGCTCTGAGCACTATGGGACTTAACATCTATGGTCATCAGTCCTCTAGAACTTAGAACTACTTAAACCTAACTAACCTAAGGACATCACACAACACCCAGCCATCACGAGGCAGAGAAAATCCCTGACCCCGCCGGGAATCGAACCCGGGAACCCGGGCATGGGAAGCGAGAACGCTACCGCACGACCACGAGATGCGGGCTAAAGATAATTGCAGAATATAGTACCACACAACGTGGCACTACACAAAAATGGCACTAATAGCATAGGCACATAGGGTACTCAACGGCACAGGTCTGTAAGTCCATGGTATTGGTGATAAGTTGAGAAAACGGTCCCGAAACACATGTGCTACAAAGCGCCACCGTTTCCTGCGCATGTACCCCGACATCAATATGGGATATTATCACCATGGACACGTACGCAGGTCGCACAATGGGTTGGCTGCTGGCGTATAGCCTCCCATTCTTGCCTCAGTGCCTGTCGTAGCTCCGCTTCAGCCTGGAACCGCGCGACCGCTACGGTCGTAGGTTCGAATCCTGCCTCGGGCGTGGATGTGTGTGATGTCCTTAGGTTAGTTATGTTTAAGTAGTTCTAAGTCTAGTGGACTGATGACATCAGATGTTAAGTCACATAGTGCTCAGAGCCATATGTCGTAGCTCCCGAAGTGTCGTGGGGTTTGAAGACTTGCGGCGATACGTTGACCGAGAGCATCCCAGATGTGCTCCATGGGGTTTAGCTCTGGAGAACAGGCAGGCCACTCCATACGCCTGATATCGTCTGTTTCAAGGTACTCCTCCACGATGGCAGCCCGGTCGGGTCGTGCGTTATCATCCATCAGGAGAAAGGTGGAACCCACTGCACCACTGAAAATGACGTCCCGATACATCTGACCTGTTACAGTTCCTCTATCAAAGACATTCAGGGGTGTACGTGCACCAATCATAATCCCACAGCAGACCATCAAGCCACGGCCCGTATACAGGTCTCTTTCAAGTACATTAAGGGGTTGGCTTCTGGCTCCTGGTTCATGCCAGTTGAAAACCCGGCGAGAATCACTGTTCAGACTATACCTGAACTCGTCCGTGTGTTTTTGACACCACACTTTACGGGCTCTCCAGTGACCAGGGGTCAGTGGAATACACCTTGCAGGTCTCCGGGCGAATAAATCATATCAGTTCAGTCGCAAGTAGACTGTGTATCTGGAGACAACTGTTCCAGTGGCTGTGGTAAGGTCCCGAGCAAAACTACCCGACGTACTCCGTCGCCGTATGCGGGCTCTGATGGTGAGATATCGGTCTTCTTGTGGTGTTGTACACTGTGGATGTCCCGTACTGTAGTGCCTGGACACGTTTCCTGTATGCTGGAATCGTTGCCATAATCTTGAGATCACACTTTGTGGCACACGGAGGGCCCGTGCTACGACCTGCTGTGTTCGACCAGTCTCCAGTCGCCCTTGTATTCTACCCCTTATAACGTCATCACTATGTGTTCTTTGAGCCATTTTCAACACACAGTCACCATTAGCACGTCTGAAAACGTCTGCACACTTACTCGCTGCCCCGTACTCTGACATGCCCTAACATACCTCTGCGTATGAGGACTGCTGCCAGCGCCACCGTGCGACGACCACAGGTCAAATGCACCACATGGTCATAACTGGAGGTGATTTAAACCCGCAAACCGCCAACCAGAGCGTTGTTTCACCATGTATCAGCATTATTTATGAGCGTGAGTGTACATTGGGAAAAGCACGTCAGCACTGATGTAACAGTAGGACCTTGTTGTAGAAAGTATGTAACCCGGCTCATTAGATTTGTATTCGCTCCATTTATGGCCTTTGTTACAGTTATTCGACCGTATGTCAGAGAAATTGTGTACACTACAGTTTTGAGATGAACCCAGGCGGCAAAGTCCAGAGGACTGAAAGCACGTTATCTTGGAGGTAAAAATACATGCCCAGATTGACCAGTCTATATTGGACCATAATCAATAATTAATCAAGAACGTACATCAGAAGAAAACGTACTGGCACTCCACCATCCACATTCTACATTCGCAATCAAAGATTATGAGTCATATTTGAGCCAAATTAAATGGGGACTTATCTCAACTAATTAATATAGAAATGGATTTACAATGACTAGGACTGAAGTCGATGTTGGCCCGTAACCACACAGTCACAGTTCTCTCACAACGGGTCGTTTGGGTAGACATATTTACTAGCAAGTTTCTGTTTCGCTGATCGTAGACTTTCATCTGCGTCACTTTTCGCTGTTACTTGTCTACGCTCTATATAAACACAAAATTGAGGGTAGAGCTGTAAATCAATAAAATGAGAAACAAAATATCTGTAATTTCTCAGTAGACTTCTCCAGGTGCTTATATGGAACTGTTAACACTCAGCAGAGGACTTTTGGGAAAAGTTGCCTCAATTTGGTAGATAACTGGTGAACAAGTCGCTTTCCATTAATACCTCACAGTAGGTTTGATATAAATATTTGGAACAAAAATGTTATCCTTTCATTTATGACATAAAATTGATACGACAACCTAGTGGTATAGTTTAATCAAATTACCATTGACCTAAGACCTTGTGTGAAGCACTCGTTGCGTTTTCATACAGGGCCACTTGCAAATGGTAGATGAAGGTAAAAATGCAGATTTCGTCTTCCTAGATACCTGAGAGGCATTTCACGCCTACCATACCGACGACTACTAACGTAGAGACTTTCGTAACTAGTCCCCGAGGAAATATGTGATGAGGTCGAGGAACAGAACCCAGTTGTAATGATACGAAGTACTCATTAGTATCATTACGAGTCTTCCAACGCTAACAAATCTATGTATGGTAAGTCGGTTTTCTTAATGAGTCTATGATGTGATTTTTGAGTTACGTATTTTGGTCTGTACAGATCTAACCACAAAATATTTTATTTTGTTTTATGGGCAGTAGATCAAGAATTTGGCCACAACGACAGTTCTTCAGATCCTAGGAAGCATTTACTCCACCGGAATTTTTCGCCATCAGATTGGCGGCTCACAGGGATGGAGAAGATGCCGAGAGCTCCATGTTCTCGCTACGCCTATTTGTTGTAACAATGTAGAAGAATGAAAGACACAAATTAATGAATAAAATTTCAGTCGATCCTGTGATCTTCAAAGAGACATGTGGTCTGATCTTGTTACTGTGCTACATGACTCTGTAAGTAACTTGCGCAAATAACAACTTCTTCAAATTGAATGAAAGATATAAGTGTTCTGTATTCTTGTCAGAATAAGGTGAACAGAGTTTTATAGAAAACTGATACTGAAAAGAAAGTGTCCCTAGTCTTATGAAATTTCATAATCAAATAGGAAGTTTACAGTCACGCTAAAGAAGATATACAATCTTTCTTTTGATTTAAAAGATAGTGAGATTTCGCAAATGGACTCTGTTAAACATTTATGTGATGGTAAAAAGTGTTAAGTGATCATTAATATTGCAGGGCTCGTTAATTAGAATGCACTTAACCGTTCACTGAAGCAGTTATTGGAATTTAATCACAATTAGCATCTTATTTGAAAAAACAAAATTTCGTACCACAGACTATTCACTTCAGCTTTGCCGAAGTAACAATGATCTCTGGCGAAAACAAGTTATACCAATTATCACTAGTGAAAACGTATAAGATTACTTGATGTTACAGAACTGTTATCTCTCCTATCTGTGAGAAATAGTCAACTCTGAAGAGAGAATGTCTAATCAGAAGCAAACGATATACTAATTACGTGTTAGAAAAAAAAAACAAGACAAAAAGACATCGTAATTATCAATATTCACTTGGAAGTAAAAAATAAATGTATTTGTGACTTCAAAAACTCGAAGCCGACGCCCTCCGTCTTATGTGACACATAACACTAGCTTCAGGTATTTGTATTCTGTCAAGAGCAAGAACTACAGAACACATTGGGTTCAGGCACAGAGTCAGGCAAAACAATCGAACAGAAATGCCGCAACATTGAACACACCTTATGAAGTTCTTTTATGGAAAGTGCTTCGTCATGTGTCTAAAATAAAGATTCCCTATAAAAGGCATATGAATATTGAATTAATAAAACGATGTCTGCCTGCACTAATAGGGGGTCTGTATTTCATTGGTTGAAATATTAGGAAGCAGGAGATTCTTCTTGTAATCACAGATTTTTTGGACTTAAACGTTCGCAATATTTAACGACGTAAAACTTGTCTGGTTTCCTCTTATGTAGTTCGTTTAAATAGTATGATGTTGTTTCTGCAGATTCAAAGTTTGTATCCAGGCTACAACTTTCTCGTTGTTCACCTGTAAAACTAGTTTAGAGAAGTCGGCTCGAAATTTGCCACACAACGAACAAGTGTTATTGGTATTACTCACCGAAACTAGTCGATAGTAGTCGTATGGCACAGGGTTTGGAAGATTTTTCTCTGAATATAACAGACGTGAAAATTAACGTCTACTGGTGAATATAACCGGTTGCTATCATGGATGCTATAATGAGATTTGCGGAGTTGTTGATGCACTTCTGGGTACGGCTTCTCTTTTAAGTTTGATTTGTCATGTGTTATACTGTATGTTCTTCTTGCGCTTTCGCCGTAGTAGATAATGCCTTTATAACAGTAATAAGACGAATGTTGGTGGAGCTATGCAATGCCAAGAACATCAATTTCTCCATTTCTGCTAATACGCACCTTACATGCATACAAAAAACCATGACATGCAGCTTCATATGGATTTTGTCTTAGTCTTCTTCGAATCTGTTTGAAGAATATAAATACGCCCCAACTCTTTTCTTTTCCTTGTACTTGCATTCAGCACATGACCGGAATATTTATCTTCATTCTTAGACATTTCTGACGCTTTCATTTCACTTAAGAAATAACTTTATGCAGAATCTCACTAATAGTAACACATGGGTAATTCTCCTCAGCTCACGAGAAAAACTTATTCAGTCTACTTTGAATGCAGAAGAAGTAATTTTGTGTCTGTCATTCCTTTATTACCAAACAATGTTGCAGTTCGTTTCAAAACGTGATTCTATTCATTTCAGTGTGTCGTTGACTGCCAAGTATCGTTGGAAAGCCACTTATACGAAGTAACAGCATTATACGATTCAACGTAAAAGGGGAAGAAAAAAGCTATAAATTGAAAATCGATAGTGATCGTTCTTCCTCAGCACCAAGCAGATCCTGATCGTTTTTCTCGAGTACTTCAAAACCCTAGCACAGATTTTCTGAGCACATTATTTGTTAATTGTTTCTTTCAAATAACAAACCTTTTTATACTTCTGCAATTCCATTTCACAGTAAGACGATATTATAAATTAAATTTAAAGTTTTCATGGTCCCTGGTCGTCATTATCATAAGTGCATGTATGAATATATATATACGAAACATTTGTTGTCATGCACAATTATGTTTATTGTTTGATCTAACAGGTCTATAGTACAATATTTTATCTCCTGGACGATGAACAAACGAATAAAAGCAAGAGACCCATGTCATCTTAGTATTATTGTTGTTTTAACTCAATGTATGGTTTAGGCTTATGGTCTGTGAAAACCTAAAAATTAAATTAAAAATTAAATCAAGCAGGCTATTCCTGAAAAGGTGACAGAGAGAGATGCCGTGGCAAGAAATATTCTGGAAAATGAAGTCAATAGTCAAATATTAAACAGATACAGTGCGTAGTGTGAAATCCAATGGTGACAGTGCATGCTATTTATTAAATTTTACTAAAACCTATGTGAAACACCTGTTTTTGTAGTGCTTATATCTTACATAGATGGGGGTATGATTAGTAAGTAAACGAGTTACATGCTTGCCGAAGCAAGATATCCATTTTATAGGATATACGTAATTGAGATTATTCCTTTTCTAATAATCCGAGCTTTTGCACTAACCAATACAGGGGGTATTAATTTACGTGCCCATTTATACCGTCAGAACTACCTGGAACATGTTCTGAAAAATGAATTTATCGCTTTTTACTATTATTACCCACACACTGAATGACACGTCATAGGCAAGTTATCAGAGTGAGAAGATGTGTGCATCACAATTACAATGACGCAGTAACAGTCTACTAAAACAAGATGTCAGTTGCGCATGGAGGTATACCTCCATGCAATTTATTCTGCTCATCCGGCATTTCACGCATCTTTCACTTCCGTGAAATCCACAAATTATGAGAGCATATCTTACTTACTTCTTTTCGCATTGCGCAAATTCACAGACCTACGAAGAAAACACAGAGAAGATTTTGCAAACGCGAACATCAAATATTCGGTGCATATGATTTGAAAGTCGAAAAATGTAACTAGCAAGAATACAACTCCAGTAAAAGAGTTTGTAAACTGAATACGACGGCATTTTTTCACATATTTTACCAGTTATTCTGTTATTGGTTATTTGAAATGAGCACACGAAAAGAAAGTTACATTTACGAGGGTAAATGCATTGCTATGACGAGAAAAACTTTTGTAAAGGCCTTCCTGAAAAATGTTGTTAGGATATGCACTGTAATATTTGCTACTTAAAAAACAGTCGTTTGCACACGACAGTAATTCTGAGCAACAAGTAATAGTGAACATTCTCCTTGTAAACACCAGTCTGCTAATGTTTTGGAGCGCCTAAAATGGCGCTGCAGGCTTCAAAACAACGTACGGCGTATGACTGTAGCTCCGTTTCCCCTTGTTTTCACCTCCACGTTACTGAAGGATACTGAAGTACAATGCAGCAAATCGACATAGCTTGGTAGGTATAGCAACGTGTAAAATCAATTGAACCTGTTGCAAATGATTTTTGCATTGGCTTGGAGAGAGAGTCGAATTTATATGTTATGTTATACATTTATGACCACATTAAGTACGATAAAGCGTAGAAAAACCTGGCAAAAACAAGTAATCTTCCGACGTAGATGAGATACGATTTTTGTCGGGTGTAATTTTAATCCTTTCAGGTATACAAGAAAACTAAAGGGCTAATGATTGAAATTTATGCATTTCTGTGTTAACTAGAAGGTTTGTAAACAAATTATGTTATGATTTTTAATACTTTCCTTTGTAGTTAAAAAACATAATGCGTCACATGTTTGTCCCTATGCACCTTAATGGACAATTGTATAACACTTGACACATCATGTAACGAACAACTGCAATAGCTTTGTATCACTTGATGTGAAATTTCGCAAAACGGTTTCTGTTTGAAGTGAAGCATAAGTTAACATCACAATGCTCACAGATATTGTAAGTTTCATTTTCAATATGCTTTGTTGCGCAATGAACACGACTTTTCATCACATCCCATTTTATCATTCAGTGCTCTGGCGCTTTTGATTATACTGCGTTCGTAATTTTCGTCCGATGTTTACTGCTGTCGATGAACCCCTTTGTCGCCCTGAATAAATACTGTTTAGACTTCTTGCAAGTTATTGTCTGATCTCTAGAGGTAACGATGTTGATTTCAATCTTGCTTCTGTTGTCTACTTTGAATATATTACATACGCACTGCTCACACCAATGTCAAGAAGACCAAAGAAAATTCTGAGATAATACTTCAATTTTGCCATTCTATCAGTTCGCAAGTCACTTTCTTCCGATCCGTGAGGTCTATCCCTCCCATCGACTTGGGATTTCCTTATTATTGTTAAAAAAAATTCACACTAAACTCTCAGAAGAACCAAACTGACACCGTTTCATAGTTGAACATAGCACTGGGGAAATAAAATTAGGCAGTCGATAAACTGGCTTGTTCTCCATCCATTTGAGGATTGTCTGTTCACTAATACCAAGACTGTTCTTTTCCTTGTTGGGAGAGAATGAGTTCTGGATGGTTAACAGCTGCTGCTTACAGTTCCACAGGTTCTGATATTTTCTGAAGCAACATAATACCGCGAAGCTGGTGAGCTAAAAATACTATGTAAATCTCACATACCAGTGCGGATGTAGATTTTTCCACTTGTAGAACTTGTGTCTCACCAAGTCCTATTTCAAGATCTACGTGGTTTTTCTGTTAGTGTATAAATCAAATTCAAGTAGATAGCAAGGTTCTGTATCTCACCCGCACCAGACCTCATTAGGCTGATTTATTTTTAAGTACTGTCGCTTACGCTACGGTCGCAGTTTCGAATCCTGCTTCGGGCATAGATGTGTGTGATGTCCTTTGGTTAGTTAGGTTTAAGTAGTTCTAAGTTCTAGGGAACTGATGATCACAGCAGTTAAGTCCCATAGTGTTCAGAGCCATTTGAACCATTTATACTGTCGCTTAATATAGTGACCTTTGAATCAGATCATAAGGTCATTCACAAAACAGAGCCCTAGTTGCGCTAAGAGAATGCTGGAAGGCTTTGTTCAAATGGTCAATAACAGGTCTTACTTTGTATGCACAAAATTTCTTTACTGATAAATCTGCGTTGTTAGAAAAATGTAAGTTCCAGGTGGTTATAACTAAACTTCCGCTATTTAAGACCTTATAACAGGGAAACTAATTACCATTCTAGTTCTATACTTGCTAGCATTAATGTCTAGAATATCGGGTGTATGATTTCCAAGCGTCACAGTGCCACCGTCTAGTTCCAGCTATGGCCACCAGATGCCATGGTCAGTCATCGTGATTCATAATCTCACACATCAGACCAGTCGCAGTGCACCTATTGACATGACAACATGAGCCTGGAAAAAAGGAACTGGGCATTATTGGTGAAGCTCTGTTATCAAAACAATAGTAATGCTGCAGCTGCACTTCGAGAATATCGCCGGCTGAAAGTATTACGGAAAGGTTCTCTTTCTCGACCTGCAGTCTGGAACATGATGAAGAAGTTCGAATCAACTGAAGAACTGGGCGTCGCTCCGGGAAGAGTCCGACGACCGCTTGCATCACAGGTGGTTGATGAAATCAATGTGGATATGCCGGATAACGCTGCGCGTAATTCCCGATCGTCAGGCAGAGCGCATGCTATGTCACGACAGTTGAACATCCCGTGGTCTACTATAGAAGGTGCTTGGAACCATTCCCAAATGCTCTCCGTACAAGATTCATATCGTACAGCAGCTTGCGCTACAAGACGCACAACGACATGTTGACTTTGCTCTCCACTTTATCGGAAGGATTGAAGTCGACAAGGGCTGGCACTGGACCATTCTATGGACAGACGAAGCTCATTTTTCTCTCATGGGTGAGGTCAACACACATAAATGCCGAGTATGGGGATCTTCACTTCCATTCATTGGGCATGAAGTTCCTCTGTTGGTGAACACGTCACCTTATAGTGTGGCTTCACGGCTACGTTCATCATTGGCCAATTCTTTTTTGAACAAGTTGGCGCTCAAGGACCGAAAACGTGCAGTGTGACTAGCCAGCGTTACTGCGATATGCTTCGCCAGCATGTCACACCCACCGAACTCAATTTCCATGCAAGATAGGGCGCCACAGCACATCTATTGTGAAGTTGACATGCTTCTCTGAAACATTCTTGGCCGGCACGATCACCTGATCTCACGCCTGTGATTTCTGGTTGTGGGACTACCTGAAGGACAGGGTTTATCAGGGGAAGGTTCACACATGTGCTAAGTTGAAGAGCAGCATATCAAGAGAGGTAGCCAGCATACCTACGGACACGCTTCGCTCTGCTGTGCAGAAAGTTGTTTCAGTTGAACTGAGTCTGCATTATTTAACTTCCCCATGTCCTTGATATTAATGCTTCAAGTCTGATACTCTTACGGTAATTAGTTTCCGTGTCAAATAGGGAAAGTTTAATTATAAACACCCGTTACTTACGAACGTTCTCAAAAGGGTAAAGTGTCATAATCTGACCCATATAAGGAACATTTAAATCTGGGTTAGTTGCCCAGTAGCTGAAGGTAAAACATGGCACCCCATTATCAGGTTCATACCAAGAAATGCTTTCATTTCGTCTTCATTTCATCTCGAGTTTATTCTGCATACCAAATACTTTCAGTAATTACTATATCATACAACAATAATTTTAGGCCCATTAGGAAGAAATATGGTCGAATGGGTTTGGTATATAGCAATATTCACTGTTACTAAACAGAAACGCTTTTCAAAATTCATTATTCACATTATCACTGAATTTCAGGTTATTAATTTCAGATCCATCTAAATTGTGGTAAATCTGCAAGGAATTTGCATAACTCGGCATTTGGCTCTGGTGTGACTTCTTTTGTCCGTGTCGTTTTGGTGGGTGGGCTACGAATGTCTTTTTAATGATCTTCTAGAATAACATGTTCACCTCCATTTTTGACATATCTTTCTAGGAAAATTTTATGTTCTTCATAAAGTAACAGATTACCTTCGTTATCACAAGCCTCCAAGATCCGCAGAACACTTTCATTAGTGATGAAGAATTCTTTTTCAATGGAGCACAAGACCTAAAAGAAAATTTGAAATTTTACTAGTACTAAGATTTTTCGCTTATATAAATAATAGGGAACTTAATGCATTTGCATCCTAAATTAAAATACCATTCCACTCATTCTATTTTCATAATGGTAACGATTTCATATCATAACAACAAACTAAAATGCTAGTAAACAAGTTACCATTTTGGTACACTATGACAACTATATCGCGTGGAATGAAAATAAAAGTTTTCGGTGATTCAGTGTCGTCATTTTGCAAACAAATGGTCCAAAGTAAAAGGGAAAGTTAGTTGGATATTGTTTCAAGCCTTGAAGGTAAGGCAGAGATCGTGCAAGCACACAGAAAGTGAATAAATACGTACGTGCACCTGAAGCAAGAATCACCAACAGCTACTAACAGCTGGCGGTATTCTAGTAAAAGTTACCACAAAAAAGTATAAAAGTAAACAAAAGCAAGTACAGCAGCAGCAGAGCATCTACTGTCATTACAATTGAATTATTATGGGTTGGGTTGGGTTGTTTGGGGAAGGAGACCAGACAGCGAGGTCTTCGGTCTCATCGGATTAGGGAAGGACGGGAAAGGAAGTCGGCCGTGCCCTGTGAAAGGAACCATCCCGGCATTTGCCTGGAGCGATTTAGGGAAATCACGGAAAACCTAAATCAGGATTGCCGGACGCGGGATTGAATCGTCGTCCTCCCGAATGCGAGTCCAGTGTGCTAACCACTGCGTTACATCGCTGTGTAAATTATTATGGAAATTTATAAATGGGACAAATGATTAAGCTGATGAATAGTTGATACATCAATTGGGATACATATTGCTGGCTAGCTTACGAAGTTCATTCCCATTGGGAAGGTCGCACCATCACACAGTACCATATACTGACATTCATCGGCTCACAGAAATGGAAGTAATGTTAGCTGTGCTCGAAGAAACCGTGATAGGAGCTGTAATGTTATCGATTTACGTAGATAATTTAACAGACATGAACAACAGCGCTATAAGATCACTCGCCCATGATGCTCTACAGGAATGCATCATCTCTGGAAGGTCGTAAAAAACTCTAGACAGATACGAACATGATTCTCGCTTGTTAACTACGGCAGCTCTCGTTAAATATGGATGAGTGTAAGATAATGCCTGAAACAAAGAGAACAACTTGATTGTACCTGATTAAATATTATTGGTAAACAACTTGAGTACCTCACGTAGCAAAAGTATTCAGGAGTAATGATAAAAAGCGATATCAAATGAGTCTATAATGTAAAATCAGTATTACATTAGGCAAAATGAAGACTTAAATTTCTTGAACGGTTACTGAGAAAATGCAATGCATCTACGAAGTAAATAGGATACCAGGCGTTAATTGATGTTGTAGAGCAGTGTTCTAGTGACAGAAATGTTTATAAGGTGGTAATGATAAAAGACGTCGAATAAATAAAGAGAAGCGCATCTACGATTGTAACGGGCCGGGAGAGATTGCACTAAATTGTAACACAGCTGCTGAGAAGAACTGACATGGGAATCCTTGGAAGGAAGATGACTTATTCCTGGCGGAAAGCTCATTCAGTTACTATTACGTTAAGCACGTATACATCGACTGGTACGCATTTCTCATGGCAGATCCAAATCGAGAGACGCGGTGTACAGACGAATTTTAAAAAGGGATGTTACAGATCGATGAATACAAAAAGAAACAAATCCATTACAATGTGACGAGAACAGAAACGTATGCTAAATTAGTGGAAGAAACTAAGAAGCACATTTAGGAGAAAAATATTGGCCAGACGCGAGAAAGACTCGACCTCTGAGATATCCGTACTATTGTAATAATGTATACAGACTGTTCATCCATCCTGGTAATCGAGAATAACGACGATTTTCCTGTTATCAGATGCGAGGTATCGGTCCCGGCAATTCGAAGACTTACGAACATTTTTCGTTCGAATTCGGAAAACAAATGAAAAACAGAAATAGGTTTTTCGTGTAATACTGCTCCAAACGAACAATTTCCAGAATTCTACAGTGAAATCGTGTTTCGTGTCAAAGTTCATGGTTCTAGATCAACAGGAATTACCGTAAAGCATTTAATGGCAGAGTTCACGAGTATCAAAATATGTGACGTAAATGTCCATACCCTTTGATCGCATTGACTTAGAAGCTTCACGTTTTTACGACACCAAAGAGCCACAGTCATTAGTACGTTACATAAATTTCGACTTGATGTATGTATCCGTTACTGAGAAAAAGGGGTATTAACAGAATGAACAGACTGACAATAGTCAGACAAAAAAATCATATGATTTACCTTCTATAGTACTTTTCAGGTTTTTTTCTTTAGTTGTACTGGGGAACCTTCCTTCCTGACAAAGTTAATGATTTTACGTCAACTGGAAGCATCCTTTATGTTTTGATGGGTGAGTTTGGGAGTATCACAATGTGTGACATAAACGGTCGTATCTACATCTACATCCGCATACATACTCCGCAATCCACCATACGGTGCGTGGCGGAGGTTACCGCATACCACAACTAGCATCTTCTCTCCCTGTTCCGCTCCCAAACAGAACGAGGGAAAAATGACTGCCTATATGCCTCTGTACGAGCCCTAATCTCTCTTATCTTATCTTTGTGGTCTTTCCGCGAAATGTAAGTTGGCGGCAGTAAAATTGTACTGCAGTCAGCCTCAAATGCTGGTTCTCTAAATTTCCTCAGTAGCGATTCACGAAAAGAACGCATTCTTTCCTCCAGAGACTCCCATCCGAGTTCCTGAAGCATTTCCGTAACACTCGCATGATGATCAAACCCACCAGTAACAAATCTAGCAGCCCGCCTCTGAATTGCTTCTATGTCCTCCCGCAACCCGAGCCTTATAGGGATCCCAAACGCTCGAGCAGTACTTAAGAATAGGTCGTATTAGTGTTTTACAAGCGGTCTCCTTTACAGATGAACCACATCTTCCCAAAATTCTACCAATTAACCGAAGACGACTATCCGCCTTCCCCACAACTGCCATTACATGCTTGTCCCACTTCATATCAAAAAAATGGCTCTGAGCACTATGGGACTCAACATCTTAGGTCATAAGTCCCCTAGAACTTAGAACTACTTAAACCTAACTAACCTAAGGACATCACACACACCCATGCCCGAGGCAGGATTCGAACCTGCGACCGTAGCAGTCCCGCGGTTCCGGACTGCAGCGCCAGAACCGCTAGACCACCGCGGCCGGCCCACTTCATATCGCTCTGCAATGTTACGCCCAAATATTTAATCGACATGACTGTGTCAAGCGCTACACTACTAATGGAGTATTCCAACATTACGGGATTCTTTTTCCTATTCATCTGCATTAATTTACATTTACCTATAATTAGTGTTAGCTGCCATTCTTTACACCAGTCACAAAACCTGTCCTGTCCAAGTCATCACGTCTCAGTCCCGAGAATAATTTGCGCGCCACACGCTTCCCGGAGGGCAGTAAATTCAGGAACTTTATTCCCAACACTCTGAAAATGTACTGCTAACATTTTGATAGCTGAAGTGTCTTTACACTGAGCGCGTCCTGATTTCCCTGGCTGCACGTCGACTGGTGAGTGTTCATCAGTACACCTCGCACTATTGCCTAGCTTAAAATACCCCATTGTGCACGCCACAAGTACTCTACTACCCGAATAGCCACTTCCTTTGTGTAGTGCACCCCTGATCTATCTACGGGCGTCCTACAATTCCCCACCCAATAGCGCAAGTCTAGAAATCTGCAGCCAAGACCGTCACAGAGTCGACGAAGCCTCTGGTTCAGACCCTCCACTCGGCTCCAAACCAAAGGACGCCGATCCACTCTGGGAACGATGCTGCAAATAGAGAGCTCTGCTTGCACCTCGCGTGCGAGGCCAGCGGTCTTCACCAAATCCGCCAGCCGCCTGTACGAACTGAGGATCACCTCAGAACCCAAGCGACAGGCATCATTGGTGCCGACGTGAGCAACTACTTGCAGACGACTGCAGTGGCTTAGAGGCTTACTTTATTACACCGTCAAGGAACTGTAGCCCTTAGTACATGACATAAATTTCAACTTGGTACGTCGACTTTTTCTTGACGAAAACGGTTTCTAACAGTCGGAGAGACAGACAGACAGACAGAAAACAGAATAATCCTATAAGAGTTCCGCTTTTACCGGTTGAGGTACGTAACCCTAAAAAAGACACAGAAACAAAACATAGCATTAAACGATTGAAGGCTATTAATCCTTGTGAGACATGAAAGTTAGTGGCAAAAAACAGAGCCTATTAAGTACTACTTAAATATAGGCGAAATTTTCAATATTATTAATTTAGCTCAAGTGGCCATTGGTCAAGCCTGGTCCAGTCGGTCAAAAAACAGAGATTTCAAGAAAATACGTGAGCATAACAATAGAGATGATACATATTTACCAATTTGTGAAACGTCTCTGTGTAAGAGGGGTTTGGAGAAATATAGGCTTGTTTGGAAACTTGTGTTTTATTCAGCAATGAACAGTCGTTGCCAAATTGACTTTATCGACATGCATACGGAAGGAGATCATGGATTTAAGTTCATAATCGTGTATCGGGACCGCTAAAAATATCTATTTTGTTACGTTCACAGGAAAGCAAGAGAGCCACGGAAGCGCCACATCAACAGTCAGATATATTTTTGACATTTGGCGCTCCTTGCAATTTACGCTCTGATAATGGCAGAGAGCTGGTTAATTCTGTCGTAACGCAGTTTGCTTCATTTTGGCCCGAGCATAAAGTGGTTCACGAAAGACTAGTTTCATCTAATGTCCAGAGTTAAAACCACTTTTAACTAAAATTCAAAACTGTATAGCAACAAATTCTAGTTGAAACAACGGTATTCAGTGCTAAATAGTTTTAACTAGATGAAATACGTTCCAACTAAAAACCAGTTACGACTGCAACAAGCGTAGTATGTCTCGTAGGGGTAATGACAACGCGATCTGAGAGATCGCCAACAGGGGCACACAAACAGAAATTTGCCAATAGCACAATACGCGAACTGACCAGGAAAGAACGTCGTTAATGTTGCTTAATGTTCCCTCCGCCATTCACTGTACTGCAACTTGCGGAGTAGTTACGTAGTTGTAATTGCGCACTATCAAGTATTGCATCACTAAACGGATGTGCCGCCATATTAGGAGAATTTGCAGCTGTTATGTACGTCTACACCTCCCCACGAATTGACAATTCCACAACGGCTACAGAAATCTTAGTCAGGTGGCTGCTTCGAGATGGTGGGCATCAGGGGCTCAGTAAATTTTCAGGGTCGGCTGAGCAGCGTAACAATGGCTGCTACCTGTCGGGGCCGGGACAAAGGACAATCGCTCTCCGCCACAATCAACAGCCTGGAGGTTTCATCCCCCGGCTCGATACTCCAGTTCCAGGAACACAGTCCTTTTCTCACGGACAGCCAACGTGACAACACTTACGGTCCCTAGCAATTGGTCACCGCTATTTTATCTTGTAATGCAGAATTATCGATATAAGTATCAGTCTGTGATGAGGCTACGAAACAATAAGCTTCTTTCAAATGTCAGTGTTTCCTTTATAAACATTCGCTACCAGAAGTACGTTGCTACTGTGGTCTTAAGTTCAAAGATTTATTTCTTGCAGCTCACAAGCAAGTCTATCATGGGCAAGCCTTTTTGTTTATGCATAAATACCACACCCGACGTACTGGTATATTTGAAATATTTTACTGTACTCACGCTTCCCGAACTTCCTTCCATTACGAAACTGACGGATCCTTGATACCTCACGATCCGGCATCTCAGCCGAATTCTTCTTTCAGTCAAGTTGTGCTACAAATTACTTTCTTCAGCAATTCAGTTCAATTAGTCAGTTAGTCTCATGTTCCATAGGCATTTGCACGGTAAATCGGAATCATGTGGAACTAGTAATTTAACATTCGCGTAGCAAATTGCTTCGTAAATAAAACAACATGCCGAGCACGTACATTCAGGATAAATCACTTAAAACGTGCATCGCAAATATTTCGATAATGGAAGACGGCACTGATATGCGGATCTCACATATTGCAATTGTAGGCAAGACCCGCCAATGCAGCAGATCTATATTTACATCTACATGATTACTCTGCAGTTCACACGTAAGTGCCTGGCAGAGGGCTCATCGAACCATTTTCATACTACTTCTCTATCATTCCACTCTCGAAAGGCGCGTAAAAAAAGGAACCCCTAAATCTTTCAGTTCGAGCTCAGATTTCTCTTATTTTTTTATAATGATCATTCTTCCCTAAGTAGATAGGTGTCAAATATTTTCTTATTCCGAAGTTGGTGATTGAAATTTCGTAAACAGATCTCACCGCAAAGAAAACCGCCTTTGTTTCAGTGACTACCACCCCAAATCGCGAATCATATCAGTGACACTCTCACCCCTATTGCGCGATAACACGAAACGAGCTGCCCTTCTTTGCACTTTTTCGATGTCCTCTGTCAATCCTACCTGGTAAGGATCCCACACCGTGCAGCAATATTGCAGCAGAGGACGGACAAGTGTAATGTAGGCTTTCTCTTTAGTGGGTTTGTCATATCTTCTAAGTGTTCTGACAACCAAGCGCAGTCTTTGTTTCGCCTTCCCCACAAAAATATATATGTGGTCTTTCCAATTTAAGTTGCTCGTAATTGTAATTCCTAGGTATTTAGTCGAATTGACAGCCCTTAGATTTGTGCGATTTATCGTATACCCAAAATTTATCGGATTTCTATTAGTACCCACGTGGATGACCTCGCACTTTTCTTTGTTTAGTGCCAATTGCCACATTTCGCACCGTACAGAAATTCTCTCTAGAACATTTTGCAATTGGAATTGATTGTCTGATGATTTTACTAGACGGTAAATTGCAGCATCATCTGCTAACAATCTAAGGGGCTGCTCAGATTATCACCTAGATCATTTATATAAATCAGGAACAGCAGAGGTCCTATGACACTACCTTGGGGAACGCCAGATATCACTTCTGTTCTAATCGATGATTTACCGTCTATCACTACGAACTGTGACCTCTGAGAGGAAATCACGAATCCAGCCACACAACTGAGACGATACTCCAGATGCATGCAATTTAATTAATATTCGCTTGTGAGGAACGGTATCAAAAGCCCTATGGAAATCTAGGAATATGGAATCGATTTGAGATCAGTTGTCGACAGCACTCGTAACTTCATGGGAATAAAGAGTTGCACAAGAACGATATTTTCTGAATCTGTGTTGGTTATGTATCAATAAGCCATTTTCTTCAAGGTGATTCGTAATGTTCGAGTGCAGTATATGCTCCAAAATCCTACTGCAAATTGAGGTCACTGATATGGGCCTGTAATGAAATGGGAGTGTTGAGAGTTTCAAGTGTGTTTTTATTTTAAAAGGATACAAATGTTTCAATGAAGCAATGCCTATTGACAGTACCACAAGCAAAGTAGACAAAATTAGAACTTTAACGGTATTCCTTGACGAAGTCTAGTGCAAGTAGTTTACGCGATACCGTAGTTTGAATGCAGTAAACACTAGCAGTTGTTTGTTCCATGCTGCAGCCCAAACGAGGGTGAATATCACATAGGTGTGTATTTGCAGCGCTACAAAGGAGTTAATAAGTCTACGGAGGTGTCGTGTTGTTAAATTGAACATAACCTAGGTCAAACGAAATACAAACAAATGTAAATGCAGTACTTCTGTAGGGCCTCGCACGTAAATAACCACTGCATCCACAAATCCTGTATCAAAATGACCACCACTAGCGTCAGTATAAGCTTGCGATCAGCCATGCAACGATTGCTACAAACGTTCTAGCATTTCAGAGGAAACCGCAGCGCAAACAGCAGTAATACGCTGGTTCACTTTGAAAGTTATCTGTTTAAATATATATTAGGGAAAGCGGATATGTAACTTTTATTTCATTTACGATGTTAACTTGTCTGTTAGGTATTAAACTTTGGTACCACATTAGTTTTCTTACTGATGCTTTGAGCACGCTGATATTTATGAGACTGTAGCCGTGCCTTCGCGCAATGATTTAAAGGAATTTGTCGCGGACGGTTTGTGGGCCTGTGCGCAATGATTTAAAGCAATTTGTCAAGGACTATTAGTGCACCCGTGGCCGAAAAATTAAAATAATTAGTAAATACTGTCAATCATGTAATTTTACATGCTACGGCAATTATCATTTCTTTATTCCTATTTATGTAAATTGGGTTTCAAAGCGAATTTTGCCATCTGATCTTCGTTAATTACAAGTCTCGTCTTTGAAAATTCTCGCCGGAGAGGCTGAGGGATAGTGAAAGGTGTGTGTTTAAATTTTCATACGAAATTTTCCTGTTTTGGATGTCTGGAATCGCGCTCGTCAACTGTGACTTCCTTAGACATGCTCGCGCAGCCTCAACAGAGAATCTGTGCTGTTCCACGAAGACGAGCACCAGTTTCATCTGCTGATTGCGAGGAGAAAAGAGGAGAGCAGAGAGACAATTTTGTTGTTAGACGTCAACAGTCGAGTTTTAGCTTAGTAACAGTAAGCAGTAGACAATGGAGATTTTTGGGAATTGTATTTTGAATTGACGAAAGATTTATGGTTGAGGGAAATAGAAATTATTGTATTGTATTGAGATCACCATCAAAATTTACAGAATGTGCCACTAAAACTTCCCTGATTACCAAGACCCAGGAAAAAAAAAAAGTAGATACGACAATGAAAAATGAACCACATTGCAGAGCATCTCAAAGAATTTATTTGTTTGTCATCAATACACCTCTACAAGTGAACCATTTGTAGCATGAAGAATATTGAGTCTATATTCAATTTCTTGTCAAGTTTCTTGTGAAATTTCCTCTGTTATTGTTGCAATCGCCGGCCGAAGTGGCCGTGCGGTTAAAGGCGCTGCAGTCTGGAACCGCAAGACCGCTACGGTCGCCGGTTCGAATCCTGCCTCGGGCATGGATGTTTGTGATGTCCTTAGGTTAGTTAGGTTTAACTAGTTCTAAGTTCTAGGGGACTAATGACCTCAGTAGTTGAGTCCCATAGTGCTCAGAGCCATCTGAACCATCTGTTGCAATCGCGTTTGTGATACGATTTCGCAAAGTACGAATATCATCCACTTTGGTCGCATACACGCTGTCCTTCGCAAATCCCCGCATGAAGAAATGAAGCGGCGTAATGTTGGGTGAAAGTGGTGGCCAGGCAATGGGTCCTTCGCGTCCTATCCAACGATTGGAAATTTCCTACCCAGGAACTAGTGAACAGCCATTGACCAATGCGGCGGAGCTCGATCTTGTCGAAAACTGACGTTGGGTTGGAAGCCTTGTATCTAAGGTTCAAATGGCTCTGAGCACTATGGGACTTAACATCTATGGTCATCAGTCACCTAGAACTTAGAACTACTTAAACCTCACTAACCTAAGGACATCACACAACACCCAGTCATCACGAGGCAGAGAAAATCCCTGACTCCGCCGGGAATCGAACCCGGGAACCCGGGCGCGGGTAGCGAGAACGCTACCGCACGACCACGAGCTGCAGACTTGCATCTAAGGTTACACTAACCGCTCCAACATGTCCAGATACACTGATCCATTCACTGTTTGTTCCGCAAAGAAGAACGGTCCAACAATCCTGTCGTGCATTAGTCCGCACCAGACGTTTAGTTTAGGGGTATCACAAACATGTTCATTGTCAGCGTGCGGATTTTGCGAACCCCAAATCCGAACATTATGCCTATTAACCATTTCTAATTGATGAAAGGTTGCCTCATCTGAGAATAAACATCTTTCCAGGAAGCTGGCATTAACATCAATTCGCTGCAGCATATCTGCAGCCAATTGTTGTCTGCGTGGTTTGTCGTTCGGCGTCAGATGTCGCAGAAATAGCACTTTGTAAGCACACATATGAAAACGCTGGTGTACTACACGATGCAATGGTGATCGATGTACATCAGGTTACCTAGATGCTTGACGAATTGACTTACGTGGGCTTCTGAGAAACGTTTGTCTGATGTCCTCCACCGTCTCTTCTGAAAGTCCGTAATGTGCACTGCCAGAATGTTTCAGAACACTTCTTGTTGCCAGAAACTTCTTATACAATTCCTTAATGGTTTTCACATAAGGTGGATCACAGTCATACACACGACGATAATTTCTTGGCATAGGAATAGGCTATTTTGTTTCTGCAAACCACACTACTGCTCGCACGCGCTGCTGTGGAGTCGCCACTTTCACTTCATGCGACCATGCTGCACTCTGAAGACGATACTTGGCACTTCATACGAGGAAATACAAATTCTTTGAGATGCTCTACAATGTGATGCATTTTTCATCTTCGTATCTACGGTGGTTTTTCTCAAAAATGGCTCTGAGCACTATGGGACTCAACTGCTGAGGTCATTAGTCCCCTAGAACTTAGAACTAGTTAAACCTAACTAACCTAAGGACATCACAAACATCCATGCCCGAGGCAGGATTCGAACCTGCGACCGTAGCGGTCCTGCGGTTCCAGACTGCAGCGCCTTTAACCGCACGGCCACTTCGGCAGGCTGGTGGTTTTTCTCCCCTGGGTCCTTGAAATCAGGGAGATTTGAGTGGGACACCCTGTATGGAGGATGGCAGATTAAAATTACTGTGGCTTCATTCCCTACATTACTACAGAATTGAATAGTTTCCATAAATATTTCCCTTTATAGCCGATCTTAGGTCTTCCATATTTAACACTGCCACGACTCCTCGGCCGAAACAGCTCCTCCGGGGTTTCCCTATGACGTAAGTTCTCGTCTGTCTCACTCGCACACTACAGCACAACAGACGCCTGTGAATTTCCCTATCTCATGGCGAATCTGCGCTCTTTGTGGAAAATGGTCCTGGACGACACGGTTCGTTTCACAATTTCTGAAGGCTGACTCTTTCTGTCATATATTTAAATGAGAGCCACAAGGTGGCTTCAAATTTATTTAATTCATATTTTCGTGATTTGTATTATTATTAGAATTTCTTGCCACTCAAGGCCATTGCTTTGTGTTAATTATTGGAAATCATGTTGTCAATGTATAGCAGTCAGATTGCGCTGGGTTTGTACATTGTGGGTAATAAATGAATAGGTAAATTTTAGTTGTCTTTGTCAGGTAAAATTCTGTAAGTTGGTGGTCAAGAAAAAGTATTTGAAGTGGTATTTTTTGAGGGGAGCAAGGAGGCTACGTAAGCAACCTTTTGATATGTTGGCAGCGCTATACACTGTGTTATTATTGCTGACAGTACTCTTCATCCTCGACAAGAGATTCTGTGTTTGGGCGGACTAGCAGTTAGTGAGTGGATAGGGAAGTGTATGGACATAATATTCTTAGTGGAGACTCTTGAGTTGATATGACATGCATTGTAAAGTGAGATGAAACGATGTGTATGTACGAAAGTACGCAAGGACATGTATGAGGTCGGATGTGTGGTTGATAATGTTTGGGCAGTGGAATTATTGACAACTATTTAATTTTTAGAACTGTATGTCACACGAATAAGGTAAAATTTTCTAAATACATTGTATGCTCTTCAAAAAAATCTTTCTTTTTGCTAAACATATGCTTCCTAGTAGTTAGAGTCTATAGTAGTTAAAATCTCTTTATTTATCTGGCCGTTATTGCCACTTGCTGTAATTGCTGTAGTTAGTGTAATGAAGACTCTCTTTTAGGTGACTTATAAAAAAAAATGGAGTTTGCACTTTCGAGATTCGTGATTGAAATGAGTTTAGGTGATTGACAGAGTTGGAGGTAGTTTCATGTTTCTTTACTTCATATTTTTGGGTTTTGTATTATTGTTAGGATTTCTTTTAATTCAGGGACATTCTTTTGTGTTAATAACTGGAAGTTATGTTGTCAATGTATAGCAGTCGGGCTGCGTTGGACTTGTATATTTTGGGTAATAAATCAATTGGTTAAGATCGAGTTGTCTTTGTTGGGGGAAATTCTGTAGGTCAGTGTCTAATAAAAAATAATTAAAGAGGTAGTTGATTGTTTCAAAGATCATATCATAATATATAGCTAACGTTGACAAATTATCATAAAGGTTGCTGAGTAACCTATAAATGAAATTCTTTACAACAGTGTCATACAGTAAGGGTAAGGAAACATTTTTAAATGATTATATGCATACAAACCATGAACTGAATATAAATACCTTAGCATTATTATGCAAATATCGGTCAAAATACGGTTACAGAAATAAAAGTTTCCTTAAGAATGTCTTACTTACAGCTTACAGTACTTGTAAAACATGATACTACTTCCTACAAAAATTTCTAGCTCGAGAAACTATCTCGAAGTAACGTGAGTGAAGGAAAGGAATAAACGTTTGTGCACAATATTATTGTTGTACTCACCCAAAGAAATTAATTACATCGAAGCGTCAGTGTCCAGTACGTCACAAAACATCATGAAAGGGAAAATATGGCTACAGATGCTATGTACATGCTAATTAAACATTAATGTCTAAAATAATGCGTCGGTAAATTGATAAAAAATTCTTTAGGATAGGATGGCTGTGTATTTGCAACAACCTTGGTGTAATACAGTGTGCAAAAATCCTGAGTTTTAATCGAGTGTGGAAAATATAGTGAACCCACAAAATTTTTGGAGCAGTTGCCGTAATGTTTGCGCCCTGTCTGTTTCTATTACTATGATCTCATGAATTATTTCGAATCTAAAACAAGTCTCAAGGAACAACACTTTTTTGAAACAACATTTAACGGACTGTTATAAGAGGTTGCTGCTGCTTCAGTTATATCTTGTCGGAGCATAGATTCAATTTCCTGTTTTACTTTGGATCTAAAAATTACGGGAATGCTGTAATGTCTATAAACATAAGTATCGTGGGGTTTCACTTGAGACTGGTAAGCAAATCAATGCATAATTCCGGAAACGCCAAAATCAAGAGAATGAGTCTGTATAACTACCTACACCCTTGTGATGCAGCTTCAGCCCAGTCTATGTTTGTTTGCATTGTTTGAGTAATGTCTAAATTTGATTCCTCATTTTTATTAATAGTGAAAAACGACACGTGGCAATTCATGTTTTTGATTGACGTGGAAAACTGTAGTCTTATAATGCTCTGTTCTTCCACTGAAAAACGGTTTTCAAAAAGGATTGGAACCAGAGTATCGTTGTTTTGTAGTGAAGTACATCAATTTTAAAAATCCAAAACTCCTTTTTCTCTGTTTGATAAATCCATTCCAAGCAAATCTCTGGTGATAGTAGTTGACCAGTTCAGAAGTTTACAAAGAAAGTGTGACCGCATTATTGAAACCGAAATATAAATACCTAAAGCACCTTCACAAACAGAAAAAACTAAAAAGATAACAGGAAAGAAATAATCATGATTAAATTCAATAAGAAAAATAATAATTAATATAAATAAAGAAAGGACAATACACAGTAAATGTATAGCTGACTTCACATCAACATATTTTCCTGGAACAGCTCCTCTAACGTTTGTTCTGTATAATGATAAAGTGGAGCAAGCTTGATCTGAATTACATTTATTGAATTCTGCATCACTAATTACCAAAACTGCAAAACCTGAATCTAAAATTGCGTTTAAAGTATGTTTGTCTATTTGTATGATAACGACTGGATGATAAATCTGCTTTCGATGCTCGTGTTTCTCTTGTAACAATGAGTACCTCATGTCTTCTGAAAAACGATATTTTCAGTATGTCGGTACGATCCGTAGTTCGTCGTGTTCTCTCTCTGTGTGAATCTCTTTTACTCTTCTCCTGTAGTCACTGCAGTCGCGTCGCTGTGAAGTAGCTTGCGAAACTTCAGTTATTTTTACAGATCGTCTCAGTTCCGCGTTATTAGTGTTAAATTTTTGTGGATGAAAACGACTGTCCGATTATTTCAAAACAAAATTTAGCTGTTTATAATTTTCATTTCTCCATTCTCACATCTGTCATTTTCAAGGAAAATGTTGCTTTGTTGTCTGTTGTAATGATAGTTGTTATTGTATGGTTGCAACGTATTCATCTGCAAGTTGTTATTGCTTTGCACGTAATTATTTCCAAAATTACTGTGTTGCTATGAAGGACTGTTCATGTTGCCCTTGAATTATGAAAGTGCTGGTTGTTATGATGAAAACTCCAGTTTTGTTGCGGTCGTAATGTGGTGGTCTACTGAAAATGTTATGTCTGTGATAGTGTTCTTGGTGCTGTTGGTTATTCCCATATCTTCTGCTTCTGTTTTCACTGAATGATATGCATTGTCCGTTGCTCGGATTGTCATTGTAATTGCGGTTGTTCTGATAAAGATTTCTTTTTTTGAATGAATAGTCGTATTCTTGAATTTCAAGCAATTGAGAAACGTCACAGAATGCACTGATCTCATCTTTCTGATATTTGTCAGCAAAGAAAAGCGTAAAGATGTTGGAAGTTTAGAAACATCAAGCTGGATGAAAGTGGAATGGCTGTACGGTTCTGTCAAGTATTGGTTTTTCTGCACCATATGCTCGAAGAACTGCCTTAAGGTTGCAAAGTGCGAATTTTCAAAATTTATCAAACTAATGAATTTATATTAAGCCTCACGCTTCATAGTCTCTGACCAGTATGACGCAAAAGATGCACCTGAAAGTCCTGTAAAGAAATGCATTGTCTTGCTCTGGGTCGCTTCCGCATTCCAAGAAACTGTCAACAAATTCTGTGTGTCACTGGTCAAGCTGGTGGTAAGGAAAGGCTAAACTGTTGTATCCAATCTAAGAGAGGTAAATAACTGAAGCCATTGTAAAAATCATTAGACTTTCTCACCGGTAAAAATGTGTGTAGCCAAATCCGTCGTGTCTTATAAAGTAATGAATGTTCTGTTGGTTGAATTATGTGCGTGAATGTTCAAGTTCGTTATCAAAGTCTGTTTCACATGTAGGTCGTCCAAAATGTTGTTCTTACATGAAATCTGTTTCTTGTCCGTGGTAGCTCTCACTAGCGTAACGTGTATTTTGTTCTTGTGTAAACTTATTTTCAATTTCAGCTTGATGTCTGCATAACCTATTGATTTCTTGCTTGTGCCATTAGTTTATCGTCTTCCTCTGTCCTCCTTTGAAACGCTCTAAAGACTGAAATTCTTCGATCTCATGAAACTGTATTGGGTGTATGTCTGCTGACTGCTCGTCTGTATTTATTTCTATTTGCCCAACTTTGTCTGGAAGTTCATTGATTTATGCTTTCAGTATTTCACGTAGTTCCTTAGGTCTGTCGTCAATTTCATTTGTTTCTGTTTCCTAATTTTGCATCTGTTCCGAATGCTTTTTTGATTTGCGTTGCAATTTTGTGATCTCTGCACTAGAAACTACTTTATTATTTTTTTAGCAATTGAAGCCTTCTTTTTTCGGTAGGAATCTGTAAATCTTTAACTTTTGTGTTAACCTCAGCCACTATCTGAGAAAACTGACGTTGTGATTGTGTCTGTGTTTCTGCAATTTATTTATTCTTGTAGGAAATTTTCTTAACTCTGTTTTCATTGCTTACTTTTTGCTTTGTTTCAAGTGTTTTGTAGTTATATTGTAATTCTACTTCAATTATTTCGCTATTTTGTTGTACCACTGTTTCAATTATTTTGTTTTTTTCTTGATTTGCTAGTGGTTTGCAACCTTTTTGTAGTAAGTGCTGAAGAGTAAACGCAAGTTCACTTTTCTGCGAAGAGTTCAGAATTCGTGCCAACTGTTGTGTGATGAACTGATTATTCGTCTGTGTTTTCATTTACTGCTCTGCGTTTTCCGAAAAAAAATTTACATCGTCTGTGTGCTGATGTCTTCACACTGCGCGGAATCTAAAATCTTTAGTTTAAAGTCTCACATCTTATCATCAAAAGAAATATTTAAGTTCGTAAAAATGTTGCCATTTTAATTTTGTGCAAGTGAATTCTGTTTATGTCTACATTCCTCGTAACCAGACTGGGAGGTAAGCATCTACCGCAGACATTATGTCCAACTATGTCTCTCTAGAATTAATTAGTGACTCATCAGACATTAAGGTATTGTTGTCACATGAATGCTGCATATGGCTGTTTGAGAATGATTGCTACGCGATCTGCTATTTACTGTGTTGCTCGGCATGGTAATTGTAATGGCAAAGAAAAATATTCGAAATGAATACAGAAATCTTCAGAAATTATCTCAATGAGTTGTAAGAAAGCATAAATGATTATTAAATAGCGCAGGAGCAAAACCTAGCTACAGGTAAAATAGCGATCGAGGACAGTACACTGTATCACTTTATCTACTTAAATTATTTCAGAAAATTTCCCGATACCCGAACGTTGTAGGAATGTCGACAAGTGAAAGTTATCTGTTTAAATTTATTTTAGTAAAAGTTAATCTGTATTGTTGATTGTCTGTTAGACGCTAACCTCTAGGCTTCCTGTTTTTAAGGGTGCGCATACCAGACCTTAAAGCTGATAGCTCGCGTAACGCTTACTGCTGATGACGAAATTCAACTGCAAGAATTCTAAGAAAATCATGTCATGTCTGAAACATATTGTTATCACAGACTCTCTTATGAACTTTGATGAGAAACTGATTACTTTGAAACTAAAGTTGGTCCCTGTGAAATTCAATTAAAGAAGAAATATGTTTTCTACACTATTTGGTTTACGTGGGTCTCACTGCATAATGCAGTGGAAACTAGTCTCGTACCTACAGCACTCCGTCTTCAGGCCACAAGTGGCCCATCGGGACCATCCGACCTCCGTGTCATCCTCTGTTGAGGATGCGGATAGGAGGGGCGTGTGGTCAGCACACCGCTCTCTCTCTTTGACCGGAGCCGCTACTATTCGGTCGAGTAGCTCCTCAATTGGCATCACAAGGCAGAGTGCACCTCGAAAAATGGCAACAGCGCATGGTGGCTGGATGGTCACCCATTCAAGTGCCGGCCACGCCCAACAGCGCTTAATTTCGGTGATCTCACGGGAACCGGTATATCCACTGCGGCAAGGCCGTTGCCGGTTCGTACCTACAACGCATCTTGATAAAAGAGCTCTAAAATCTAACTACTGATGTGAGATACGCAAAGGTGTATTGCGTTCTCCAAAAACATTGCTATCATTCTTGGTTCATAATTTTTGAAAATTGTATCAGATAAAGGAAAAATTAATTAATTATGTAGACGTGGACAATGATCCTGAGTCAAATGAACTCAATACCTGTTTCATATGATTTGACTTCATAACATTTAATGAAAATTCAATAATAATTAAGCTTTCTCTGAAATCACGTAACTATAATCCAGTAATTACAAAAATTCAACTTCACGTGTATAGTCTTTCCTTAAACCAAATTCCAAAATCTAATTCTGAAATCCATCTCTCTCTCAGTTGTCGATAAATGCTAAGAAAGAAACTGAAAAACAAAAAGATTCTTGATCTTGAATGTCTGACTGTCCGAGAATGCTCCATTATCAAACCACTGACGCAATTAAAACAAACTTGATGATTACTTGTAATTCTTTCTTCACAGAGAGTATAATTGTATCAACGTCAAAGTCAATTATTTTTTATGCACAATCAATTTTCCAATAATCCATAATGTAATTCCCGAAAATCTCCATTGTTCACTGCTTACTGCTACTAATCCTAAACTTGGCTGTTCACATCCAACACCAAAGCTCAACAGTCGGTCACCTCTCCTCTCCTCGCAATCAAGAGATAGATCTTGGGTACATCTCCACAGAGCAATGATCACCTCAAACTCACCTGTGTGCCGCGTAGCTTCGCTGCCGTGGCTGAACGAGCATGTCTAAGCCATTTCTGACGTCTAAACTAGAAAAATTCCTAAGAAAATTTATACAGACACCTCTCAATATCATCTGTAATCCTATGAAAATTTAGACACACACCTTTCAATACCATCTGTAAAAAGGTTCAAGAGGTTGACATCAATTGGAACATCTTTAGGCGCACATGGTACGTAAACGAACGCATACCTCCTATTTCACCATAAACTATGAACATGTCCGGTTTTTTTTTTTTTTGTGTTGGGAAGCACCATCTTCCAAGAATCTCATACTACTTCCACTATCAGACAATAAGTAACAGCTCCATAGCAGTGAAATTGTAAGGTACACCCAATCCAATGTAAACAAATATCATCGGCTAGCATCTAAGCAATAGGATGGAACAAACATATGTGTTTACAACGCCTACGATACGTTGACTCTTAAACTACTTGCGAGGTCTTCCGGCGACAAGCATAACTGACATCCTAATTTACGCTACCTTATGATTTTACAGACATCAGGTATTTGTTGTAAAAATGTGCACTTTCGTCAGCTTCTCAAAATCTGTGTATTGGCTCTAAATACGCGCCTTTGAAAACAATTTAACTATATGAAAAGCACTTATCGATCGTGCATACCATGTCTTAAATATCTGCGGTGCAAATGTTAGGTGATTCACTCTCTCTCTCTCCTTGGGTGTGTGTGTGTGTATTACCAATTCTTACATACCACTTTTTACACATTACAGCAATAGAAATTCTTCTGTGGAATTGACGGAGTTGTCAAGGAGAAACTTTTTCAGTTTGCTTTCAAATTTTGCTTCACTACTGGTCAGACTTCTTACATCACTGGGTGCGCTATCAAAAATTCTAGTACTGTGCACCGCTTTTTGTGCTGAATACAATGTTACTGCTAAGCAATGAATGTCTTTTACCTTCTGGTATTCTAATTTAGTACGTAATTGTTGCAGTGTGTTGTTTACGTCAAACGTCATGAGCGATAAATATACTGTGAAGCAGTAGACAGAACGTCCATCTCACTAAACAGATGTCTACAACATGATCGTGGCTGAGCACCACATATTATTCTTATAGCACGTTCTTGAGCAATGAGGTCTTTCTTTCTCAGAGGTGAGTTAAACCCAGAACATTATTGCATACAACATTATTGAAGAAAAATAATCAAAATATACCAAATTACTGATTTGTTTCTACCCAAATTTGAAATGATCTCAAGGGCAAATGTGGCTACACTAAATAGTTTTAAATTCTTCATGTGTGTGGCCATACGGTCCGCAGTTGCTTTACAATTCTTGAGGGTATCGTCGTTCCCTCGTTGCAGTTACGGTTTTTTTCGCCATATGCGTTTGGATTTAATGATGTAAAGCATCATCGGTGGTCTTTAATTGAGTTAGATATTGATTTGCTTTAAGATCGAAAAATAGTTCTTTAACAATATGCTGCTTTTTACTTACCGTGATTTCGCTTAATTTCTTGCCTACATCCGGAAATGCCGTCTGCTAGCATATCGATGATGTTTTTCTTCTAATAGACACCGATAGCTGTTGTCTAATTTTTAGTGACTCTGCAGCACTATGCATTTTTTTATGTTTTACACTGCACAGCTTTGTTTTAGTAGTCCCAAAATGTGCTTTCTCCTGGTTAAATTCTCATCAACGTGAACACCAAAAATTTTTGAATTTTCTACCCTGTTTATTATTTCCTCGCCATGTGTTAGATTTATCATTGACGCAGTTCCTCTAGATGTACAGAACTAAATAACGTGTGTCTCGTTTTAAAATTGGAGGCCAGACTATTTGCAAAAAATCACAAAACGAGACTTTTAAGAACATTATTTATCATTTCTTCTGTTCGTGCATACCTGCGTGGACTGATAATAATACCAGTGGTATCTCACTGGTTCTTCGATCTATCTATCTAACTTTCAACTTTCTTGTACAGTACCAAATGTCGAAACCTTCTATTCGCTTCTCGTTTGAACTGCTTATCGTCCACGTGTCACTCCAGTACAAGGCTACACTCCATATGAATGACCTCAGAAAAGACAGGCTACGATCTAACGTTATATCGTTACGTTCTATATTAACATTTCAAAAATACTTTTCTTGCTGTTGTCTGTCTGAATTTTACATCGTCTTCAACCATTGCCAATTAATTTGTTTCCCAATTAGCAAAACTTTTAACATCTCGTTACCTAATCTAGTTCATTCAGAATACCTCGCTTAACTATTCCATATCAAGTGCACAAGGGAAATGTGGTCCTTGGAACGTAAATATGATGTTACAGTAGTTGTTTCGGTGGCACCTCTGTTGCTCAGAAATCTGGACTGCCTACATATACTGCGTGTGTGTTCCGGCTTTGTTATTGGTTCTCCGCGTCATTGCCCCTTCATACCATTCGACAGAAGGTCTGCCTTTGTTTCATTCAAACACATATTCTAAAGCAAAACAATCTGGCGTATGAATAACACAAGTCGATAAGTTATATATTGCTATAGTTTAGAGTTACGTGTAAAGAAAAACTGAAAGGAGTTCGTAGAATAATGCGGCAATTGATAGAGAAATTTGTGTCTACTTTCTTTCGGAACACACAGTCCCACTGCGCAAAATCGTCTTCCACGATATAATGCATTTCTGATGCGGAAAAGGACTTTCTGGCAAGAGTAGTCAAAACAGTCTTGCTCTCACAAAAAATATTTTGATCTGGATTCACCGATAAGCCAAAATGATATTATCACGATTCTATCAAACAAAAAAATTTTCAGTATCAATTGGTATGTGAAGGGGGAGGGTGATAAAATGCGTATTATTTACTTGGTGCAGACAACCTTGTGCCTTTCTAATTTATCACAAGAAGTGGTGGTTTGTCATATAGTTAGTGTTAATATTTCTAACAGTGTTGATAAAGTCTTGTCAGAGAACACAAAGCAACTGAACTCAGTATACACTTTAAATTCTCCTATGCCAGAAAAGGAAAATAGGATCCAAGTGTTAAAGATAAATTTAGATGGTGAAATCCTATGTTTACCAGCTATACATAATTCTGAGGAAAATCAACTTTTAAAAAGCTAGTTAAGGTATTGTAGTGGACTGACAAGGCAGCCAGTCCACAGAGACGGGTAGCCGAAAGGGCACACGTACACACACGCCGACTGGCGCGAAGTCTGGAACAGGATACGTGATGAATGTGATAAAGAAAAGAACGTAGCTACTAGAACACTTAACTTTTATATCGTCCTTTGGTGTACAGCATTCTTGATGATACAAGTGAGGTGTACAGCATTCTTGATGATACAAGTGAGACTGAGATACATGCAGTGGTACAAATGGCGCCTTGCTAGGTCGTAGCCATTAACTTAGCTGAAGGCTATTCTAACTGAGAGAAAGGCTTCGTACGTTTAGTCGCTAGCAATGTCGTCCGTACAACTAGGGCGAGTGCTCGTACGTCTCTCTAGACCTGCCGTGTGGTGGCGCTCGGTCTACGATCACACAGTGGCGACACGCGGGTCCGACATGTACTAATGGACCGCGGCCGATTTAAGCTACCACCTAGCAAGTGTTGTGTCTGGCGGTGACACCACAGGTATCACATGTATAAAGAAGCAAGAGATACAGCATTGCAACAAATCGGCGAACGGTCGTGTGATAAGGCTTCCGCCCGCCGTGAGGAGGACCCCATGTTGACGTATGCGATGGGGTGGGGAGCCTAACAACAGGCGAGGCTGTGCCACCCGCACCCTGCAATTCGGTCCGAGGGGAGCTAGGAAACGCCTGAAAACCTAGTCCAGGGTGCACGTCAACATGCGGTGTATGCGCCCGTAATGAGACAGGAGGGGCCGAAGGGTCGACCTCCATGTGGTCGGGGCACCCGACGGGCGAAGACGACATCTGGTCCGGAGCAGGCAAGAGTTCCATTGCGGAGTACAGCTGGTCACGTGAAGCGATCGGCGGCGCGCGACCCAGGGAGGCGCTGGGTGGCTGCAGCCAAGCGTCCACTGCGGGCGGCGCCGGCGGGAGAACAGGCGGCGGCGGCGGCGGCAGCGGCAGCGGCGCGTCGCCATGGGGCAAAATGGAAGGCATCGTCGGTAACACCTGGGGATGAGGCGAGCCAGTAGATGGGTCCCCAGGGCGCTGACCGGACGGCACCGTCGCTGAAAGCAGACGGGGAGCGGCAGAACCCGGGCGACGACAGAGGCGCAGCTGATTGAGATGCCGACGCACCTCACCAGAGGCCCCCAAAACCAAATACATCGCGCGGCCGAGGCAGCGAAGAATGCGCCCTGCGAGCCAATGCCGTGAACCTCGATAGTTGCGATAGAATACAACGTCGCCAGGAGCAAAAGCCGGAGTCTGCCGCTGCACAGGAACCTGATGCGGCGGATACAGCAAAGACATCAAGGTTCGATGAGGACGACCATGGAGCAACTCAGCCGGCGAGCGACCATCGCGGGGCTGAGAGCGATACGAAGATAAAAAGAGCAACAAAGCGTCCTTCCGAGAATGCGACTCTTTCAACTTCAACATCTGTGACTTGAAAGTACGGACCAATCTTTCAGCGGCACCATTTGACTGAGGCGAAAACGGCGCGGATGTCAGATGTTGAATACCATTGGCCTTGCAGAATGACTGAAATTCTGTGGACATGAATTGTGGGCCATTGTCGGAAACAATAGTCTGTGGAAGACCTTCAAATCAAAAAATAGCAGACAACGCTTGGATTGTGGCAGAAGACGTCGTGAAAGATATCTGGACAACAAAAGGAAAATTACTGAAAGAATCGGCCACAACCAACCATCGAGCATTCCAGAATGGATCGGCAAAATCTATGTGCAAGCGTTGCCAAGGGGAAGTGGCTTTCGGCCATGCAAAGAATTTCCGTGGCGGTGCGGATTGTTGTTCGGCACACGCCATGCAAGAAGAGCATATATTCGTAATCGCAGCATCGATTCCGAACCAAGTACAGTGCTGACGAGCAAGTTGTTTCGTGCGCACTATACCCTAATGTCCTTGGTGAAGAAGCCGTAAGACAGAGGACTGTAACGAACGTGGGACCACGACTCTGGACTGGTCATTATCCGAAGGCAACAGCAAAACACCACGTCGTACAAAAAGTCTCTCCTTGTGAGCAAAAAATCGGCGAACCAACGGATCCGCGATCCGTGACTTCGACAAGGGCCATTGCGTAGCAACAAAACGCAAAACAGTAGCAAGGACAGGGTCAGCAGCTGTGGCTGTAGCGACAGACGAAAATCAATTGGAAACGATTCGACCACGTCATCGGTTTCCGAGTCAATGAACAAGCAAGCCAGTTCAGAAGAATTGAATGCTCGATCCGCAGCAACAGGCAAACGGGACAACGCATCGGCGTTTCCGTGCTGAGCAGTGGACCGATACAAGATATCGTAGCGGTTGGCGACCTCATCACGCAATGCGTGGGGAACATTGCGCGCTCTGAAAAATTGCGGTTGCGCGTTCACCGCCAGGTCCACTTTTGCTTTATAGTTCGTAGCGCAACCAAGGCCCGGTGCAAAAATGGCTGCAAATTCTTCACATAGACTAGAAACACTGTCTGAAGGCACAGTCTCGTTCACTGATAGGACCTGATTGACTATAGACAAGTTAAACAACTGAAATAAATCTAAACCAAACAAGTTCACTGCCGAAGAAGAACGAAGAACGTAAAAAAACACAAGTTTTGTTTGTCCCTTGTATGTTGCAAGAAGGCTGCACTGTCCTAACACAGGGATATTCTGTCCTGAATAACTCGTGAGCTGAACATTTGCGGCACGCAACGGAGGTGCGCCCAGTTGTTTGTACGTGGCGTGATTGAGCAAGGAAACTGCAGTTCCGGTATCGAGCTGGAACGGTATCACTTGTCCGGCAAAGTCCAAATCTACAAAAACTTTATTGTCCTGCTGACGACAAGAGCGACTGTTTTGTGCAACGTGAACAGACACTGGTACAGAATCACGTGCGACGGGACGGGACTTCCGTCGACGTCGACGCACACTTTTTGTGGGATGAACACAGTCACTGTTAGCGAGAGGAACACTGGGCGAAGGTTCCCGAGCCTGTGTGTCCTTGGTTCGATTCCGGCGCGAAGCAAAGGGCCTGGAATGGTTGTGATTGTCTGATCTGAGCTTTTTCTGGCAAACACTTTGAACATGCCCTTTCTTATTACAGAAAAAGCAAATAGCATGGCGTGACGGGCAATTGTCACGCGAATGTCTAGTTGCACACCGCAGGCATGATTTCACTGCATTTGCTTGCTTGCGCGGGACACGTGGCTGCGCGGACGTGCGCGAGGGCAGGTTAGCGTTCCGTGCAGCGGGCCCGGTGGGCCGGTTAATGTGACACACGGCTGGCGAAGTTGCAAATGAGTCCTGAGCAAAGTCAAGTGTGTCTTGCCTATCCAATATGTCTATCACTTGTTGAAGGGAGGGATTAACTAGTTTCAAAATCTGTTCCCGTATGCAAACATCAGAAACGTTCTGTGCTATTGCATCACGCACCATAGTATCTGAATAAGGGAGTCCACAGTCACATTCAAATGCACAATCCCTAGTAAGTCCTTGCAAAGTTGCAACCCACTCCCTATTAGTCTGACTGGCCGTACGTTTTGTACGAAAGAACGCATACCTTTTTGCAACGACATTTACTGTTTCCATGAAATAGGCATCTAAAGCAGACAAAATTTCTTCGTATGACAGAGTTGCTACGTTGCGTCGGGGAAACAATTTCACTATCACACGGTAGGTGGACACACCTACACACGAAAGCAAAAATGGCTGCCGCTCATTACCTTGAATTCTGTAGGCGGCGAGATGAAATCCAAATTGTCGGGACCGTTCCGTCCAGGTTTCGTTGGCTGCCACAAAGCTACGAAAAGGGGGTGCAACTGCTTGTTGTGGCTGCGGTAGCGATGAAGCGGCGGCGGCCGCATCGGTTTGCAGCGCACGTTGACCCTGGACGAGCTGTCCAAGGGCATCCAATAAGGCCTGCGTCTGCTGATTCTGCAAGCGATAAAATTCGGACAGTACATCTGGAGAGTGTGGCGAAGCCATGACACAAGCAAATTAATACAATACGAACGCTCAAGTCCCTTTTGAGACTCGTTGCCAATGTAGTGGACTGACAAGGCAGCCAGTCCACAGAGACGGGTAGCCGAAAGGGCACACGTACACACACGCCGACTGGTGCGAAGTCTGGAACAGGATACGTGATGAATGTGATAAAGAAAAGAACGTAGCTACTAGAACACTTAACTTTTATATCGTCCTTTGGTATACAGCATTCTTGATGATACAAGTGAGACTATCTTGAGATACATGCAATGGTACAAATGGCGCCTTGCTAGGTCGTAGCCATTAACTTAGCTGAAGGCTATTCTAACTGTCTCTCGGCAAATGAGAGAAAGGCTTCGTACGTTTAGTCGCTAGCAATGTCGTCCGTACAACTGGGGCGAGTGCTCGTACGTCTCTCTAGACCTGTCGTGTGGTGGCGCTCGGTTTACGATCACACAGTGGCAACACGCGGGTCCGACATGTACTAATGGACCGCGGCCGATTTAAGCTACCACCTAGCAAGTGTGGTGTCTGGCGGTGACACCACAGGTATCACATGTATAAAGAAGCAAGAGATACAGCATTGCAACTATAACTGTATCGTGTATACAGCTAAAACATTCATTTACGTGCGGCGATATATATGCGAGTAATATATTTGGTGCCGAGACTAGTGCTAAATCTGCACAAGTGTTAATCGTCTGTTCACTTCTGTCAAAAACATTAATATAGTGGCTATCATTCCTGCTGCTAATATGGCTAATATGGTAGGTGGGGAGTAGAAATTTTTATCCAGTTACTTTGTACATGTAGGAAGGCATTCGGTTTGGAGGTACTAACCTCAATGCAAATAATAATGAAGTCCACAGGAATGGGTGTGAAGCTTTCAGCGCTGACGAAACCCAGTAACTTCGTTTGAGCGTCGACTAGATTAAGCATTGTGTGCTCGGCCCTGCAGATTTTCAAAAGCCTCATAAATACAACGGAATGTAAATCGAACTTTGCACTTTCATGTTATGAAGGAATATTCCGTAGTTCTGTCTGCACAGTACAAATATTTGGAAGTGGCTTTTCAGGAATAAAAAAGTTATTAGGTTAGGTCTGACCACAATTTTTCATCAGTGATTTTATACGCTTCATGAAGTCAAAAAGAGAAGGTTTAACAGCTTTAAAAAATTAAACCCCAATCATGTTGTAGCACTGAAACATGTCGCACAATATGTGTCTGAGGTTACTGAACAAATAAACGAAGTAGCTTCTGTCCTTCAAACTACTGTGAATTTGTGGAAGACTGTTAACGTTACTAATGCGTTTGAAGGCCAGAAATTTAATGGTCCTTGTAGGGGGAACGATCAGTTGAACATCCTAAAGTCATATGCATTTTATGTGATACCTACATTAACTTTCAGTCCTATCAAGTAGTGATTTTTCCTTAAAGGCATTTCAGTCTTTGAACATTCCTACTCTCATTTGAATCACAGGGAACGGACTACATTTTGTATGTAAATTTCGTTTTGACAATTTTGAGAGGTTATGTTGAAGGCCCATCTCTGATATAAAGTATATGCCACTCTCGGAATATTAAAGGAAGTTGAGATTTCAGAATGATGTGATTTTTTACTGCTGAACACACTGATACATATCTGAAAACTCTAATTGTGTTCGGTAAATTCAGAATCGTAACTATTACTGGCAGTTTCTTCTAAGACACTGATTTTAAATTTTACATTCATAGATATTCCTGGTGATAGTTTACTCGCACTAACGTACATGGTAGTCACATCGTGAGAAACGTTCTTGAAAAATCAAATTGTGATAACTGTACTATTTGGTTACAGTTCTATGAAGAATTGGAAGCAGACTATTCGTATGTCTCTATGAAGGAAGTAAACAGAAATCACTTCGCTCTTTGAGAAAGGAAGAGTTAACTGCGTAACATAAATGAACGAGTGACGCTATATGCTGTCTGTCTCAACTACAAGAAGTTACTATACAGTTATTTCATTTACTGATGATTTGAAAAGGCGGATAATGATGGAAGCGATTAAGAATAGTTACTGCAAGCAGATCCCGAATTGTACGTTACATTGGTGAAAACGTTACTCATCTGAAACACATTTAAATGCTTGTGGTTTCAGGTGTCCGAAACTGTAGTGGTGTGTGTGTGAGAGATGCGTTTGGTTGTGACAGTCTTTTTGTTATGTCTACCTCCGACTCAGCATCTCCGCTACATGGTGGGTAGCAACTTCCCTTTTCATAATATTGTTACATTTAAATACTCTTAGTTTAGCTATATCCTGCATCATTTCACACTGAAACCTTAAAATAAACAAAATGCAGAGCGAATAATCACATTAAGAGCAAACTCCCAAGCACATCCGAGTAATGACGGCACACACGTCGTCTCAGTCACACTCTACTCGACTGGGGACTAGTAACTACCACGCCACAAGCGGTCGTGCCAAGCAACGATAGTCACACATTACCCCAACGAATGTCAGGTGGCAACGATTAGTCTGGTTCGGCTAAACCATTGGTAGCTATGTTCATCTATTACACACTCTGCGATGAAGCAGATCGATGGATGTACGATCGAATATTGCAAATAGTGACAAATATATTGACGTGGGAGGGGACAAGACACTCAGAGATCCCTGTCTCTCGAGAAATAAATTTCTGCTGGAAATTTATGATGACAAAAGTTTCAGTCCGTATTTAATCAATCAAGAAGAGCCCCCGTGGATAGGAATGATCGAAGAGATAATGTTGACAAGTACGTGAACTGCTGACACTTAATGGATGACACCACATGAAAACATGGTTTTTAAAGCGTGGGTATACAGGGTGTTACAAAAAGGTACGGCCAAACTTTCAGGAAACATTCCTCACACACAAATAAAGAGTAGATGTTATGTGGACATGTGTACGGAAACGCTTAATTTCCATGTTAGAGCTCATTTTAGTTTCGTTAGTATGTTCAATACATCCTCGATTCAACGCCAGTTGGCCCAATTGAAGGAAGGTAATGTTGACTTCGGTGCTTGTGTTGACATGCGACTCACTGCTCTACAGTACTAGCATCAAGCACATCAGTACTTAGCCTCAACAGGTGAACGTGGTTTTGCAGTCAGTCCAATGTTTACAAATGCGGGGTTGGCAGATGCCCATTTAATGTATGGATTAGCACGGGGCAATAGCCGTGGCGCGGTACGTTTGCATCGAGATAGATTCCCAGAACGAAGGTGTCCCGACAGGAAGACGTTCGAAGCAATTGATCGGCGTCTTAGGGAGCACGGAACATTCCAGCCTATGACTCGCGACTGGGGAAGACCTAGAACGACGAGGACACCTGCAATGGACGAGGCAATCCTTCGTGCAGTTGACGATAACCCTAATGTCAGCGTCAGAGAAATTGCTGCTGTACAAGGTAACGTTGACCACGTCACTGTATGGAGAGTGCTACGGGAGAACCAGTTGTTTCCGTACGGGTACACTTCTGTGAATGGTTCATCCAACAATGTGTCAATCGTCAATCCTCATTTTAGTGCAAATGTTCTCTTTACGGATGAGGCTTCATTCCAACGTGATCAAATTGTAAATTTTCACAATCAACATGTGTGGGCTGACGAGAATCCGCACGCAATTGTGCAATCACGTCATCAACACAGATTTTCTGTGAACGTTTGGGCAGGCATTGTTGGTGATGTCTTGATTGGGCCCCATGTTCTTCCACCTACGTTCAATGGAGCACGTTATCATCATTTCATACGGGATACTCTACCTGTGCTGCTAGAACATGTGCCTTTACAAGTACGACACAACATGTGGTTCATGGACGATGGAGTTCCTGCACATTTCAGTCGAAGTGTTCGTACGCTTCTCAACAACAGATTCGGTGACCGATGAACTGGTAGACGCGGACCAATTCCGTGGCCTCCACGCTCTCCTGACCTCAACCGACTTTTATTTATGGGGGCATTTGAAAGCTCTTGTCTACGCAAACCCGGTACCAAATGTAGAGACTCTTCGTGCTCGTATTGTGGACGGCTGTGATACAATACGCCATTCTCCAGGGCTGCATCAGCGCATCAGGGACTCCATGCGACGGAGGGTGGATGCATGTATCCTGGCTAACGGAGGACATTTTGAATATTTCCTGTAACAAAGTGTTTGAAGTCACGCTGGTACTTTCTGTTGCTGTGTGTTTCCATTCCATGATTAATGTGATTTGAAGAGAAGTAATAAAATGAGCTCTAACATGGAAAGTAAGCGTTTCCGGACACATGTCCACATAACATATTTTCTTTCTTTGTGTGTGAGGAATGTTTCCTGAAAGTTTGGCCGTACCTTTTTGTAACACCCTGTATACACTGGTCAGCCAGAACATTGTGACCAGTTACATAATAGCCGGTATGTTCACCTTTGGCAGTGAGGGAGCTAGCACCACTTAAATGCTGTAAAGGGGAGTGATGAGCTCTGAAGTCACGTTCATTCACATCCCACATCTGGTGAGTAGGGGGACGAGCGCGTCAACTGGAACTCGCCACTGTGTTCCTCGAACCACACCATCACACTCCTGCCCTTTTGACATTGCGCATTATCTTGTTGAAAATGTCGCTCCCTTCAGGAAACATGAAGGGATGGACGTGGACTGCAAGCAGTGTACCATACTCATTGGCCGTCATGGTGCCTTGGACGAGCTGCACTGGACTCGTGGATGCCCACGTGAATGATCCCCAGAGCCGCCGACAGTTTGTCACCGTCCTGAAGTACAGGTGCCAAAGTGCTGTTCCCCTAAAAGATGACGGATTCGGCCCCTCTCATCTGCATAATGAAGAAGACATTGGGATTCATCATGCCATGCAAAGCTCTGCCAACGCGCCAACGTTCAGTGGCGATGGTCACGTGCCCATTTCAGGCTTAGTTGCCGCCTTGACATTGTCACATACATGGGTCGTTGGCTGCAGAGGCCCATCGTCAGAGTGTTCGGTGCACTGTGTATTCAGACACACTCTGACTGTACCCAGCATAAAAGTATGATGTTAGTTCCACCACAGTTCGCCGCCTGTTCTGTTTTACCAGTCTGCCCAGCCTACGATGTCCAACATCTGTAATGAGGGATGGAGGTCCAACCCCACGACGTCAGCACGTGGTTTCTCCTTGATTTCGCCACGTTTCGTAGAACATCCATGTCGTCCAGTTACTCAAATGCTGTTGCCGAGCCGTTTCATTTTTCCACTTGCGACCTAATTTTTCAGCGCTTAACTGTAGTTCATGATTTTCAAGTATGCATAATCCAATGCTAAACTGCAAGATGGTAACTATAACTTCAAATTCGAAATGACAGTTGATACATACACTGATAGCATCGCACCGAGTTCACCTGGGAGGCGTCGGATTCCAGGCGGCGGGTGGCGTCTCTCCAGTGGCCGATGTGGGGAAAAAAATTACAATTGGACACGAACACGTGACTAAAATTTCAGAATGCAAGACCTTTACCACAAGACCACGGGCTCACACAAAACAACAGCATCTCGGAAGTAGACAACACTTCCTTATGACACTTCCGTATCCTACAGTGTTGCCATATTGTGCAGATTACTGGACTTACCGTTGGAAGCGGTGGTCGGAATTGTTGGACACCTTAAGTGAAAGACTCGTACTTTGTCTCTGTGGCGGCCGGCCGGCTGTCGGATTTTATGTCTGAGACTGCACGTAAACTGTTTTGATAAATCGCTAGTTAGATATTTCACTTTTGCAATGTTTCTAACATTTGTTAACAGAACTATTTGTAATTTGATGATTTGCATTTATACTAGTTTAATGAGGTTAGACAATACTTGCTGTTTAAATATCGTTGTTTATGAATCAATTGTGAGTAATGTAACTTCACTTGTCACATCTTTTTCAATAGTCAAACTTAAATTGCAACATTATTTTGCTAATATAAACTCAGTGTTGGTATTACGGCATATTGATAATATTACACGCAACTGAGGAAGACAGGACTACAGAAGTTGAAGATGTTAGTGCTGGTAATTCACCATAATCAATGCCACCTCCCGGTCCACGTCGTATATGTTTCAAAGATGTTGGATTTTTCATAAATGTTTTCATTTATCAGCCACAACAATTTCATGTGTATTTCAACGTAATACGCCAGAACTGCACACTGCTGAGCCTGTAGCTAGCATATTTTTATTTTTCATGAGTGACAGAATATATCGTGTTGCGCTGTTACTGCTTTAGAGGTAAGACAAGTTAATTTATGTGCACAGGGACCAAAGTTATCAGTTTTGACCAGTGCCAGATGATTCAGCGCCTAAGGAGCTGAATGTATTTTGCAGTGACTATTTCTTTATTGGTATATGGAGTTGTATTGCCCAAAACGTTCATGTAAAGTTTTGCTAACAATAACATAGAGTAAGCACACCACTTTCATTTACAACACGCAACACGACAATTCGAGTTCAGTACTCATACCACAGATCAGACATTCATTCAACGGAAACGTAAAGTTAATTATTCCATTTTTTAAGAACGTTACAATAGCTACGAAGAAGGTAACCACGAAGTAACCGTGGGTAACAGAAGAAATACTTCAGTTGATGGATGAAAGTAGGAAGTACAAAATTGTTCAGAGAAATTCAGGAATACAGAAATACAAGTCACTTGGGAATGAAATAAGTAGGAAGTTGCAAGGAAGCTAAGGTGAAATGACTGCAGGATGAATTTCAAGAAATCGAAAAAGAAGTAAAGAAGTAAAGAACCGAAGGGCTGTCTTAGCATATAGAAAAGTCAGAACAGCGTTCCAATATGAGTTCCACTGTGAAATGCAGAGAATAGGGCGGATAGGTGGCAACAGTACGTTGAAGACCACTTTGAGAGGGAAGACTTCTGTGATGAAGCCATCAGAGAGGACGCAGGAGTATCTTTAAAAGAGAAGGGGGATTCAATATTAGAATAAGAACTTAAGAGGGCTATGGAAGACTTACAATCGAATGAGGCAGAAGGGGTAGATAAGATGCCATCAGAATTTTTAAAATCATTAGGGAAACTTCAGCAAAATAACTATTCACGTTATTGTGCAGAAGGTTTCAGATTTACGATATACCATGTGACTTCCGGGAAAAAATAATCACCCACGCAACTCCCAAGACAGCAATAGCCGACTAGTGCGAGAATTATCTTATGATCAGCTTAACAGCTCATGCATCCAACTTGCCAACAAGAATAATATACAGAAGACTAGAAGAGAAAATTGAGAAAAATTTAGATGACCATTAGTTTGTCTTTAGGAAAGGTAAAGGCACCAGAAAGGACATTCCGATGTTGCGGTTGATAATGGAAGCATGATTGAAGAGAAATAAAGACATCTTCATAGGATTTATCGACCTGGAAAAAGCGTTCGGCTATGTAATATGGAGCAAGATGTTCGAAATTTTGGGAAATATAGGAACGTGCTACAGGGAAAGATAGGTGATATAAAATATTTACAAGACCAAAGAGAAAAATTATTATGGGGAACGAAGAACGAGGTGCTCGGATTAACAAAGAGATGCAACCATTCGCCTCCATTGCTAAATCTTCACATCGAAGAAGCGTAGTGGGAAATAAAAGAAAGGTTCAAGAGTGGCTTCAAAATTGTTGGTGTGAGGATATCAATGGTAAGATTCGCTAATGAGATTGCTGTTCCCAGGGAAACTGAATAAGAATTACAGGGTTTTCTAATGATTACAGAATATGTACTGAGAGTAAATCGAAGGAAGACGAAGGTAATGAGAAGTAGCAAAAATGAGAACAGCGAGAAACTTAACATCGGGATTCGTGATCACGAATAAGATTAAGTTAAATATCTGTGCTATCTATGTAGCAAAATAAGCAATGGTGGTCGGAGCAGTAAGGACAGAACGATAGGGACAGGATGGTAGTATAGCTTCCGTGGTTCCAGAAGGAGCCGTAGAGGATAAAGACTATAGAGGAAGACAGAAATTGAAATATACCCAGGAGAGGAATTTTTGGCAGTCAGCATCACACCAGTCAGAAAGCTGATGACTCAAAAATAAATAAAGAAATAAAAATTAAAAATAAAAGCGGTAGGAGTGGACCTTTATTATAATAAGCTATTGCGGAGTAGGAAGTGGGTTCTACTGTTATCTCTTCCTTCTTCGTATGTGTTCCACGATTAGTGAAATGGTGAAGGTCTTCGGCGAATGAAACATGGTCTCCTTATTTATCTCCGGCTGGACGTATGCCGCGCGGCAGCAGTTACTCGTCGGTAGCGCTGACGTAACACGCTGTAATTGCGGCCTGTTGGTCTACGAGGGCTAGCGACCAGGATTGGACGCGGTTGAGTCTTCTCACTATTCAGATTTTTAAGGTGGTGTGGTGTTTAGATAGCTCCTCTGATCTTGCAGTTACCGTACCCAAGTACTTGGCAAGTACGCTTTTTCTTTTAATTTTATTTCCTTACCGCAGGCTTGCTGGTGTCCAGCCACTGTAGATCAGCTTCATTGCGCCAACCTATGTAGCGCAAGTGTTCTCGCATGCACATTTATATTGTTCTGTCGGTCTCACTGATGAATATTTTTCCACACAGATGTTCCACCTTGTACACAATTGCATTGTGTAAAACGTCTACATTGTCCTTGGTTGAGGTCCTCACATCCTGTAGAAGACAGGCTGGACTCCAACTCAGCGAATGTGTTTACCAATCTGCTCAGTAACATTTTCCACATAAGAGATCTGCTGGCTACAGTTTGTCTATTTGTTCCATTTTTCTTTTTGTTCGCTGCGATGTCTGTGTGGATCGATTTATGGTTGTAACCGCTGGCGAAGAACGTTGTACGCAGTCTCTTGAGCATAACTTAGGAGCTGAGTGCAGATATCTAAAGAACAGATCACAGAGTTCTTCTGCTCTGGCTGCTGGCTGGATGGCTGTACAAATACTTGTCCACACGTGTAGGCTTCCGATATATGTGAATTATGTCCAGCCTTGTCGTCAAGTATGTGGTGTCTAGTAATCCTGAGTACTCGGATCGCTAGACAAATATTCAAAGAAATCATATTAATGAGTTTTATTCCAAAATGAAAAGGCACAATACTGAAAATTTGCTATTACACAGATGTGTCGCAAGCAGAGCGCGACGTGCAGAATAAGCAATCTTCTGCAGTATAAACAATTCCAAGTCTGTGATGCATGGAGTGTACAAGCGATGTAACTATAGTTGACACTGCTGTAGAACTTGCTGATCTTGAAGCTGCTGTTCAACTGGGCCGCCAACAGTCGGTTGCGGCGCTTATGTCCACTTCATATAGGGGTCGCAGCTGTTGTGTAGTCGTCGTGGAGAGGGGTCGATCAGCGGGCGATTGGCTGACATCTTTTCACAGCCATCTCTTCTCTGTCGTTCCCTACTGGGGTCCTGGCGGCTGACTTTACGCCGAAACACTGTGTGTCCTAGTGTGTCCTCCGTTGCCCTGTATACTTCTACGTCTGGGAATGGAACTGAACCATTCTTCTCTAAGTTGGGTTTCAACTGCAACTTCCCATGCATTTTGTTCGGTAATTTGAGAAACATGTATAGCTCCGTGTCACAACGAGACCATACAGCAAACATATTGTCCACTCACCTAAACCAGCATCGTCGGCGGATAGGAGTGGAATAAGGTACCGTTGCTGCAAAATGGCTCTATGAATTGCCGGCTGCTTAGGGCGACAGGGGGGACTCCACTCCTATGCTGTCCTTCTTTTCGTTGAATTTTCTTTGCCATTTAAGTATATTGATGACAAACATAGCTCAACGAGGTCACATACGTCTCATGGGTGTATTCACACGTTTGTCCATAGTACCTTTATGTAGAAGACGATTATGATGTCCACGTGTAGCATTATATCTTCTTTCATGCGTTCTATAAGCGCGTCGAGTTCTTCACGTAACAGTCTGATCTGCTAAACAGAGGTCTTAATTTGCGGGTTAGATAATTTGTGAAATCGTATGTAGGCGAGTTAATCTCGTTTAAAATTGGCGTTAAGGGAAACTTTCCCTTTTGTATTTTTGATACTTAGTGAATTACAGTCGCGTCTGGTACTCTGCGAATGAGGCTTTTGGCTGTGCCAGCAAGAATTACAGAGGTCTGAATCTTTCAGTAATAATCTTGGTCACTGGATCCGTTGTCACTGGGTCCAATGCGTAGATGGACTCATTTAATAATTCCGTCATCTTATCAGGCAGCAACTCGTTGACACCAACCTGATCTTATATGCCTGCTAGCAGGCGCGTAGGAGTACTTCACAGGTTGTTTCAGTACGGGTGCATTTTTAAAATCCTTAGTAGAGGTGGGCGAATACCACCGAGGCTATTGCCGAATGGCGAGTCTTGGTTTAGCGTTTTATTCACGTGGAAATGTCGCAGCTATCAAGCCTCATGAGGATCGCGAAACACGAGGGCTGAAAATGGATAAGCATTATTCGCTGCTTCAGATCACGTCCCAATTTCGTCGAATAGTTTTTAACGGTCCCTAGTGGTTCCAACATGTACACATGAGCAGAAATTGCTTTCTTGCTGCCCTCGAAACGAGTGCGACCTCGTTGAGAGGATGGAGCTCCAAAATGTCGTTAGTGAAGCACGAAAGGTCCACAAGTGGCAGCAGTATCAATGGTTGTCCAGAATATTGTCCTGTGGCTCATTGCACCTTCGTCTTTGACCTAGAAATATGTGGGAATCCATGAGACAAGAAAAGAGGTGGTTTCACTGACACCTTTTATACTATCCCCTGAAGTCTTTTCGTGTCGATTGGGAACGTCGCTGCCCCCCTGACCACCCCCCCTTCTTATAAAATAACTACTTAACCCTTGATTTTAGCTGTGGGCGTCGCATATATGAACTCCAGTGCAGAGGAGTCAAAAGAAAGGGTCAAATGTGGGAAAAGGAGACGCGACGACCGTCTCAGGGTGTTACACATCCCCGATGGCATTGGGCAGACGTATGGCGTAATTTAGTGCATTGTGACATCATTAACCCACCTTACACGTCACATGAACTTCTGAGCTCAGGGCTTTTCCACATTTGCCGACAGCTTCAGTAGAGGGTGACGTAGCAGGTGGCACGCTTTTGCATCATAACAGACGAAGGTTTCCGGGACCTTTCAGCCCAATTCCAAACTTATGCGTCGCAATGGGAGATGATTACAAGATCTCCAATTTTTTTTTTCCTTAAACCGTGTTGCACAGTGTGTAATAATCCTTTTCACAGGAATTGACGAAAGTTTTGTTTGCAGAACGGCGGGAGGTGTCAGGTTTGCGTTTACCCTGTCATTGGATCTTAACAGTTATAATATTTGTTTATTTTCCGCTTCGACCTTTGTTATGAATCAAATAATTAATTTTGTAATAAATAAAACTCGTAGAATTGAGTGAATATAGTCTGCTGTTATGTAGGTCACAGATAATAATAATAATAATAATAATAATAATAAACTAAACTGGGGATTAGTTTCGTTTGTCTCTTTGCCTTTTCTAAGGTGTCGATTGAAGTCGACCTGTGTGATGAGTTAACCAGAATACATATAGATATGTCTATAGAAGATGGGTTAATTCAAGTGACATTTAGTATCTATGTTAAAACGCAATCTGTCTTCGTTTCGTGAACATGTTAACACAGGAACCACTTATTCGTGAAACAGTTGAACAGTGTGTAAATGATGTTTATTTCACTCTAATGATCAAGCTTTGTAACAAAGAAACCTTAATTTGGAAGAAATTTACATAGTATACCTTATAGTGATTATGTTTCACTCATAGTTGGAATTCGAACACTTTTTTGCAAAGAACATGAGAATATTGAATGGAAGAAGAGCACTATATCAAATGGCACTGTATTTTCTGCTACGTAGATCTCGTCGAAAACTTCCTTCTGGAACATGTAAAACTCTTACCGAAAATACTGCTATGCTAACTGAATGATTGCACCACGTAAAAATAATTCTCACTGAATAAATAACTGTGCAGGAGGCAAATGATTTCGGTATGATCCCCGTAACAAGGATTCTTGGAGGGAAACGTCGTATAAATTAATGCTCTCGGGGAGCGTGAATGAATACAGAAAGAATTTACATCAATTATTAATTATTGTATCCCAAAGGAAGAGTCATAATAAGAGAAAGAACATAGCAAACTTTATATGAACTGCGGGGTATCTGTACCTCAGCAAGAACAAGACTTCAGTCACAAAATGTTTTAGATACCAACGGAAATACGAAGATTTGTTTGGTAAATGAGAAACGGATTTACACTACCCGATTCTGAATCAAATATATTGCACACAGAAATCGAAATCTGGCCCACACTAGTAAAAACTGCATATCGCACAGGACTACTCACAATGGCTAAATACAGACGAGAAAACGTTGCATTACTATGGTATGGAAATCAACGCATTTACAGCAAATATTAAATGACAGAAATCCACATTTTCTGTTTTAATATATCTCAGAGCAGCCAACCATACCACAGAATTTCAAAATGGTTGAAATGGCTCTGAGCACTATGGGACTTAACATCTGAGGTCATCAGTCCCCTACAACTTAAAACTACTTAAACCTAAAGGACATCACACACGTCCATGCCCGAGGCAGGATTCGAACCTGCGACTGTAGCGGTCGCGTGGTTCCAGACCGAAGCGCCTAGAACCGCTCGGCCACTGCGGCCGGCATACCACAGAATTAATGGGAATGAAATAGCACTTTTGTTTGTTTTTCAAAGACACAGGCTATTTAATTTACACTACACATATTTAATTCTCACTGGTCAAGTTACCACCCCAAAAGAATGACGTTAAGGCAAAATACCACAGCTGAGTCAGGATGACTACAGTCTTATTTTTAATATAGACGAGGGCTGTTAAAAAAATTCCGGAATTTTGTCCACAAAATTTTTCTATGCTTACCTTTTACTTACTGCGCATGGTCTCCTTCGAAGTAGTCTCCTCTACAGCTGATACACCGCTTCCAACATCATTTCCACTTCAGGAAGATATCCTGGCAAGCCTCTTGCCATATGACGCCAAGGGCCTTCTGCGAATTTTCTTTTATCTCGCCTATCGTTGCAAATCTTCGTCCTTTCAGCGGGGCTTTCAACTTCAGAAATAAAAAAAAGATGCACACAGGGGCCAGGTCTGGAGAGCATGGAGGACTACGAAGCACAGTAATTTTGTTTTTGTGCAATAGTCATGCATCATGAACTGTCTCGCCACATTTCAGGCCGTTCCCTGCTCACATTTTCCCGCAGGCGACGCAACACGTCCCGATACAAACCTGTGGCACGAATTGATAATGAACTAATCCTTCAAAGCCAAAGCAAACCATCAGCATGACTTTGACATTTGACCTGATCTAAAAAGCTATTCTTGGCTTTGGAGAACATATCGCGAAGTTTGAATGTTGGTTTCAGCATCTAATCTCCAATTGATTCTCTTAAGTAGTATCTCGTTCGCACTTGCGCGATCCAAAAGCTCTTCACAGAGTGCGAGACGATGATCATTCTGGTCCTGACTCATGAGCTGTGGGACGAACTTGGCGGCAACACGATGCGTTCCAAGATGCTGTATCAGGAAGTCATGACATAATGCAACTGAAATCTTACTCTCTTCTGCAATCTCTCGGCCAGTGAGTCTTCAATTGGTACGAGCAATTTCGTTGACGTCCCTGACAAGAGCGTCGTCGGTAGACGTCGAATGGCGTCCGATGACGGTCACCTTTAATTTTCGTCCGGCCATATTTCAAGAATGTGAACCATTCATAACACCGAGCATGGCTGAAGCACTAATCACCCACCACATGCTGCATTATTTGTCTTAAGTTTGACGCAAAATTTAAAACAAACGCGTTGCTCCTCTAACTCTCCAAACTGTGCGTTACGATGTTCTGCTCAATACAGCACTGAACAATAACAAACAGACATGCGGCAATGAAACTTCCGGCAGTTGCACATTAACCACAGGCGTGATGCCACCGCCGTTTCGCTCCAACACACTATTAGCGCGAAATTACGAACGGTCCGGAATTTTTTGAACAGACCTTGTATGCAGTATGTGAACATGTGCGGTTCATTAAACTGTATGATTTATAGGCACAAATACGTGTCGTTACACATCAAATGACGCCACTCACACTAAAGTGACAACACAGCTTATCAAGAGCAAATCACACGTAAAGAGCGATTCTAGGAAGCGTACTAGCTCGTATATTAACAAAATATCTCTGATTCTTTTTGCATTGCAATTACATTGAAATTAATGCTGCTTTAATGTCACGAGTTCGCATAGAGAAATATTATTTTGTGGCATATTTATCACTTATAATTTCGGAGGAAGTTAATTTCTGTAAATTTACGTAGCTGATGTAAAAGATAGCTGTTATGCGGCAACCACAAGAATTTAATGAAAACAACTATCAGTCTTTGCAAATACAATAAAACGACACTGAAGTTAAATCATCGCAAAGTTTGTAAGTTATTTCCGCCGGCTCTGTGCCGTTTTGTATCGGCAATACTGAAATAGGACTGTGGTGCCATGCAAATGGCGATAACAATCAGTCATAGGCTCGTACTGTATTGCACTCTCTGATATTGTGAAAAATAAGTCATTAGTTTCCTAACATGTAGAGACACGTAAATAAAGGTTTTAAGAGCAAGTAAACCAAAATGCAACATAAGTACACTTGCAATGTCTCTCACATCTATCCAAATCTAGGATCAAGAGCAGAGCAAGTAATTACATAAAATATTCGACTATTTCACAGTTATTAATATTTTTAACATTGAACAAAGAACAGTATACTTAAATGGGTATTGTTTTTTAATGCATTTATATTGCATGATACATTTTTGTCTGTACATTTTTTTGTACATCTTACAAGACTCATAAAAGTCTTGATTCTGTAATTTTTCCTCCTATCTATATAATTATGTAGTTATGTAGTTCTCAATAGGTTCGAGCAACCAATCATTCATAATAGGAAACATAGTCATAACTCAGTCACTCAAAATGATTCGGAAATTTTACTTGTTAGAATGAAATCAGGCTATGGTTCTTCTTCTCTGCAGGCTCGTGCTTTGCGGCAGTCTGCTAATCTGTACAAATAAAATGCCTCGTATTTTTGGGAGCATTGTATAATCAGTCGGGAAACCTCAGATCAAGCGTATATTTGGCTTTGATGAAGTTTCACCTTCCGAAGAAGTAATGGAGCTCTTGGATTATCAAATGCAAGTTTGCATCCAGTCTTTTGCAAGTTACCTTCTGATTAACAACTACGCAATATATCGATGAATATCATTAATTCTCAAATGTCAAATAATGTAAATTGTTACACACCTTTTGTATGAAGGAGCAATATATATATCCATTTTAATCGTACAATTTCGTATCAGTTATCTTTTGTCATAAATCTCAATATTCAGATTACAATTCTTCAAACAATGCTCAGGCTAATCGGCACGAAGACAATCTCGGAAGCTTTTTTCTAACAACCACCAGAGAGAGTACTACAAAGAATAATTATGCGCTCATGGCATAGCTATTGTATGAAACTACTTTGCGCGTGGATTCTGCGAGTATGAAGATAGAAAATTAGTAAACGTCATTCAAAGGTAGAATTGTATCAGAATAATTCATCGAATATAAAGAGATATTACAATTCCTTGCACTTTTCACAATTCCATATGAATAAATGTAGTTCTTCTACGTGCAATCAGTACACTACTGCACATATATCGACCAGTGGGCACACATTATCATAGCAAAACCGCTTGCGAGTTAACAGACATATAAAATGGGAGAAATCAGAAAGTGACAAATATAAAACGCAACGTTGAAGTTACTGGACAAGTCTAGCGAATGTGAACTATAATCTGCCGTTATCTGCAAGATTATAGACACTGTGACGTGTGTAACTATGGATATTTACAGGACAGGAAATTATTAGTATCCAGTGACAGGCATGCAAGGAAAGATGAATCACAGAGCAAAGGCAAACATTAAAATTTTTCAGTGTCATTTGTACAATAACAATGTAAGGAAAATACGGATTGCTACTCACTGTAAAGATGACACACTGAGTTACAGACAGGTACAATGAAAACACACTCATACCTTAGCTTTCGACCTAGCCTTCTTCAAAAAAGGAAACATCTACATATTCATTCACACAGGCAAGACACCTCGCGCACACATAACCGCCATTTCCGGTAGCTCGGAACGAAATACAGCACTCACGTACAACAGAAGCTGCAATCTGGAGAGGACAAGGAAGAGATAGCAGCTTACAGGGGTGGAGGGAGAAGAGCACTGTCTGGTTCTAGGCGCTTCAGTTTGGAACCGCGCGACAGCTACTGTCGCAGGTTCGAATCCTGCCTCGGGCATGTATGTGTGTGATGTCCTTAGGTCAGTTAGGTTTAAGTAGTTCTAAGTCCTAGGAGACTGATGACCTCAGATGTTAAGTCCCATAGTGCTCAGAGCCATTGAACCGCTGTCTGGTGGAATGTGCAGGACTTGGCTGTGAGGCAGGCAGGAGGGAAGGGAGGGGGAAATGGGGAGCGAAAAGGAGTGGTGCGTTGGCAAATGGCGGAAAACAAAGAAGGTGAGTGGTTGAGAATAGAGACGATATGAAAAGACAGAGGGAACGGAAACAGTTAGGTGGAGATTGTGGTGACATTTCGTTACCCTACGCTGGGGCCACGATGGTTTTGGGGGCGGCGAATTTGTTGTAAGAATAACTCCAACCTGCGCAGTTCAGAAAAGCTGGCAGTGGAGGGGAGGATCCAGGTGGCTCAGGTAGTGAATCAGCTATTGAAATCAAGCATGTCGCGTTCACCTGCATGTTTTGTTTCAGGGTAATTGGCTTTGCTCTTGGCCACATTTTGGCGGTGGCCATTTCCTTATATTGTTGATATTCCAACCTGAGTTTTGATTGCTCGATTATGACTCCTGGCTTTTATGAACATTATTAATCCATACTGGGATTTTGTTCCCAGACTCCTTTCCTTGACGATGTAAATTGGTTTATAATATTCCTTGCACTATAACAGAGGGAGAAAGAAGGGAGCAATTTTATAGAGTGAATACAAAAAATTGCACTCCCTTCGAAACGTGTCTCTTCATATGAAGGACGCGCATCACCATGGGATTTTGAAAGATTTTATGAGCACGTAGTGTCTCCTTAATGATCTATGCACTCCACTGATTATCATAGATTTCCACAGAACTAACTACAGTGGAGAAAATCATGTTACAAAAAGATTACGGGAGAGAATGTATGATCAGTGTGAATAATCTGCAAAGAGAACAACGCTCCATTACTATTGAGAGGTGTTAGTAAGATTAACATTCTGATTGGTTAATGACATTTCCTACATGAGGGAATTGTGGGCAGACTGACCTGGTAACTTCATGTGTAAACTGTAAAGAATAGGGGGCTGTAGTGGAGGCAATCAAAAACTGAGAGCGAGATTAATTGAACAGAGCTACCTGTCCACAAGAGTGATCCTGACTGAGATGCAATTTTACATGCAGAGGCACCTCTCTTTGAAGCTCTCTCCTCCTTTCACTTAGGGTCAGATATAAGGGCGCCAGTTTGCAAACATTTTATTTGGGCCAGGCGCCAGTTCATTGTGGAAGATGACTGATGGCTGGAACTGTGTGGAGGAAGCGATTTCAGAGAGATTGCTCGGAGAGAGACTGTTGTAAACTGAGATTTTATGCAAATGGAAGTTCATAAAACGTGTACATTCTCATGGTAGAAGCTGGGATGATATAATGTTAGAAGCTGGGATGATATGCACGCAGTGGTTGGTGTATGTGTTTTGTGAAGGTAGGACTGTAACCCTCCCCCCTGACACCATCAAGTCACCAGGTCCTTTTATTGAGTGGAAAAACATGTCTTTCACAGGCATGACTCTCTGGAAAGTTTAACAGCATTTTTTCAGAAACTGGAAAGGGTTCACCCATAAAGATTAGATCAATCTGTCAGTGAGGGATTGATGTCTCGCATAGGTAGATGTTTATTGTCAAGACATGATCATGCTTTCCATGAGAATGATGCTTCCTGGTCCAAAATATTATGTTTTCATACAAGAGAGAGTGGGTCACGCTGATTACCTCCTCTTAGCGTGTACAAAGTAGAGGCTTGCTCCCCAATGTGGGGACGCCAGTGATGTGTCTGGAAGGATAACAGGCCAACAGAACAGTCAAGAGGGGAGTTTCAATGTATAGAGCATTGGGTAATGCGTTGTTCTGTTGTGGAATTTGGGGGCGGTTTCGTTTCGTTAATTCAGCTCCGGTACCGGCTCTTGGAGGAAAGCTGCGGTGATTCTTGTTCATCTTGTCCTCCCTTGATGGGGAACTTCAAGCCTTTCTCTAGTGTGTGAGACTTTAGGTCTGTATCTTGTGGTGGACTAATAGCCTGTTGCAGTTACCAGCAAAACGGACAGTGGAACAGCATTTCATCTCGGACATATCATGTATCACGAGGGTGAACTTATTCGCCATGAGTCGGTCATCCACCATTCCAGCATATACCATTCCTGCCTGTGAATCAAATTGGTTTGGCCAGACCAGCGATTGGGTGCGTGTCACACTGAAATCTGCAGGGAGGTTGCCCACGTTCTCATAAAGTGAATGCGAAACGGCATTGTTTATGTTTTTCACGGATGCGTCAGAACATGGCAGCTGCCGCAGCGCACCCCTCGTCGCCCACAGTGCGCCATTTTCTGCTGCAGCCTGAATCAAGATGAGAGGGTACAGTACTGCTGCACCGGCGTAAAGTTGTTTAATGATATTCACAAATTCCTGGTCTCAGACGAACCATATTTTGAGATACACTTGATCGTAGGTGATTCCATTTAAATAGACTAAGGCTGCATAGAGGAATCATGTAGACAAAGTCACATTGAATTGTAAAATGTATCAATTAAGGGGAGAATTTATATAGCTTTCACCTAAATGCATGCTTTCCCAATGAAACATCATTCCTTAACTGATTTGAGTTTGTGATTTTTGTCTAAATGGTTCAAATGGCTCTGAGCACTATGGGACTTAACTTCTGAGGTCATCAGTCACCTAGAACTTAGAACTACTTAAAAATAACTAACATAAGGACATCACACACATCCATGCCCGAGGCAGGATTCAAACCTGCGACCGTAGCGTTTGCACGGTTCCAGACTGAAGTGCGTAGAACTGCTCCACCACTCCGGCCGGCATTTTTGTGTTAGATTGATCAGTTGATTCTCCAGATATTTGTAGTTAATAAAGTTTGTAACATTTATGCCTAAAGTAAGGTGTAATGTTTATGTCTACCAAAGAACAGTCATACTGAAACGTCCCCTTAGAAAAATTCTAAATTACACACAATATTTTTAGCGCAAGGCAATCTGGCTTTCAAAAATCCCTACAAAAGAATGGCCATGACTAACATTAACCTATACGTTTAACAAATCACCTCACAAGAATCTTCGTCACTCGAACTACTGCAATACAGCGAGCGCCACTACTGCCAGCTAAATAAAAGATTCAAACTACTGAAGGCACTAACTACTGATAGGCATAGTTAGCTAATGAAAGATTTTGAAAGAGAACAAACGATGTATTTACCTTAACAGTGTTCAAAAGTTATAATATATATAGCAGTTCATGACATCCATTCTTACAATGTACTGTTTCTGATGGACACTCGTCCAGATCATCCGCTCTCAAAAATCCGCCATCTCACTTCCCCACATCCACCACTGCTGGCGGCTCACCTCCAACTGCGCAACGCTACGTGCTGTTAACATCCAGCTGCCCAACACTACAATGACAGACAACAATGCAAATTAGCCACAGACTGCACACAGCACAGCCAGTGATTTTCATACAGAGCGCTAGGTGGCGTTACCAATAAGAAAACCTAAACAGCCTACTTACAATACCAAGTGGTGTTGTGAATGTGTATCTGATTACGTGTATCTATATATTTACCTGACTCTGTTTTAAACCATCTGTCTACTAGCAAGAAAGCAATACCAGTCAACCCAAACTGCCCCCCCCCCCCCCCCCCCCCCCCCCAGTTGGCCGTGCGGTCTAACGCACGGCTTTCCGGGCGGGAAGGAGCGCCTGGTCCCCGGCACGAATCCGCCCGGCGGACTTGGGTCGAGGTCCGGTGAGCCGGCGAGTCTGTGGATGACTTTTAGGCGGTTTCCCATCTGCCTCGGCGAATGCGGGCTGGTTCCCCTTATTCCGCCTCAGCTACACTACGTCGGCGATTGCTGCAGAAACAAGTTCTCCACGTACGGGTACACCACCATTGCTCTATCACGCAAACATAGGGGTTACACTCGTCTGCTGTGAGACTGCGGTAGTCGTCATGGGGTTGCGGACCGCTGCGGCTGCGGCGGGGACGGAGCCTCTCCGTCGTTTCTAGGTCCTCAGTTCACATACAGTACATACAATACAAACCCAAGCTACTTAAAACCTGCGCTCGATAATGGTAGAGTTAAGTACATTCTGATCAACTCGACCTTACTACGGCTCTGTAAATCTGAATAACTACAAAAGTGGTCCCTGTGCGAGAATCAATAAACTGTACATATTAAATACCTTACCTCGTATTGGTGTCGCCTTGGGTAATGCGTTGTTCTGTTCTCAGCGCTAATAAACTAACAACACTTGCAAAACCAAAATGCAAAATATTTGACTGAGACATGTGTAGAATTTGTTTAAATAAAAAAGACTTGGAATTGTGAGGCGGAATATGACTGAGGAGAATAACTGTAATATCTTACTTGACAATTTTATTATGTTGTGAAACTGACTTGCAATTTTTAAGCCATATCATAAAAATTACATTTAAACAAAGTATCGTCACAAAAAATACAATAAAAATCATGGGATTACTTATAAATTTGGTCTAATTCAAATTTTTTCTACACCAAAAGCGTATAAGCGCATGAATATCACTTACCTTATTGTAGATCAATGTAAAAATACGTGTAAAGATTCTTCATCAAAATTTCACAATAATATTTGTAGCATTTTCTTAATTAATTTCACCTCAAATCTTATCCCTTCCATCAATCATTAATACACAGCACTGAAATCACTACACTGAATTTAATGCTAAGCGACTGCCCATACTGGAGCATACCAACGGGCGCAGCCAGCCTCTGATGCGCTACTAGTGTCAGCGATAGCTGCCTCACAGCTTTCTTTCACATGTACATCTTCGCAATAGATATATCGCTTATGCTCTTGGAAAATACGTCAAAATATACAATTTTAATCATATGTACCTATTTGAAGGTTGAGTAAAACTCTTCATTATTTTGTAAATTTAAATACGCCAATATTCTCACTCATAGTCCACCTGCCGTTCATTGTTTTTATCTTTTTGTTTGTTTGTGGTGGTACATGAGTACTCCAACTATTTAAGGTTCAATATTACTAAAATAGTCAATCTGATTATTAAGTAGACTTCTAAATGTGATTACGTGGATAGGGCAACAAAAGTGCCGAGAGTAAATTCACTAGTTCGTATACGAGACTCATGTGAGTAGCACACGATTTCAAGGTTATTGCCGTTGTGGCCGAGTGGTTCTAGGTGCTTCAGTCTGAAACCGCGCGACCGCCACGGTTGCAGGCTCTCCTTCCTCGGGCATGGATATGTGTGATGTCCTTAGGTTAGTTAGGTCTAAGTAGTTCTAGGTTGTAGGGGACTGATGACCTCAGATGTTAAGTCCCGTAGTGCTCAGAGCCATTTGAACCAACGTTGTCGCCGATATAATGTTTTTCTTTATGTAAAGATGATAATATTTAGCTTCACTCAGACATATATTTATGATTAAAGAAGGTGTCGGTTCGCATCATAACCAAATGCTGATAAGTGTTTTTCACTTACTCTTGTGTCCCACAGTTACTATACAAACGAATGGACGGCAGTGACATCTTCAGTCGATGTTGGTATGGCTCCATACATATTAACGACGCCGGAGTATTCTAGCGCTGCGGATATGACAGACCACCAAAACAGCTCATCAGTAGCTTATAATGCATGCTGTGTAATTAACGTCCATCGGTTACTACATCACGCATGCTGTGAAGTTAACTAGGTCTGCAGCGCCGCTGGAAAACTAGTACAGCGGAGGCGGCTTTGCAATTTTCATCGTGACACTGAGCAGGACATGAAAGCCCGGGGGCCTGACTCGCGTAACTTGTTCAGGGACGGCAGTTTGCAGCTGTGCTCCTAACTATATTATACATCGCAGCCAGGAAGCTGGTCGAGTGGAGTTCCACTGACACACTACAGCTTTCACGATGTATCCCATTGCCCTGAAAGTTTGATTCACTGTCAAGTCAGGTAGGTAATTTCTGTGAATAGGAGGAAGCCAGTCGCGAGCGGCAAAGAGTTATTCACGTAGGTCAGATATTCGGCAGGTAGGATCCTAAAGGATGCGTCGGGTAGGTAAATAACAGTAGGAGAAATTACAGTGAACTTCAGACCTTTAGCTGCTTACAAGCGTTAATAAACATCAAGGAGGACAGTTCAAAATGCGTGCCTCGACCGCGTCTCGAACGCGGAATCTTCTGCTTACATGGCAAACGCTCTATCCATCTCAGCCACCGAGGACACCTGTGATATTGCGACTGCAGGAACGTATCTCTACCACGCTCCCCGTAACACCCACATTCCCAACTTACTGTCCACACACTACATTTGTAGTGCTTCTGCCCACTATACTCATTACTCGCGGCAGTCAATTTACCGATTCCCGTAAGAGTTCGGGCAATGTGAGTGCCGGTAAGCCTTATCTATTTGAGGATGTTCCGAAAGAACAGATACCGTCGTCATATAATAATATATAGTGATTTCAGAGATGGTAGCAGTTAATCGGCAGGTAGCTCCACGCACTACGAGCCAGAATAACGTCGCTTCCGTAGAACTTCATTAAGGCTTGCCGGAATCTCAGGCCACTTACTTTCGGTAATACGGCAACACAGAAACACCTTGCTACTGCTGCACTGTCATGTCAGTGACTATGTGTGAACTTCCAAACACTGATGTTATATGCTCGATGAGCAATTTAGGTTACGTGAGCTCGGAACATTCGGCAGTAACCACGAGTGCTCTGTGCGAGAAATGTTACCGGCTAAATGCCCGTATCGGTGTGGAACAAAACATCCATTTCAGTCGACTGTCAGCCGTAAAAAACTGTACCATGGCATCAACTACTTGCCAAGATTTGATTATACGGAGTATATTCGGAAATATGTGATCACCCAGAATATTTCACTAATAAAATCCAGGAGAGCTGCATCAAACCAGTCTCAGGACTGAAGACCACAACAACAACAACAACAACAACAACAACGTAAAACTGGACAGTGTTCTATAGAAACAAACGTGACATCGTGCGTATCCCTTAGAAGCATTATAAGACATTTAATGCTCTCAATATACATAAAAGATTTATCAGATAAGGTCAGCAGCGCTATGAAATTGTTCTCTGACGACGAAGTCGCGCAGGGGTAAGTATCCAGTCATTGGGGTCTGATCACATAAACGTAGAAAACATGTGGAATGATTTCAGAGAGATAATATCAACGGAAAGTGAGAGATACATACCACATGAATTGCTAAGTGATAGTACTGATCCCCCATGGTACAAAAAAAGGGTGAGATCGCTGTTGCAGAAGCAACGAAAAAAGGGTGCCAGATTTAAAAGAACGCAAAATGCCGAAGACTGGCCAAGTTTTGCAGAAGTTCGAAATATAGCGCATACTTCGATGACAGATGCATTTACTAATTTCCACAATGAAACTCCGTCTCGGAATCTGGCAGACAACCCAAAGAGTTTCTGGTTATACATAAAGCACACCAGTGGCAAGACGCAATCAGTACCTTCACTGCGTGATCACAAGGGTGAAGTCACTTACGACAGTGCCACCAAAGCAGAGTTATTAAACACGGTTTTCCGAAACTCATTCACTAAAGAAGACAAAGTAAAACTTCCTGAATTCCAATCAAGAACAACTGCGGACATGAGAAACATAGACGCAGATATCCTCTTGTAGCAAAGCAGTTTAATCACTTAATTAAGGCAAGGCCTCCGGTCAAGATTCATTTCAGATTATGCCGATACGTTACTTTAGATTTACAGAAGTCTTTCGACACCGTTCCTCACAAGTGTCTTCTAACCAAACTGCGTGCCTATGGAATACCGCCACACTTTTGCGACTGGTTTCGTGATTTCCTGTCAGAAAGGTCACAGTTCGTAGCAATAGATGGAAAGTTATAGAGTAAAGCAAATGTAATATCCGGCGTTCCCCAAGGCCTTCTATTGTTCCTCATCTATGTTAACGACATAGGAGACAATCTAAGTAGTCGTCTTAGATTGTTTGCAGATGATGCTGTCATTTACCATCCTGTAAAGTCATCAGATGACCAAAACGTACTGAAAAATGATTTAGAAAAGATATCTGTGTGGTGCGAAAGGTGGCAATTCATCCTGAATAAAGAAAAATGTGTAGTTGTTCACGTGAGGACTAGAATAAATCCGCTAAATTTCGATTACTCATTAAGTCACACAAATCTGAAGGCTGTAAATTCAACAGAATACTTAGGGATTACAATTTAATGAACGGCAGGTTTTCTTAGGGAGCAAGAGTTATAAGACCAACAGCCTCATCCATCTACCAGATGTACGACATTCGGAACAGAGTTAGCCAACCACATTCGACGACCTGCCTAGATCTTATGCTACCTGCAAGAAACGGTCAGATACCAGTGCAGCGCCTATTACACCACGTGGAAGATATCGTATAAAATGTCATCGCCAACTCGCAACCTAGCAAGCACATCAAGTACCTGTTTTATTTTACCTGCAATACGTATTACTTGTTACGGGTTCGATCATAAAATTGCCAAAATTCTAAATTCTATTCCTACCAACCAGCAACCTACAGGTTCATACAAGTTCTGCCAGCAGCAATGAATAACTGACTGAAAAAGATCTGTCCAATAATGAGTAAAAAAAATTATGTGTATGCCAAATCCTAGTTAAACAAGAAAAGAGGTGTAAAAGGTGTAACGGAACAAACAATATGAGTCGTGTAGGAGGAGAAAAAGCGTAAATACTTGTAAATGAATCAGTGCTTAAGTTGCTGGTAGCCTACAAACAGGAATCCTGATGGCCAGGTTTCCTTAGCGGGTCTGTTTAAATTTGGATTAAATCAATGCCTATAACGAAAGAAAAAACCAGATAGCTTCTGATTACAGGGTCAGTGGTGAACACCTTGAGAATGCCACATCGCAAAAGTATTTGGGTGTAACACTTAGAAGTGAAATGAAATGAGGAGGGCATGAAAACTTACCGTCAGAAACTAGTAAAAACTGTACTAACATTACTGCTATTAATTTGACTGAATGAATGCACAAAATGGAAAAAATTATTCTTTTTTTCCATTGTTTTCGAACCCTGGGGCTGATTATCAGATACTTTGAAAGCCTACAACATTCTTTTGTTTTGAGATTTAAGTTCATTCTGCTTATTGTAGTATTACAGTGGCATATTACAAAATGGCACATTGTAAATATACATTTACAAAACTAAGATAGATCACAGAATAACTTACTGTTTGCAGTAGTAGGTACGTTTCTCTCTGTAATTGGCCGAAAAGATGTGAAATAGCACCCTGAGCCTGAAACTACTTTATCACCATTTGCTTCCATAGCACAGGGGTCAACATAGATCGTTGCTATGTGGCTGACACATGTTGTATTCGTCGTACTTCAAGGTATTTTTCCTGGGACGCAGTGTTGCTGCTTGAGTGAGCGGTAGTGGCTCCAAGCCGGGAACTGGCAGGAGAGCCTGTGCTGACCCAGGACCCCCATACGGCATCCAGTGATGCTATCGGCATGATAGACACGGTAGTAGATCGGTCAACTTGTGTATCAAGGCAAGAATGCGAGCTTATGTTATGTTATGTTATGTTATGTTAACCGGGGACCTAGAAACGACGGAGAGGCTCCGTCCCCGCCGCAGCCGCAGTGGTCCGCAACCCCACGACGACTACCACAGTCCACCTCACCCCTCCGCCGCCCTATACCGAAACCAGGGTTATTGTGCGTTCGGTCCCCGGTGAACTCCCCAGGGAACGTCTCGCAGCAGACGAGTGTAACCGCTATGTTTGCGTGATAGAGTAATGGTCGTGTACACGTACGTGGAGAACTTGTTTGTGCAGCTATCGCCGACTTTGTGTAGCTGAGGCGGAATAAGGGGAACCAGCCCGCATTCGCCGAGGCAGATGGAAAACCGCCTAAAAGCCATCCATAGACTGGCCGTCTCACAGGATCTCGACACGAATCCGCCCGGCGGATTAGTGCCGGGAACTGGCTCTCCTTCCCGCCCGGAAGGCGGCAGAAGTAAAGCTGTGAGGACGGGCGCGTGAGTCGTGCTTGGGTAGCTCAGTTGGTAGAGCACTTGCCCGCGAAAGGCAAAGGTCCCGAGTTCGAGTCTCGGTCCGGCACACAGTTTTAATCTGCCAGCATGTTTCAAAGTTAAGTATTATTAGTCTTCTTTATTTAAATAAAAACAATGTGATATGCTTGAATTGTTGTATAGCTACCCGAGAAAGCGGCATCCTTTGGGCACCCTATAAGAGACGAGTGGATAGGACACAGGTTGCTCTATAGGAGCAGTGGTGCTGGGTTCCATCATGTACGAAAGTGAACATATGAAACTGCAGACCCAATTTATTTATATAACTTTTTCTTTTCGAGCTTACATTGAATACTTTTGTCACGCTCGAGCAGAATCATTCGCAAGCAAGTCCGCGTATCTGCAATTCCGAGAAAACAGTACAATGGAGAACTGTAACATTCTACGCTGTATGATTGGTATCCATAATACTCTCCAGCAACGGATGCTACGCAGCAGATCGTTTGTTTAAACAGTGTGAATGGCCACACTTTTTTTTATGACGAGTGCTCCTTTTTCTTGGCTGAAGTTGGCCGGAGCTGTGTGGCGGCCGCCGTCACATCGACACGGAGTGTTATTAGCTGCCGCCGGCCAGAGTCAGCGCTTCCCTTAGAGGGGTCGCTTTTCATTTCTGCGCCAACGAACGTCTTTCAAGTTCCTTTTTTTCCGATTTCTTGTCTCTAGCAAACTGCAGAGAATAAGGTTCATTTTTTTCCTATGTCCAAGACAACCTCACATTAGCTGCATTTTAATAAGGTCTTTGCCTGGGGAGGGAGGTCACGATGGAAAATGCAGTCGCAATAATTAAACTGAAAAAAAGGGACTTCTTTCTTATCTCGATTCACACGACCGTGTTTAACCTTTATTTCAACATGATAGTCGCCAATGAGTTTCCGACATTTTTAAATAAGGAATCTGAGGAGCTTTTAATAATTTTTAACTCGAATGAAGCATCGTCGCTAACACATTAAGGTACTTATTATTCTGATTGAAAAAAATCATAATATTTTCCTACAGTTCCCTCAGAAGAGGTTTGGATTAAACGTAAGATATCAGTTGTTATGAAAAATTCTTTTTCCAGAATTGCATGACTTGCAACGCTCATAAAAATTTTCCCTTGCGTCTGTACACATAACCTCTGTAGATTCAAAATCGTACAACACTTTTATTCCAAACTATCTGAAGGTGAAAATTAACGCGAATTTTTGTATCATTGGACTTCTTTACTGTAGTAATAATTGCAGTACAATTATCATATACAACCCTTTTGCTTCTGACGGCGTTTAGACTAATGGCCTAATTTTAACAATTATAGACGTGGTTTACTAAGTGTTCATTTACAGTAATACATAAATTATTGTATTAATTCGTATGTGAGATTCCACAGGCATTTATAATGTCCCTAACACCAATTAATTTAGAATCTGAGGAGTGAACATTAGACCGAACCAAATCTGGTCTTCCTTAAAATACATTTTCTATAATTTGTTTCAGTGCCTTCATCCATAATCACCAGATCACCCGTTCTATCCAACGAACAACGTACTTACTACCTAATGCAAATATAAAGCTGAAATAATTACGAAATTTCAGGCTATTAATGATCTCAAATGGTCTCTAAAGTTTCTTTATACACCTCTGAATTGTGATTCTTGACAGACATTTCTTGATCAATTCAGTAAACTGCATGGTCAAGGTTAATGGTCGCATCATGCATATTGTGGACGAACAGGGGAAGTTACTGACAATTTTCATCATCAACTATAAAATTACATTAAGAGGAAACATGTGTGGAACGACGTCGATCTTCTCGCCGGTGAGTAAAATTATCTATAATTCATCGACCAATGTAAAAGGAGTGCCCCCTGTTAACGTAACCGAAATATTTCCAAGATTATAAGATTATATCCCAGTGACGTTTGTTATGCTATTTGGTGAGGTCTTCTTATTGAGTCCTCAGTCTTTTGACCGGTTTGATGCGGGTAGTGACGAATTCCCCTCATGTGCCGACTTCTTCATCTCGGCGTAGCACTTGCGGCTTACGTCCTACGTTATTTGCTGGATTTATTCCAATCTCTGTCTTCCTCTACAGATTTTACCCTCTAAGGCTCCCTCTACTTCAATGGAAGTTATACACTTATGTCTTAACTGATGTCCTACAATCTTGGCCCGCATCTCGTGGTCGTGCGGTAGCGTTCTCGCTTCCCACGCCCGGGTTCCCGGGTTCGATTCCCGGTGGGGTCAGGGATTTTCTCTGCCTCGTGATGGCTGGGTGTTGTGTGCTATCCTTAGGTTAGTTAGGTTTAAGTAGTTCTAAGTTCTAGGGGACTGATGACCATAGATGTTAAGTCCGATAGTGCTCAGAGCCATTTGAACCATTTTCCTACAATCTTGTCCTTTCTTCTTGTCAGTGTTTTCCACATATTCCTTTCCTCACTGATTCTGTGCAGAACCTCCTTACCTTTTCAGATCACCTAATTTTCAACATTCTTTTTCAGTACCACATTTCAAATGCTTCCAGTCCTTTCTTTTCCTGTTTTCCCACAGTCTGTGTTTCAGTCTCATACAATACTGTGCTCCAAACGTATATTCTCAGCAATTTCATCCTCAAATAAAGGTCTATGTTTTTCCAATTCCGATTCCGCCTGAACTTTACACCGAAGATACACGTTTGCTGTCATTATCACATAGTTCTCATCAGTTTTTATGGCAACTATTCACAAAATGTTCCTACTGACGATTCATCTTTCCTCAGCGGCACCCAGACAGTAAACACAAATTAGTCTACTTTCTAATAAACACTGCAAATAGGTTCCTGCTTCTCCATTTTTATAACTTATCACACTCAGTAAGTGAACTCTATCAGATCTAGAAATGTATACAACAATCTTTTGAAGTACTTTAAACACTTTTTCCGAAATTGGCTTCAACAATCAGTTCGACAGCCCACATGCAATGGAAATATTTTAGACTTTGTACTTACAAACAGGCGTGATCATATCGACAGTGTCAGTATAAGGACAGGGATTAGTGATTATGATACCACAGCGGCGATGGCTACTGAAGTTAAGAAGTCCGTCAGGGATGGGTAGGAGAGCTTTGATGCTTGAAAAAGTATATAAGTAGTTATTAGCCTCCCACTTATGCAATGAACTGAAATGTACGTAGAGGAATTATGAGCAAAGTTCAAACTGATTACAAATCGCACTCTGGAGACGTATATGCCAAGTCAGTGAATTCAGAATGGGAATCCCCTCCGTGGAGAATTAAATTCGGAAAATAACGAGTGAACAGATTGTCGCACTATCGATCCGATAAAGAACATGCAAGTTTCGACAGGCAAAAGTAATAGAAATTCCTTCGTCTGTATAAAGATCGATGCGTTAAGCATATAACTACCACTGCCATATCTTCGCGGAAGATCTTCACGAGAACCCGAAAAAATTCAGATCATATGTAAAACTACTAAGTGGGTCGAAGGCTTTTGGTTGGTTGGTTGGTTTTGGGGAAGGAGACCAGACAGCGTGGTCATCGGTCTCATCGGATTAGGGAAGGATGGGGAAGGAAGTCGGCCGTGCCCTTTCAGAGGAACCATCCCGGCATTTGCCTGGAGTGATTTAGGGAAATCACGGAAAACCTAAATCAGGATGGCCGGACGCGGGATTGAACCGTCGTCCTCCCGAATGCGAGTCCAGTGTCTAACCACTGCGCCACCTCGCTCGGTCGAAGGCTTTTATACAGTCACTCGTCGACCAGTCTGGTGTGGCAATAGAAGAAAGAAAAGGAAAGCTGGTGCTCTAAATTTAGCTTTTAAGGAACCATTCACACCGGAGGATCGTACGAACATACCGTCGTTTGACTGTTGCACTGACTTCCTCGTTGATGCCATAGAAATAGGTATCCCTGCGGTACGGAAGCAACTCAAAAAAGTTGTAAACAAATGAGTCACCAAGTCCAGATGGAATTCATACCCGGTTTTTGTAGATAGTACTCAGCGGCGTTGGTCCATACTAAACTTGATCTATTGCGAACTTCTCACTCATGAAAAATCCCAAGAGACTGAAAAAAAGTGCACATGACTCCAGTGCTGTATCCGTGACCAACCGGTTAAAAGCTCACGCGTCATAACCCAGGAGAGAAACACGTAAAGGCGTAAAGCGGAAGGGAAACCTGCGGAAGAGAACAGGGCGCCAAGCGGTACTCGAGCTAAACGCCGCCAATAGACGGCGCGCAGGACGCAAACAAGGTCAACACCGAAGTAAACTTTGTAAACAACGAAGAGGAAACCTTCGCCACAATGATGTCAACAGGTCAAGAACAAAGAGAGAGTCAAACAAAATCGCGACCAGACAGAAGGATCAGGTTTCAATGGAGTTTATTTTTCTGTGGTCGGTACTAAACCGATGATAATAACCGACAGTATCAGACGCAACTACAGAACAGATTCACCGTTGTTCTTCTTCTTTTCCTTTGTTTCTTTAGTATTATTTCAATCCCTTCGCCCAGGTGAGGGGAGGCTTGGGCTTCCAGCAGTACAAATAACCCGCGTTTCAGCCTGTACAACTTTAACTTAGATGTTAGAAAAAAGGAGGGTATATGTACTACGAATTTAAATTTTTGAAAAGGTAAAATGTTTTCTAGAAATAAGCTGTCTTCATGAATTGCAAAAGAACAATGATAAAAATGTGGAGAGACAGCACATTTAAAAACGCTAGGAAAGCACTAAATCTTGAAAAACATTTGAAAAACACTGATACGACGTAAGATACACTGACTATTTAAAACTTTCGCTGAAACTAGAAAAGAACCTGCCCTGGTACGGCAGATTGCAGAGGAAAAGAAGGGTTGGTACGGATGGAGATAGGGGGGGAATGGTGTTGATGAGGGTTGAGGATGAGGTGGTGCCGGGGCAGAGGCGGCTTTGGGGGACAAGGAGAGAGGGATAACTTGTATCAGAATTTATAGATGGGAGAGGAAAAGGGGAGATGGAAGGCGGAAAGGATGGGGTGTGGTTTCGGGAGAAAAGGAGGAGGAGAGAACCCTTGGGGTTGGATGGAGGTGGATAGCGTAGGGTGGATTCAGACTTGGTAGGACGGGTATATGGCGGATCGGATTTCTTGATCTGGAAGAAGTTGAAATTTCTTTGGGAGAGGGCAAGTGAAGGGTTGTTGGGACATGTAAGTGGAGACACGGGAGCACACTGGGACTGGCAAGGAGAGGGGACACTACTGGATTCAAGTTTGTGGATGATGTAAGTTATTCGGAAGTGCTCAGAGTGAGTGAGGAGAGGCAGGAGTTTGACGAGTTGGTAAGGGGGCCTCCTGGGAGATGGTAAGCGGATGCGGAAAGCGAGGCGGAGAGCGCGGTATTAAAGGATCTGGATGAACTTATCAAACATAGGAGGGTCCGATATCCGTACAACGTTTGTATAGTAATGGACCGTTCGCTGGGCGGCCGTATTTATGTCGGCCACGATGAGCAGTATTGGCCGCTGTATCCTCGTAGCGAGATGGGCCACGCGCTCCCGCTGCGAGCGCAGTGTTGCGGCAAGGCTGTGCCCTCTGATGGCCATATGGCTCCATTAGCTTCGGCGGACATTCAGCTTCCACGGATCCGGAATCAGATCCCGTACATACTAATGGGAAAAGAACGGACACGCATAATTACAGGCCAGTATCCTTAACGTCTGTTTGTTGCAGAATTCTTGAATACATTGTGTGATTAGATATAATAAATTTCCGTGACACAAAAGAGCACCTTTTCACCAACCAGCACGGACTTAGAAAGCATCGCTGGTGCGATCACAGCTTACCCTCATCTCACACGAGGTACCATGGATGCAGGGGAACAGGCAGGTTCCATTTTCCCGGATTTCCGGTAGGCATTTGGTACGATGCCTCACTGAAGCTGTTAACGAAGGTCCGAATAAAAGCACTAGGTTCCCAGAATGCGTGTAGCTGTTTGAAGATAGACCCTGGCACTTTGCCGTCGACAGTGAGCATTCATCAGAGGGATGGGTTGGGTCAGGAGTGCCCAGGAAAGTATGACAGGACTGCTGTTATTCTCTACATACGTATATGATCTGGCGGACTGCGTGGGCAGCAATTTACTTTCGTCTACTGATGATGCTGTGGCGTATGATAGGATGTCGGCGTAGAGTGACTGCTGGGGGATACAAGATGACTTAGACTGACTTTATGTTTGGTGTGATGAATGGTAGCTGTCTCTAAATGTAGAAATATGTAAGTTAACACGGATGAGAAGGAAAAACAATCCAGTATCGTTCGAATACAGCGTAGCTAATATTCAGCTTGACGCCGTCACATCGAGTAAATATCCAGGCGTAACGTTGTAAAGTGATATAAAGTGGAATGAGCACCTCAGATTGACAGTCGAGAAGGCGAATGTTACTGCGCTCCGTTCTTGAATACTGCTTGAGTGTATAGGATCTCCGTGAGGTCGGATTAAACGATACTTCGCAGTTCTGAAGCGTGCTGAACAGGTAGCATTGACCAGCACTTAAGTAGTATTGAAATTCTTCATGAACTCAAATGGGAATCTCTGAAGGAAAGATGACACCCTTTTCGCGAGGCACTATTGCGTAAATTTGGAAAACTGTCATTTGAGGCTGACTGCAGATCGATTTTACTACTGCCTAAGTCCATTTAGCGTAAGTAGCACAAAGATAAGGTGAGAGAAATTGGGGATCGTACGCAGCCTTATAGATAGTCGTTTTCCCTCGCTCTGTCTGCAAGTGCAAGAGGAAAAGAAATAATAGTTCTCGTACGTGGTGCCCTCCGCCATACACGCTACAGTATCTTGGGAAATATATATACTGATGTAGATGTAGATAAAATGTCTGTTTGCATTGCCACCTTTCACAGCAGCCTTTGGGATTAAAACATAAATACGTTAAACTACAATACTATTTTTGTGGAGTTTTTACGTAAGTTAGGGCAAAGTGTCTGGTGAAAAGTGCTCTTATTTCGAGTAAGCTTAAGGCTGATAGACCAGTAACAACTGAAAGCAAAATGTTGTACCCATGTTCACTGGAATCAGTTGTCCGGTGAATGAATGCTATAACATGAAGCCTACAGCTTCAACAATGGTTCAAATGGCTCTGAGCACTATGGGACTTAACAGTTGAGGTCATCAGTCCCCTAGAAGTTAGAACTACTCAAACTCTTCAAAAGAGTGCAGAATTTTCTGCTTCTGATTTGAAAGTTAAGGCTGAAATCCGACAAAAAATTTTCGTAATGAAAGCTTTCAAGCGAAGAGTCAATAATTTTATTAGTTTCCTTCGTGCCATCAGTTTCATAGGACTTAATCCGTGATCTTATGTGTAGTCCTCTCCTGAGGGTCTCGACTTCAACCGCTTCAAAAAACGAACATCATGTATATGTCGGAATTAATTCGCTGACTACGGATCTCTTGAGATCAGCTGTTTTAGGTATCGATCTAGTACCCATTAGTGACGTACCAAAGTTTGTGGCGGACTGGGACTCGGAAATAGATTTCCCGCTTATCTACAGTGGTTGCCTCATCCACTTTGGCTATTGTTGCACTAACTCGGACCTAGCCGAACTTCCATACGCCACACTGTCTACATCTTATGTCATAGTCCACTAAATTCATTACCTAATGCTCGAAGTGTTGCCTGGATTCCCCCAACAGGGACAATGAGACACCGTGGAATGTAGACTAATGTTGTTATCGTCGTGTACACTGCGATGCTTGTAATACTGAAAGAAGAGAAACTGTTGATGATCCGCAGATGTACGGATTACTTCGAAATTCGTTGATATCATTAGCATCATATGTTGGTCGGCTACCCAACATTGAAATCTGTGTAGGACTTGGATCCAGACTTCCAGTTTATCACGAGCGGTCGCTTTCACCACTTCGACTTTCCATGTGCGCTCAACGGACCAAACCAAACTTAGAAACGCCTACTTCTAATTTCATCACAGTCAGTGTGACATATAGAAGTTTCGATCGGTCTACGGAGCACGCACAAATAGCCTAAGTGGTTAAGGCGACTCCTGGCGATAATCGGAAAATCAGGTTTCAAGTCCCCTTCTGGCACAAATGTTCCAATTTCACTATTATGTCGTAGACCTACCGACTTAATATAGCTCATTTCAAGGAATTCGCAGTCAGCGAATTACTTTAGAAGTCTTTCGTACAGCTCTGGATCGTCAACAACGTCTACACCTACATTTAAATCTTAACCTGTAAGCCACCGGACGGTGTGAAGCAGAAGGTAAGTCTAGTTCTACTAATTGATCCCCGCTTCCCTGTTCCCCTCGCAAATGATGCTTGTCAGGCATGATCGTCGGTAAGACTCTATATTCTTTCTAATTTCTCCAATTTTCATGCTGTGGTCACATGGCGAGTTACATGTGGAAGGAAGCAACACATTCTCCGGCTCTTTCCCGAAACTGCTATCACGGAATTTCCGTAATAAAGTTCTCCGAGATACAGAACGCCTCTCTTGTAGCATCTGCCACTAGAGTTTGTACTGAAACGCTCTATTACCGATCAAAAGATCTCATGAACGAACGCGCCGCTCGTCGTTGGATCCTCTCTATCTCTTCTGCCAGGCCTACCATGTAAGCGTCCCAGATTCATGAGCAATGCTCGAGAATCGGTCGAACAAGTGCTTTGTAAACCACATCCCTGGTGGATGAGTTTTATTTTCCTAACAAGGGAACCTCCCCATCGCACCCCCCTCAGATTTAGTTATAAGTTGGCACAGTGGAGAGGCCTTGAAAAACTGAACACAGATCAATCGAGAAAACACGAAGAAGTTGTGTGGAACTATGAAAAAATAAGCAAAATATACAAACTGAGTAGTCCACGTAATAGATAAGCAACATCAAGGCCAATTAGAGTTTAGTAGTTCCGTGGTCCCGTGGTTAGCGTCAGCAGCTGCGGAACGAGAGGTCCTCGGTTCAAGTCTTCCACCAAGTGAAAATTTTAATATTTTATTTTCAGTTTGTGTCAGACTCTTATGTTTTCATCGCTTTTTTGGGAGTGATTATCACATCCACAAGAAAACCTAAATCGGGCAAGGTAGAAAAATCTTTTTACCCATTCGCCAAGTGTACAAGTTAGGTGGGTCGAAAACATATTCCTGTCATGTGACGCACATGCCGTCACCAGTGTCGTATAGAATATATCAGACGTATTTTCCTGTGGAGGAATCGGTTCACCTATGACCTTGCGATCAAATGTTTTCTGTTCTCATTGGAGAGGCTCGTCCTTTTGTCTACTAATCGCACGGTTTTGCGGTGCGGTCGCAAAACACAGACACTAAACTTATTACAGTGAACAGAGACGTCAATGAACGAACGGACAGATCATAACTTTGCGAAAATAAAGAAAGTAAAATTATAAGTCGACGGAAGACTTTTTTTTATTTATTTTATTTATTTATTTATTTATTTATTTTTTTTTTTTTTTGAAGGTAGTGGGCTGGCGGAGGCAAGGTGGGCAGGGGTCGCGACCCGAGGCCTGTCCACGATGTCTCCCCCCTCCCATCCTGGAGATGTGAAGTGGTACAAAGGATGCAGTTGGTGTATTATTATGATATTTTTTAATTATTTTATTTATTCATTTATGTATTTTTTATTTTTTTATTTTTTTTCATTTTTTTAAATTTTTTTTAACAGTAAGGAACTGAAAACTCGTAAGTGCACTCTTTGCGTCGAGTTGGGGACGCACATAACTAAAACCATGCTAATAGTTGTAGAAAAAGGCACAAAGAAAGAGAGCAAAGTGCGGGGCAAAGGAAACCATGAAACAAAACTGAAGGGTGGAATCCATACCACCATTAACCAGTGCTACATCTTGCACCGGATGGGAAAACTAAAACTGCGAAGACCTTTTCGCACTGGGGACAAAAAGAGGAAATGGGGCAAATACTGCTACAGAGTGTGAGGGTGCACAACGAAGCTCTCCATCTGCTGTATCATCCAGGTATGACTTCTCGTAATGATGAAAGTAGATCCCACGTTGTACCGTGTAGTGTTCTATCATCGTATTGTAATTTTAGCTTCTCTTACCCGTGATGTTTCAGCTACGTGGAGGGTCGTGGAGCGCACTCCACAAAAAATTGGAAAAATATTGTCGATACTTAGGGTTACGGAGAATCTTGCAATGTCGTTCCTGCAAATAGTTCCAAAAGTCTAAAGTGTCCTTAGTGCCGTCTTGAAACAAATAATGCACTGCATGTCCACGAAGCCACGTCATTGCATTAGTTTTAGTGCGTGGGTAATACGTTTCATCCGGGAATAAGATAGTCGTGGGGTCGATATGATTCGGCGTTACCCGAAGGAAGTATGCTGACATTTGCCTCACTAAGTGTCACACTGCCGTAGACTCGCCACAGCTAAGACGGTGTTCATCGTCGTCTTGAACGCCACAGTTCGTGCACGTGGGTGAGTCTACCATGTGGATCGCATGTAGCCTTGATCTGGTCACCTGCTTACCGTTGACAGTGATATACCACATCGCCGTGACGTCAGTGTCCAGCGTTACGTGGTGAATTGTCCTCCACACTACTCGCCAGTTGACGGTCGGGTGCTTCCTCTCCACGACGTTATCGGGTCGTCCACGTTGCAGGACCCTTATAAACCGTCTTTGCCGTCGCCGGTTGAGTCGCTGGTAAGGCAAGTCGAACGTAACTGAGTTCGAGGTAAAAGACACCGATGTAAAAGAGCGAAGAGGGGACGTGGTGTATCGGCACAGGTGGCAACAGGGAGGGAGGTGCTAGTTCTTCTATTAACAAACTGGTCAGACTGTCCGGACGGCGGTGCCATAGTTTGACTAATGTGCTCACAAATAGGGCGACCGCTCTGTCATAAACGTGATAAAGGCCAAGCCCTCCCCGATCCGGGGGAAGGGTGAGAGTCTCATATTTGATCTTGAAAAGCATACCTGAACTCACGAAGGACCCAAAAGCCGCAAGTATACGGCGAGCTAACATCACCGGTATAGGTAATATCTGGGCGATGTGCGGAATGCGTGACGCTAAATGTGTGTTAACATACTGGGTCCGTTGGACGATGTCCAGGGCTCGTAGGCGGTTGTTGGCAATGCCAGTCCGAACATTCCGTAAAAGCCGTCGAAAGTTGTGAGCAGCGGTCCGTCGTATATCGTCGGTAAAGTCAATGCCGAGACATTTCAAACTATCTCTGAGCTGCAAGGGGGTGACACTGTTCTCAAACAATCCGACCCCGATGTTCATCGCCACCGATTTTGCGACGTTGATACGACTACCATGCCATATTTCGTTATCCAATTTAGTGCGCTAGCGGTGTCGTCACCGTTGCGGATGACAATCACCAGGTCGTCAGCGTACGCTTTACACCGGAAAGTGTGGCCTCGTAACGTCATACCCGTTAGTCGTTGGCGCAGGCCGCAGAGGAGAGGTTCCATGGCCATAGCGTAAAGTAAAGTGGACAGAGGGCACCCTTGGCGTATCGATCGAGAAATGGTGAGGGGCTGCGAAGGTCGGCCGTTGACGATCACCTTGGACGTCGCGCCACGGAGTAGTCGCATGACGACAGTGACGAATGGCTGTTGGAGGACCGCTTCCAAATAGTTGTGGTCCACTCGGTCGAAAGCTTGACTAAACTCGATTGCCGCCAGTGCACCCTTCAGATGACATGCCCTCGCCAGTGAAATCAAGTCACGATATTCACTGAGTGCTGTTTGAATATTATTGTCGCCTCCTAATGACGTTTGATCGGGTGAGATAACATTTCGTATCCGCGCCGCCAACAGTCGAGAAAAGATCTTAAAGTCGCAGTTCAATAGCGTCAACGGGCGGTAGTCCTGCAGTCGTGAGCCACCGGACGGTTTGTGAATAGGAATAATCATCCCTTCCACAAGGGCCGCAGGGAGCGGCACGTCCGGGGATAGGAGTTCGCGACAGATGTCCGTCCATCGGGAGGCTAATAAATATTGAAAAGTCCGGTAAAATTCCAAGGGGAGGCCATCAGGACCGGGAGACTTGTTGACAGCTCCTTTTCTAATGGCGTCGATCACTTCTTCTTCTGTAATTTCTTCCATCAAGGCCGCTTCCATTGCCGGGGTGACGGTGCCGTAAATCGTCTGAGAGACGTCCTCCAGTGCTGTCGGATCAGGGGTCTGAGCGGAATAGAGTTGGGAATAATGATTGTAGAACGCTGTGTTTATGTCTTGTTGCGTGGTGAGGCGATGACCGTCCTCCGTGTCGATGAAGCGTATCAGCGCTCGTTGGCGTCGTTTACGTTCACGAAGGACGTGGAACATTGACGGGCGTTCGCTCGGTATCCGATCCTGCGTCCTCGAGCGGATGACTACCCCCTCTAGGTGGCGTCGCACATGAGCGAGGATCTGAGCCTTAGCACGGTGGACCGCCGTTTGTCGTTCCGGAGACGGCGCCATAGCATCGCAGTCGCGCAGGACCCGGAAGTAAAAGTCGAGTGTATGTCTTCGCCAAGTAGCGTGGTCACGACTGTAGGTTATCAACGTTCGCCTCAGTGCCGGTTTGGCGCAGTCCAACCACCAGCGTATCGTTGTGGGATATGCACGGAGGCGATTTTCGCACGAATGCCACGTATCCTCAACGGCTTGGCGGCAATCCGGGTACGACAGGTGAGCGATGTTTAATTTCCACGGGCTGCGGCTTCTCCACACTTGTTGCCACCGCAGGGTGACGGCACAAATGTAAGCTGAGTGGTCCGAGAATGCTGCAGGCCACAGTTCCGCATCCTGTGTTCCAGCGGCGAGAGAGCGTGAGACATAAATCCGATCGATACGACTGGAAGAGTGACGTGTGAAGTGCGTGAATCCCGGTCGGTGGCCGTGAAGATGTTCCCAAGTGTCCACCATCTGCAGGTCTCGAATTAGCGTCCCGAGTTCCGGGCAAGGATTATGTCGTGGGAGTTGATCTCTGGGCGCCAGTACGCAATTGTAGTCACCTCCAAATACCAGATGGTCGTGGCGGCCTTGGAAGGGCGGGGCGACGTCTTCCGCAAAGAATCGTGAACGTTCGCGACGTTTGTCCGTCCCGGAAGGTGCGTAGATATTGATAAGGCGGACACCCAGTACTGTGAGTGCCATTCCTCTTGCCCCAGGCAGAAACAGGATTTCGTCCGCTACTATCCCTTCCGAAGAAGTACAGCGACACCGCTGCCTGTTGGGGAAGCTGGAGAGACGCAAGCATCGTAACCGTACATGCCTGGGAAGTCGTCAACGTACACTTCCTGGAGAAGGGCTATGTCGATGGAAGCAGAGTTCAACATATCCTGAAGAAAGGATAACTTAGCGCGCGTCCGTATAGTGTTGATGTTTATAGTTGCAACGCGATAAGTTTGAGGTCTATCCACAGCATCCGTGTTGGCCATCAATACCCTGGTAAGGCTGTCTCGTCACTGTAACTGACGGCGGGAAAGGATCAACACTAGTGGGGTAAATTTCCCCCCGTGTCGTCCGACACGATGGGCAAGGAGTGTGCCTCACAGTCGTCCTCCCAGTCAACACCATCGGCCATATGGCTGATAACTTTGCCGTAGGGCTGGAAAGCCGCGGTGACTACGTCCGGTGGTACTTCGAAAGGGAGTTCGAAGACGCGTATCGTACGGAGGCCAAGCCCCGCGTGATCGATAGAGACCGCCCCAATATGGCCATCAGAATGTTTGAATTTAAGGTCTTTCGCATGTGCGCTCACGATTCTGTTGCACACCTCGTCACTTACTAGCTTGACGTAGACAACACTGCTCGTGATAGAGAGATGTATACCAATTATGTCCCGCGGGTCAATTTTAACGTCGTCACGTAGAAAACGTTCCACTTCAAAAGCTCGCGGTCGTGCATGATCGGTTTGAAAACTGATCTTGATTGTGGTTTGTCTGTATGAATGTGCCATGTTGCGTCGGTAGTGATGGACTCTAAACTAGCGACAACGCAGTAGTAAACAACTACGGGCACTCGCGACCGCGCGGACGGGACGTAAACAGACGTCCTCGCCGCAGTGCTGCGGAAAGCAGACTGAACTTGAACCAAGGACCTCTTGGTCCGCAGCTACTCACGCTAACCACGGGACCACGGCGCTCCTTGACTTCCACTGTCCTTGACGTTGCCTATCTTAGCATGGACTACTCAGTTTGTATATTTTACTAATTTTTTTCATAGTTCCACACAATTTCTTCCTGTTTTCTCGATTGATCTGTGTTCAGTTTTTCAAGGCCTATCCACTGTGCCAAGTTGTAACTAAATCTGAGGGGGGTGCGATGGGGAGGTTCCCTTGTAAGATTCTTCCTGTGAATCTATGTCACCTGCTTTTCCTAGTATGTTTTACGTGATCATTCCACTTAAGGTGGCTCTGGATGGTTATTCCTAGATATTTTACGGTAGATAATGTTTACAGTGGTTTGTCATCAATAGTGTAGTTGTACAGCAGTGGATTTCTTTTTCTGTGTATGCGCAGTCTGTTACGTATATCTACGCTAAATTCAGCTGCCAGAATTCATTAGTCCTCAGATCACTCTGCAAGTCGATAGTGTCTTCTGGCGCTGTCACTTTCTTATAGACATCGACATTATCTGAAAACACTCTCAAAGAGCTTCCTCCCATTTGCGGTAATCTTTGTCCTCATCACTGAATATTTGATGCTGACTCCTCAGATACTCTCTACAATTTGTATCCTGTCACATTTGCTAAGCAAAATTATTTTCCTATCGTTCCTAACACTCATACTCGCTATCACAGTCTTGTCATCACTGATACGCTGATACTTTTTTCTAAATTACGTGTTTCAATAATTTCATTTCTGTTTGTTGCTAGCAAGTCGAAGACGTTAAATTTACAGGTCGGTTCTGTTATTATCTGTTCGAACTAATTTTCGGATAACACATTCTAAATTATGTCCCACTAATCCCTCTCTCTGCCATCATTTCCAAGGCATGACTCTGCCAATGTATACCGGGAAAAATGAATTTAGTCCTTATTATATCACGATGATCAGAAAAATTACTAATGATATTCTCCAAGTTCTCTGTGAAGCACTCTGCGTCTGATACAGACGGTCTAAAAAGCATCCCGTTGCCAGTTTTTGCCTGTCATCGATGCTCAACTTCACCCCGATCAGTTACCTTTGGAATCCGTGATAACCTCGCTAGCTATTGTCGAATTCTTTGCTGCAATTCTTTCACTGTGGCTAACCTACCCTTAAATAAATACTCCATTCGGAATTCAGAACTTCGTTGCTATTCCCCTCCAGTTTCAAACAACTTTCTGTTCCTAATATCACCTGGGAACTATAATCAACAGTAAACGATAGATATTAATTCCGAGGTCTTTCCTTAGATAACCCAGCAGCTTAGTAAGATCATACTAACCTTTTCTACATCCTATCTTCGAGGACAAGCATTCTCTTAGACCGTAATGGTTACTCTAACTTCGATTGTAGCAGAAAAAATGTCTCTTATCACAATTCTGGGCTTTCCTAACCCAAAGAAACTCCAACGTGTGCACCCCTTCCGGCTTGTAGTGCATACCTGACGTATTAAAGGGAAACCTACAGTTCTCCACCCAATAGCGCAGGTCAAAAATTCGCAGCAGATACTGTGCGAGCCTCTAGTGTAAACTTGCTACTCTCCTGCAAACCAGAGGACCGGACCACGATCGAGCCCTGAGTATGACCCTAAAACTACCCAGCTGAGTCCGTACCCCACATGTGATTCTAGTTGCCTTCACCAAAACAGTCATCCACCGACAGTGTTGTACTTTTGATACAATGACAGGAGATTTTATTCGTCACCGCCCTCAGGTATTTGTAATGAACTGAGGGAAACATTATTGCAGGAGAACGAAGAGTGCACTGGAACACTGATAATGATTAGAAACAAAACACACAGATTTATTGATGAATACCCAGCGTCGTAGAAATCGGCTTAGGGAGCAGATCCTGAAGTTCAACTACTATTCAAGAACGTAAGGCTGGATAATAAACAGTCCTTGTCCTAGAATGTTCACTGAAGACGGGCTGGCGTGGACTCGCTAGAAGCAGACGATGCAGTGCAAAATACAGGGTGTACATAAAGTCGGGGAAAACTTTCAATTATTTATTGCACAAGAACTAAACATTGTACAGGTGTCTTACATATTGATTTTTGAAGAGAAACTCTAAAAGTTATTTCCTTTTTTTTTTTACAAACATTCGATATGCGAACCATGAGTGACCTGTCAGACGTCAATATGGTAATCGAATTCTTGCCATACCCATCCCAGCATGGCATCGTCGACTGTGGCAGTCACTTCCCGTATTCTGTGCCGGAGCTCTGCTACATCGCGTGGGAGGGGCTGTACACACACCAGATCTTTAATGTGTCCCCACAGAAAAAAGTCACACAGAGTGAGATCTGGTGATCGGGGAGGCCATTTCATGAAACAAATTCTCCCTTCTGTAGCAGGGCCGATCCATCGATGTGGCAGCTCCGTGTTCAGGTACCCACGAACTTACCAAACTACGCTGTGGCGATATACATGAAAAAGAAAATCTTTCAGGGTTTCTCTTAAAAATGACATATGTATGATATCTGTGCAATGTTTGGTTGTTGTACAATAAATAATTGAAAGTGTTCCCGGACTTTATGTATGCCCTGTACACAAGTAGAAGGCGGTCTTCTCGGTAGGCCGATTGACTTGAAACTGTCAGCTTTCCTGTGGCGCCGGAGCATATCATTTCTCTGTCGGCGCCACCGCTGTGTCTTCTTGGTGGGGCAATCGCTGGGCTATACGCCGTCTCTGCAGAGGGTTGTCGGCTTATCGACGGCTGTGGTGCGGGCTGTTCTTACGACACCACAGAAAGTAAGCGAGGATTCCCTCAGAACACAAGCGGCAGGCGTCACTCGTGCCACTATATGCCACTTATTACAGAAGGTCGGACCGAAGGCCCTCGATCACGGACTAGAAGCACTGCCAAACATAGCGACTGCAGACTATCATTCTTTCCCACCCTGCATGTTGTTTCTCTGAGGAGCTCCAGTACCAGCCTCTGCTCTTGTAAGTGCGCAGGAAAATCGGCCGTTGGTCCAATAGGAGAGGAATCCTGTGCAGGCTCAGAAGTATCATCAGCCGTGAGTAGAGCCTCGTACCTGTTGCTATGGCATAAGGAAGCAGGCGTGTGACCTGTTCTGTCTTTCGCCTTCCACCCTGTGACATTTAAATCTACCACATTCTGCCACTCAATCTCGATTGAAGAGGAACCGGTCAAATATTGTCTAGAGGAGGATATAGCGACATCCTGACCTGCTTGGGATTCCAACGGCACCAAGGGTCTCATCACTGGTACCCTAATGCAGGCATATCTCTGAACACTAGCCAGCAACCTGTTGACTATGGCCGACGCGGCAGCAGCCAGTTCTCTTTGTGTCTGCTCACAACAGGCATACTCCCAAGTCACATCGTACTGTGTACAAAATTTGAGTCTGATTTCAGAGATACAAAGAAAGCAGTGAAGAGTAATTGAGGAAGTACAAATTGGCCGCCACAAGAGAGTAAATTACCTGACCGTGGCGCTACTTATATTGGAACGTATGGAAAATATAAACGAGAAATAAAACAAACACTAAAATAAACTGCGCAAAGTTCTCTCTACAGCCTAAGATTACAGGATCCGCTACCTCATAAAGCAGAAATACGCGTCTCTACTGAAAATGGTTACTCTGCTTACATAAAAGCTCCTACAGGAAATAAATACGCTAAACCTAAAGCAGAGGTCTAAGTTAAACGTTTTGTAGCAACACTAGATTAAAACTGAGTCACGTGAAATGGCTCATGAGACGCCTGTCAGCTCACACATATATGCACTAAAATTTATGCAAAAAAAGAGCAAGTTAGGTACACTAGTGTGCGCAGTAAAATACACAGGTACAATTCCTCCACGGAAATACGTGGTTGTCGCTTCAGGCATGTAAGTAAAGAAAAACAAATAAAATAACTGAAATAAAAAGAGCTTCGTATATATTTCCGGTACGAAGCTAGAAAAACCGACTTGTTTATTCGTGTATATGCAACAGAACGGAATGGCCGAAAAAGTATAGGAAACAACGGATAGGACCAAATTTTGTTGAACTCTGGAAGGATTTGTGGAATTGGAAGGGAATGAAAACTGGAATAGTGGCACATCAGCATATGTGTCACAGATCAGCAACAGGGAAGAATACAAAAAAACCATTGCAGTGCGGCAGACTGTACTGGACATCTCGGGAGGAGAATGTGAAGGAATAGAAGAAATGGTGAATAGGTCGTGGAAGAAGAAGAAAAAGCTCAAACTTCGAAGAGGCTAGCCGTGGATCTACACAGACTATAATTAAAGGAGATATTGACGAGTACAGTGCTGCGTCGTAACATCGTCCGTCACTGTATGATGTCGAGACGTCGAGTAAAAGTGGCTCCTGATACTCGATAGGTGATTGCATTAGCACTCATCGATTTCTCTAAAATCAAAGCTCTCAAAGTGTATAATTTGGGCCCTTGGCAATGTCTGACAATTGCCTGATGAGACACGTGCTCACCGAAATAAGTGAGGAAGTAAAATAGGCCGCTGCGAGAGAGTGAATTACCCGATCGAGGCACTAATGATGCTGGAATGTATCTATTCATTCAATAAAATTTTGAAAGCACTCTTTTCGATGTCTGTTAACGTCTAAGACTCAAAACACTTTTCTCCATAGTCTCTACCCCCCACAGACGAAGGTGAAATATAGGGTAAAAAATAAAAGATAACTACGTGGAAAGGACATTTCATTCCCGTCCCTCAGCAATAAAAATTTCTTAATAACTGCACACCATCACGCTGTGGTTACTGTAAGTATTTACCTAGCATCCCACAAGCGTTCAACTGTACACCTTACTTTCTTGTATGCTGATTACTATGCCAGTGGCGACGCGTGATATTCCGTTTACTGAATAGATATGTCCACACACGCTGACCTTTGCAGCAGTCCCGGTCAGCTGGTCACTGCGATTCCGAATACAGCTACAGAGGGCGTTGTCAGGTGTTGACCTTTTTCAGACATCTGCCGGGGGTGTAGGCGCGGCAGTCTCCCCGATGTCACGAACACTCAGCGAGTACGCTGTCTGTTGCTAGGCCGGGCCGTAACCCCTCCTCCAGTTATCTGAGACCTGACATGGCTGTACGATATGCCACTGCCGATCCGGATCTGAATGGCTTCCACGCGGAAGGTCTAAGCGCAACAGAGTATACCCAAATAAAAAAGAAGAATGCACAAAGCCATGAAAGCAAATATTTCTGATTCAAATACTAGTGCCTGGCAGGAGTAGAAACGTAACTCGACAAGTACTCATAACTTAAAAACTGTATTAAATATATTTTGAGTAACTCTTCGTTTAGATTTATATTCTCAGTTGCCTGATCTGAACTACTGCAAATTTATCTCTTGTACCATCTCCTCGTCTCAGAGTAGAACTTACACCTTACACCCTCAGATCCTTGTTTGATATGTTCCATTCTCTATCTTCCTCTACGGTTTTTGTCGTCTGCAGCTGCCCTGGTACCGCAGAATCATTCCGAGTTTCTATAAGTTCCTTATTTCGCCGATTCTGAGGAGAGAATCCTCAGATCGTTCCGAATTTCCCAGACTCCATGATCGACTGCCATACAATTTTTTGCTCCAAATGAACATACTCGGAACTTGGTTCCTCAAATTAAGGCCTACGTTTGATACTAGTAGCTTTCTTTTGCTTAGGGATGCCCTGATTTTCGACCTTAAGCTGCATTTTATGTTCTTATTGTGTCTCTCATGGGGTATTTTTCTTGCAAGATGGAGAATTTCTAGACGTTAGGCTTCTCGTTGTTATCCATTTTGCTACTTCTAATTGTTTTCGTCTTACTTTGGTTTACTCTCAAACTACACTCCTGGAAATTGAAATAAGAACACCGTGAATTCATTGTCCCAGGAAGGGGAAACTTTATTGACACATTCCTGGGGTCAGATACATCACATGATCACACTGACAGAACCACAGGCACATAGACACAGGCAACAGAGCATGCACAATGTCGGCACTAGTACAGTGTATATCCACCTTTCGCAGCAATGCAGGCTGCTATTCTCCCATGGAGACGATCGTACAGATGCTGGATGTAGTCCTGTGGAACGGCTTGCCATGCCATTTCCACCTGGCGCCTCAGTTGGACCAGCGTTCGTGCTGGACGTGCAGACCGCGTGAGACGACGCTTCATCCAGTCCCAAACATGCTCAATGGGGGACAGATTCGGAGATCTTGCTGGCCAGGGTAGTTGACTTACACCTTCTAGAGCACGTTGGGTGGCACGGGATACATGCGGACGTGCATTGTCCTGTTGGAACAGCAAGTTCCCTTGCCGGTATAGGAATGGTAGAACGATGGGTTCGATGACGGTTTGGATGTACCGTGCACTATTCAGTGTCCCCTCGACGATCACCAGTGGTGTACGGCCAGTGTACGAGATCGCTCCCCACTCCATGATGCCGGGTGTTGGCCCTGTGTGCCTCGGTCGTATGCAGTCCTGATTGTGGCGCTCACCTGCACGGCGCCAAACACGCATACGACCATCATTGGCACCAAGGCAGAAGCGACTCTCATCGCTGAAGACGACACGTCTCCATTCGTCCCTCCATTCACGCCTGTCGCGACACCACTGGAGGCGGGCTGCACGATGTTGGGGCGTGAGCGGAAGACGGCCTAACGGTGTGCGGGACCGTAGCCCAGCTTCATGGAGACGGTTGCGAATGGTCCTCGCCGATACCCCAGGAGCAACAGTGTCCCTAATTTGCTGGGAAGTGGCGGTGCGGTCCCCTACGGCACTGCGTAGGATCCTACGGTCTTGGCGTGCATCCGTGCGTCGCTGCGGTCCGGTCCCAGGTCGACGGGCACGTGCACCTTCCGCCGACCACTGGCGACAACATCGATGTACTGTGGAGACCTCACGCCCCACGTGTTGAGCAATTCGGCGGTACGTCCACCCGGCCTCCGCATGCCCACTATACGCCCTCGCTCGAAGTCCCTCAACTGCACATACGGTTCACGTCCACGCTGTCGCGGCATGCTACCAGTGTTAAAGACTGCGACGGAGCTCCGTATGCCACGGCAAACTGGCTGACACTGACGGCGGCGGTGCACAAATGCTGCGCAGCTAGCGCCATTCGACGGCCAACACCGCGGTTCCTGGTGTGTCCGCTGTGCCGTGCGTGTGATCATTGCTTGTACAGCCTCTCGCAGTGTCCGGAGCAAGTATGGTGGGTCTGACACACCGGTGTCAATGTGTTCTTTTTTCCATTTCCAGGAGTGTATATACTCACTAGACGGTTCATTCCGTTCAACAGATCTTGTAATTTTTCTTCACTTTCACGCTGGAGAGTAATTACATCAACGAATGGTTTTCTTGATACTCTTTCACCAGGTGTTTTAATCCCATTCTTAAATCTTTCTTTTATCTCCATCTTTGCTTCTTCGATGAATAGGTTGAACAGTAGGGGTGAAAGACTCTGTGCCTCTCTCACATCATTTTTAAATCCGAGCACATCGTTCTCGGTCTTGCAATGTAATTATTCCCCTTGAATCTTGAAAATATGGTACATTACCCGCCTTTCCCTACAGTTTGCTGCTGTCTTTCACAGTATCTCGAAAACCTCACATCATCCCACACTGCAGAATGCTTTTTTTATGCAGAAAAATCGTATGAACGTGCCTTGTTAGTTCATGCTTCTATTAACAACCCAACGTGTAAGTTGAATTTCTGGCATTGGACCTGTGGTCTAGTGGCAACGTCTGCAACTAACGTCCTGTTTCTCGGGATCTAGCTTTTCCGCTGCTTGAATTATGAATAAATATCATCAGCAATGGCGGCCGAAGACTCTTCCGACAAGAGAAGTCACCCTCGTTATGCCAACGGCCGTGTCGAAGAGGGTGGACTAGCGTGCGCAGCTGTAGAGCCCTCTCTTGCCCTTGGGGTGCAAAACTGCTCCCAAACCAAGGATGAGCAACAATGAGCATCAGCCTGAGGATGCAGATGGCAATGGAAGCCATTGCATCAAAAGCACATAATATGCAGCCACAGATCAACTGGCCTGTAATTGAAAAAGTTCCGGATTAGTTGAATGCCAAGGAGGAGGTGTCTAAGAGAGAAAGACGACATGGCGAACGACTGGGTAACATTTTAAGTGTCGGGTCATGGAACTACAAAAGTCTGAACGTTTGAGGGGACTGAGAAGGGAAATCCTATGGCTCAATCTATACAATATGTAGTTAGGGTCAGTGATCTGGAAAGAGGGAAAGAATATCTGGACACACGAATATAGGGCAATATCATCGACATCAGGGAGTGGTACATTGGTAGTAATATTCGTTATGAAAAGGAAGGAAAGGCAGAGGGTGAGTTATTGTGAACAGTTGAACGATGGGGCTTTTCTCATCAGAATTGAGAACAAACCAAGGCCGACATCAATAGTTCAGGTATACATGCAGGCGAAAAGTGGAGAGATGAGAAACAATATGAGGGTATCAAACAGGTAACCGAATGCGTAAATGGGAATGATAATCCAACACTCATGGAGGATTGGAATGTGGGACTGTGGAAGATAATAAAAAAAAATAGTTACGGGAAAATATGGGATTCATAGTAGTAATGGGAGAAGAGGAAGGCGAACTGAGTTCTGCAACAAATTTCAGCTAAAAAGAGTGAATATTCTTTTTAAAACCTACAAGAGGAAGAGATATAACTGGAAAATGTACGGAGATGTGGAAAGACTCTAGCTGCTTTACGTCACGGTAAGACAATGATTGAAATATGAGATGTTGAACTTTAATGTCTGTCTACATGCAACTATAGACTTAGATCAGAATTTAGTAATCATGAGGAATGTATTGAAGTTTAAGAGAATCTTACGGAAGAATCAGTGTGAAAGGAAGTGGACTAACAAAATGGATCGCTAAAGGTGTGAATTCTGTGACTAGGAATAACACAATAGACGATTCAGGTGCAGAGGAGAGGATATCGCTGAAAAATGTTTTTACTGATACTGGGAAGACAAGTATAAGTATGGGGAAGGTAACTGCGAAGAAAACGTGGGTAACAGAAGAAATTCTTCAACTGATTGACGAAAGATGGATTTACAAAATGTCGAGGTAAGAGCGGGATTCAGCAATATAAACCATTTAGGGATGGTATTAGTAGGTAGTGTAGGAATAGCAATGAGAAACGGCTATATGGAAAATGTGAAAAAATAGAAAAATAAATGACGGTCAGATGGACAGTCTCAGCACATACAGTAGTCAATACAAACATACTTAAAAAAAAGTAAGCCGGCCGTGGTGGCCGAGCGGTTCTAGGCGCTTCAGTCAGGAACCGCGCGACTGCTGCGGTCGCAGGTTCGAATCCTGTCCCGCTCATGGATGAGTATCATGTCCTTAGGTTAGTAAGGTTTATGTAGTTTTAAGTTCTAGGGGGCTGATGAACTCAAATGTTAAGTCCCATAGTGCTCAGAGCCATTTTTTAAATGAAAAGTAAAAGTACCAACATTAAGAGTCCAATGGGAATTCCATGATTAAACGCAAACTGCACTGAAGGTATAGATGAGTGGAAAGACTTGTTTGACGACGTGCCAGAAGAAGAAACTGGAGTTGATGTGGAAGACCTCAGGGATCTAGTGTTATAGTCAGAATTTGAAAGAGCTCCACATGACTTGAGTTCAAATAAGGAAGAAGGGATAGATAATATTCGATCACAATTTTTAAAATCATTTGGGTAAGTGGCTGCCAAATAACAGATAAAAATTGTTGTGAGGAATCCGTGAGACTGGCGAGAGGACTATTGCCCAATGAGCTAAACGGCTCATGCATCCAGGATGTTAACAAAAATGATGTGCAGTGGAATGAAGAACTAAACTGTGGATCAGTTTAATGACAAAGTTTTGCCTTACGAAAGGCAGAGATGCACCCGCGGTTGATAATGCAAGCAAGAATGAAGTATGACGAAACATTTCATAGTATCTATCGACTTGCAGAAAGGGTTGAACAACGTAAAATCATACAAAATGCACGAAATTTTTCATGACATTGGAGTAAGCAGTAAAGGAAGACGATATTCAACAAACTAAGATTTAGATTTTCTTTTGTATGGATATACACTAAAACGCCAAAGAAACTGGTATAAAGATATGTGTAAACAGGCATAATACGGTGCTGAAGTTGGTTACGCCTATATGACGCAACAAGTGTCTGGCGCAGTTGTTAATCGGTTTCTGCTGCTGCAGTGACAGGTTATCAAGATTTAACTGAGTTTGAACGTGGTACTTTCGTCAGCGCACGACCGATGGGTCACAACATCTCCGAGGTAGCGATGAAGTGGGGAATTTCCCGTGTCAGCATTTCGCGACTGAACCGTCCAGCAAGAACAGGACGAACGAAGGCTGAAGAGAATCCTTCAACGTGACAGAAGTGCTCCCCTTCTGGAAATTGCTGCAGATTTCGATGCTGGGCTATCAACAAGTGTCAGCATGCGAACCATTCAACGAAACATCATCGATATGGGCTTTCGCAGCCGAAGACCCACTCGTGTACCCTTCATGACAGCACGACACAAGGCCTTACGCCTCGGCTGGGTCCGTCAACACCGACATTGGACTGTTGATGACCAGAAATATGATGCCTGGTCCGACGAGTCTCGTTTCAGCTGTATCGAGCGGATGGACGTGTACGGGTATGGAGACAACCTCATGAATACATGGACCCTGTCAGCATGGGACTGTTGAAGCTGGTGGAGGCTCTATAAAGGTGTGGGGTGTGTGCAGTTGGAGTGATGTGGGACCCCTGATACGTTTAGATAAGCCGGCCGTTGTGGTCGAGCAGTTCTAGGCGCTTCACTCTGGAACCGCGTGACTCCTATGGTTGCAGGTTCGAATCCTAGGGGACTTATGACCTCATTTGTTAAGTCCCATAGTGCTCAGAGCCATATGAACCATTTTTGACGTTGACAGTAAAGTAGCTGGGTACGAAGTGAAGTAAGTCACTGTCTCTCAGACCGTACTTGTATATGGGCGCAGCGGATGGCCAAAGGGAACACCTGCCGTCATCCACTCTATCCCCAAGTAGCAGCATCTAAATGGTCGCTTTCTCGGACACGTAAATTTATAAGACTGTTATGTATCAGTTACAATCTTCTTAATTTTTGTATGAATGGAAAAAGATTTAGCTCGCCTGCATGTAAATTTTGTCGTCTAGAATTTTTAGAATGGAACTGACAATAGAACATGACCTCTAACTGCAACTTTAAGAGACCTGGTATTGATTGTTATTTACATGAAAGTCATGAAACTTGTTATAGCTCTATTATTTAATACATGTAATCAAGTCCTGTAGTCAGAACTGCATACCATTAATATAACTATCTGCAACAAAGGAGAACGTTTTTGTTCCAAATTTAGTTTTCAATAAATTACTTGAAAACTATTAGACGTAGCTTAATACGGTCCCATAGTTAAGGTTTTCATATCGAACTGAGGCTTCATAAGTATTTTTGGCTTTCTAGCTTTATTATTTAGTGCCACATATTTTCTCTTAAAACGATGTATTTCTTGAAAGATATTCATCTGATCATTCTCACATTTCACAAAAAAATGGCTCTGAGCACTATGGGACTTAACATCTATGGGCATCAGTCCCCTAGAACTTAGAACTACTTAAACCTAACTAACCTAAGGACATCACACAACACGCAGTCATCACGAGGCAGAGAATATCCCTGACCCCGCCGGGAATCGAACCCGGGAACCCGGGCGCGGGAAGCGAGAACGCTACCACACGACCACGAGCTGCGGACTCACATTTCACAACTTAAACATTAATATACTGAAGCATATGTTGACAAAGTTGGGACAAGCATTTATAATTTTTAATTTCTTTCTTAAATTATGACGCAACGTTACGCACAGTCGCGTCATGGTAACGTGACGCTAGTAGCAATGAACTGGGTAAGTCCCGAGAAACTGCCTCGCCTCTGCACCTGTTACATAATACAGGGCTTGTTTCGTCATACCATCCCAGGCTTCATGGACTGGAAGGCCATCACTTATAACGGGCCATCACCTTTGACACATTTCGATAAAGTAAACCGTGCCGGCAACAATGCGCAGGTTGTGAACCCTGCTCCACTGCGGCTTCTCCGATAGGCACGTGATGTGCTTGTTAAGCATGACAGAGCACGATCAAATACGGCTGCAGCGACGCATTGTGGTTCGTAGTTTATAACTGCTCTGACCAGCATGATCACAACGTATGGAACATGTTGAAGCGGAAACTTGTTTGTTGCCCAGAGCCTGCAAGAACCATTGCCGAATTGTAACAAAAGGTGCATGATGGTTTAGAAAAATCTATTGTAGCATGTCATTCGGCTCCTTTTCATCGTTTTCATGCAATAACATACGCCAGTGTTGTCGCTAGAGGTGGGTGCACTGTGTAATGCTGTGACTCTTTGGGAATCCTTTACTGTCACGTGTGTTTCATTTAGTCTGAATTAGTTATCATATACACCTACAATGATGAACTACCTATCACATCCCTTCTCAATAAAATGACTTTGCCCTTATTGGTGTTGTTTTTTTTTTTCTTTCTGACAGTGTAGGTAACTGCTTCATCTGCTGCATGCATGACATTACTACTGATACTGTCCGTTGGAGCATTAATATGCTACATAAAGAACAGGTATTCCAGTACCCTTTCCTTCCGCACGTGTGACGTAATTTCTGCTTCTGTCGGTGGCAGTCAACCGAAGCCAATACGTACTATCCGCCCTACCGATGTATCGTTTAACCTGATACAAACTCCATTTGACATCACTTGTGACCGTACTATCGTAATAATCGCTGCTGTGGCACAGACTCAACCGGTTGCGGGAGTAAAGAAATACTGCATATAGGGAACGCCATGTCCTATGGCTATCATGATGTCAAGCGAGGAAAACGCGAGTTGCCTTTCGCACGAACGACGTTTCCGAGAAGAAAGAAATGTGTGTTTCTCACAATTCCTATAACAATCGGTACTGAATGACAGATAACATTTTAGTGTTGATGTCGTACTCTATTCCACTTCCATTTAACTCCTAGTTCTCGGTATTTTATCCCGCCCCAATATCAAAGAAAAGTAAACTTTTCTTCCCTCTGTCTCTCTTTCTGTACCTCTCTCTCTCTCTCTCTCTCTCTCTCTCTCTCTCTCTCTCTCACACACACACACACACACACACACTGTTGTGGGTTGGCAGGAGAGCCAACCCCGGGTTACAAGAGGAAGCCGAAATGCACGCGTTTTAGCCCACGCAGGCTGGCGTGAGGTCTGGAACAGGACAAGGAAATTAGACTTTAGAAAAACGGACGTAGCTGGTGGAATACTTAACTTGAATCCATTAATGGTGGACGTCGGTCTGACGGTACATGATTAACAAGATCAATAGCAACTGATAATGGCGCCTTGCTAGGTCGTAGCAAATGACGTAGCTGAAGGCCATCCTAACTAACGTCTCGGCAAATGAGAGCGTATTTTGTCAGTGAACCATCCCTAGCAAAGTCAGTTGTACAAATGGGGCGAGTGCCAGGAAGTCTCTCTAGACCTGCCGTGTGGCGGCGCTCGGTCTGCAATCACTGATAGTGGCGACACGCGGGTCCGAAGTATACTAACGGACCGCGGCCGATTTAAAGGCTACCACCTAGCAAGTGTGGTGTCTGGCGGTGACACCACACATACACAAACACACGCTTGCGCTTAGGTGCGCTTACACACACACACACACACACACACACACACACACACACAGAGTGTACAGAATCAACACCACGAAAATTGTTATAGGTTGCCTTTGTTGGGTACAACATTTCGATAAAATGTTCCGTGTGTTTCTATCAATTATGGTGTCGAAATGCGTTCTCTAAGGCTATTTACTAACTCATGTATGTCGAACAAATCGCGATACACTACTTTACTTCAGTTCCCTTTAGACCTGGCTTCAGAATGTATAGGTTGGTACCTGTCAAAGCTTGAACAACGAGGGGGGGAGGGGGGGGGGGGGAGCTGAGAAGCGATTGTTATCGCATCGGTGTTATATTAACCCTTCGTCGCTCGCGCGGATGACACTCGTCATCCACATGCCTTTCCCGCTCAATTTCGTCTGACAGGGCACGATTAAGACTGCGCCATTTTCAGTACCTTTATGTTAACTCTCCATCAGTTACGTCAAATCACTATTGGCTATCAGTTACGAAAGATACATTGTTTATGAAACATTATTATAGTCTGGAGGACACCAGTCGTCCACGCGAGCTCTGCTGCCGCAATCTGAAATAAAATAAGTCTGTATTAATTTATTGATTTCCTAGATTCAATCGATCTTACATGTGCGTAAATTTGGGCTTATTGAATCTGACTGCAGTTACCTTACGTATTACCGAATAGTCTCTTTATTTTTAGATTGTGGAAGAAATGTCAAAAGCAAAAAAAACCTGAGACAGAGTTTAGTAGAGATCCCAATGTATGGTTGGAATGGTTCAATGAGCTGAATGATGAAGATGCTCACAGTGCAAGCGCTGACTCAGAGACTGAGGGCTGTGTTAATGAAAGCGGTCATGATTCAGGAACAGGACAAGAAGTGCCAGGGAATGATGAATACGAATCACAGGAAGAAGTAACTCAAGAGGATGCATTTCTTTAGGGAAAGATGGAGTACCTAACCGGAGTAAAAGTAAATATACTACCATTGTTAGAAGCAGATCTTGTAATATTATTACGCATTTGCCCGGACCAAAAAAACAAAATCGTATAAAAAAAAGATACAGAAATTCTGAATTTGTTCTTGGATTGAAACATAATAAGCATTATCGCAACATGCGCTAATATAGCGTTCAGTGAAGTTCATGGTAACTTCTCTAGGGAAAGGGATGAAGGGATGCGATAGAGATCAGAGCTTTGATTGGTTTGTTATATATGTGTGGATCTTTAAGATGTTCTAGGAAGAGTATATCGAAATTGTGGGATAACTCAAAGGGAAACGGACTTGAATCATGTTATTTATGCATAAGTGAAAACCGATTCTGGTTGCTATTGAGATGTCTTAGATTTGATAATATCCGTGATAGAGGTGTTCGCAGAGAGACTGACAAGTTGGCTCCTATCAGAGAGGTACTTGAACCTTTCACGAACAATTGACAAAAATATTTTTCACCTAGTGAATATCTTACAGTTGACGAACAGCTTTTGGCATTTACAGGAAATTGGCCATTCCATTCAGGCAATATATCCCTAGGAAGCCAGCCAAGTATGGGTTAAAAGTGTTTACTTTGGTTGATGTAAAAACAGCTTACAATTTTGGATTTAGAACCGTACGTCGGTAAGCAACAAGAGGGATCATGTAAAGCCAGTAATTCAGCTGAAGATATTGTTCTTCGAATGGTCCAACTATTTCAAACGTTGGAATATATTACACTGTGTACGAATATTAAATGTATTATTTATTATTTATTTATTTGCCGTATGGCTTTACCGGTGCAATTGCGGTATTGACATCGTAAATTTACATAACGTAACATATAAATACAAATATACATATACACACATACATAATAATACAAACAGAACAAACACCAGTCATTATTAAATCTCAGCAAAGTTGAAATATAATCACAGCTACAATTCGTCAAAAAGTTATGTCCAAATGTGACAGTCATTTAATGGCAGCAGGGCTGGCTTCCACGAAGTCACTCCAGTCACCACAGAATCTTCGCAGTGGGCAATCTTGCACTAGATGTTGTAATGTTTGTTCATCAGTTTCACAGTCACACATTGGGTTATCATTGGCGCCCCATTTGTACAGCATGGATTTGGTTCTCGCGCGTCCAGTTCTCACACGGTTAAGCTGGCACCAGATTTTACGAGGAAGCTGCATTCCTGGGAGTTGTTGGCTGGGGTCCTTTACATTGTGTCGGTTGATGTCACTATTGTTGGACTTGGTTTCCCAGGATTTGTGGCAGTCATAGGTATTTCCTTGGGCAAGTGTTCTGTCTTCCCATATTGGCGCTCTTGATTTAAGGCGATATCGACAGCGGTCATCTAGTGCATGGTGTATCGGTAGTGCTCTTGCCTTTTCTGCATGATTTATATTTTGCCATTCCTGAATTGTTGCCTGCTGTCTACGAATTTCAGGTGGAGTGATGTTTGAGAGGATATGAAGCCACTCTAGAGGTGTTGTCTTTAGTGTCCCTGTTATTTTCCTCATAGCTTCATTGATCTGGGCGTCAATCTTCTTTACATCGGCACTCCTACTCCACACAGGGGCACAGTACTCTGGAATAGACGTGTGATATTGCTGCAACACGTATTTGCAACCGCTCCCCATGTGGTACCTACTAATCTCTGGATGATGTTATTTCGGGTTTTCAATTTCTGGCTAGTTAGTTCCAGGTGTTTCTTGAAGGTAAGTGACCTGTCAAGAGTTGTCAGTGACATGTTAGACACTGAGACAAGTAAGTTTTGCTACGCTGATGACATGGCTAGAGCTACTCAAAGTAAATGGCTAGAAGATGGTGAAAGAACACTAACTGCTGACCTAGAAGTACTAAACCAGTAGAAAAAAAAATGGAGACTGTGCCCAAACCCAAATAAAACAGAGACCTGCGCCTTCCATTTAAATAACAGACTAGCAGACAGAGAACTAAATATTACTTTCTGCGGAAAACGAATTAAATGTATTATATTTAGATTTAATAAAAAAAACATACAATTAGTCATAAAGTCCGTTCAAAGTATACAAATAGACCGCTTGCTTTGTAGATGACACCCGTCATCCGCGTGAGTGATCATGTTACGAACTTTCGCGCGAGTAACGGAGGGTTAATAACTTGAAACCTACGATTCCTATCCCAAGAACAAGCTACGAGCAGCAGATGATAAATCTCGTGTAACGGTACTGATAAGAAGCGTCCAAAAGCAGGTCGGGTGTCAACGTCACCCAGTAGGCCCTGCTAAAGCCGCATTACGAAAGGCGACAAGTTCTCAAGCAGCCTCTAAAGTTTATGAGAGGGGGAATGATGCTTGAGAACTGCGGCGACACTCGTAGCCCGCTGGTAGTTGTGAACCCGCGGCCGCAGTCACCGCAGCGAGGCGCTGCAATCAGCTGGAGTGCGGCCGGGTAACTTGAGCGCTGTGGCCGAGTCTTCAGCGCGCCCGGGTTCGGGAGGGCCGCATTCACTCCGGGCTTCTTGGGGCTAACAAGAGTAGAAGTGTGCTCGACGCCAAGAAACTCGCGTATCAGTTTTGCTCGGAGCACCCCCTACTCGGCCGCTCACGTCAAGATGGACGAAGTTCTGCGCCATCTGGCTTCGAAGATATAAACGAAGCGAGATCCCATGTCCTTTCATATAGCTACATTTACTCACCTAAACGAGTTGAGACATTACTTGAAATCTATCACACAGGAGAGTTTTAGTGATACTAGCGATACAGTGTGGAAGGTTACAGAGTGTTACGGACATGATGCCGGATGTGGGGTGGACAGTATTAAAACAAAGGCGTTTTTCGTTGCGGCGGAATCTTCTCACGAAATTTCAAACACCAAATTTATCCTCCGAATGCTAAAACATTTTGTTGACGTCGACCTGCATTGGGAGAAACGATTATCATAAGGGAAATCTGAGCTCGGCGGAAATATATAGGTGTTCGTTTCTTTCCGAGCGCTGTTCTAGAGTGGAATAATAGAGAATCCCCTGCCAGATATTCAAGTGCGATTTGCAGAGTATCCATGTAGATGTGGATGTATCCATTTTAATCAGCCACTATCCTTATAGTCGGTTTTTAAGCAGCTGCGTCTTGCGAGCGACCTTTGCTGTTATTTGTGATCGATTTCAGCATATTCAAGGCTGCTTCGTCTACACCGAGTACCTACCTCAGGTGTCTGAAGCGTGTACGTCCTCGGCCAACGTCTATCGAAAACGTGGATGCCACACATGGCTTGCTTGCTTTGAAGGAAATCGAGGTTTCACTGTATTTCATTTGGGCTGCTCTGGAGCGTACGTGTGATATGTGAGCTGGTAACAAGTGTGGCTGATTTAACATATACTAACATAGAGAGGGAGAGAGAGAGAAAGAGAGAGAAAGAGAGAGAAAGCCATGCATCAAAGCAACAGTTCGCTTGTATTGAAGAATATATCAGGCAGATGCAGCTCCTCTCTATGCACCTACACAGCAATACAAGGTAATACGTTTCTAGCGACAGCTTTCAGTGCGAATATCGAATCGTTTTAGCGCTGACAAACTGCCTGTTGGCTTCTATCTCGGGTTCTTCGGTTGTCGTTTGTTTAGTGATTTTTCTGACATTTCGCCAGTACTAGTGGCTAGCGTTGTCAAAGCTTCACCTTACACTATGACGAACGACCCGAGACAGAAGTCGACAGGTGGTTTGTCAACAAGTGACCAAGAAAGATTTAACAATTTTGTTTTTACGTGTTGTTTCTGATTCGTGATCGGATTTAGCCAGCCGATATCTCATTTATCAAATAGGTTTCACATTTCCTATGGTATTCCAAACGTACGATAACGAATTAGTCACTGTATGACTGGGGTGAGAGTTCTAGATGTTTTGAGAAGCCCTAATCTGTTTGAAATTCGTTAATTTTGGAATACAAAAAATTATAAAATTAATGCAAATATCATATCTTCATTTCAGATTCGCTCCGTTTGTTAATTTAATTAAATGAAGTATTAATTTTAACAGATAGTCGAAGCCACCACTCATGAGCAGAAAGCACAGCGCCTGCGTGGTAGTAATTTAACTGTTATACAGGGTGTAAATTTTAAGTTGACAAACCAGAATAACTCAAAAATAAACTTCACACGCAAAAATGTGTGGAATCCAAAGTTGATTATTTTCGAGGGGGACATCTGCTGGTGCTAAAATTAACCCGCCACCCCAGCCCCCTGGGGGTGGGGTGGGAGGAAACTTTAAGTTTCAAATGGGAACCCCATTTTTTATTGCAGAATCAGATTCAACACAAAAAAACTACGTACATTTTGTCTTAAACATTTGTTTTGGGTTTTGGTAGTTGGTGCTGTAGTTCAAGAAAATCCATGTTCTAATTTCTGCGTAGGAAATGGTTACAGATAAATAAGAAATACTTATTTACTTTGTAAATTTTGGTTCGCTAAAACTAAAAAGGGGAGAGAGGAATTAGAGTCTTACAAATGTAGACGCAAATATTAATGTTTTCCGCAGATCGGATAAGTTTTGTTTGTTTCGTGGTCATGGGGCCACACAACTTTTAATTATCAAACACGCAAAGATATTTGCAGGGATTTACAGCATGAGTCAATAAATGCATCGAAGATGGAGGTCATCATTTAGAACATTTGATTTCAGAAAACGGTGAGATGCAGGGGATTTATGGACAGCAAGGAGGCCAAAAGTGAGAGACGAGGGGACTCACTGGAAAAAAGCTTCCTGAAATTCATTTGCTTGCAAGTATTTTCAAATAATCAACAATAAAACAAAACCAATCGTTCCTTTTCAGGACCACCAAATCTTAAAGGGCCAATACTTTCATCTTTAGTTAGAAACTGGGTTTCCCTTTTCCTGTCTGTTACTTAGTTTACTCTATGAGTTAATGAGTTCACTCGTTAGTAAGTAGGAGGTTTGGTTAGTTACTTAGCTAGTCAGATGATTTGTTTGATAATTAAAAGTTGTGCAGCCTCATGACCACGAAACAAACAAAACTTACCCGAATCTGCGGAAAAAATTAATACTGATGTCAACATTTGGGAAACTCCAATTTCTCTCTCTCAAACCCCACCCTATAGGGAGAGAGGAAGCGTTTTAGTTTTAGCGAATAAAAATTTAAGAAGTAAATAACAATTTTTTATTTATCCGTAGCCATTTTCCAAGCACAAATGAGAACATGGATTTTCATGAATTACAGCGCCAACTACTAAGAATCAAAACAAATGTTTAAGACAAAATGTACGTAGTTTATGTAGGATCTAATTTTGCAATAAAAATGGGGGTTTCCACATGAAATTTTAAAGTTTCTTCCCGCCCCACCCCCAGGGGCTGGGGTGGTGGGCTAACTTTAGCACCAGCAGATGTCCCCCTCGAAATAATCAACTTTGGATTCTACACATTTTTTCGCGTGAAGCTTATTTTCGAGTTATTCTGGTTTGTCAATTTAAAATTTTATATAAATGATGTTACCTAATGTTAATCAGCTTTTCTTAATTAAAAAGCGTTTCCCCTCTTAGTAGATGTCCGCAAAGAACATTCATCGGATTGGTAAATTATTAGCAAATCATAAACGAGCTTCGTATATGAAAGCATGTATGTGGGCCCCTGTGTTGCTTATTAGGCAAATATTAAATGTTGTTAGGAGGACTGAAGTTGAATTCAGCAACACGAAGATTAACCTTAGGCAATACTGACGTATATATTAAAGAAAATGTTGCGTTGCACTGTTTATGTAAGGGTGTCCGCAAAACCATAACTGAGAATAATGATATCGGATTATGTTAGCTTGGGTTTTACTCCTTTTCGAAGGAAAGGTAACGTTTGTGTGAGACTTACAAGAAGAACACGGCACGTACCATAACTCGATAGCCCAGAAACGTCGTTCAGTGGGAGAGGAGCCAAAATAAGCTAACTAGTTTCCTGTCTTATCGCTTGACAATCGATCGATTCTGAGGAAAGGAGGTGGAAGGTTTTGATGTACTTTATGTGCATTTTAACGCATACCAAGTTCAAGCGAAATGGTGGCACAGTGACTAGCTTTGCAGTATCACACTTTTGCGCCCGTTTTCGAAACTTGATTATTGTTTTTATTTAATTTTTTCTTTTCTTTTCAGATACATACCGATGTCCATAGAAGACAGTTACGCGGATAAATGAGAAGGTTATCAGAAATTTTTTTCAATGAAATTCCTGTAGTATATCTCGACAGTAATACTAGTCTTATCTCGTACTTGTTCCTGAGTGGTGGGGTTCAGTATACCCGTTTATTACTTCTGTCTGCCAGGAGTGTCTTGCATTCAACCGATTCTCTCCTACCCAGCTGTTTTTGTCGCCTCGACAAAATCAGGAAGGGAAACCCAACATTTCCGAGTTATTTCTCAAATAAATAGGAAGTGCATGGAGCCGAACGTGAAATGGCTGCATGTAAAATGCGAAGCATTTGTGGGAAGAACTGACAGAGCATACAGAAAAATCAAAACTTCCTTCGGTGAAATTAAAAGCAAGTAGGAATAGCGCTGTTAAATACTGAGAAGACAGCGGCTAGGTGGACGGAGTGCACCGAAGCCCTGTATGAGATGCACGTTGACTGATAACGGTAGAGAAAAAGAAAAAGGAGTCGACAGGGAAACGATAGGGGGCCCAATATTAGAATGAGAGTCTGAAAGAGCTTCGACAACTTAAGATCTAATTTGGCAGAAGGGTAGGAAACACTGATTCAGAACTACTAAAATCATTAGGAGAAGTGACAATAAAACTACTATTTGCATTGGCGTGTAGAATGTATGAGTCTGTCAGTGTACGACTTGACTTTCGGAGAAACATCATCCATACAACTCTGAAGATTGCCAGAGCAGCCAAGTGCCAGAATTGTAGCTCAACTAGCATAATAGCTCATTCATCCAAGTTACTATCCAGGAGTAAGATAGAAAAGAAAGGAAAAGAAAATACACGAAGTGTTAGATGAGAACCAGTTTGGCCGCGCGGGATTAGCCGAGCAGTCTTGGCGCCGCAGTCATGGACTGTGTGGCTGGTCCCGGCGGAGGTTCGAGTCCTCCCTCGGGCATGGGTGCGTGTGTGTTTGTGCTTAGGATAATTTAGGTTAAGTTGTGTGTAAGCTTAGGGACTGATGACCTTAGCAGTTAAGTCCCATAAGATTTCACACACATTTGAACATTTTTTTGGTACCAGTTTGGCTTTAGGAAAGGTAAAAGGGGCCAGAGAGGCGTTTTTGACTTCCAGGTTGGTGTTAGAAGTAAGACTGAAGACATTTCAAGCCATGTTCAAAGCATTAAAAGACATGGGAGAAAGAATGAATACTCTGAAATGGGACAAGATATTCGAAGTTCTGAGAAAAATTGGGATAAGTTACAAGTAAAAACGGGTAATATGTAATATGTACAAAATAAAAGACTGCAACAAGGCTGGAGGACCAAGAACGTAAATAGTAGGGCAAAAAGAACATGGCCCTACGTTCCATTGTCGCCAGAATTATTCAAGATGGCGGAACCGAGATGGAGGCAACAGATATGGAAAAGTCACAGCAGGAAGTTCAAATTTTAGCGGGAAAATAGGTCAATTGGCCTACCTTTACCAACCTAACCCACTTTCCTCCCCCATTCCCACCCCTACCCCACCACGAAAATGGCGGGGAAATTGTGGGGGGGAAAATGACGGGGAAAAAACGTCACTTGGGCTACCTCCAGTAACCTAAGTCATCCATCCTCCACCTCTCCCTTGGAATTGGCTGGAAAAGGACTCGGCTGCTCAATAGGATGGATGTAAGTATTTTGTATGCATCGTTTATTTAAACAATTTAAGTTATCACAGGCACTAGCTCCACCCAGTGTGTTCTCAATAGGGATCTGGAGTCCAACTGACCCAGTACACAATACGGCCACCAGTGAGCACTTTCGTTCAATCACCTCTCACCTCCAATGATATAATCCAAGATGGCGATCTGGGGGAAAATTGGTGAAAAAAGGACTCAATCTGTGTCCACATGCTGGAGAGGAAGGAGCTTACTTTATTTTCAGTGGCAAGTTGGAACCATTTATTCAGGGATGGATTTCATGTAGTTTGTTTATCACACTGGTACAAAACACTCACTCTGACGTGTCTGGGGTCACAATAAATAGCTTACAGTCTGCAAACCACGCGTAAATTAGTGAAATAATGCAGTACATTGACGTACAGACACGCGAACAACTCGTAAATTGTAAAAATAATGCATCTCAAATGCTCTGCCAAAACACTCAGTAATTGTAAAATGTCGAAATAACGCATTGCGCAACCTACAGACATGTTTTCAAAGTAACGCATTACATGTAGAGTCACGACCACTACACGTATCATTGGATAAATTATGCATATATAACACTCTGCAAACACGCTAACAATGCTTACACAGCCGAAATAATGAAGTGCACAAACACTCATTCAATGTAAAAATGCTTTCGAACTATTGTTAAGAAATTTGACTGCAATATATCACCGATCAGTTCCTCACAGAAGTCCAAGGCGGAATGATGAACGGAGGCGTTGGGCACTCACACTGGTCCAGTCTGTCCCACATGCAAGTTGCGTCTAGCCATGCACATGTTTACTGCAGTTACCACGGCTGATGCATTCCCTTTGTACCTGTGGATCCTGCGCCGGCCTAACTGCCAAACAAGATGTTTGTCTAGCGACCCACCCACGCAGGGCAGTTATAGAAATCTTTTGCAATGCTTTTGGAAACTGTTTACAAAAATATCCCAGAATAACACAGTATGCATCCTTCCTAGCGATCCAAATGGAACAGCCTGTTCATTAGATATCAGTCCCTTCCTGGAAATAGTAAAGTACTGTAGAAATAGTTAATGGTCGCTTTTTTGTAGGAGCTTTGGTGGTTTCATAGATAGTCAGCGTGGAAATTCCTGTCCTAGCAGGACCTGTTTACGAAAATACACTCCTGGAAATTGAAATAAGAACACCGTGAATTCATTGTCCCAGGAAGGGGAAACTTTATTTACACATTCCTGGGGTCAGATACATCACATGATCACACTGACAGAACCACAGGCACATAGACACAGGCAACAGAGCATGCACAATGTCGGCACTAGTACAGTGTATATCCACCTTTCGCAGCAATGCAGGCTGCTATTCTCCCATGGAGACGATCGTAGAGATGCTGGATGTAGTCCTGTGGAACGGCTTGCCATGCCATTTCCACCTGGCGCCTCAGTTGGACCAGCGTTCGTGCTGGACGTGCAGACCGCGTGAGACGACGCTTCATCCAGTCCCAAACATGCTCAATGGGGGACAGATCCGGAGATCTTGCTGGCCAGGGTAGTTGACTTACACCTTCTAGAGCACGTTGGGTGGCACGGGATACATGCGGACGTGCATTGTCCTGTTGGAACAGCAAGTTCCCTTGCCGGTCTAGGAATGGTAGAACGATGGGTCCGATGACGGTTTGGATGTACCGTGCACTATTCAGTGTCCCCTCGACGATCACCAGTGGTGTACGGCCAGTGTAGGAGATCGCTCCCCACACCATGATGCCGGGTGTTGGCCCTGTGTGCCTCGGTCGTATGCAGTCCTGATTGTGGCGCTCACCTGCACGGCGCCAAACACGCATACGATCATCATTGGCACCAAGGCAGAAGCGACTCTCATCGCTGAAGACGACACGTCTCCATTCGTCCCTCCATTCACGCCTGTCGCGACACCACTGGAGGCGGGCTGCACGATGTTGGGGCGTGAGCGGAAGACGGCCTAACGGTGTGCGGGACCGTAGCCCAGCTTCATGGAGACGGTTGCGAATGGTCCTCGCCGATACCCCAGAAGCAACAGTGTCCCTAATTTACTGGGAAGTGGCGGTGCGGTCCCCTTACGGCACTGCGTAGGATCCTACGGTCTTGGCGTGCATCCGTGCGTCGCTGCGGTCCGGTCCCAGGTCGACGGGCACGTGCACCTTCCGCCGACCACTGGCGACAACATCGATGTACTGTGGAGACCTCACGCCCCACGTGTTGAGCAATTCGGCGGTACGTCCACCCGGCCTCCCGCATGCCCACTATACGCCCTCGCTCAAAGTCCGTCAACTGCACATACGGTTCACGTCCACGCTGTCGCGGCATGCTACCAGTGTTAAAGACTGTGATGGAGCTCCGTATGCCACGGCAAACTGGCTGACACTGACGGCGGCGGTGCACAAATGCTGCGCAGCTAGCGCCATTCGACGGCCGACACCGCGGTTCCTGGTGAGTCCGCTGTGCCGTGCGTGTGATCATTGCTTGTACAGCCCTCTCGCAGTGTCCGGAGCAAGTATGGTGGGTCTGACACGCCGGTGTCAATGTGTTCTTTTTTCCATTTCCAAGAGTGTATACAATAACACCGAATACATTCTTCCTGATGGTCCTAACGAGGCACCCTGTTCATCACGTGTTACCCTTGCCGGAAATCATAATGTCCTGCTTTCAATTTATGTCTCAGAAACTATAAATGTTTCGCTCATGTTCTCACCACTAAAAGCCTTCATCATATCTGTGCATGCTTACGAAAACAGTGTTAATCATAAAAGCATTCTTGTTTTAGAGAGCACTGTTTAAACATAGACGGGAAAATCAGAAGAATTACACAAACAGAATTCGAATCACTGTCCTACAGAAGAGATAAATGGCTGGAATTTTCGGTGTTCTACAGCTGCTGGTCTGGAGATGTTCTAATGACACAATGGGTCATGAGGGACAGCATCCCGCCACAGGTGGATGGTCTGCTTCAACTTGTCCTTCAGCTCTTGAACAAATATGACATCATGTTGTTCTCATAAGTTTATGTTGAAAACTTGCTCCCATCTTGGTCGAAACAGTCTGTAGAGGCTCCTATGATGCAGCACAAAGTATGTCTTATGAATGAATGGAGCATTCTAATTGGATCTTACTGAATTTACCCATCAAACTGCTGCTGCAGCCAGTGTGAGAGCACTGATCTTCATTGTTTTTTCTGCAGATGAGACTTTTAGTGGCAAAACTATTTTGTTCATATCGCCATATTGCACTGACAGTTAAACACTGCAAAAGAGCTCTACAGATTGTCAAATGTGGAAAGACGCTTCCTCAATAGCACTGCTCTGCTGCTGTCGAGAAAAACTTGAATGTTTCAGCGTGAAGCTGATCTCCAACATGGCTATATCTCTGAGCCGTGCACGCCTCGTGTTCATGCCATTTCTTGCTTGACTGTCGCCTCGTTTCTTATTCGATTTACTGGTGTTACTAAGTTGCTGGTTTGCCTGCCCTTGAGTAGCAACAGCAGTGTGTATTGATAATAGCACTCTCGTATTATCTTTGAAGCGACCGCTAGTATTTCCGGTACATCGTATGTCGAGGGTTCAGTCGGTACGCAGCGCCAGTGAGATCCGGACAGCCAGTGCTCGACGACCTATTGCGACACACATGCACTGTCTGACGGAAGGAGACTGGAGCTGGAGCGACCGTCGGTTTGTCGTTCGGACTGTCATCTCATCGGGCGACGTGTATTTGGTCTTTTTACCGTTTCTGGGCCTCGTCAGTTGGTCACCTTGCCGCATGTGGGTCTGTCCCTACATTGTGCTGAGATGTCGGGTGTCCAATGGGCAAATGATCCCTCTGCATGGTTGGGTCCGAGCCAGTGTGCCCGGGTCACCATGTCTCCGAGTTCCGAACGGACATGAAGGGAGTCGGGATGGAGCTGCAGTGAGCTCCTGACAGCTATACCATGCCGGACCGTTGCCGACACACACAACTTGAGTGGGGGACGACCTTGGTTGGTTGTTCGGTCAGTCGTCTCACCAGACGGCGTGTATTTGGTCGCCGACCGCTTGTGGAAATTCTGTGTGTGTCGATTGTGATTTCTCCTTGTTGTTCCACAGCGATTATTTTTACTATTGTCGCAGTTATTGGTGCAAGTGTTTACGTGGAACCGAGTGTAGCTTCTGTGATTTGCTTTGAACAATTATCAATGCAGTCTGCGTACTGATGTAGGCATTCGGTCAGTTCGGACAGAACAACGAGTGTGTGCTTCCTCGCCGTGTTGATGCTGTCCTGCATGGCGTGTAGTTCGACAGCCTTGGTATTAGTTTATATTTTTGAGTGGTTATTGTGCCTTGACGGTATTTAAACGCCAATTCTGAAGACGTAGTACTACTGGTATCTTCGTCCTCCCTGATGTTTTCTGTTGTCGTGCCGTTGGTCGGGGGAAAGGGATTGATTAGCTTATTGGTCGGTCTTCCAGCCGTCCCTGGGTCGGATTGCCGTCCGATCATTTAAACCTACTTTTGGCTGCCAGTCTCACCCAAACTTAGGTTACAGTTACCTCCTCAGGCCGACCCTTGGAACACTTCTAGGCACCACTGTTCTGCTGTTTGTGATTGTGATTTTCTTTTGTCGCAAATACTGTGCGAGGACTTCAGCCGTGTATTAATTTTGTCTATTCTATGTTCTGTATATGGCCTTCAGCCGAAACTTATGTGAAGTATTTTAAGATTAGGCCTTGAGCCGTGTTTTATTTAAAATTCTTGTTTGCGCAGTATTTAAGCCGTCAGCCGCGTTTATTTAAAAATCTGTGGCTTTCAGCCCGTAATATGTAAATTCCTGTCCGTAAGGTTTCTCTTTAATTATCTTGAAATATTAAAATGGCCTTCATCCATACTGTGTAAATGCTTGTCTTATGGTCTCTCTTTAATTATTTTGAATAATTGTTTGGGCCTTCAGCCGTCAAGATATTTCAAGTTTTCTTAAGATGGTTTTCTGTTGTGCTATGTAAATGCTTGTCTTTCAAGGTTGGCATTTTATTCTGTTAAAATATTATTAGGCTTTCAGCCAAGGATAAATTTAAATTTTCCTTAATATGGCTTCTAGCCAAATTTTGCAAATGCTTGCCTTTTAAGAATTTCCATTGCTCATCTCAAATATTATTTGAGCCTTTAGTCGAGAAGATATTTTAATTTTACTTAAGTAAGGCCTTTAGCCGTTTCTCTAAATCGTTGTGTTTAAAAACGAATTTTTTTAAACTTTATTACTGGGATCTTACTTGAGCCCTCAGTCGTGGATTGATTCTTGTTATTTTAAAGAGAAAACTTTGAATTGGTTTTCGAGGAATAAAGTTGTGGGTTCTTGTGTAACTGACAGTAACTGATCTTGGCCCCTTTCCACAGCCGGCGGGGGTGGCCGAGCGGTTCTAGGCGCTACAGTCTGGAACCGCACGACCGCTACGGTCGCAGGTTCGAATCCTGCCTCGGGCATGGATGTGTGTGATGTCCTCAGGTTAGTTAGGTTTAAGTAGTTCTAAGTTCTAGGGGACTGATGACCTCAGAAGTTAAGTCCCATACTGCTCAGAGCCATTTGAACCCCTTTCCACAACCGGATCCGCTCTGTCCTGCGAAACCAGATTTCAATCACCTCATATCATATCACTGTAGTAAACACACAAAGCACACACACAAACTACAGCAAACAGAACAAACGCACTGCAGCTGTAGAATATGTGGATGGGAGTGACGGGATGCATTCGAGTACAGTGTTATATTATGCTGACCGACCAGAAAAACAGTGCATTTGCGCTGGGTGTTGCAGCTGTGCTACATGTACAAGTAGTTTTAGAACGCGGAACGAGAAGTGATGTCATGATTTCATGGGTAGAAGTGACATAAAATCGGTAAGTTACGAAAAATGACAGAAAATGCATATGAATTGAGGGAAAATACACCGAAATTCGGGGAAATTGAGGAAGTACTTTCGTGTTTTCTGGTTAGCGTAGATCCATTCTTGTATATGGGAACGAGTGTGCGATAGCAAGAGAAACACGAGAAAACGTTGACATGGAAGAACCAGGAACCAGGGAAACAGTTATTTCTTTTGTCGAGGCAGCATTCCACTGTATGTCTATTGAGGCAACAGTGATACACAAGAGTTGGCTGCTGTCTTTGATGCTTTCCTGGAAAAACAGAGAACCATCTGTCTCTAAACTTACTTGAATGTGTGTTAAACGGTGACATAGTGTGGATGGAGCGATCGTTTGTATTGAGGTACGATTTAATGCACTAATGATGCATTCTACAGAGAGACCGGGAGATGTTGCTGCAGGTCATTTGGCCATTTTTTTCGTTGTTCTTTCAGGATGCATCAGTTGTGTGACAATGCCTGCATTCAAATCGTATACAACCGCGTGTTCTGTTTGTGACTGTCTACTTGCGATCGTTACCGGAAAACCTGTCAGTCGTTAGAAGACTTCCATCTCATGTGTGATGAAACGTGACCATCCTGTTTCGACACATTCCTCTAAATCAACGTAGATTTATGTGAAATACTCCATTCCTCTGTCGCTTCGTGGGTATAAAATCGAGACTTCAGTTTCATAACTAAGGTTATTCTAAGTTAGCGACAGATGTTTGTGAGGCCCTGCGATCCCCGTGTATACACATGATTGACAGTTGTCCAGTTTACAACGTTAGTGGCGGCATGACGTGTAATTCAACATGTCAAACGTCGCTGCTATGCGTCTATCAGTTTCCTTGTAAGAGGTATTCTCTATCATTTGATAGGAGTGATGCGAGCATAGTATAATTTCTGAAACGTGATCGGATGTGAACAGTGGACATTATAAACTTCTGGAAAGCTATATAGTGCATGTATCACACATAATCAATGTTTTAAGGAAGTAGTTCTTTCATTTTACAGTTTATCACCGTAGTTTATCATAGAGGAACCTGAAAGAAGGATGTAGGTTATGTGTTGGAAATATATTTCTTACACTGGATTTATTAACAGCGTTGCATTCAACACAAGCAATAGGATGGAAACTACAACGATGTAACGTTAAGCCTGTTTTAAGCGCAGAACCGTGTAGCCTTAAGAGTGTGTGTGTTTATGTTCTCTCTTAGAAATACCTTCTTGGTACTGGTCCCGGACACTAGAACAATACTTCAGACTTGATAGCGTAATTGATTTACATAAAATGCTTCGAACTCATCGGTCTGAAGTCCCTTTACGCATATAAACTACCCATTCCTTGTTCTTAACCATTTACTATTACATCACAACAATTTCATTCTACTACGTGATCACTCTGCTATTAACAATGAAGTGCCTGGCAGAGGTTTCAATGAACCCCTTACAGCTGTTTCTCTACCGTCCCACTCTCGAACGGCGCTCGGAAAAAAACAAGCACTTAAATTTTTCTGTGCGAGCCCTGTTTTCTCTTATTTTATCGTGATGATCATTTCTCCCTACGTAGGTGGGTGGGTGCTAACAGAAAATTTTTGCAATCTGCGGAGAAAACTGGTGATAGAAATTTCATGAGAAGATCCCGTCGCAACGAAAAACGCCTTTGTTTTAATGATTGCGACTCCAATTCACGTATCATGTTTGTGGCATTACCTTCTCTATTTCGCGATAATGCAAAACGAGCAGCCCTTCTTTCAACTTTTTCTATGTCAACCGTCAGTCCCACGTGATGCATATCTCACACCGCACAGCTGTACGCAAGAATAGGGCGGAAAAGTGTGGTGTAAGCAGTCCCTTTAGTAGACTTGTTGCACCTTTTAAGTGTTCTGCCAATGAATCTCAGTCTTTGGTTTTCTCTACCCACAACACTTTCTAAATGATCGTTCCAATTTAGGTTATTTGTAAATGTGATCCCTAAGTATTTTGTTGAATTTACAGCCTTCAGATTTGTGTGACTTAACACATAATCGAAATTTAGCGAATTTCACTTTTCTTTATGCAGGGTCAATGGCCACTTTTCGCACCTTACAGATATCGTATCTAAATCATTTTGCAATTCATTTTGATCATCTGAAGACTTTACAAGACGGTAAATGACAGCATCATCTGCAAACAATCTAAGCGTACTACTCAGATTGCCTCCTCAGGAACAATACAGGGCCTATAACACTTCCTTGGTGAACGTCGAATATTACTTCTGTTTTACTCGATGACTTTCCGTCTATTAATTCGAACTGTGACCTTTCTGACAGGGAATCACGAATCCAGCGCCACGACTGAGGCGATATTTCATAGGCACGCAGTTTGGTCAGAAGACGCTTGTGAGGAACGGTGTCGAAAGCCTTCTGGAAATCTAAAGTGGAAGTGTTGTATCAGTATACTCCGAAAGGAATCTAGACCGAAGGCCTTGCCTTTATTAAGTGATTTAAGCTGCTTTGCTACACAGAGGATATCTACTTCTATGTTTCTCATGTTCGCAGTTGTTCTTTATTGAAATTCAGGAATTTTTACTTCGTCTTCTTTAGTGAAGGAGTTTAGAAAAACTATGATTAATTTAGTGGCACTACCATCAGAGACTTTACCGTTGTTATCACGGAGTGAAGGTATTGATAGCATCTTCCCTCATTTGTGCTTTATGTATGACCAGAATCTCTTTGGGTTTTCTGCCAGATTCCGAGAGAGAGTTACGTTGTGGAAATTATTAAAAGCATCTGGCATTGAAGATCGCGCTATCTTTCGAACTTCTGAAAAGCTTTGCCAATCTTGGGGATTTTGCATTCTTGTAATTTTGAATGCTTTTTTATTGCTTCTGCAACAGCGATCTGACACGTTTTGTGCACCTGCAGGATCAATACCATCACTTATTAATTTATGTGGTATATATCTCTCACTTGCCGTCGATACTATCTCTCTGAAATCATTCCACATCTTTTCTGCTCTTACATGATTAGAACGGAAGAAAAGGAGACTTTCTCTTAAAAGGGCGTTGAGAGCATTTTTATCAGCTTTTTTTAGAGGGTTGAGGGTTGAGGGTGTTACTGTATTCAGCCTAGCAGCAACTGCCTTGTGGTCGATAATCTCAATAACTGTCATTATACTCCCTATTTGTCAATGATTATTTGTTGCTAAAAAGTCAAGTATGCTTTGCAAACATTTACGCTTCAAATGGGCTCACGTACTAATTGTTCAAAATAATTTTCTGATAAGGCACTCAATACAATTTCGGATGAAGTTTAATGCCTGCCACCTGCTTTAAACGTGTAATTTTTCCAGCATATCGAGGGTAGAGTGAAGTTACCAGCGACTATAATTGTATGATTGTTGTACCTATCTGAAATGAGACTAAAGTTTTCTTTAAACTGTTCAGAAACTATACCCTCTCAGTCGGGGGGTTGGTAAAACGATCCAATTAATAGTTTAGTCCGATTGTCAAGTATACCATCTACCCGTACCATTTCGCATTAACTATGCACTTCAGTTTTGCTACAAGGTAAACTACTTCTGACAGCAATAAATAATCCTTCACCAACTGTATTTAATTTATCCTTTCTGAACACTGTTAGAACGTTTGAAAATTTTCAGATGAAGCTATTTCCGGCTTTAAACAGCTTTCCATTCCTAGAAATATTTGAGCTTCAGTGCTTTCTATCAGAGATTGGAACTCTGGTTCTTTCACAACACAGCTACGAAAATTTACAGCTACAATACCGATCGTTCCTATAACTGCCTTATTGCGTTTTACGAGGCCCCTTTTAAACGGATACCATTTGTGTGGTTTCTTGAGACCCTCTAACCTAAAAACACACCCAGTCCCTTCAACACCATCCCCGCTACCCGTGAACACGCATCATGTGTGTAGTGGACTCCTCTATTAAGCAGAACCCGGAAATTCCTCACCCGATGCCGCAAGTGAAGGAGTCTGCAGCCTACACGGTCACAGAAGCGCCTGAACTTCTAATTCAGACCCTCCACTCGGCACTGCACAAAGGACCACAGTCGGTTCTATCGCCTTAAACTCGCAAGCGAGACTGATAGTTTTTATCAGTCCCGCTAGCCGACCGAAACCAGAGAGTCTCCTCCGATCCAAAGCGACACACGTCATTGGCACCGACATGGGCCACCAACTGCAGTTCGGTGCACCTCGTACTCTTCATGGCCTCCAGAAGCACCCTTTCCACATGTGGAATGATTCCCCCCGTTATACACATGGAGTGCACACTGGCTTCCTTCCCCTCCTTGGCAGCCGTTATGAGCCTAACGTTGGAGCTCCCAACTACCAGCAAACCCACCCTCTGTGAATTCCCAAATCCTGCAGGCTGATAAGATTCCTCTGTAACATGGTGGATGACTGCATCTGGCTCAGAGACCTCATCACCCACAGACAACGCCCGAAACATGTTCGTCAAATGCACTGGGGAGGCCCTACAATCAGCCCCTTGGAAAGTCTTTCGCTACCTGCCAGACCTTGGAACGATCTCCTACTCGACCAGGGGTGACAGGTCAGCCTCAGTGCATGCAGCACCCAAGGCAGCCACAGCAGTGGACCGCTCGTGGGACATGTGGGACGTGATCAACGTCCCTCGCATCCCGCATCCGACCCCCCCACACTGATGCCCTTTGGCAGCAGCCTGTGTGACGGAAGCCAGCACCACCTGGAGCTGTGAGCGAAGGGCGACCAACTCAGCTCGTATTTCCACACAGCAATCACATTTGCTATCCATTAATGAAGTCGCTCTTGTTTAAAGCTCGTAAAAATACGTAACAAACCAATGGTGACTCGCATTATTTGCAGTAGGATTCAAGGTGCTCTCTTACTGACGTTCTAACCGACATGGAGCTGTTAAAAACAAAACAAAGAATAGCCTCTACTATATGAAGGTCGATACAATGGTCTATAACAACGGCGGTATGGTTGTGTCGAGTAATCACCAAAACGCGCAAGAACTTACAAAAATAAACAAGCAACTACACAGATAACTGAAAATAAGATTCTCCAGTCTGAAGCTCGTAAAAGTACGTAACGAAGGAACTCAAGGTGTTCTCCCACTGGTAGTCTAACCGACAGTGCCATTTAGGACACGTAGGACATTGAGGAACTGCGTACGGCGGGCTGCCAGTTAAGTCACATGGGAGGACCTAGAGAGTTTCCTATCAGGCGAAAGTCCCATGAATATTTAGTTTCAACGAACGGAAGAGCAAAAAGGCCCAAGAAGTAAAGATGAATGGAGAAACCAATTGCGTCACCAGAAATTCATAAAGTCGGTTTTGTCAATGAAATTGCTAAAGCCACTGTCGAACCTCCAGGAGTAAAGACGATCAAGAGTTCGCTGATGACGCCGCTCTGTGGGACAGGTCCACGAAGAACTGGAATAGATGGCATAATCGTCAACAGAAAGGGAGCCACAAAAGCCTGGCGGGAGACAGACCATTACAGGGTTAAAGGCGACAGCAAAAAGGAAGAAGCACAGAATGGAACCCTGAGGCACACCGTTTTCCAAGATAGAAGTGTCCGACAAGTAGAATCCACACACACCTTGAAAACTCTGTCGTTTAGAAATTCCTGAAGGAAACAGAACAGGCAGCCACAGAAGCCCCACATGTAAAGAGTACAGAGGATACCAGTTCTCCAGCAGGCGTCGAAGACCTTCTCTAAATCGAAAAACAAGGCCGCAGTCTGCGATTCCCGCCGAAAACCACTCATGTCATGGGTGGACAGAGTAACGAGAAGTTCATCTGTAGAATGCCGCGCTCGAAATCCACACTGCGCATTCGTCAGTAAATTGCGAGACTCGAGCCACCATGACAGCAAGAATGGATCATACGTTCCATCACCTTGCAAACGCAGCTGGTAAAAGGAATGGGATGGTAGGTAGAAGGATGGCTTTTGTCCTTACCGGGCTTAGTTATGGGTATGACAGTGGCTTCCCGCCAACGTCTGGGAAATGTGCCCATTGCCCAGATGCGGTTGTACGTGTTAAGCAAAAAGTGATTGCCCCCAAGAGAAAGGGGCTCCAACATCTGAATGTGGATGGCCTCTGTCCCTGGGGTTGAGGATCGGGATGGACAGAGAGCTTGATCTAGTTCCTTCATAGTAAAGGTGGCATTGTAGCATTAACGATTCAGAGAGGAGAAGGGAATCGCCCGAGCCTCCTCCGCTCGCTTCCGAAGGAGGAAGGCAAGGTGATAGCAAATTGGTGGCCCAAGGTGTTGTAGATAGCAATACGGTCCACGATGACATCGTCTGCTACTGTCACATCGGAAATTGGGAAACGGATCTTTTTCCCAGAGAGGCATCGGAGGGTGGTCCTCACGTCGGAGGAAGGGGTGTAACTGTTAAAAGAACAAGTAAATGAAATCCGGTTAGCTGTCCCAAAGAACCTGACAACGCTTTCCACGCATATGTATACAATGAATGCAGTTGGCCATCTAGGATAACGGTTAAAAACGCGGAGAGCACGTCTCCGGGTGTGAATTGCGTCGCAGCATGCCTCAGTCCACCTAGGAACTTGGACACGACTGTGGTTGAACCGTGAATATTAACTTTCAAAATCTTTTCTTAAAGAATTTACTTCATTTACTAGCGATTCATCAAGAACATTAACACTTTTAATCACACTAGGTGAGCGTGGAAGTAGTTGCCAGAAAGTAACTCATGGAAAATGAAATTAAATTTTAGAAATGTGAATTTTATTCCTAAAAACCTTTTCAAAAACTGATTTAAAATTATAAGCAGAAAAGCACCCTCCAAATATCAAGTTACAATTTTTATTTAGAGGCAGAAAGAACAATATTAACAGTATGAGCCTTCGGACTGAGAAGCTAGCCTGCTCCCTTTCAACACGGCCGTAGTCATGACCGCTCAGAACAACCTCTGAAAGAGTACAATGGTGCAAATCTGCAACACACCAGATTACTTTAAAGTAAAAGATTTCTAACAACTCACACAAACACGTAAATTATGTACCACGTAAGAGGGATGGAAATGGTACAGCACTCAAATTATTTGCCACCGAAAGTGCAATTTTTTCTTAAAGACTCTTACGGTGGAAGAGTGGCAACCTTATAACCTGAAATGACTATTTAAATAAAACCCATAAAATACAGACTTACATAAAATGTACAACATGCTCTACATTACACATATACCACCTCACAAGAAAGGCAAGATAAAAACATATTTCAAGTATTCGGCCTTTAAGCAATAAATTCGTTATCACCGAATCCGACAAACATGACAGAGGCAGCTTTTAACGTACGGAAGACCGACAGACAGACAGACAGACACTAACTGCCTAACAAATGCGGACGAGAGACAAACGAGCAAGCTGGGGACGGGAGACTGACCGAGGAAACAAGTAGAATTTAGCAAGTAATTGGAACAACATATCACGGATCACTTAACTTCTAATAACTGCAATTTTTCGGGAAGACCTGGCGCAACACCCCCTAAACGCTCTCCCGAACCGTCCGCTGCCAGCCGCTTCAACAGTCGCAGGAAGGCGTGCCGATCTCCCGTCTCACGGCGTCGCAGCTCGCCCCGGCGAGACCGACGTCGTGGGTTGACTCCTTTTGCTATCGTCGACCGCGAAGCCACTCCTCTTGGTATAGGGCAAGGCCCACTGGACTGACGTGGCGACCTCACATGCGCCGACGCTCAGGACGGACAAGTCATCCTTTGTCCCGGTGCGCGACTAACCAACCGATCGATCCTACAACTCGAGCAGACTGGCGGCCTAACACATACTTGCACTCCGGACAACAGATTGACACTGACTGTCCCACACTGATCCGGCTGACCAACTAACCAGACTCACCGAGATTGACAGACTGCATCCTTGGCTCCAACTGACCAGACTCGCTCCGACTGACAGACTGACCTCCTGACGAGTTCATAGCGCCCTTAAATACAAGTGAACAGGCAACCTTCCCCTTTTTCCACCAGAGGGAGACACCAAAGCTGTCATTGCCACAGTGGCGCCACCGCTAGAAACGGAGGGCGACTGTTTCACACTACACGCTGCGGCGCGCTCTTCAAAACAACCATGTTTACCACGGCTCAATGGTAGAGAGGAAGGGTGAGGAATGGAACGTTCCGCAACAGTAAGGCTAACGTTTGTAAGATATTCCACTTGGTCATCACAATTGGGGAAATCTTGTTCTTCGAATGTCGTCAGGGAGGAATAAAGCTGCCTGTAGCCTTCGTAAGCTGCCATTTGGGTGTGCATACAGATGGGGAAGGTCAGAAGCCGGCCGCTGTGGCCGAGCGGCTCTAGTCGCTTCAGTCCGTAACCGCGCTGCTGCTGCGGTCACAGGTTCGAATCCTTCCTTGGGCATGGATGTGTGTGATGTTCTTATGTTAGTTACGTTTATGTAGTTCTAAGTCTATGGGACTGATGACCTCAGATGTTACGTCCCATAGTGGTTAGAGCCATTTGAACCATTTTTTGAAGAATTCAGCAAACCCATAGCACACAGGCATTGGTCGCTCGATAGGTGTCACAAGGAATGGACCGCTCAAGACGATAGGCAAGCTGGGCAGTGCAGAAGGATACGGCCAAGTGGGAATAGGTGTGCAAGTGTGCCAGTGTTAAGGCAGAAAAGGTTAAGTTGGTTAAGGTCAGCCAAGACGCTATCTTTCAGAAAGGTCCTTGGAGAAGCCCAAAGGGGATGATGTTTCTTAAATTCAACAAGTAGCATAAATGGGGGAGGTAAGTGCCCAATAAGCTGAAGGAAGTTTGCCCTGGTGACATCAACTAATGGAGGGACATAAATGGTACAGAGGGGAAAAGTTAGGACAGGAAGGAAAAGGCGAACAGCAACAGATTGAAGACGGGTAGTCAGGGAGATGGGTGGACTATGAATGCCATCCCATATGAGCAGCATGACGCCCGCACGATGTGGAATGCCGACCTCAGGAGGAAGGTTAAAAAAAATGGCTCTGAGCACTATGCGACTTAAGTTCTGAGGTCATCAGTCGCCTAGAACTTAGAACTAATTAAACCTAACTAACCTAAGGACATCACACGCATCCATGCCCAAGGCAGGATTCTAACCTGCTACCGTAGCGGTCGCTCGGCTCCAGACCGTAGGGCCTAGAACCGCACGGCCACACCGGCCGGCGGGAAGGTTAAAACCAACCCATAACAAATGTGAAAACTCAAAGTGGTCGTGAGTATGCAATTTCCTTTCCTAAAGGCAGAGTACAAGGGGGTGCTGCAATGCTAAAAGCAGCCGTAAATCCTCTTTGTGTGACCAAAGGCCGCGGATGTTCCATTGGAGCAGACTCATGACGAGGAAGAAATGTAGGGGTGTCACCTCGGCGGCTGCCGAGTGACAGCCAGTGAAGAGTCTACTATAGGGCACAGCAGCAGGAGGATCCTGCCTGCTGCATGGGGTCCACAGAAGCATCAGCTTACTTGAGCGCGCAGTCTGTGGAGTCCAATGCTGAAAAATGGTTGTTGGTGTGCACTGGGGACACAGAGGCCAGCTGGGCTAAGGTACAATGTGGCAATACCGTTGAAGAAGATCTTCAAGTTGCAGAGAAGAAGACCGTTTGCCTTTACTGGACTTCTTAGAGCCTTTCCAGTTAGAGGAAGACTCAGGTGTTGTTTGGCTGGAGGGACAGAGGAAGTACTTCTTCTCTCCTTTCTGGCCTACTGGTTGTGCAGCTGATGGCTCCGATCCTTTTGGTGAGCGGTTGATGGTTTTTGGCACAACTGGATAGGGGATGGCGATGCTACCTTGACACTGGGCGATTTCACAACCTGAATTGGAGATCGCATGTCTGAGTGGCCATGTCCTTCATGGAGCGAGGGGTAACAAGAACAGAACTGTAGGTACCAGACGGAAGAACACAGGGTTTGCAACTAGCCAATAACTTGCGAGTAACTGGGTAAGGCATTTTTTCCTTTACCCTGATCTCTTGGACAGCCTGCTCTTCAACATACACAGGACAATCCCGAGAGGAGGTAGCATGGCCGCCATTGCAGTTGATACAGTGGGGAGAAGGAGGTGGACAATCACCCTCATGTGCATCCCTACTACAGGTTACAAATTTGGCTGGGTGTCGACAAGACATTCCCGTGTGGTGGAAACAATGACACTGGTATCAGCCCATTGGGTTCGGAATGTATGGCTGCACTGTGATAATTTCATAGCCTGCTTTGACCTTTGACGGTAGCACCAAAGGTGAGAAAAAGAGTGTGGATGGGCACTAAAAGGAATCCACCTTTTTCATTACACAATGGAGGGCAATGATCACAGAGGTGAGACTGGATTTCGGCCTCTGTTAGACCATCAAGCAGCCTAGTGTAAATGACACCAAAGAAAGAATTCAGAGTTCAACGGACCTCGACACGAACAGGTTAGCTGTGGAGAGGCGAGGTGGCAAGTAGTTATTGTGATTGAAAATCAGAACTAGTCTCCAAAAGTAAATGAGAGCACGATTTCACAGGGCTGCCAATTGCATCAACACCTTCCTGAATAATAAAGCCGACCGGTGTGGCCGTGCGGTTCTAGGCGCTTCAGTCTGGAACCGCAAGACTACTACGGTCACAGGTTTGAATCCTGCCTCCGGCATGGATGTGTGTGATGTCCTCAGGTTAGGTAGGTTTAAGTAGTTCTAAGTTCTAGGGGACTGATGACCACAGATGTTAAGTCCTATAGTGCTCAGAACCATTTGAACCATTTTTTTGAACAATTAACAGATTTACCATGGCGAAGGACTGGCCATCATCAGTACGTGAGACCACGAGGACCGTGATGCAATGGGAAAGGTCTTTGAATCATTAGCCTCATTACGTTTATGTTTTGTAGACATTGATTGCGAAGATGATTCACTGCGAGAAAATCCTCCATGATTGCCATGCATCAGGAGCAAGAGAGATGCGGCAAAAATCATATCGAGCTCTCTATCGGATGAAGTTAGCAGAGCTTTTATAATTCTTAATTTTTTCTTTGTTGGATGGCACAGAATAATGATGATAGACTGTTGGGTTGATAGACGCGCATCCACCCTGATGGATGAAAATCTGCTTTGGACTGCAGTACCTGTACGATGTTGAGTTGCAGGAGTGGGTTTTGTTTGGCGTTGACCTTACACATCGTACACCATTGGCGGAGCTACAGCAACATGTTCCCAGTCCCACCAAATGGTCAAAACACCGTCCTGTCGCACTAACTCAGCTTAGCCTCTTTCTACATGTGTTGAAGAATGTGTTAGATATAGTTCTCTCCGACTTCTGCTCAGTTAAGATTTAAACTCGAACATTCACCTGCGCAATGCTGCAGAGATGGCAGGGCAGAGTCTGAAGAGCTGTTACACGATGCATAGATCTATCTAAAACCACACTGGAATTTCATTGTTACAGACAGTTTCCAAAAAGATGATTCGTTTCGTGCCATGAATATGATTCTCCAGCGGATGTAACCATTAAAAGACCTCTCCATAGGACCCAACGCAGGTATGTGGTTGAACGGAAAGACTTGATTCCAAATCGCAGCCAGCATTTCTACCACAAAGCGTAACACTACATATCTGAAAAGCCTGTGTACATTTCTTTCAACCTCAATCACTATTACAACTCTGTGTGATTATTCTCTATCAATCATCGTCTATAACCAAGTAGATATATTGCAGAACCTCTGACATGGCATCGAGACACAGTGCTTTACAAATACTGGAGAAGTATCTAGAGGTGGCATGAGTGAATTTGCAAATACTGGCTTCATACCACTTCCCTTAGTCGAATCACTTCATAAATTTGGTGATTTTATTATGTGCTTACAAAGTAAGCGACGTGTAACCGCACTTTTGGTCTACAAATATACGCTCTGGCGGTCACCGTCTCTATTCGGTGTCGTGGTATTTGTGTGGAAAAACCACTTCATTTGGAAGTAACACCATATCTCGATTTATAAAATTTGTATTGTTTTTTAACTATGATATCGTTAGCGATACCTGTAGGCAGCTGTAGAACCAAGACTGCTTGTCACGGTAACATAGTCGTTGCAATCGTGTTTTTATAATCTGGCTGCCTGTAGGACAATAACGCCTCTCCTGAGACACAGTGGGACCACTCGTAAGAAAAACTTATGAGACGTGTATACCCATCGCTGGCTTTCGCTCAGTATTATTTTGTATTGCCAGCATTCAGCTATGGGTGAAGTACTAGGCGTAGCAATAGGGGATACGTGTTAGATTCACCTTGAGTATCAGGCTTATAAAACATGTTTGTGTTCTGGCATATGCAAAGAAAATGAGTATGTCTTGTCATAAGGAAGGTATGGTTTAGACGTTGGATACTGCAACAGTCGCAAAGGGAATGAAATATTTGTTTTACTTTGAAAATTTTGCCAGAACATAAGAACGAATAGGGTTATTTCTATTTCATGAGCCACAAACGTCCCGGTTCTAGGCGCTCAGTCCGGAACCGCGGGACTGCTACGGTCGCAGGTTCGAATCCTGCCTCGGGCATGGATGCGTGTGATGTCCTTAGGTTAGTTAGGTTTAAGTAGTTCTAAGTTCTAGGGGACTGATGACCACAGATGTTAAGTCCCACAGTGCTCAGAGCCAGAGCCACAAACGTCCGCAGGGGGTATTTCTAATACTTCTCTCACTGTCGAATGTCGTCCGATTTAGACCGCAATCGTAATATTTAATAGCAAGTACAGTGTTAAATATGTGTGGCCGGTTTTCCAGGACGATTCTGCCTGGTGTGGGAGGAGTACGTGGCGGCTGTGGCCTGTGGCAGTAACGACCCACTCTTCCTGCTTACGGCAGGAGCTGTCCGAATGGAAAGGCCAGTTCGGATACAGGAATATAGCTGACCTAACCATGTCGCCCTTTAGATGGCTGAATAGCGAACTAATATTCAGTATGTGTTGGACAGCCGTCGTGATTACTGCTTCCTCTGTGGAAATTTGAGGAGAGTCAATATGGATGTTTGTTTCCGTTGGACCATTATTCTCTCCCATGTAAGTTCTGTACTTGACTGCTTCTGCAAATTTCCCATCTTTATTTGGTTGAGAGAACACAGATTGATGTGTGTTGTGTGCATGTAGTGGGTGAAAGACGGGTGGAAGACACGTTCTAACATTCTTCGTGGTGTCTTTTTGTTCTAAGTCGTGTCTCCCTACCACTTTCGCGCAACGACGCTCTGAGCGTGTTTTTTAGGGAATTGACTAGTTTGACCTTGGGACCTGTTGCTGGTAAGGAGACGCCAGACCACACATGACATGTAGAGTTCAGAAGAGTGCAGTGAGACTAGCGATGATATAATCAAATAATGATTTCAGCGTCAGCTCCACTGCACTCCCTGTAAAAGAATCTCAATACTAACTATAGTGGAAGGGGTTCAAGGCTTTCCCATTTCTAGTTAGCTGGTAAAATAGCGTCGAAAAAGCAGTTAAGTTTACCATTGGAAATTTTATTCTACTCACAAAACATTGTTTATAAATTGCACTATTGATAAAAGGAAATGTTTTAATACAGGATGATAAAAACCAACTGCGTTCAACAAAAATGTGAACGAATATTCCCTGAATGGGTTTCCAAGTTCTACAATGGATCGAAGGATGACCTATGCCACATCACATCTATAATCTAGGTTTAAATTAAGTTTCACAAAAGAGAAAACTCTCACAATGGTCTACGGTGACCCTCAATTATCTTTAATTACTTATCTAACTTGTCGTAAATTACAGTGGCTGATGTGACTTCTCAATAATTATATAACAGAACAATCATCGCGTTTCAGATTTTAACTTACGTAGCAAATGTGAATACCATGAGCTTTAATTGACGATCGACACTAGTATTACGCAAAAAGGGGGTGTAACAGATGAGAGTTCTGAGTGAAGCTTTATGCGCAGTTATGCGGCATCGCGTGCGTTCATTACCTTGTCATTGGTTAGACAGCGTCAGGGGGCGGCGGGCGGCGCAGCTCCACACCTCGCCGTCTCGGAAGCAACTCTCTCCTAACTTCTCCTTACGACAATTTACCGAAGTTGGTTTAAGAAAAGCTATCTGATTGTGTTTTCAACTCACCAATCAGGGTCTCAGTGTTAACCTTAAGCTCCGCCTACAAAAATTCTGTCTATCCAATGAGAAACGTTATACTTTTCTTGGTGGGGGCAATGTTTTTAACGTTTGCAACGTAACAGAGACGCGAAAAAGTCTCCCGCTAAAACTTTCAGCTGGTGTGGCCCTTTTAGTGTTATCGTAAGATCTATACTGTTCTTCTGGAGGGCTCTATCTTTTAACATGGGCTGGGGGTGGTTCTGGCGGTCGGCTGGCGACGTGGGTGTCAGTCCCTTATCGTAGGGCCTCCTAGCCTACACGATTCTGCTCTCGGCTTCTGTTCTCGTTTCTCCCCTCGGAACTGCGTCTGTTTCATAGTGGGGAGGTATGACATGCATTTAGGCGTTCTTGTGTTAGTCTGTGGTATTCCATTTGCTCACTCGTTGATCGTATTACTTTGATTAATTTAATGTCAGGATTTATTCGGAGCTATGTGACATACTGTCGGATTTGCTAACATGTCAGGGTTTTCATGGAAGGTGGTGGATTTGCCTGACACCTTACAACGTTAGCTGTTTCTCTAGGCATGAGATACACCTTAGTTGACTTCGTAAATTATAAGGATGATTTGGAAGCTGTTATTTCGCCGATATCGGTATTCGTGAGAGGAATTATCAGTTTCCTTTACGTTTTTAAAGTTTTCACGTAAAGGTCTTTGCAGACGTGATAGGTTTCTGCTTCTCCGTGGCTTACAGCGCGTTCCACCTCTGCACCTTGCTCAAGTTTCGAATTTCTAGATAAATAATGTCCAGTCGATATCTTCGGAAATATACTGTGTAAGCGATGTGCAAGTGATATTACTATGTGCTTGATATCGAGAAGTATTGCGTAAATGGTATTATATTGTATTAAACCATGTGTAAATACATATGTTCTTGTAATCCCAGAGTCTTGAGGTGGGTGTAGAAAGGAAGACAAAAGGTCAGCATCAGAAACAGTAACGCTTTTTTGCGGAGGGGAACCGACCCAGCCTTTGTACGACAGGGTGGAAAGTGACCATAGTCAACTGAGAGTGTTCTCGTCATGCCGCTGGGACAGTGTGTGTGTGTGTGTGTGTGTGTGTGTGTGTGTGTGTGTGTGTGTGTGTGTGTGTGTGTGTGGGAGAAGGGGGGGGGGCAGATGAATTGTGACCACTGACTGCGGTGGATCACCGCCAGACCTCGCAGGAAATATCTAGTGCTCAGTGGACTATATAAGGTGCATGTGCTTATGCTGTCTGTCTTCTTGGTATACGTACATCTGTCTCGTGATCGATAGCGATACACAGGATGCAGAAGTGGTGATTTTGTATGGCGCAGGATACGAATTGTGTGTTTACTACATTGATATGGTATGTGGTGACATAGTTGGGTTGGAGATTGTCTTCATGCTGAAATATTCCAGCTTTCCTTAACAGTAGCAGCGCAGTGTAATTGAGGAAATGTCTTTCCATATTTCATTATTTGTTGAACACACCTGTCAGTGCAATAGGCTGATTTGTGCAAAATAGTTTTGCCACTGAAAGTCTCGTTTGCAGAAAATGGCGGACAGTGCTCCCACACCAGCACCAGAAGTTTGGCGCGTTTCACGCCAAAAACTTCAAGCTTTGCTCAGCACTAGCAGTAATGTATTTGGGGGACAGTCTTTCCACATTTGACGATCTGTAGACCACTTTCGCGAAGTTCAATGGTCAGTGCAACATGGCGATCTGTAAAAAACAGTCGCCTCTACAGAAGAAAATGGCGGACAGTCCTCCCACACCGGCAGCAGCAGAAGTAGTTTGATGGGTAAGTTCAGTAAGAGACAGTCAGAATGCTCCATTCATTCACAAGACATCCTTTGTGCTGGGCCGTAGGAGCCTCTACAGATTGTTCCAAACAAGATGGGAGCAAGGTATCTACGGAAACTTCTGAGAGTAATGAGATGTCTTCTTTGCTTATGTGCTCAAGGACAAGTTGAAGCAGACCATCCATTTCTGTCAGGTTGCTGTCCCTTACCTGCCATTGTGTCATTAGAACATCTCCAGATAAGCAGATGTTGGTCACCCAAAATTACAGCCGTTTTTATCTTCCCTGGGATAGAGCTTCGAATTCTGTTTGTGTAATTCTTCTGATTTATCCATCTGTGCTTAGACAATGCTCTCTTTCCAATCAACAAGAAAGCATTTCTGACTAATCGTGTTTTCGTAAGCATGCACACAGATATGATAAAGGCTTTTAGTGGTGAGAACATGATCTAAACGCTCACCGTTTCTGAGACATATGTTGAAAGCGGCCCGTTACAATTTCCAGGAAAGGTAACACATGATGGACATGGCGCCTTCCGGCCACTGTGGCCGAGCGGTTCTAAGCGTTTCAGTCCGGAAACGCGCTGCTGCTACGTTCGCAAGTTCGATTCAAATGGTTCAAATGGCTCTGAGCACTATGGGACTTAACATCTATGGTCATCAGTCCCCTAGAACTTAGAACTACTTAAACCTAACTAACCTAAGAACAGCACACAACACCCAGTCATCACGAGGCAGAGAAAATCCCTGACCCCGCCGGGAATCGAACCCGGGAACCCGGGCGTGGGAAGCGAGAACGCTACCACACAACCACGAGCTGCGGACCGCAAGTTCGAATCCTACCTCGGGCATGAATGTGTGTAATGTGCTTAGGTTAGTTAGGTATAATTAGTTCTAAGTTTAGGGGACTGATGACCTCAGAGATTCAGTCCCATAGTGCTCAGAGCCATTTGAACCATTTTTGACAGGGCACCTTGTGAGGACCATCAGAAATAATGCATTCGGTGTTTTTGTATGATAACTTTGTAAACAGGGACTGTTAGGCCAGGAATTTAAATGCAAGCGAGCTGAGACATGACGAAAGTTCCTACAACAAAAGAGACTTAATTATTTTTGTGGCACTTTACTATTTCTGAGAAGGAGCTGATATGTAATGGACAGGCTACCCGTCAGAATCGATAGAAACAATGTATCCTGTGTTATTGTGAGATATTTTCGTAAGCAGTTTTCGAAAGCGTATCAAAAGATTTCTGTAATGCATCCAGAGGAAGACTTGGCTGTTATTTACACAGACATGAGACATCAGTGTAACACTGACAACCTTCTAGCTCCCCATGCGAGAGTGGGTCCGTAGATAACATTTTGTTTGGCAGTTAGTCCAGGATCCGCAGTTACGAAGGCGATGCATCAGCCATGGTAGCTAGGGAAGCATGAGGGCGGCTAGACACGTCTGGAATGTGGGACAGACTGGACCAGCGTGAGTGCCAACACATCCGGTCATCATTCCGCCTTGGTTCACTGTTGGGAACAGATCGGTGATATGTTGCGGTTGAATTTCTTAACAACAGTTCAAAAGCGTTTTTACATTCGATGATTGTTTGTTCACTGCATTACTTCGGCTGTGTAAGCACTGTGAGCGTGTTTGTAGAGTGTTATACATGCATAATTTTGTTAATTTTACGTTTAGTGAACGTGTCTGTACATGTACTGCCTTATTTTGCGAACATGTCTGTAGTTTGTGCAACGCTTTATTTCGATTACAATTACTGATTGTGTTTGCAGAGCGTTTGACATGCATTATTTTGATGATTTCCGACTTGTTTATGTGTCTGCACATCAGTGTTCCAGGTACTTTGCAAGTCTGTAGGCTATTTATTGCGACCCCAAACACGTAAGAGCGAGTGTTTTGTATCAGCATAATATATAAACTATGTGAATTTAATCCTTAATAAATTGATCCACCTTCACACTGAAAATAAATAAAGTGCACTCCTTCCTCTCCAGCAACTGGACGCAGTCTAAGTCCTTGTCCCGGAACTTTTTCTTAGACCGCCATCTTGGATTACGTCCTGGGAGGGGAGATATAATGGAATGGCTTCACCCACTGGTGACAGTAGTGTGCACTAGGTCAATTGGACTTCGGACCTCACTATGAACGCACTGGGTGGAGCTACTCTGTATGACAACTGAAATTGCTTAAATAAACATTGTACACAAAATAAAGACTTCTGTCCATCCTATCCAACAGCTGAGCACAGACTTAGTTCTTTCACTGCCAGTTCCAAAGAAGAGATGGTGGTTGGATGGGTTAGGTCAGTTGACCTATTTGAACTTGCCACCATGGCATCATTGCGGCTTTGCCACATATATCGCCGCCATCTCGGATCCGCCATCTTGAATAAATTTGGCAACAATGGAACGTGAGGACGTGCTCTATTTGCTCTAGTACTAATGTAAGTATCAGATTCAAAAGGATGTGAGGCAGGTATGCAGTCTTTCCGTTCATAGGATTCAATCTATACTGCAAAGAAGCACTGATTGAGATAAATCAAATGCTGCGGAGTGGGATTAATATACAAAGCGAAAGGATAGTAGTGGTAAAGTTTGCTGAAGACATTGCTATCCTCAGTGAAAGTGAAGAATTACAGGAGCTGCTGAATGGAATGGACAATCTAACAAATAAAGAACGACGACTGAGAATAAATCGAAGAAAGACTAAAGTAATAAAAAGTAGCAGGAATGAGAATAACGGGACACTTAACATCAAAGTTGTGGAACTTGAAGTAGATGAAGTAAAGGGTAATGGGACACTTAACATGAACATTGTGGAACATGAAGAAGTTGAAGTAAAGGAAACTGCTGCCTAGATATCAGATTAACCCAAGATGGACCGAAGAAGGTAGTCATAAAAAGCAGACTAGATCTGGCAAAAAGGGCATTCCTGGCCAACAGCAGTCTACTGCTGTCAAAATAGGCCTCAATTTAAGGAAGAAATTTCTGAGTATGTTCGTTTGGAGCACAGCATTGCATTGTGGTGAAACATGGAATGTAGGAAAACCATGACAGAAGAGAATGGAAAAATCTGAGATATGGTGCTACAGACATATGGGGAGAATCAATGGACTCTTAAGGTGAAATAGGAGGAGGTCCTCCGCTGAATTGGCTAGAAAATGGATACATGGAAAACACTGACAAGAGGAAGGGACAAGGTGACAGGACATCACTTAAGACATTTGAAAATAGTTTACATTCTACTAGAAGCAGCTGTTCAGGTAAAAACTGTAGAGGAAGACAGAGATTGCAATACATGCACCTAATAATTGAGGACGTAGGATGGAATTGCTACTCTGACATTGAAAAGAATGTCACATGAGGGGATCAGTGACAAGTCCGATCAAACCCGTCAAAAGGCGGACGACTGGCGAAAAATAAAAGAATGTGGTGGACACAGTGATCCTACGTTACACGACAAGACAGTTATGGACGTGGATAGTATACAACCTGTTCGTAGAAAGTAATTCCTTCGAAGTGAATACAGGTCTGTAGACTTTTTAAGTCAAAAAACACATTTCATCCAAAGACTGCAGAACTGCTCTATGCTCAATGCACAGAAAAGGGATGTCATGACTAGACGCGAAGCAATAAATAACGATGCACTGATTTATAATCAGTTGCACGCACCATTATTCGAAAACAACATTCGTTATGCATGGTTTGCCTAGAAATTATTGCCAACGCGTTGAATCTTCAGCAACGTTAAAAACGTTTCTCCTTCGAGTAAGATTCATATGAAGAAATATCAGTGTGGCAAACCTGACATCGCGCGATGCCCATTGTGTTCGAAATATCTATCTTTCGAAACATCGACGATCGATGTCATCCAGGGGAATGCATGAAATCTTGCTGAAGAATAAACATAAAAATGTAATATAAGACTTAACAAAATAATTGACATAAGAATTATACATAAGAGTAACAAATGAGATCTAATAACTACGCCAGACAAGTATATAAGCGTATCCGACCGCAGCCTGTTTACGTAACTCAATGAATACAAAGTCTGAAGTAATGCTGAAGGGAATTGACAACATGAATCCAGCAGGGCCGTCCATAAATCCGTAAGTGTAAGAGGGGTGGTGGGCGGGGGGGGGGGGGAGGGGAGATCTCTTCTGAATAGCATATTGCAAGGCATCCCAGATATGCTAGATCTTAACGGGGCGTTTGGAGGCCAGCAGAAGGGTATAAACTCAGCCACTCTGTAGCAGTTCGGACGTGTGGGGTGTCACATTGTCCTGCTGGAATTGCCCAAGTCCGTTGGAAAGCACAATGGACATGAATGGGAGCGGTTGATCAGACAGATGCGTACGCACGTGTCACCTGTCAGAGTCGTATTTCGACCTATCACAGGCCCCATAACACTCCAACTGCACACGCTGAACACCGTTACAGAGCCTCCACAAGCTTGAACATTTCCCTGTTGAATGCAGAGTTCATGAATCCATGAGGTTGGCTCCACACCTGTACAAGTCCATCCGCTCGATACAATATGAAACTAGACTAGTCCAACCATCCAACATGTTTCCAGTCATCAACAGTCCAATGTCGGTGCTGACGGGTACAGGTGGGACATTAAGCTTTGTGTCGTGGAGTCATGAAGGGTAGACCAGTGGGCCTTCGGCTGCGAAAGGCCATATCGATATGTTTCGTTGAATGGTTCGCACGCTGACACTTGTTGATGGCCCATCATCGATATCTGCAGCAATTTGTGGAAGGGTAGCAGTTCTGCCACGTTGAAGCCTTCTCTTCAGTCGTCGTTGGTCCCGTTCTTGCAGGTTCTTTCTGCGGCCACAGCGATGCCGGAGATTTGATGTTTTACTGGATTGCTGATATCCACGATACATTCGCGAAATGGTCGTACGGGAAAATTTCCACTTCTTCGCTACCTCGAGAGATGCTGTGTCCCATCGCTATTGCACCGACGATAACACCACGTTGAAACGCCCTTAAATGTTGATAACCTGCCATTGTAGCAGAAGTACCCGATCTAATAAGTACGCCAGGCAGTTATGTAGGCGTATCCGATAGTAGCGCCGTTTCCACCTTGTTTACGTAACTCCGTTTTTGAATACGTATACCTATACCAGTTTCTTTGGCGCTTCAGTGTATATCTATTCAAAAGAAAATGTTAATCTTCGTTAGTTCAAAATCGTGTATCTCCGAAAATTCGTCACCGATTGCTTTGAAATTTTGACCCAACGGTTGCTCAAAATGGTTCAAATGCCTCTGAGCACTATGGGACTTAACATCTGAGGTTATCAGTACCCTAGAAGTTAGAACTACGTAAACCTAACTAACCTAAGGACATCACACACGTCCAGGCCCGAGGCAGGATTCGAACCTGCTACCATAGCAATCGCGCGGTGCCGGACTGAAGCGCCTAGAACCGCTCGAGAAATCTATACAAAAACGTAAACGTTTGCTTGTTCAAGCCATTAAATATTTCAAAGTTTTTCTTGAGTTACTACGGAATTTAAACACAACGTTGCATTCGCGTAAGCCAGCCGGAGTGGCCGAGCGGTTCTAGGCGCTACAGTCTGGAAACGCGTGACCGCTGCGGTCGCAGGTTCGAATCCTGCCTCGGGCATGGATGTGTGTGATGTCCTTAGGTTAGTTAGGTTTAAGTGGTTCTAAGTTCTAGGGGACTGATGACCAAAGAAGTTAAATCCCATAGTGCTCAGAGCCATTTTTTTGCATTCGCGTAAACTTGTATTTTTGTATAAATATTCCGTTAATATATGTAATACGTAAGCTAGTATGTAGCACATAAAGGCTATTCCGAAAAATGTCGATAAATTCTCAGATTTTTACGCAGTACTCTAACAAACATTCGGACGGACTGAGGCCACATATTTTTAATATCTACCATAGACAACGCAAAGAATTTATGACTACTTGTTCTTCCAGTACTCTTTCATTCGTTCGCTAAAGGCCGATTTCCTTTCTTCAGGCCGCTTCGGTCTTTGGGCTTTAGGTGCTGTCTTCTCTACATTACTTCTCACTTATGTATTTCGTGTCAATAGAGGAGTTTGTCTCTGATGCCCGCTGAATCTAGCTGTGCATTTTTCAGATAAATTTTGACTTGTGCCATCCAAGATGTAATGGTTTTCAACCTCCGTATGTATCTGAGTAATCTGTTGGTGAGTGGTCTGTGAGTGTCTGTTGATGTGGCCATGAAATTTTAGTCACTTTTTTCTGATGTCCCCTGCGAGGCAGGACAACTTTTATGTGATGTCTCTGGAGTGAAGTCTATCTTTCGTCTGTGATTTTTGGTCCAATTTCCTGATAATTTTTCTTTTCTCTGTGAGGATCTTCTCTAGGTCGCCCAAAGTATGTAGCGTCAGTGTCTCGCAGGCGTATAGCACTGAAGGTTTGATTACAGAATTGTAGTGACCAATTTTGATGCAGGTGGACAGAAATTTTTTGTTGTAGATTCCATGTGTTTTGTATAAGGCTCTCTTCATCTTTAGTAACGTGTTGTTTTCCATTATTTTCTCCCTTCCTGTCGGCTCAAGCACTACCCCTATGTATATAAAATGAGTTACTCTGTTGATCTTGCCACATTTTGTGAATAAATTCAGTATGTTGAATTTCGTACAGAAGAGCTCTGTTTTTTGGATGGAGATCTGCAGCCCTAATTTTCCTGCGCACTCTCTGAGTACTTCTACCTGCCTGATTGCTGTGGTTTCTTCTTCTACAGGTAGTGCCAGGTCGTCCGAGAAAACTAAACAGCCAATCTCCAGTTCATACTTGGGTCGTCCTAGTCTCACTGGCTTCCAGTACACTAGTAATTTCAGCTCCTTCTCCCACTCCTTAATGACTTCGTCTAACACTGGGTTGAAGAGGACTGGTGACAGACCATCACCTTGACGTACGCCTTTGCTGATCTCAAATGGTTCAGAAAGTCCCCCCCCCCCCCCAAATTTCACTTTTGGTATCGTGTTTGTCAGTATCGCTTTGATCAGTAGCAGTGTCTTGTCCAAACCTTGTTGGTATAGGATACCGAACAATGACTGGCGGAGAACCGAGTCATACGCTTTCTTAAAGTCAACGAAATTGCATATGACTGGCGTATTTCTGAGGATTTTGATTTTCAGCATAGTCTTCAAATTGAAGATTTGTTCCGTGCAGGAGCGAAAAGGTCGGAAGCCCGGCTGGTACTCGCCGATCTTGTGTTCCATCTGATCATGTGTCCTTTCGAGTAGACATTCTGAAAGGAGTAAGGAAATGCCCCTGTAATTGTTCTCGTCTGTGCGGTGGTTTTTTTCATGTAATGGATGAATCAGTTCGCATTTCCAGTCATCTGGCACTTTTCTGATGTCCAGATTTCTGTGATAATTTGTGTGAATTCTCTAAGTGAGTTTGGTCCAAGGTTTTTCAATAGTTCATTCTTCATGTAGTAATCTCTCTCTGGGTTCTGGGCAATTCATAAATTCTGAGAAAAATGCTGTGCCAGCATATTTCTGTTATCCTGATTTGACAGTGACAATTTTCCGTTACTTTTCCTGAAGCAAAGGTTCGGTGGTGTGTATCTTCGGATTTGCTCTGCAAACGTCTTCTAAAAATGTCTAGTGTTGTAGCTACGGAAGTTTTCCTCTATGGAATCCACCCGTTCTTTCATGAATTTTCTCTTTGCTTGTCTGATAATTTTTGCAGCTGTTTTTCATGTTTAGCTACAAGTTTAAGAATTTT